>NC_136901.1:58201247-58878747 GCF_949606895.1 Notothenia rossii | reverse complement strand
GGCAGCCAGGCAGCAACTTGACTTAGGTCGCCCAATAAACCAACATGTCATCATGTTTGGATGATTCAAAGAAAGGTTTTTGCAAATGTATTAAACATGCCTGCATATCACTAGAATGCTATGAAATCATACATTCCTAAAAAGCCAAATTGATGTCCACTGAAGACAACCATCACCACATTTTTGGTGTGAATCAAAAGCAGTGGTCCAAGAGTTTCAAATGACAACTCTCAGAATGTTCCTCTGCTACGTCCGGAGCAGAGCAACCTACTGAACTAAAGCAGAATTTGAGATGAAGCTGAAGTTTTTTAGATCAAATATTGAGAGCAAAACAAAAAAATGTGGAGGATCAGCAACACTCAACCAAAGGCTTTTGACATCATTTATATAGACGTGGGTGAAGAAACATTTCAAATTCTGCCTTAAGGTGTTCTTTTCTTTATTCACGGTGTGAATTATCAAAATTGTACGGACGGAATCTTTACAGAGAAGGATTACATTCAGCCCCTGTGTGAGGGGGGGGCAGTGTGGGGTGCTGAGATCTCCTTTAATGGGCACAAAGCCTCCTCAGTGTGACTGACATCAATCTCACACGAGAACAATAAGTAAGGAAAAGACACACGCCTGATGCTCATGTATTCATGTGTTCATGTGTTCATGTGTGGTCCTCAGGACCTGCTGTGTGCCAACGCTCAGAGACAGATGGACCAGAGGGACATTGTGAAGGTGTGCAAGAAATGGACCCGGTAGGAGCAACACACACACACACACACACACACACACACACACACACACACACACACACACACACACACACACACACACACACACACACACACACACACACACACACACACACACACACACACACACACACACACACACCCTTTCGTATTGCCTCTCCTGTCCTCATTTTTGTCAATTTTCTCTCTTCGAACTCTTTGTTTAAAAGTGTGCCCATAAAAATAAAACTGAACATTTAAAAAAATCCCTCCCTGGTGTTCCCTGATAAACGGACAAATAATTAGATTAGATAATAAGATTCACCTTTACTGTCATTGCATAGAGTTCCATGCAGGCCATTTCATCCAACCATACAGGAAGTGTCAATACATTCACATAACAGATCAATGTATATCAATGATTAAATATGAATGAATGTCTTTGGATAAGGTGCAGATTTAGAGCACATACATATAGGGAGCAGTGTTTAGGCATATATAAGTCACATTCATTTGTAATGATTATTAAATACAGATCTAATCATTTGTCGATGATCATTAGCAATGCTCTGTCTTACATAGCAGTGGTCTGCTATAAAGAAATACTAGACCTTGGAATGTCTTCATTGACCAATCAGAATCGAGCATTTAACCCTGCCGTGTGATAATCTATCGTAGGGTCCTGAGTCGAGACATCATCCTGTGTGATCTCAGGGTCATCTCAGAGCACTTTCACCACGTCCTTGATGACATCACACACTTGAGTTTTAGCACTGTAGCTCTTAGATGTGAGAGGGAGCTTTTATTGGTAACTCATATTTATGAACTGTTTTTGACAAGTATGAATATTAAAAATGACCGTATTTCACCTCAAGCAATCACAATCCTAACCTGAGCAGAGTTCCACCCTTAAGGGAAAACCCTATTTCTAGCATAAACACTTCTTGGAAAAAGTGAAGGTCATCAAAGGGCAGAGCTGTCCTCACGCTAACGTCTACTGAAAAACAGTACAGCAATGTATTCATGTCGTGTTTCCTCTGATTGTAGTGGAATGTTCAAGTGTTCTGTAAATCACGATTAGCTCATGGCAGTCACAGATATATATGATTATATTATACATACATATATCTCAGTAGCAGCTTGGTTTGGTCGCTGATGGTGAGAATCCTAACTTCCTCTTGGTGTTGCAGCAGGTAGCATAAAGTGACGCTCTGCTGGTCAGCACACGGCAGCCTGACGCTGGAGGAGAGGAGTGCTAATGTTACACAGTGTCATATCCAGGTCCCTGGTCCCAGATCAGGCTTGTGAAGCTGTTTAAAGCTGGAGGGACATGAGAAAGAGCATGGAGGGAGGAGAGGAGGAAATGCAGTATTTATTTACAGAGGAGTCAAAAGTCTTGGGGGCACCGGGTTAGAAGGACTTTCACATGACCCTTACACACTCACACACTCACAGCAGCCCCCTTTGGGACCAGGAGAACATGCTTCCCAGGGTCCATTTCACATGCAGGGGGAGGGGGGCATATGGAAGATAAAGGGGGGGGGGGGGGTTGGGTGCTGTGGGGTGAAGGAGCTAAGAGTCAAAACCACAGCAGCACACTCTTCCATGATGTTGGGTACTGACCTTGCCTTTATTTCCTCCCAGCTGGATTTCTGAACTGTCTTGTTGAGAGTACAGTAGCTGTGTTGCCATGTCTTTGGTCTTGTTGAGAGTACAGTAGCTGTGTTGCCATGTCTTTGGTCACAAAAAGGATTCTGTAGCAAGTATTGCATGTACAGCATACTGATGTATTTTCTTGCCTTTCAGTATGTAGCCATAGTGACAACAGGTCACAGGCATAGACCTGTAATATTTGTATTATCGTCATGTAACTCTTCAGATTGTTCGGCGACCTCTTGGATAGAGCGTTTATAACACTCGTATTAAAAAAGCTAAGAAACACCCCTAAACCCTAACCCCCCCCCCCCCCCCCCCCCCGCACAGCTCCCGTGTTTCTGACCCGGTCCAGTGTTTCACTCAGTGTACCGCAGCATTGCCATTTTTGGTCATTGATATAAGGAAGCACTCTTACAGAGACTTTAATGTGCTGCACTTGGTCTGTTTAGCTCTCCAGTCAGCTGAGAGTGAGCCGGACTATGTTTCATGTTTTTGGTGACTCTACTTATGAAAGGAGTAACATGAAGAGAGGGCTTCCTGTGTGTGATTTAGAGCCAAGGGGAAAGAGAAAGAGGACCATATTAGGCAATGTTTGGCTCAACTGAGAGATTACACACACACACACACACACACACACACACACACACACACACACACACACACACACACACACACACACACACACACACACACACACACACACACACACACACACACACACACACACACACACACACACACACACACACACACACACACACACACACACACAGTCCTGTAGACTACGACTGTGAGGTTAGCCTTCACTGCGACTCACCCTTCCATCACCATTTTCTGATAGCGTTATTCATAAGACCTGCATTTAAAAAGTGATAAAACCTTAGTTTTTTTTAGCTGATGTGTTTTATAGAGGAGTTATTATAGAGTGAGTGTGTTTGAGATCATATTGCTCCTGTCATAACTCTATACAGTTTCACTCATTCATCTTCAGCTGTGAGAGACAATGTAACTCTGACTGAGGCCTGTTCTCACACACACACACACACACACACACACACACACACACACACACACACACACACACACACACACACACACACACACACACACACACACACACACACACACACACACACACACACACACACACACACACACACACACACACACACACACACACACACACACACACACACACACACACACACACACACACTGGGAGAGGATTAGTTTGTTGGCTTAATTTAGTGAGGGCAACACTTCCTGGGAACAGACTGTGGGACTGTTCTTTCGTGTGTGTGTGTGTGTGTGTGTGTGTGTGTGTGTGTGTGTGTGTGTCTCCTCTCCTCCTCTCCTCTCCTCCTCTCCTCCTCTCCTCTCCTCCTCTCCTCCTCTCCTCTCCCTCTGCTATCTTTTAAGTGAGTCTCTCCCCACTGTGACTAGAAAAGGAAATGAATGCAGCCAGCGAGATGAGGGGGGGGGGGGGGGGGGGAGGGGGGTATCAGTGTGAGTGATCACAGACTGGAGAGGGAATGTTTATCTAAAGCAGCAATCCCATTTTCCATGATCCCAAACAGAAAGGCTGGCTCAGGCCTTATATGGGCAGGCTGGAGTCTCTCCCTGGCTCTCTGATGATACGGAGGATAACAGTGGGACTGCACATCAAGCTTACAGCCAATGAGAGCACTGCAGTTTATTTAAACATGTGTAAATATCTTCCATCAGGTGTTGAGACTGGATACTGGACATTCTGCAGCTTGCACAGAGGGTAAGAGACCCTCTTCAGGCCTCTACACAGAGATGGGGTCTGCACTTTAGACCGACGTGGTTCCAGAGAGAAGAGTTCCCGTAAGCAGTTTAGAAACAATATCTGTACATACAGTTGATATGATGCCCATGTTTCAGAAGAACATGACTTTAATGGTTCTGCTTTGTTCAGGGCTGAAATGAGACTGTAGGAGCTCAGCTGTGTGTGGTGTAAAGTCTCTCTCTCAACAACGTGTGTTTCATTTCAGATGTCAGAGGAAACAGGGAGGTGAGTAGAGTGTGTGTGTGTGTGTGTGTGTGTGTGTGTGTGTGTGTGTGTGTGTGTGTGTGTGTGTGTGTGTGTGTGTGTGTGTGTGTGTGTGTGTGTGTGTGTGTGTGTGTGTGTGTGTGTGTGTGTGTGTGTGGTGCTTTCTGTGATCTGATTGGTCACGTTAGTCCTCTGTTAACTCTTGTACTTCATGATGCTTAGAGAAGTCTCTTGATTCTGCTGTAACTGTAAGAGACTGTGCGAACGGTGTTGAAGTGAAATCAGTATAGAGACATGAGAATCAGAAACAGGTTTATTGGCGAGTAGGTTTACACAGACGAGGAATTTGTCTTGGTGTACATGGTCCATACATAAACACAGTGAAGACGATAAAAGATAAATAATAAATAATAAATAAATAAAAACAAGTCCTTTTTTGCATTGTGCTGTGAAACATGGTTTCTTCACTGTCTGTCCTCCAGCTGACTTCGTGCTCTTCCCTGCGGCCCAGGGTGCAGTGCTGCATCTCCGGTCAGCTGGTAGTCTGAGATGAAGCACTGTAGCTCGGGACGGAGGATCGAAACAGCGGGGGGGGTTGATCAATGTCACAGGATGTGGTTTCTGTTTACATCCAGACCTTAAAATAAGTTGAGGAAATAGGACAAATGTGAACGTTTTTCACCTTCCTATATGCTGTAAATATTTGTATTACATGTAATATATTGTATTAATATGTTTTTGTTTTTTTAAATAATTGAATAAATAACTTAATGTCAGCATGCTAAACCTGTAATATTTCAGACATCTGTGGTTAAGGAGTTTAAAGGACGATGATTCAGTCTGCTCGTGTATGGAGCCCAGCTTCACGGCTGGGGGGGGGGGGCAGATCCTGAGCTGATGTGAGGAGGGGGGCTCTCTGTCTTTCTCCCCTCTCCCGGGGTCCAGTTTTCCCAGGAATCCCTTGACCTATCAGAAAGTGGGATTCCTGGAAATACTGTTCTTGGGGGCGGGGCTTTTCATCCCTTCCATATAAAGGGTGTCACGTGTAGGGGGAGTGATCATGTTATGGGTTTATGTTGAAGTAGTTTGACTGTTTTTTGTGTTTACAAATGAAAGCAACTATTGACGAAATGGAGATCAAAGCCACATTGTGAACATTGTCATAACTGCTGGGGATTCAATAAACATTACAGTCCAAGAAATCTGTATTTATTGTCAATTACTGTCTGTATACATATTCTGCATTCAGGGCATGTCAGGCTATTAAAGACAGGAATAAGTAGTCCCAAAGTTGGATCGAGTAAGAAACCAAACACACCCTGCTGAACGACTCAATGAAAGTCATCTTCAAATCTTCATCCTTGAGCTCTATTTCTAAGCTTTGTATGCACTCTGACCACTGACTTGCAAAAAACAAGTCTTAATTGTTGAAAAATGTAACAAGGTTGTTTGAAAGGAATTGATTTGTGATGGAAGAAATATTAACGCTCTGCCACATCTTCTTCTTCCTCACTCACACACACACACACACACACACACACACACACACACACACACACACACACACACACACACACACACACACACACACACACACACACACACACACACACACACACAGAAGCTGAGGAAGAAAAGTCTGTCGGGGGTTAGAGAGGAAAGAGAGGAAAACACAATTCTGCAGCACCCACTTTTCCTTCTAATGCATTTGAAAGTATTTGAAGTAGTATTCAAGTATTCATTTCTGAAGGACATTATGTCCGCAAGATTGCAGGATCAAATCCCGACTGTGGCAGTATTTAAGTTTAGGATATATAAAACCTGTAGGTCATAAAAGTGCTGTTACCTGTTCCAACTTGAATTCATTAGAGACATTGACTGAACAGGTGTGTGTGATGCTGTTTGATGTTAATACATAGCACCTGCTGCTCAGCCAGTCCATTTCATGTCTTTTCTATCCATACTTTATGAATATTGCAGTTATAGAAAAAGAATACAAAGTATCCACAGAGGTTTGCAGGCCATGAACCCTAAAGAGGGAGGGGGGTCCGTCCAGGGACTTCTCAATCTGGAACAGGACCAACCCTCAGCCGGGCCCTCAGTCGGACCCTCAGCTCTGTGTCTCCCATGGCTTTGGGGCTCTTATGGTTCGTGCTAAAATAACACAACAATTTAAGCACACTGATAAGCTGCTTTAAGATATTCATACAGAGCCCAGCAAAATGATCAGTTTCTCTGCTTTTACTATTTATAGGTATGTATTTGAATCAAATGTACTTATTTTTATTTGATTCTATAATCTGCTGACACTGGAATGGAATGGCTGCCGTACATGTAGAGAAAGAGATTTAAGAAACATGGGGAGTGGT
This sequence comes from Notothenia rossii, assembly GCF_949606895.1. Classification (NCBI taxonomy): domain Eukaryota; kingdom Metazoa; phylum Chordata; class Actinopteri; order Perciformes; family Nototheniidae; genus Notothenia; species Notothenia rossii. Next base: position 58,871,986 of record NC_136901.1, on the reverse strand, counting down.
CTCAGAGCTGTACATGTAATCCATTTATAGATACTGTGAGCCCCCTATGTTTATGTGAACACTGTGATTAGCTGGTAAGGGTGTATACTAGTGTTGTAGGTGAGGGGACAGGGAGGGGCCCAGGCTGAGCGGGCACCAGTGGCGGACTGGCCATCGGGACGTCCGGTACCAAAGTGGGTCGGTCGGACGATGTGGGATAAGTCACTAGCACCCCCCCCCCCCCCCCCCCCCATCATGATCATTAAAGGGTTCTCAAAGCTGGTGAAGGTGAAGCTAGTTTGAATGACTTTGTATACTGCAGGGTAGCTTGTGGATTTACTCCAGGTGGAACTAAAGTCTGATTTAACACTTGATTATGTTTCACATCATTCATCCACATCTGTGAAGTAACTAAAGGTATTGGTTTAAAAATGCAATATATACCTCTGAATTGCAGTGGAGTAGAAGTACAAAGTAGCAGTAAGGCAAGGCCAGTCTTATTATTTTTAATTGTAAAATTGTAAAATAGTGCAATAAGAGTCTATATACAAGTGATTGGAATATGATATATTGGATCAATAAATTCTAAGTAGCAGCCAGATGAATGTTATGGATGTTTCAACAGGTGTTTAACAGTCTTCTGGCCTGTGGGATGAAACTGTCCCTGACTCTGGTGGTTTTAGTCCGGATTAGGGATGGGTACCGAGAACCGGTACTAAGTCAATACCGGTACCTGATTGGACGGTATCGGTATACCGTTAAGCCGCTGGACAAACGGTGCTGCTATCGGTATATCTGTTACTTCTACTTCCTTAGTTTAGCTTTAAACCATTCTGGTTTGTTGGGAACCCTCATCCCGTGTGATGTATCCGGTTTGAGACCCCTCTGATTGGCCACTGTAAATGCCACTCCTCATCTCTCTCAACAGCACTCTTATTATTGTTGTGAGACTCCCGCAGGCATGGCGGACAGAGCGAAGCGATCGAAGGTCTGGATGCACTTTTAAAAAATGTAGTGACGATAGTGCAAGGTGCAATCTATGTACTCAATTAGTTGCTTGTAAAGGGGGTAACACAAGCAACTTAATGAAGCATTTGCAAACGAGACACTCATTGAATCTTAAACGGTGCTAGCGATACTGCTAGTGCTAATAGTGCTAATAGTGCTAGCGGGCTTCAGCCGCGCCGTGTGTAAATGTGACCTGAGCGGCTCGCTGGCAGGTTAGCTGCTGCGCACGGGTAATATGTTTTGTTTACCTGGGTGCAGTCTTGCAGGCACATCGCCTTAGTCTTTTTTTAGTTTATTAACACCAAATTATTGAAAAGTATCGATAAGAGTATCGAAAAATACCGATACCGATAAGCAGTACCGGTACCGGTACCGGTATCGATAAAATCCTAACGATACTCATCCCTACTCCGGATGCTGCAGTACCGCCTGCCAGACGGCAGCAGACTGAACAGTTTGTGGCTGGGGTGATGGGGGTCTTTTATAATCCTGAGGGCTTTCTTCCTGAGCCGCTGGGAGTAAAGGTCCTCCATGAATGGCAGCTCCGTCCTGGTGATGTGCTGTGCAGCTTTCACCACCCTCTGTAAAGCCTTACGATTGAGGGCGGTGCAGCTGCTGTACCAGGCCGTGATGCAGCCAGTCAGGATCCTCTCTCTCTGGTGCACCTGGAGAAGGTCAGGATCCTCTCTCTAAGGTGCACCTGTAGAAGGTCAGGATCCTCTCTCTCTGGTGCACCTGGAGAAGGTCAGGATCCTCTCTCTATTGTGCACCTGTAGAAGGTCAGGATCCTCTCTATGGTGCACCTGTAGAAGGTCAGGATGCTCTCTGTGGTGCACCTGGAGAAGGTCAGGATCCTCTCTCTCTGGTGCACCTTTAGAAGGTCAGGATCCTCTCTCTATGGTGCACCTGTAGAAGGTCAGGATCCTCTCTATGGTGCACCTGGAGAAGGTCAGGATCTTTTCTCTATGGTGCACCTGTAGAAGGTCAGGATGCTCTCTATGGTGCACCTGTAGAAGGTCAGGATGCTCTCTATGGTGCACCTGTAGAAGGTCAGGATGCTCTCTATGGTGCAACTGTAGAAGTTGCAGAGTATCCTGGAGTCCATGTTGAAACTCCTCAGCCTGCGGAGGAAGAAGAGCCGCCGTCGAGCTGTTTTGGTGATGGTGTTTGTGTGAAGAGTCCATGTCAGGTCCTCAGTGATGTGGATACCGAGGAACCTGAAGCTGCTGACTCTCTCCACCGTAATCCCATTGATGGCGATGGGGGCGTGTCCCTCTCCCTGCTGCTTCCTGTAATCCACAATCAGCTCATTTGTTTTGCTGACGTTGAGATGGAGGTTGTTCTCCTGGCACCAAGATGTCAGGTTTTCGACCTCCTCTCTGTACGCCGTCTCGTCGCCGTCGGTGATCAGGCCGATGACGGTCGTTTCGTCAGCAAACTTCACGATGGTGTTGGAGCTGTGTGTGGCCACGCAGTCGTGTGTGAGCAGGGAGTAGAGGTATCTCAAAATTGTACTTAAATGCAGTACTTAGTTAATTGACGCTGTTCAATGATAATGTATCTATGATTTACATATCTATAATATGCTATTATTTAAGTATCTTTATTGAGCATAGGTCTCGCCTGCAGCATATAAACATAAACTCAACAGCAAAAGCTATCCAACAAAATCACAGATTTCAGTGTTTGATAATACGTTGGATAAAACCAACTGTAAATACACACACTGATAGACCGCCACCATTACATTAGCATAATGGCTATGTTACAGAAGCTGCAGACTCTAACTCCACTTTTAAAATGACATTTTATAGACAGTCTGAAGCCGGGTCTGCATTCACTACTTAGGTACAGTGATAGAAGTACTATCAGCAAAATGTATATAAAGAATCAAAAGTAAAAGTACTCCTTGTGCAGTATGATGCACTTATATGTGGTTGTATGTGACACTGCTGCTGTAACACAGTTAGCAAGTGTAGTCCTCTGGTGTCCAACCTATGGGTCTGGCCCTGCAGAGGGTAAGTAAATAAATAAATCAACCTTGAGTTTGGCAATAATAAAATGTACCACAAAGAACTATGAAAATAGAAACAACTAGGCCGTGGCAGTGGCTCAGTCAGTAGGGGCTTGGACTGGGAGCTGTAGGGTCTCCGGTTCAAGTCCCCGAACAGACCTAACATATAGAGTGTGGACTGCTACTTGGAGAGGTCCCAGTTCACCTCCTGCCCTGCCGTGGTGCCCTTGAGCAAGGCACCGGACACCCCCCTTCCCCCCTCAGCACTGGCGCTGTGCACTAGCTGCACACTGCTCCTGGTACTAGACTCCTGGTACTAGGATGGGTTAAAAGCAGAGAGAGAACAAATGTCACTGTGTGCTGTGTGCTCTGCATGTGTGAGCATTAAAGAGGGTTTCATCCCTCCCAGTCTATTCTAAGCTACAGGTATGATGTGTGACCACCAGGTGGCACAGTTGGAGCTGCACTCAGGCCTTCCTCTTCCACAGACTTCAGCCCTGACTGAACTGTACTTCATGCTGCTTTTTTTTGGGCATGTGTCCTTAATGAAGGAAAGCCTCTGTGTGGACAGGGTACACATGATGGGATGTTTGTATTCTAACACATGTCAGAGACTCCAACATGTCAGCCAGATTCTGTTTGATGATCTCCAAGGCAGTCAGCTCAAATATTTTTTCCAGAACCTGAGATAACTACGAGTGTGTTGCTGTTTTCTTAGATAAAAACAACTAAACAGTGTATTCATCTAATACTCCCAACTTCCTGTGAGGCAAAAGGTCAAGAGAACATGATCAAGTAAAACCGATCCCAGGCTGAAGGCTAAAGGAGACATGAGCAGATGGAATGGGACGCAATGCGGAGAGAGACAAGATGAGACAGGCTGAGCTGCAGAGAATCACTGAGAGCCCCGCCCAGGAGCTGCTACAATCTGAACTGTAGTGGAGTAGAAGTACAAAGTAGTATAACATGTAAATACTCAAATAAAGTTCAAGTACCTCAAAATTGTACCTAAGCACAGTACTATGTAAATGTACTTAGTTACTTGCACCCTCTGATTATTATTACCCTCTGATTATTGAACTCAGCGGGGAACACTCCGTCATGAGGACGTCTGACAGCCAGACTCTGAACCTAGAAGAGAAGTCTGAAGGAGATTAGCTTTCAGGTGAAACCGTGGCTGTTTTTCACCTTCAATTATCATTGAGAGGAATGCAGGAATACCTGAGGCTTCTGAGGGAGTGGCCTCCTTCCTCAAGTGATCTGCCTCAGTGTCCATTATCCTGCACACAAGAAAGACAGAAGGAGGAAGGAAGGAAGAAAAGAGGGAAGGACACAAGAAAAGGAGCAAAACAGCAGTAACGGAGGGAGAACTGTTAAAATAATATTTGTGATTTAAGCAATAAGCAACACACTATGTCAGATACATGAGCCTCAGAAATGGACAGGAATATGTTGTTATTGACTTTGAAACAGAAGAAGCCACCTGTGTCTCAGATGATAGACATGTGTAAAGAGTGTACATATGAGGGATGTACACAGAAGATCTCCACAATGTTTCAGGAGGAAACCTACCATCTACTCCACAGTTTCTTTCATGTGAAGTTACCTTTACATGTGATATGATGCATGTTATACAGAGAGTTAAATAGCCGAGCAGTAAATATAGGCACTTTAACTGCATTAGCACCCTGCCCAGTGTTATCTGTTCAGCAGAGCCTTCCTCCGGACCAGCAGCATTCCACATGTCCTACTGTGGACCAATAGGAGAGGAGGCGTATATCCACAGGTGTCCTTTACACTGGGGACATGTCCCCAACACTTTTTAAAACGGCACATTTTGTCGTGACTACTTTTTAAAAGTATAACTCGTTATAAGTGTTTTGAAAAATGGTTACAAATGTAATAAACAAGAACACCGGTTTATTCTGCACAAGAACATGTTGGGAACAGTTCATAAGTCCACACTTGATGGGTGTATTCCTGGGGACCCAAGATGTGCAATTTGGACATGTAAGTAAACTTGAAATGTAAAAACAAACATTGCCCCCTCTTTGCAGCAGCAGGGCGCAGGCACTTTCAAATGAACTAATTTAATCTAAATGGAATTGCTCCTTACTCTACTGAGTCTGTAATGACCCAAAATCAGGAATGTGGTTTGGCTTGTTTTACAGTCCGGTTTACCAACATGTCACCTTTTTAACAACATGTGAGTTTGCAGGTGTGTTTGTGATAATTGGCTTCCTCAATCCTTTCCCCATGCCACACACTCTGTATGGTGGTTCCTAGGACAATAGTCTGTAGCCTGACACTGTACATATAACAGAACACACTTCAAATGAGGAAGTATTCCGCTCACTTTGTTGGAGGCATACAGAGAGATGAACTGTGTGAGCTGTACACATTAGAACGAGTCAAAGGTCATCTTCAGGTGTTTAAGTCTCTCTTCACAGTAGCAGGCTAAAGGGAATATGTTAACAGGCTGCACATAGTACCAATAGTTTTATTTGGACAAACTGGTATGACGAGTGACTTCGGAGCGTAGAGACAGGACAAAGCTTGTTCAGTGTCAACTGAACCGCAGCCGGTTCAATTGTTCAAACATGTTGAACTGCAAAGTCCAGCCTGAGTCCACACGTCTCCATGATATCTGTAATGGAACAGGCAGTGGATTTCCAGCTGCTTCATGATTTCACACCAGCACATTTACTATTTGGCATAATGTGGATTTAGAAATCATTTCAGCAGAGCAGAGTCTCTGGTGGAACTTATCAGTGAGAATCAGAGACTGTATAAAGGTGAACCAGTTGAACATGACGTGTTCAGACCTCTGTAGTGTCAGTCTGTTGGAACAGGAGGGAAAGCTTTGACAGAGGAGTGGCCAAGCAACACACACACACACACACACACACACACACACACACACACACACACACACACACCCTGGGTTGATCAAGCCAACAGCAATTCAACTAGCTGGGTGTGGTCCTCCTGAACATTCTGTGACTCACACACACTCAAACTCACTCACTCACTCACTCACTCACTCACTCACTCACTCACTCACTCACTCACTCACTCACTCACTCACTCACTCACTCACTCACTCACTCACTCACTCACTCACTCACTCACTCACTCACACACACACACACACACACACACACACACACACACACACACACACACACACACACACACACACACACACACACACACACACACACACACACACACACACACACACACACACACACGTATTATTTAGTATACATGGGGAGGTCTTTGAAAGCAGGGTGGGGGGTTCTTTCAATTTGACTTGTGAACCCTTGGTGCCCCCCCCCCCCGCACTGGTGTCACCAGTGTACAGCTACAGGTCACAGGTTCAAGTCAGACCCTGCAGTGTGAGTGTGTGTGTGTGTGTGTACAGTGACGTATGTTTGACTCACACACTCTCTCTCTCAGAACGTCACTATGATCTCCGTGATTCAAACCGCTCCGTATCCTACCAAGCCACATTATGTGGATACTGCAGATCTTTTATTCTTGTGCTGTAATAAGGACTTTTTGACACAAGTGTACTAACCAGTCATTCTTTTAAAGACTACATTTTATATTCACAAATATATCCCTGCCTTTTTTTGCAGTCTTTTGTCTTGATGAGTATCCAGGTATGAGTGGGATTGTTTTATCAAAAGCATTCACGATTCTCTTGTCAAAGAGATTCCCGTTCCAAGAATGCAGGGTTGTTGGTTGTTCCTAGAGTCTCTAAAAGTACAATGGGAGCCAGAGCCTTCTCTTATCAAGCTCCACATTTGTGAAATCAGCTTCCAGTTTGTGTTCGGGCGGCAGACACCCTATCTGTTTTTAAAACTCAGCTTAAGACCTTCCTTTTTGATAAAGCTAATAGTTAGGGCTGGCTTAAGTTTGCCTGGAATCAGCCCCTAGTTATGCTGCTAAAGGCTTAGAAGGACCTCTTCTCCTCCCTTTGCACTCCTATCCCATAAAAGCATTACAGTATCTGGGCCTCATCAGGAGTCTCTGTGTCTGTTACCTGGCAGGGTGTCAGCACGGAAGGTTATGTCTGGATCCTGAGTCGTGCCCGTCGATGTGGTCCTGAGTCGTGCGTGTGGTCCTGACTGACGATCACCTTACTATCCCTTATTATGCTATTTTATTATTTAGCTGCACCTGGAATATTGTTGGAGGTTGTAGGGAGGCGTGTGGCGCAGTGGGCTAGTGCGTTGGTGCCCGTCCACACTACAGCTTCAAAAAAAGCTTGCCGGCGGGCGTGTCTGAAACTCGAACAACCAATCACATGAATCTCCCGCCCCTGACACACAAGCAGCGGTTTGATTGGCTAGAGCTTGTACTGGCATATGATTTGATTGGCTGACGCTTCCACCGAAAGCTTCAGAAGCTTCAAAATTGAACATTGCTCAACTTTTGCAGCCTGAAACGCCAGGAAAGCTCCGCTCTGCTACCCACAAGCCAGTGTCCCCCTCCCCCACAGACGAGGTCAGTTGTAAGGCCTACAGTGTTCTCAACATGGAGCTTCCAAAGCACAGGTTCAATGCTTATGCTAACAGCATACTTCAGTTATTGGTTCTTCTAAAGAAACATTTTAATACCGATGTCAATTTAAAATAATTTTGAGATAAGATTTAGTTTATTGATCACAATTTGGGAGGGAAAAACAGATCGGCGTAACAAAATAAAAATATTTAACAAAAGACAATAATGCATCCCTTGCAATCCGGCAAGCTAAATACTTTTCAAGCCACTGTTTATATGCATGTCAGTTTTACATATATGTACATATAACCAATATATATCACTAAATGAAAATCTATTTTAATCACAGACATCTCTGATCAACTTTAAACTGCTTCACATGTTCAAACCCTTCACATTATTTGGCCAACAAGGAATGATGTGTGTGTAACCTGTGGAGCTAACCGTAACCCCCGAGCCTCACAAGGGACCCGTTGAACCTAAACTCAGAAATTCTATATAAAATGTCGCTGAAGAGGAACACCATTCCTCCACCCTGACAGTATACGACATGCTTTTTAACATTGGACTTGATTTCCACCAGATTGTTCTACAATGTCACTTGATAAAGAAAATCTATCCCCAAACCATCCTGCTGACATTTTCTTTGGAGATGTTTTTTGTTGTGAAGGTGCTTGTGTATAGGAGTTACAAATGTGAATACATTATAAGCTTGTGAATGTTTAATTCATAAGTTATGAATTTTATTTCTATGAGATTGTTTCGTTTAATATTTTTGAGTTATGTTTCCCAACACTTTCCAGTTGCACGTCTTTAGGCGCGCTCACACAGGAGTACTTTTCCCGTTTAGTTCCGATAGTTCCTGGGATTTGGCGTTCACACCAAAAAGATAACTTTTACACCCTTTTCAGTCCCTGCTAGAGAGGTGGTACTTTCCTGGGGAGAAAAAAGTTCAAATTTCTGAATTGCAAACCACGCCCCGTAAAACTCGTTTTGTGAAGCTGCCATTGTATTTGCTGGCATTAGCATTAGCCCAGCGCACCAATGGACCGAGACTAACTTTTGGGCAACACAAAATAAAATATGGGAGCGGTGGAGATGAGGTGTCGGCGCTCTGGCGATTTACTCTGAAGGCTTCAGTAGAAGCTGCTGGGACTCCCTACTGAAGCCAGTCCCCAACTCGATGGAATTCGGGTGGCAGTATACGCCGTGAAGTTGTTTGCGGCCTGCCAGTACACCCAAAGCAGAAGAAGACGAACTGACGTCAGCGGCTTCATCTGCGTAATCTTCCCTCAGGGAACTTATTCCGGTGTGCCTCCCCTCACAGTGATGATGCAGTGACGTGCACAGTGGTTGTTAAGGACATTATGTGTTTGTTGTCCTCAGGTATGTTTGTATTATATTTGATTACTCAAAAATAATGTTATCTTGGCAATTTCTTAATTATTCTCCAATTCTGTAATATGTATATATACCAACAGTGATGTGAGCAGTGATATGCGACGTGGATGTTAAAAGGACCTGATTTGAGGTTGTCCTCAGAATAAATGCCAGAGAACATAGGAGATGCTTCGCTGTCCATTCTTCCACATCATCTATTGATAACGAGTCACCTGCAGTTGTGACCCGTTACACTTGATAATGACATGTGCTTGGAAGTCTGAGTTATGTAATGTTTTTTATTGGTATTTTTGGAGAAGACCATTTTACAACAGATTTAATAATAATTCAGAGCTCTAAAGAGAGGGAGAGAGCCAGAGTATCATTCTACCATTGACTGTTGCCATCCGCTGCTTATATTGTAGACAGGCAAACTCCTAATCACCATAGGAAAACAAAAAGAAAACAAGAAAGAAAATCCAACATTTTGATTTTTTTTAAACAAAACAATTTTCATGTTTACATTTGCCTGGAAAGGAGGGAGTGAAAAAATTGAGTGAAGAGGGGAGAAGATGCTGAGAGGGTTCCACTGGGAGAGAAAAAAAGAGGGCCAGCTGACTATCTTCTTAACTTCAGTTTCCAAAGAAACCTTACAAAAAGTCAACAATGAAAGGAGGGCAGACAGGGATGGATGGGATGGGGGGGGGTCTGGGGCGGGGGCAGGGGGCTACAGCCTCCACATCCAAAAAAAACCTGCTTTTTCATTCTTCCTTTTCTTTCGGAGTGCAGAGTTTTATTATATATACATATGAATATATAGATGACACAGCTGACAAAGGCGTGTGTTAATCTATACATTTCCATTACATAGATAGTTATTATGGAAGGGGACACAGACTCTGTTTGTCGCTTGTCCAGGAAGAGAGACTTGTTGGTCCTGGTCATCTGCTGTGGGCCTCAGAAACCTACAGACACAGAGACACAGTTAGAACACACACACACTGCAGAGAACAGGATGCTACATTACAGCAGAGTGGAGAGGCTACAGAGGAGAAGAGTCCAGCTCATACAGTTCAGAACTCTACTCCTCTGCCAAGACCTGACCTGGGAGAGTCAAAGGCCCCAGAAATGCACTGAAGCATAAAAGGCAGATATACGAGTATAATAATAATACATGTTGTACAGCATGGCATTGTCTGCAATGACAATAAGGCAGAACACTCCGGTGTCTTCACTGGGAGGGACTTTGGCTGTGAGACTCACTTGCTATGATACAGGAATACAACCCGAGCAAAAAACGGCCAAAAACAGGTGAACTGTGTGAGCATTTGCACAAATAATGCAGAATGTGGCAGTCAGAAGCACACTGACGACAGAGGAGCCATGTCACAGGGACCCATCAGTTCTCCCTCTCACAGTCTTTCAGCAAGAGGAACATCGTGCTGCAACCAGGACGGGCTGTTTGGATAAACCACGTCAATTTCACTACTAAATTAGGCATATTGGAATCAGGTAGTTTAATGGTATAAATGAAACAGACCTGACCATTTTGAATTGTGATCAAACTAATAGAAAGATGGAACAACGCACAAGCTGAGACTACATGTGCATGTGCTCTGACCCCAGTGGCTCAGTGTCGTATGTATCAGTACACAGAGTATGTTTGACACACTCCCTTGGGTCAGGACATCAAACACTACGCTCTGATTAACTCCTGCAGTGCCCTGAAAGTGAACAGCATTTTTTAAATATACATTAGAAGGAATATAGCACAACATGGAAGTAAAGCAATATTCTTTTTGTTTACATTTAAAAATGCTAAACATTTATTGTGTGCCTAAATTCAATGAATAAGCCAGAGCAGCAGGTTAAGGTTCTGCCACTTTAAGACACACCCAGGGTGTGTGTGATTCACTCAGGTATGATAGGGTGTTCCCTCCGCTCAGCATTTTAAACATTGCATTCCCTCAAACACTTACTCAACCATTAATTCAATACATGTGACAAATGCCTGTTCATTATCTTGTGAACTGACAGCACTGTCGTGAAAACAAATAAGAATATGGCCTCTTAAGTATGTCAGTAAGTACCAACGGTTTGACGTGGGGATCATTTACCACAGGCTGCTGACTAATCTTGACATATCATGGTCATTATTGTTAGCAAAAATGCACTTTTTAAGTGGAGTGAGACGTGTTGGAACAGCTTCTGATGAGCCGGTACCTGGCAGCGCCGTGTGACGCTCCATCAGGACAACTGACTGACAGCAGGGAGAGGAGAGCAGAACAGGTTCAACAGGCCGTCTGAAAGATCATTCATCTACTTTCCATTACGTTTGTTTGGTTTCCGGACCACTGTCATATATTCCTTTAAAACGATTCAAGCTAGCATTCTATTGAAGCTAACTCATTACTTTCTGAACGTAAAAGAAAGTAAATAGACAGAAAAAGCTAAAAGTACGCAGCCATATTAATCAGTTGTGGTTTAGAGTGGTGGTATCTGGGAGCGTATAGGTGTCTCCAATTTATACATCTGCTTTTATGTCAGCTCTGTGATCAGATCTGTGTTGTTCTGTGCCAGTGCTGTCACTGCCCGCGTATTGGAAATGCAATATGATTTAATAAAAGAATAGATCATATAATCACTGAAAACAAAACATTACGTAAAATATTTATACAAAAAATGACATGTTACTGAACTGAAAGAGGAGGAAAAAAACAGTCAATGTAAGAACGACCTAAGATAATCTAGTACAGACGAGGTGAGCTCACATCGAAGACGCTGTGAAGTGGGGGAGGCTACTTTGGAAGTAGAAGTCTTATTCATTTAACATAACTTTATTTCATTAACACTTCTACTTGAAACACCCCGGCATTAAAAACTATTTCCTGTCCCCACAGGATGTTTTTCAGAGACTGGAAATGTGTGCTGCTCAGAGCCCCCCCTCTAGCTCTGTTCTATCACTCTGCAGTGCATCAACATTCTATCTGCAGCCCCTCTGCTGCAGCTTCAGTACCGGGGGAGAAGGGGACCTGAAGTCCACAGAGCTGCTCAGTCCCTGGTTAATGGTGTACCAAGTATCCACAGAAATGAAGGGGTGAGACAATTCTTTCAATACCAATTATTAGCAATCACAGAATCCGACCACCAATACTTGGAACTGACATACTGAACATTTGCATACAAAATGATAATATTAGATTTCAAGTTTTAACAATTAGAATGATAAAAACGTTGCAGCACTTAATTAAATGCATGCTTAAATATATATATATATATATTTTTAAAAAGGATAACTTTTTAGAGAGAGCCAATGTTTTTCCAAACTTATTTTATGTTTTGCAGACTGCCTTCCCAGGTGTAATATTCCATGCTGCACCTCACCACACCACAATGCCTTCACAAAGAGATATTCCTGCTGGTGGACGGGCTTGTTGAACTGAGTCTCTAAACACTCACTACAACTTTCCTTATGGCGAGTTATTATTGTTATTACAAGTAACTTAATGTATTTATCATTCTTTCCCCAAAAACACCCCGGGGCGGATTGATGTTTGCCACAAAGGAGAGTGAGAGTGGAGATAGTGACCTTCAGTCCAGCCCTGAGGAGCCAATACTCCTTGAGCCTCACCTGCATGACACCAGGTTCACCAACTCAAATCTAAGACTTTTTAAGACATTTTTGAGACCACTTTGAATAGAATTTAAGACCTATTTCACGACAAGAAAGTATGAAGGAAAATTGCTATGAAAGAAGAAATACGTCCCACAATTACTTACAAAGTAAATGTATTCATTTTCAACATAAGAACGATGACTGAACATAACAGCATAACAGTACAGAACTTTGTTAGCGTGTTAGACAAAAATTGTGTATGTGTCTCTGCGCGCGTGTGCGTTAGTGTGTGTGTGTGTGACAAGAGCTATCTTCAGAGCTCTGCTGCCTTGGCTACAATTTTTCATCGTTGCGGTTGTATGATTGGTGTTTAGCTACGGTATTTAGCGTCCACAGCCCCTCCGCTTTTAGCGTTGACATAGACCCGCACGGAGGTCCATTATCCCTGATGTTGTTGCGGGAGCTGCTGCACTAGCTAACGCTATATTTGCACAAAAAAACGCTACATTTCTTTGCAAAAGGTGCAGCGGGCTTCAAACACGTTCCCCTCCACTGGTTTCAACCAAGCACTACATTCTATGTTTTCCAACCAAATACGGTTGAACTTACGCTTCCCCATATTTATTTGTGATTAGAAGATACATGGTTTCTGACTGCTGCTAGCTGAAGCTTGGGGTTGCTAGGTTACTAGCTGGGTGTTCTCCGATAAGGGGCCGGGGAAAACAAAGTTAGTGATTACTGGTTCCATGTTGATTTATTTCAATACAAATTGTTGGGGGGAACTGAAAGGCTATTACCGTACTGGTTACTTTGCAGCCCGGACATTTCCCCCAAAACACATTTAGATGCTATCGCAACACAGAAGTACCTTTCAAATCCCATCATTTTTAAGACCTTTCTTATTTTTAAATCATATTTAAGACGTTTTAAGGCCTTAAATTAAATGTAAGACTTTTTAAGATTTGTATTACATTATTCAGGGTTCTTTATAAGAATCCTGAATAATGTTGCGGTCAAATACACAAGGGTTGAGAGAGGAAGGAAGCGGAAAGAATAGGTCTTTAACAAGCTCCAGTTTAGAGAGGAAATGTTAATAAAGACAGACTGCAGAAGGGTCAGAGGAGTGTTGGGAAGTTGGTCAGCATTAAAACAGTGTGGTAACAAAGAGCCTGTTTTCCAACCCCAACAAAAGGAACGGAATAGCATGGCAACAAAGTTAGTAGTCAAATTCCCCAAGGACGTGCTTGCTTCTGCAAGACAGACCAATTGTATTAAATTGTTTTATTTGGGATGTTCTGTTCTTTAAAAAAGGTGCCTCCTAAAAGTTGTAATACTGTTTGGCTTGATTATTCAAAAAGGAATAATTAGCTACTTTTGCTTTTTTGTTCAAATTTGGTGTTTTACTCTTTTAAAAAATAAATTAAAAAAGGGCACTAGGGTGTGGGTTAGGATATAAAACAGTATCTAAAGTACTCCCTTTTTACTAAACTGAATATATATATATATATATATATATATATATATATATATATATATATATATATATATATATATATATATGAGCAATTGGTGTCTGTAATAAACGTCGCTTGGCTGTTTGCTACTAACCTTTCATGTTAGGCTTGGGTTTGTCAGTTTGCTTGCCTGTGGGGGTTTGTGCCTGCTGGCCCTGGCCCCCGGAGGAGGCCCCCTGCTGGGCTGCTTTCTGTTTCAGCATGGTCCAGTCAAATGTGTAGTCATACTGGTGGTTCAGAGTCCTTCAGAAATAAAATGGAAACACAATGCCAGCACAATATTAACAACAGTCAGCTGCTTGAAGGGGAGGAAGTCCTTAAGAATAGCAGGAAGAAAAACACAGAATATGGTGAAAGAATAGAAACTGTTCTGCACTCAATGAAGCTTCATTTGTTCATGTATACTACATAAATCATAGACCAAGACATATGCATTTATTAGCTGTGACGGCATCATTTTATCCAGCACAAATTATGGACTGATGCTGCCTTTAGTGAATATTTGACTAATTTGTTTACAATTAATTTTGTCCGAAGTGGTCCCGAAGACTGACCTGCATCAACCCTGGTATCAAGACATGCCATAGCAAAAATGGCCTTTTCCTTGTGTATATGTAGAATGTGCTTACCTGAAAAGGATGCGGAACAGTTGGCGCAGGTACATGTAGTCTGGAGCCTCCTCAAAGCGTAAGCCGCGGCAGTAGTTCAGATACATAGCAAACTCAGCTGGGAAACCCTGAAAACATCAAGTCATACATTGAGTTGTGTGAATGTGGCGGAGGAACTTTTATCACGCTCCATGATCGACATGTTCTTACCTTACAGAGGACCTCAACAGGGGTGGACATCTTCTTCTCAGAGATTTTCTCATACTTTTGCTTCTTTGTGGCAGCCTGACAAATAGACACAACATTAACAACGCTCCTAGAGACATTCTACGATAAATGCAGTATGAGCTACTATTGCAGCAGAGCAACAATCAGGTTTGCCCCACAGGTCTTTGGTTGCTGTTCCTCAGCAAGGCAGGTTTATTTACACAGCACATTTCAAAATAGGCAAGTGCTCTACAAAAACAATCAAATAAAAAAAACCTGTAGTAACAATTGTGCTCATTGGCATAAACATTCTATAATGGGAACGCTGTGTTGTCCAAATAGCATATTTTCAGTATCCACATTGTATTTCATCAGAAGTATAACTGCCCTCCTCTTCTGATCGCACATCAAGTGGACCAGTACCCATATTCACAAAAGACTGTCTAAACCAGTGGTTCTCAACTGGTCAGGCCTCGGGACCCACTTTTTCCTTAGTCAATAGATCGCGACCCGAAATTTTGAACCACTCTAATCTATTCAACAAAAAATCGTGCAGTAATATATATTCTTTTCAGCATTATTAATTAAAGTAAAGTACAGTGCATATATCCCTTCACAGAACTACAGTATGCTTTTAAATAAGGTTTAATGAGTTGATGGAATCAAAACTGAACTGTATAACATAAAAAGGCACACGTGCTGAAAACCCAACCCCAGAAGGGGGGTCTGGGGGGATTCTCCCCCAGGAGATTTTTTGAAATACTAACATATAAAATACCCATTCTGGTACTCTCTTGAGAAGAAAATAAATATATCTATTGCTACCCGACATATTAATAAAATGTATGCCATTGTTTGTTTTTCACTTTGTTCTGACAGCTTGCTGCTCCACTCAGTATACTATAAAGAGTTCTACCGCAAAGTTATTCTCAATGGAGACTTCCGGCAACAATCTTGATTCTGATCAAAGGCCAGAAGACTCGGAAAAACATCAGCAAAATGTTTTATTGAGAAGATGATCACTACGTGACAGAAGTTTTCAAAACCGTTCATGGTCCCCGGTACTTCGAGTCCAACGCCAACTGCATGCACAGCGTTAGAAAATCGGGCCTTCAAAATAAATGTTGGACTTCCCTCCCCCAAAAAAAAGGAAATATATATTTTTTTCGTCTTTACTCACACATCTGCAACCCACTCGAAACGGGTCCGCGACCCACTTTTGGATCGCGACCCACCAGTTGAGAACCACTGGTCTAAACAGTGTGCCACAAAGAGTTCATGATGATCATTTACATGTCCAACCAAATAAAGCTAAACTTGAAAAGGCACCACACAAAAAGACAATCAAAACATTCTGAGAATACAGGTGAGTATTACTTCCAGTCAGTGATGTTTCCATACCTTTAATCCCTGCCACGGCAGACTGGTTCTGTTGAAGTACATCAGCACGTAGCCCAGCGATTCCATGTCATCACGGCGGCTGCATACAGAAATAACGTTAGACGCTGAGAACAAAAGCAGGGCATAGCTGCATATATTTACATTCATCTTTTCAGAAAAGTAGATTGAGAGTCAAATATTCAAACATGTGCACAGACCTCTGTTCAATGCCCAGATGTGCGTTGATGGAGGCGTAGCGGGCTGTGCCAGTCAAGTTCTTGTCTTCTCTGTAGGGGATGTGTTGCCGTGTTCGGTTGTCTCGGTACTTCTTCGCCAAGCCAAAGTCAATAAGGAACAACTGAGAGAGGGAGAGAACACATGCTGGTTATCCATCACAGACTTCACACTGACAAATGACAATGCTCATGTTCATCAAATATGGAGATGCACTATATTAAATAGGGTCCTTATATTCAAAAACAGACAATTAGCAGAGTCCTGCTTTTAAAATATGAATGTTGAAAACTATGACCAACTGCATTGATTGAGGAGATCCGAGTTCCATGCAGAGGGGGAATACGTGTCATAACAAACACACCTGGCATAGCTTCAGTGTGGTGAGAAAGGCCTGACGCCATAGAGAAACTAGCCAACAGACACCTGTTTAACTCCTGTATATTATTTTATATAACTTTTTTGATTTAACCTCTTGATATTTCTTACAAAAAGTATTCATAATGAAGTTACCACAGATGTTGTTATGTTATGAGAGCATATTTTCTTGTGTTAAATCACATGTTGTCAATCAAAATTAAACGTCTGTAATTCATAATGTAATGGCTCATACAATAAAGAACGGGACACATTCGAGTTATTATCGGTGACTATATACAAGTGGAACACTTCATGAGTATGCAGACCAAAAATAAACATAACCAGTCCAACCTCACCATGCATGAATATTTACTGCTAATATGAACATCCAGACAACAAGGCTATTAAGGGGTTTACAGGAAACACAAATGACCATGTGAAACAAGTAGCAAAATTATCTGTTTCAGCAATGCAAGAGTTCAACAGGGCAGAAACTGGCAGACTGTGGGCTCTTTGTGCCGTCCTGTGTAGGCCTATCCATCTTCATACAACCAACAAGATTTGAAATAAGCCCTATAATCCATATCGCTCTTTGCCAGAGCTGTAACTCTTTAAACCTACGTGTTGCTGGTGTAATTAAAGTAAAAGAAACACACCTCACCAGGTCAAACTCATTCCATGACTAATGTCACACACCACCCTCCAGGTTTGAGTTTGTTCAGAATGCAGTTTTTGGTCACTATAGACCCAAAAGATCTCCAAACACTTCAATCCGAATGTAGCGCATACGGAGGTGAGACATGTGGAAGGTTTTATTCATCTTACAAACAAGTCTTTTAATCATTTGAATAGTATTCGCCATTTGTTTTCAAATGTTTGCAGAGCAGATCTTGAACATTAAGGTATTCTCATACAATCCTGACACCGGGGCTTCTATAGACATTCAATCCAAGGACAGAATACATATTGATGTGATATCCTACACTGAGTCGGGAGGCAGTAAAACCAAAGATTTACAACCCAATCAGGTACAAGGGAAAACAACCATGAGTGACACGGAAGATGACAAATCTATTTTTGTCCAACTATATGCAATAGCAACTTACACAATGTCTCAAGACAAACCGGTCAAGGTCCCCCTCCTCCCCTGATCACCTCAAACACATCGACATACGATCAAATATATTACAATGATCACATTAATCATTATTGATGATGCTAGCAAAACCAGGCTGGCAGTGGAATAAACAAAGTAGGAGTTTTTCTGTGAAGGTTTTTCTTTAACGAGCAAAATTGACAGTTTAAATCCGACTTTGCAGTAGTCGTGTATCCTAGTGACTCGCATGGAACATTCACCTTCTTAAAAATAATTTATATTTTTAGGCCGATAAGCAAAATGTGGACATATTTTATATAAACGGACTATTTATTTTACTTTAAATATAACAATTGAAGTGATACATTTGACTTTGTGGTATAGGTGTCTTATAACATTGTTATTTGCAGAGCTTTTCTGTCCATCCTTTTGGAGTGGAAGCATCCTGCTTATGCATTGAACCCTCTGCTTGCCAATTAAACATCAGTTCTGGGAGAAACAGGGTTAAGTCAAACAGTCTCCAATCTAATGATACAAGGATCAGGTTCAATCAAGCTCAATCCTGCCTCAAATCTGAGATTAGGTTTGAATGACTATATATAGCCAATCATTGCACTCGACTTGAAGATCCTTTCATTACCATCAGGAACAACACATTACAGAGACAACAGGAAGCCATTTGAGCAATGATTCAAGGGACTGGGACCATATATTATTACAAATAAAAACAGCAGCTACTCCCTAGGCCAAGCTAGGAAATGTTGTTTCCTTCTCCCACTGTAATGAAGTGAATACTGGGTGGGAGTACATACATTGGGTATTATGAGTGTAATATGGGTGCTGGTGGTCTGACTCACTCTAAACCTGTGTATTTAGGTATGATTGCAAAGCAAACAACTGCTGTAGTGAGGCAGCTGGTGTTGTGGTAAAGGTCACACCTGGTTTAATCCTGAGAAAGGTGGGTCCTGAGAAGAGCTAACAGCCAAGCTTCTTTTCCTCTTCCCCACTGACGAGTCTAAACACTAGGGCAGACAGTAGAGGGGCAGGGGTCAAAATCACAGCCTCTATCCACCTTCAGTCACAGTAAGCATGAGTACAACAGGCACTTCTGGTTGCACCCACATGGTTTTCTCCCATTGTTACAACTAACAGTGTCCTGTACAGCTAGGATAGGCTGGAACTACATAGGCAAACAAATCCAGTTTAAATCTTTGTGGTACAGATGTGATCAGTCAGGCCATCAGTCTAGAAGAAACCACATGACTGTGGATTTCTTCTGTCAGGACAACCGCAGTAAGATCAACCCTGTACAACAAGCCATTAGTGTCTCTGGAAACATGGAGATAACTTCAATATTATGTCTGACAGTGACTATAAACGCCAGTGCAGACAGGCAACACCATGGCTTAGAAAAAGACCTGGGGAGCGAGGGGGTTTGGGCAGAAGATTGTAAAGGGCCCATGGTAGTCCATCTTCCACCAATTCACCCTGGAGAGTGAAGTGGATATCATCTGAACCAAGGCGTTCACAGGACAACAGTAACATGGGGAGTTGTTGTCTCTTCAATCATATGCAGCTAAACAGATATTGGGGTTAGGTCTGTACTAGAGTTGAGTTAGTATTGGAAAAAAAGTGTATGGTGAGCCAGCTATTAATTGTGACATTAAATAGTACCTATATCGCATTAAGATTCATCTAAAGAACTTCTTCTGATCAACTTTTTTAGATCGAACATCTCCAACTCTTTCCTATCCGTCACTATGTTGGACGAAAGTTCCAGGCATATGGTTAGCTGTCATATTGGGATATTTTTCGCAGCAAAGCATTTAAGAAAACAAGTATTTTCACTCATATTCTGTGCTGGAGCAGAATTTACTACCAACATTAATTTAGGTATCGTGAAACAACTGTATCCAAACAGCAGCAGTCCCCGCTCTACAAAGACAAGCTTGTACTCCACATTAGTACTTTTCTTTACCAAACAAAACAAACCGGAAACGTTTTGGTCCTAGCACTGGTCTGGGGCACGGTTGATCAGTTTTAAGAGACAACATGAACCAGTTTGACACTGCAAGCACGTGACTCAAGTCATAGTCAGCCATAGAATAACCTGAACCAGATGTGTTCATGATACAATCAAAGTATACGAGTAAATGTTATCGTACAAAAAGTGCTCACTCAACATATAACATTAAACTATTAAACACTTGAGATTAAAAACATGACATGGTAATGAACAGCATCACTTGGTCCTAAGCACATCATTATCAGCACATGTTGACATTAATTATTTTATGACTAGTTTATCAGCTAAAGCTACAGACTTGTTTCGTGAAGATTCTTAGATCTAAAAAAATCTATTTTCAAAGACTCGAAAAAACGAGTACATTACAATGCACAAGCGGGAAATCATGCTCCTGTATCATTTGTAGAATAATCAATAGTCTAACCGGTTGATGGTGGATGAGATACAGTGCCAACAGTACTGTGTGGGTACGGAGGGTTAAAATTCCACACTGCCTTTGTAACAGTAATCAGAAAAAACAAACTGCGCACGCTAGGGAAGATTGCCAGCACAATTCCTGTGTGTGTTTTTGTTCAGGTACTTCATACAGATCTGTCTCCCGCCCACCTGCAAGAAGAGAGAACATTCCTGCCGGAATTCTGAAATGTTAACGGCCACATTCGACACAAAAAAAGAAGCATCAGATCTTTATTGCTAATCAAACCAAACCATTAGCTGACTGTACTGCTCCCTCAAAAAAAAGACACCTTGTTTAATTTCTACAATATACATAGACAGAGCTAATGCTCCCAAAACATCATGGCCAACAAATGCTTAAATTGTCTATATAATATTAGATGCTTATTGGGTTTTTTGGTCTGGAGTCCCGATTTCCCAATGTTCACTACTGTAGAAAACTGGGTTCCATCAAGTTTCTTCTGATTTCAGGCATCAACCTGGTACAGAAGTATTAGATCTTGTTACATCCTTTGAACAGAAACACAAAGCTGTCAAAGAAAAACGACCAGCAACAACATCCTGATCGAATGCTTGTCATGGCCTCAGGTCTAATGTGAACCGTCCCTTGAACACACAGTAAGCTCCGATTTGCTTTAAGATTAACTTCTCTCTACTGTACAACAAAATAAAATAAGAGGGAATGTACTTTTTTCTACCCAACTGTAATGTTAACCATCTGTCAAATGTGAACAGAATAATCATAATTATTTAGTTAATGTATATTTTAAGTTTTTCACTTTGGTCTAAACCCTCCCTCACAAGAAATGAACATTTGTAGCAAGGTAAAGCAGGACAAATCAGAGGAGGTGTGCAGCAGAGTTCACATCATGCGTCTTTGGGTCAAGAAAAGCGCTATATAAATCCCATTTATTATTACATCATGTGAAAGTTGCTACAACATACATGCCATTCTTTAACTCTACCAGACGTTAGGGCAGCTCAATTAATCATATTTTAAATCGCAATTACGATTATGGCTTGCAACAATTACGAAAACAACGTAATCGAAATAAAACAATTATTTTTTTATTATTATTTTTTTTTTTATTATTGGTTTTTCTGTTGAGTTATTCTTAAATTTTAGGGTAATCAACTGTTAAAAACATACTGTTAAAAAAAAAAATCTCCAATAAATTGATGTTTTCAAAGTAAATGGATAATCGTTTTTAATAATCGTGATATCAATTATTAACCCAAATAATCGAGATTATGATTTTTGCCATAATCGAGCAGCCCTACCAGACGTTGTCTGTCTGCAAGGGCTCCATATAATACGAACAGGATCATATAATTTCAGGCAACTATGAATACATACCTCACACCAGAAGAACAAATGACATCACAAAATGACAGAAAGAAAATTAAATGCAACTTTTATGTATTTTATTTAAGTTTTATAATTTCGCCGTCTGAATGACTTTAAAGTTACGTCAGACTGCCCTCAGTCAGTATGCTAGTCCTTCAAAATGAAGGTATGTCAATATTAAAAACAGTAACGCAACACCTTCCAGTTACCGAGCAACACAAACACCGGAAACTGCCATCAGTGCATCTCACCTTATTGTCGATGGCGGTAAATAGGGCTTACCACCATGCCGAGGAATCGGTTCATCCCTAGTTATAAACATCTTACAATAGGGATTTATGGAGGCATTTAGTGTGGAACGGCTTAAAGAGTCATTCTACCCAAATAACATCTATTTTCGTAGTTGGAGCACTATCAAATCAAATACTAACAAAACATTTTTTCACATGAACAAATGGGTGTAACTAAATTATCCTTTACACTAGGAGACTGCTATCAATCCTCTGACGCCTGCTTTTGGATAAAGAAATTAAAATAAACTGTCCGCCATGACCATCCATGAATATTTGAGTTAATACATTTGCCATGCAAAAAGGGCAAACCTTCATTTAGCTTTACACATCTACAATTGACAGCTGAATGTTAAAATAGAACTATGTCCCTTTAATGACTGTTTCGGTAGTTGTTAGCTTGAAAACATAAGAGTTCCATCTAATAATTCAAATAATAATAATTTCTATAGCGCTTTTCCTGGTGCTCAAAGCACTTTACAAGCAAGTAAAGAAGAAACTAAATAACAAAAAAAGTTAAAAGTGCTAAGCTAGGTGGAATAAGGGCGAGGGGTTAGTGGATTAGGAGTTGAAGGCAAGAGTGAAAAGGTGAGTTTTGAGGGATTGTTGGAATGATGTGAGAGTGTAGGCAGATCTGACGTGGCTGGGGAGGGAGTTCCAGAGTGAGGGGGAAGCTGCAGCAAAGGCCTCTGCAATCGAAAAACGAATTCTACTTGGTTCCAATCGATCAAAGTTCTACCGGCAAAGCGCCAATCATGCACCTTTACAAGTCAAATGAGCTCCGTTTCACCTCTGTGCTGGGGTTAGTGTTGGTTTACAGTTGGTGTATCTTGCCAACCTCTCAAGAACCCATTTACTTTCCATCAACTAAAGCCCAATAGTTTCAACATCATGACTTCACCACTAAGCTCTTTTTACCACCATCAAGGAGCATCTGCGTTACATGACGAAACATTAGTGACAGACCACTCCAGGGATTGGTAATGCCGTTAAATCCTAGTCGCAAACCATTAGCCACTTATTTGATCTTGTTGCTACAACTACAACTACATTCGGCTCTTGTCATACTCCCCATGAACGGTTGCTTACATAAATCCTACCCCATCTTCTGACGTAAGCCTCGAGGCTCTCTTGCCCGAGTTAAATCATTTTTTTAAGGCCAGAATTCAGCGTCACTGCAGTGGAAACACGTAAAACAGTTTGCAAACAGTCTCTAGCTCTGAACCATCCCTGAAACTGCCTGGAAGAAAAGGGTTTCAGCGTTCAGAGTGTAAGGAAGATTCAAAATGAGGTTGAACTGCTACAGAGCTGTGGTTAAACGCGCTGAAAAGTTGATATTTTACCTTTCAATACCCCAACTCATTTTATTCATAAATTTATTCAGACATTGTAAATAACCTCCTGACAGATGCAAGTTGAGTCGTTTGAAAAGAGAAAAATATGTTTTAGTTTAGTTTTTATTAAAGACAAGTAGGTTGTAGTGGTTCAAAGATCATAAAACATTGTTCTACTAACTAGTTGCTTAACATTTGTAAAACCCTAAGCAAACTATCTACAACTGTTGATTGCGTCTGTAGAGCTCCTAACTTTACAAACATTAACCGATGATAGAGAATACATTCAAATGTAAGACTGATAGCAATAAGACATTTGTGAGAACAAAAAGTGTGAAATATGGAAGCAGAAAGAGACAAGAAGTCCAATAGTTAGAATAGCAGCAAGATGGACAGCAGCAAACAAAGAAGGAACAAAGCCTAAAATAAAAGACAAAAAGCATCAGAAGAAATATCAATGTAATTGTTTGAATTGCATTGTTAGTTCAACTTAAGCCTGGCTTGAACACTTTGATTCCACTTGTGCCTAAAATAAAACATGTTACTAAATTGTTTTCCATAACCCAGTATTACTCTACTAAACAAACACTAGTTATCATTTGTGCCTTTAAGGTACAAAAACTAGAAGTTTAATAATGATATTAACAAAATAGGTTAACAAAGATTTGGTTGATAATACATTGACAAAAATAAATAAACAGCTGTGTGTAGCTTAAAGGTTTTACCTCAAGTTGATATGTTTGTTAAAGCTAGCCTGACATTTTTTATATAAACAAAGACATAAGCTAAAGTCATCTTTGAAAGTTTCAAACAATACCATTCATTTTTATGCAAAAACTAACTTTTCAAAACTATTATTATTAATCATTTTTGTTATTCAAAATGTCATGTGGTGCTACTGTCGAACCTTGACTGCTGTGCGGAAATCTGATTTAAATGACCTTATATCTGAGACCAAATTAATGAGCTGCCTTAAGTGTTGTAGTGCCGTACAAAACAAAAACATTTGTTTTAATATTTCAATCATAATAATCAAATATCCTTTGACCAATGATTTTGTTTTGTTTTTAAATATCATGTCAAGAAAATCACAATTTTGAGACTTTTTCTTGAATGATTGCAGAAGACTGCAGAAAGAGAAGTGTAAAATGAAAATGCCTGTGTTACATCTGAGGAAACCGCTTCCACAGAGGAAGGCCCAGACAGAGTTTTAAAAGATGAAGACACTCAGCCTAAGAGAAAACTTTAAGACAAAGGCAGGCAAGAAACTTTTAGCCGAGAGAGAGCCAACTCAGGGCTCGACATTATAAATGGCCCCCTGGCCCGGAAGCACTATTTAGACACCCCAGGCCAGCATAACGTACTTTCGACTTGCCCGCTCGGGCCACAAAAAATATTGCTTTTTTAAAAAAAAACAATCTTCAACTAAAAGAAAGTCACCGGAGGAGTTAAAAGGAGAGTGACAGGGAGCATGAGAAGAGAAAGTTTCAGCCACACTGGCTTGATCGATGGAGTTGGCTTCAATAGAGTGGTGAAGTGACGTGTCCTAAAACCCTTTTATAATTTTCTATCGATCAGATTTATGATTCGAAAATTATAAAAGTAGGGTAGAAATTTGGATATTATCCGGCTGAACAAAACGTGCATTTATCAAACAGGTTTGTTTTCCACAGACCTTATTTCCAGCTATTTTCCAAAATCCTGTGGAGAAATCCCATTGCTGGGAACCAGCAGCTTACTTCCTGGTTTTAGGACGCGTCACCGGACTGCACCTCTCTATATGATGCCAATATAAACAAGGTCTTCTGTCGGCTCTGTACATCAATGCCGACAAGTGAAGAGTAGACAATATAAAGGTATTGGTGAAATGTCCCAATAGTTTAGAATAATGAAGGTTCTAATCTAATCTATTACATAGCCATTACATGTCTAACTCCTGATAATGACAGGAAGGCAGAAAGCGCATTATACAAATAATAATACTCATAATAATAACAGACATTTTTTAACAATGACCACAATATCATTATTTTAATAAGCCAAATATGAACAATTGAGGAAAATGAGGAAGAACTGATGATTCAAATGTTGTAGTACAAGTAGTAATGTAGTTTGTGCATAAATTACTAATGCAACAAATGTGTTCATTTTCTTCATTATTAGTCGATTTTTTGGGACGAATGCTCTGGGCCAATGGTTAGAACGGTAGGGCCAGTGATAATACAATTCCACCGGCCCAAATTTTACCCTTAATGTCTACCAGTGCAATTTATAAATTATTTTGTACTGGAGATCAAAATGGTCACCTTTCGGCAAAGAAAAAAAAGAAGAGTTCTAACAAAGTCCCTCACTAAGCTCCATCCACAGTTCACAAAAGAGGTGAATCAATTTATCTCCACGTCTATACAGAAAGCTCGATTGTTTTAAATGTATGTGGTGGGATTCTTCTGATTTTTTTTTTTTTTTTTATGTTACCGACATGTTTTACATTTGAAAAGTTGAAAGAATGTCTTTGATTGTTTATCTTTCTCCTAGATTATTGTATTTAATTAGAAAAATATATCACATTTTCTGCATTAAATATGAATCACTGATGTTTTAAGCCTAAGCGAAGTGTGTTTTTTGAGGGTGATTTAAAGTAAAAATACATACTACATTTAAGGAGGCAACGGCAATAATTAAACAAAAACATGAGATCACTTTATAAAATTTCTAATGGCACATTTCCACTGCAGCGCGTAGCACGGTTTAAGCGTTCCGTGCCTAACCCGGCCCGTTTCTTGTCGCGTTTCCACGAGGGGTAGTTCCGCCTCAGGGCTACTTTTTCACCTTTTTTCTGGCCCTCCAAAACCGAGGTTCTTACCGGGCCAACAACAGGGCTGAGTAAGCTAAACTAGTGAGAGAATTGCTGGCAAGGGGGCTACAACTACAACAAAATGAACATATTTGACCGTGATTTAATTGTAATACACGTTTTAAATTGATGCAGAAGTACAACATACTGATACCGGTTAGTAAAAACCATGAATTAATGCTTTGACAAGTCTGCAGACTGACAAAAAACCTTTTAAAATGCGTGTTTTCTGAATAGAGATCGGCTAAGGTTGTTGAGATAACAGAACTCCTTTATAGCCATCAAATCTCAGGATATGAAAAGCAGATGCATAAATAGTGGCATTCGTCTGTTCTCTTTTAAGATTATTTTACAAATGTAGCTGAGCCAAGAACAGGGAATTAGAGTATACATATATATCAATAAATAAACAAATGACCTGCCAGATCTTACCTTGTTACAGTGACGGCCAATGCCCATGAGAAAGTTGTCTGGTTTGATATCTCTGTGGATGAAGTTCTTTGTGTGTACATACTCAATTCTGCTGATCATCTGAAGAGGAAAACAATGCCATAGTTAAATATTTCACATTTACCATCCTCATTTAAACAAATTAACATTTTAATGGAAGGGTCCAATCAATTCCATTTGTTAACAAAGACATGTATCTTCAGTAATGTAAAACAGACCTCAGACAAACATTGGCTAATTAAAGTCAGAGGGAATTTGTGTGTGTTATAGCAGGAAAATACTGGTTTAACTAAGAAGTATTACAGTAAACAAAACCAATGAGGTAGCCTTCATTGCATCATGAACAATGCCCTCTTTATCTATGTTATTAAATGTTAAAAAGTCTGCCGTGTTAACCAGCCTTTCGACTATGGGAGGGACTAGAGGTCCCACAGGAACCCAAAGCAGAGATCATGCTAACTCTTTACACACAGACAAAGCTATTCTACACATTCTAACAGAGAGGCTAACCTCTCCATTACTCATTCAAACCATGATTCAGCCACATTGCTGCTGTAGAAGATTACACAGAGGTAGATGTGGGTGTGTGGAGCTACCTGGTCTGCCAGCATAAGGACCGTCTTCATGGTGAAGCGGCGAGAGCAGAAGTTGAAGAGGTCCTCCAGACTGGGCCCAAGCAGGTCCATCACTAGGACATTGTAGTCCTTCTCTTGGCCATACCACCTGGAGAAACAATGGTGATGTTATGAGGGGGGGCAGAGGGTCTGGGGTTGATCTGAATCAATAACATGTCTGAACTAACTTCACAGGTTGACCAGATCTGATCATTCTCAGCTTTCTTAAGATGTAGCATATTTCTTAAGATCTTATATTTTGAAGGTTAAATTTAAGGTTCTTGCGTTTCCATGTGTTGTTCTGCAAGAAAGCACCGGAACGAAGCTCCAAGACTTATTTTTGGGGGGAAAATAATATTTGCAGTTCACACATACGTACCATGGGTGCAACAACTAATCGACTTAATCGATTACCAAATTAGTTGCCAACGAATTCAGGCGTCGATTCGTTGGTGACGACATCACGTGTGTTTTACGCGCAGTTAAGCTCCAACGTTATTGGTCTTTTTATCGGTTCTGGAGACATTTAAAAAAATATATGTCATGTATTATTGCTACAAGAACATTATATCGCAGTCTTAGTGTCGCGAACTCGTTTCTAATATGCAAAAAGACAAACAAATGCGTCTATGATGTATTTTCGATCAGACGAGATCTCTCTCCCCTGTCTGTGTGCGAGGGGGCGGGGCAGTTTACACACATGCAGCTGCTACATGCAGCAACACACTGCGGAGATGGCGGAGAGAACGCGCTCCGAGGTGTGGTTACACTTTACCCGTCTCGATGTGGACAATGCTCGTTGCCAAAAGTGCAATAAGAGTTTAGCATGTAAGGGCGGTAACACGAGCAATTTGTCTAAACATTTAGCAAAAGTGCACCACATTCAGACGGAGAAATGCACCGGGTTCGACTGTCTTTCTAGTAGCTCTGTAGCCCCATCCACGACGAGTAACGTTTGCACGTCAGGTGTTATGTATGCTAGCAGCAACACACAGAGTTAACTCAATTATACAAACATGGGTTAATGATTAGAGGTAACTGAGTTATTTATTTTGTTAAAGTTTCAGCTATTCTGTTTACAGTTCTGTTATTACATTATTTAATACGATTTCTTAAAACCCTTGTTTCTTTTGATGTGAAATATTATTTATTTAATTTAAATAAAAAGCAATGTTAATTTTGTTCAAAATGGTTGTACTTTGAGCAAAAAGTAGTTCAGGTTTTTTTAAGAGGCTATGATGATGCGCCATGGTTAGGCCTGTCACGATAATTAATTTTGTTGGACGATACATTTTCCTTGAAATTATTGCGATAAACGATAATATTGTCGGCACTGTTGTAAGACCATTTTAGACCACTGACATAATGATAATATATAATAATAGTTCAAGTACATACTTTCAAACATAACTTTATATTGAACATTCAACATTGCAAATTAAATAATATTAAAATATATAAATGATATATAATAAATAAAACAAATTAATTAAATGATAATAAATTAATTAAATCACACAACC
Source organism: Notothenia rossii (assembly GCF_949606895.1). Classification (NCBI taxonomy): domain Eukaryota; kingdom Metazoa; phylum Chordata; class Actinopteri; order Perciformes; family Nototheniidae; genus Notothenia; species Notothenia rossii. The sequence goes on along the minus strand of NC_136901.1, from coordinate 58,843,183 downwards.
AAAACAATAAATTAAATAGACTCGGGCTGGAAAACAGATCTCTCGCTCTATCCATCTATTTATCTATCTATAAATAAATATGAGCACACATTGTCTCACAAGCAAAGAACCCTCCTTAAAACAACACTCAAGTGTACAGTCCACTGTCCATACAAAGACCCAGCTGCCTCAACAGGCCATATCCAAATCTGTTTTTCAAAGTTTTCGAGCAAGGAACACCAACATGTTTGCATTGACGGGCAAATGCATCTTTGATTGTAAACTGTCGGGAAGGTGGGGGCTCTCCATCTCCAGCTGCCGTGTTTGCTCCCAGCTGGGAAAACGGAATGGGGTGGTTGTGTTTTAGGTGTAGTTTAAAATGCGTGGTATTGCCTGCTTTTGTCGCTACCTTTTGTAAACAAATGCGCAGTGGCGTTTTTATATGTAAAAAAGTGTTGTGGCACAAACAACTTAGTCTATATATAAGCATCTGCAGTGAGGTTCATGGCTGGTGAGGCACTGGCACTGACTCTTCAGGTTTACAAATATTATATTTGGACCTAAATCAAAATATATTATTTTCAAAAGCTTTTGTCTGATGCTTCGATTAATTTTAATGCCCAAAAAAAGTAGTTTTATCATTTAAATATTGAATTGTTCTCTCTTAGTAAGATCCCATTTTCAATAAAATTGCGGTCTTACCTTGACTTGAAGATGAAGTCCATTTGCCTATCCTTCTGGACAAAAATCTCTATTACTTTTTTGTAAAAGTTCTCCTTATCTTCTTGTAGTTTCAAAAGTCAAACATAAATCTAATCGATAGATTTATGATTCGAAAAGTATAAAAGTAGGGTAGACATGTGGATATTATCCGGCTGAACAAAACGTGCATTTATCTAACAGGTACAATCATGTCCCACCTGCCCCTAATGACCAGTTGCCACTGCAAATGCGATACACCGCCCGGCTCATTCAAGTCCGTATTCGCCTCGTTGATTTGGCTTGAATCCAAAATACTGCTACACCGGAGAATCGAGATGTGTGGTTAGGTTTTGTAACCAATTCCATTTCACTTTAAATTCCCCACGAGTAAGTCACACGTTGTCTCCCGCTTGTCGCTATATCATTAATTTGGCTGCTGCAAGTGCACGAGGCTGACCTGGCTGTGTGTCAGCCCCGCCCCTCATAGCGCGCCTGGCAGCCACAGCGCTCCTAGCGAAAATGCTGGTCACATCCATAGACTGTATATGTCACATCCTTATGTAAACGGCAATTTATCGAGCTCAGAAAAGTTATCGAGTCCATTTTTATTTATCGTACGATAAGTCAATTTACCGATTATCGCGACAGGCCTAGCCATGGTGACCAGACGTCTCCTTCAAGAAGCAGAATATGAAACAATATCTGAGGTTCTGATATGTGTAGACGGTTATACTGTAGCAGCAGCTGTCGTTTCTGACATAATGAAGGCAACAAGTTCTTCCTCCCCTTTACCTTCCTCACTCGTCTCTCCCCCTTTCAGCCATCAGACTGCCAGCTCAAACCCATGGGCTTTACAAACAACTGTGACTTCTACACTGGGGGCGGGACATCTAGAGCGGTTCGCCTTCATCTGATTGGCCAAAGACCATGAATGCATGGCACACGTAATAGGTTACAATTTATTGCAGTTCAAGCAATCTTTGCAATATGTACAGTGGGGCAAAAAAGTATTTAGTCAGTCACCAATTGTGCAAGTTCTCCCACTTAAAAAGATGAGGCCTGTAATTTTCATCCTAGGTATACCTCAACTATGAGAGACAAAATGAGAAGAAAAATCACATTGTCTGATTTTTAAAGAATTTATTTGCAAATTATGGTGGAAAATAAGTATTTGGTCAATAACAAAAGTTCATCTCAATACTTTGTTATATACCCTTTGTTGGCAATGACAGAGGTCAAACGTTTTTCTGTAAGTCTTCAAAAAGTTTTCACACACTGTTGCTGGTATTTTGGCCCATTCCTCCATGCAGATCTCCTCGAGAGCAGTGATGTTTTGGGGCTGTCGCTTGGCAACACGGACTTTCAACTCCCTCCAAAGATTTTCTATGGGGTTGAGACCTGGAGACTGGCTAGGCCACTCCAGGACCTTGAAATCCTTCTTTGCCCGGGCAGTGTGTTTGGGATCATTGTCATGTTGAAAGAACCAGCCACGTTTCATCTTCAATGCCCTTGCTGATGGAAGGAGGTTGTCACTCAAAATCTCACGATACATGGCCCCATTCATTCTTTCCTTTACACGGATCAGTCGTCCTGGTCCCTTTGCAGAAAAACAGCCCCAAAGCATGAAGTTTCCACCCCTATGTTTCACAGTAGGTATGTTGTTCTTTGGATGCAACTCAGCATTCTTTCTCCTCCAAACACGTCTAGTTGAGTTTTTACCAAAAAGTTATATTTTAGTTTCATCTGACCATATGACATTCTCCCAATCCTCTTCTGGATCATCTAAATGCTCTAGCAAACTTCAGACGGGCCTGGACATGTACTGGCTTAAGCAGGGGGACACGTCTGGCACTGCAGGATTTGAGTCCCTGGCGGCGTAGTGTGTTACTGATGGTAGCCTTTGTTACTTTGGTCCCAGCTCTCTGCAGGTCATTGACTAGGTCCCCCGTGTGGTTCTGGGATTTTTGCTCACCGTTCTTGTGATCATTTTGACCCCACGGGGTGAGATCTTGCGTGGAGCCCCAGATCGAGGGAGATTATCAGTGGTCTTGTATGTCTTCATTTTCTAATAGCTCCCACAGTTGATTTCTTCACACCAAGCTGCTTACCTATTGCAGATTCAGTCTTCCCAGCCTGGTGCAGGTCTACAATTTTGTTTCTGGTGCCCTTTGACAGCTCTTTGGTCTTGGCCATAGTGGAGTTTGGAGTGTGACTGTTTGAGGATGTGGACAGGTGTCTTTTATACTGATAACAAGTTCAAACAGGTGCCATTAATACAGTTAACAAGTGGAGGACAGAGGAGGCTCTTAAAGAAGAAGTTACAGGTCTGTGAGAGCCAGAAATCTTGTTTATTGGTGACCAAATACTTATTTTCCACCATAATTTGCAAATAAATTCTTTAAAAATGAGACAATGTGATTTTCTGGATTTTTTTTTTCTTCTCATTTTGTCTATCATAGTTGAGGTATACCTAGGATGAAAATTACAGGCCTCTCATCTTTTTAAGTGGGAGAACTTGCACAATTGGTGGCTGACTAAATACTTTTTTGCCCCACTGTATACCGCAAATGTTGATATAGCAATTACAATAGATTCTCCATATAAAGTGCAGCCCTAAGGGATGTCGTTGTGGAATTAAAGAGGTTCAAAATAAATCAATTTTAGGGCATTGTGTGGGTACTGCAATAGGGGGTCCTATGTTGTATTTTGACCACTAGCCTACCCCTGTTAACCGACCACTAACCGTTAGCTGATATTAGTTTAGCGGTGCTGCTGTAGTTAAAGTCCGAGGCTGCCCTGCAGCAACGACAACCTGATTAACAAACCATTCATCCTTTACCACCAGCTGCAGCTTAGGGATGGACATTGGTTAGATTTTAGTGTCTAATAAACTACATTTACATTATTAGATTAGAACACCTAATGGTGTTATATGTTCTTGTTGAATAATATTTTTGGGTGAATGGACATGGAATACGTTTAAATGCGACTCAAAAACAGCTGAAATGACTGCTGACAGTAAGTAAGTTACTAGCACTCCTGATGATTTTCACAGTCGTTTGTGGTTCACGATCTAGCTTTTTCCAGGGATAGAATAAGGTGTGTCCCCTCAGGTGTATTAGCAACACGCTCTTGAGTGTTAATTCTTTCAACAGTTCAACTTAAAGAATTGGGAAGAAAAGTTACAGCTTCTTAGCAGGGGGAGAGTAGGGCTGCTCGATTATGGCAAAAATCATAATCACGTAACACTATAGCTGTGAATTTCAAACAACTGCGGTACTGCGTGTGTGTACAGTTTGATTTATCTGAATAATACGAAAAAGGAAAACCAACTAAACAACGATTCTATTCATTCAACCAAGGTTGGCCAATCAAAATGATATCATAAGCCTCAAAACGTATTACAGAGCAGTTCCCAGACAAACTGCATTTACAACACATTAAGCAAATGTCATCACTATACCATATAAACTCAATTCTCAGCTATGTACACCAGCGAGTACTACAGATCGTCATACAAAGTAACAATAATTAACTCTTTAGAACTAATGACTAATCTTTCTAAATAGCAAGAATATATTGGAGAATTTCTAGAATTTAAGTAGTCCTCAATTATTTGTTGCAAATGTAGTTTCACCGTCATTGGATATCACATTTAATAAAAAATGCTTGCGACATCTTACGGGTGGCTTTGAATCACAACTTTAGCCCACTGTGGAAAATAAACATACAGCTCAGCAGTGAAATACAAAGCCTGTCACTACTCAAACATGGAAAATATCTTTAAATCTAAACAAAAAAAGATGTGGGCCTGTGTAGCAAGCACATGTATTCAGATTATCCAGTAAGGCCTCCTGTTGGATAATGGGCCCATAACAGAGTAGCCTGTCCTTTAAATAGCTAGCTCATGATAGAGGTATGATGTTTTACTTTCATAGGCTGATTTGCTACTAAAAGTACACCACTTTTAACATAGCCGTGTTCTAATTCGCATTTGCCAACGCTGACGACAATTTAGGAATGCCCTGATCGATTAGCCTTCTATTGTTGTCGGCCCAAATTCTGCTTGGCATATGAAACAAACTTAACTTAGTAAACCAACATTGTCCAGGCCAACCAACTATTTCCCCCCTTATAATTAGGGATGCTCCGATCGGGAATTTTGGGGCCGGAATCGGCCTATACCGATAGGGTGGGTGGGGGATAGGGGGATCTTCCCTTTAAAGTGATGTTTAAAACTCAGTTAATGGGGCTCATTTTTATATTGCTTCAGTTTATAAATCGTAACGGATCAAAAAGTTCAGATTAATTTTTCAATACATGATGCGTGAAGTATATTATTCAAGTTTACATTAACTTTAGATAATAACAAGGGAAAATGAGTGGAAGCGCTCTCTCCCCCCTCTCTCTCTCTCTCTCTCTCCTGACAGCGCGTCAGTGTCTCATGCAGCTCACTGATCCAGTAATGAGAGACCCGACAGTGAAGAATAAACATGTACAACTAGTTTAGCTTGTTCCGGAGGTAGACAAAATAGCTAAGTGTGTTAGGTCTAACTCTTAGTGTGTGTGTTGCTCCGCTCACCAGTCCGTCACAGCGGGTGGAGCTGGAGGATTTCTGCTTCACACACGTTGCATACTGCTATTTTACTGTCTTTTTCGGACACCTTAAAAAACTACCGGACTGGTGAAGCCATTTTGGCGAGCTTGTTTTGCCGCGCACAGAGAAAAGTGTCATGTATTTTACGTCATGTGATCGGCTCTCCTGATCGGCCTTTATAGAGAGCACCGACCGATAACGATCGGAGCATCCCTACTTATAATGCTACCTTGTGAAAAACGATTCCAATAACAATATTCCAGTAAAAAGCTGCACTCTAAAACTCTGGTAAACAAGACAACGGAAATATGTAGCAGCTAAGGCATTTTAAATCTTCAATAACAATTCAATAAATAACATTTAAATTGACCGCGGGACAGTTTAAATATGTTTTTCAGGACAATGGGGGGAAATGGTCTGGAGCCGTTTATTCCAGCTGCTTTGCAACAAAAAAACATTGTTTTCAGCCATGTACGGGCTAGCATTTACTATTGTGCTTCTTGACAATAATCAATCAGTATCAGCCACAAAAACCTGAACAGGGCATTTCTACTTCAAATCAGATACATAGTCCAATACAATAACCCAACTTAAATCTATAGTTTGTGCTAAAATATAGTTGTATGCAAATTATCAAAAACATACAAAGTAGAGACAGAAAATATTCATTATTTTTTCAATAAGACTCCCTTGTTGTATTATTCATAATAGTGGGGTAATCACCGCAGCATTTTGAGAGAAAATATGAGTTGCCTCAATTGTTTTTTAAAGAAAGTGACAGACAAAAATACTGAAACTATGATAGGTGAGGACTGTATAAATGTAAGCAAGGATGTTGTAAGAGTGGAGGAGGGGCAGCAGGAACAGCAGGTTGGACAGGCTCTAACAAGTCTTTGCTGCAACATTAAGCCAGCATTACCAGCACACCATTTCAATAAGCAGTCCCTGCTTACATTACAATAAAAGACCTGCAGTGATTTATACTTAATTTAAGATGCTGGTGCTAGTTTTACAACCGGTCACTACAACTCACTTAATGGGGCCTGCATAGAGTATTTTAAGTTACCAGCATTTGGTAACTCTACAATGGCCATGAGATTCAACAACAATGAACGATTGGCATGCAACACATGTGTGCTTAGATCTATGACGGGGTTACCTTACAAAGCAGTTCTAATTTGTTAAGAAGGTGTGTGTGTTCCAGCTCAGGTTTCAACCAAGTGAAGCCTCACAGTCATTGTCTCTTTCCAGCCATGTGCCAGCTGTACTGTATACTGTATAAGGCAGTACGTGGTAGTGCAGTTAGCCAGATATAGAACAGGGATAGGAAAATCAACACCAGTCAAATGTTGGTATTTTCTGTCTGGCACACAGACAGATACTTTGAACTACAAGCCGTTTTACTGAATGAAAATATGACTTTCCAAAAACAACAGTGCATTAACTAAGTCGAAAACTTAATTTTGATGAAGAAAAAAAAAATGGTGCTTTGATTTTGCAATATTACGTTGACACTGGCCAAATTAAACTGGGCCATTCCCAGGTCCCGATTTTCCGTGACTGCCAATCTCAAACAATTCAAATAGCTCATGATTTAAACCGTGCCCTTTCACAGATTCGCGCACCAATGGCTTTGTCTTCAGGAGCCATTCGGGTTTAGTATGTTGCCCAAGGACATGTTGAAATGCAGACTTAAAGAACAAGGGATTCAAACTCCTATCATTTGATTGGTGGCCAACCTGCTCTACCTCCTGAGCCACAGCTGCACCTCAAGAGGCCGATTAAAGTAAAAAAAAGCCATGGCAACGTTTTTACATCAGCCAAAAAATATGAACAAAATTTAAAAAAAGGTATTGCTGCACAACAGGTAGATACTCTTGTTTCCCAAAACTACAATCAGACCAGCTTGGCTAGTCGAAGACGGACGATTCACACCGAGTGACTAAGGAATTTCTACAAGTAGATAATCAGGCCATGATGTGCAGTACTACTTTAAATATATGCCATCCTCCATGCTCTTCATTCTAGACCTTCAGGAGTCACTTAGATATGGACTTCCTCTTCTGTTCTGTAGCCTCAGATACTCATACTTGCCCCATTTCAGGAGACTGTAGCCTAACACAGATCTTAAATGGCTGTTTACAATGCCGCAATACTCGTTGAACAGACCAATCCATTTCTAAATTGGGGTTTGCAGTAAGTACACAGGGGAGAATGAAAGCCTAAAAGATCGTTATGTCCGTGTCCGAGGGTCTGCCATGGTCCCTGTGATGCAAAAAACAATAAATGAGTGGGGGTATATCTACACAGCCAAAATCACCGGCTGCACAGACTACACGCCAAGCAAGTGTGCCTGCTCCTGTTTCACCCCACACTGTACTTTTGCACCTCTTACTTGTTAGCCAAAAATAAGAACAAGTCGATGGTAATTTCAAGCCTGTAAGGTATGCACTACTTGAGTTTTTCTTAAATTGTATTAAAAGATATGAAACAAAAGGTACAAATAGATTTTCTTTTACTTATAATACCGAAAAGGTCAAATAAAATGCATGATGGGATCAATCACAGTATAAAAGGAACAATGAAAATGATTTATTTGAGCCGAAAAAACCTAAGTGTCAACATAATTAAGAAATAAGCAAACAGTCACTTGGGGGATCTTACTCACAAGAACCATTAATAAACCAAACAATCCTGCTGCCATGGTCCCAAAATAGAGCAAAAACATAATTTGGCCTTTATTGGTTCTATACTATGAGGGGAAAAACTTACAATCTATGTTAGTGTGCACAGCACCATATTTAAATGTTTATTTCAATTCTATTTTTGTACAAGTATTGGCCACCTATACTGTCATACTCATTCATACAAATCACTCTACTTTGATCCATCAACAATTATGATATTTACAACAACAAAACCCACAATGTATCCTGAAGCAGGGCTTGTGTTCTAGCGCCGTGTTAATGTGAGGAACTGTGGGCCGCAGCTCCTTTCCAAAACCTTACCACTCGATCCGTTGGGCTACACCCCGTTCTCAACAGTTACTGCCGCACAACTAAACAAATTCCATGGAAAGACAAGTACACGTAGAGGCTGGAGTTAGCGGTGAGGACACCTCCACCGCGGGGAGAGAACACCTCCACCGCGGGCCTGCGTTGTTGTTTTCGAGTCTGTGCTCGGCCGCCATTTTCTAACAGGGGAAGGGAAGACATGTTGGGAGCTAACACAACAAAAGAGGAGCGGCCATTTCCAAACACATAGTTGGTTTTCCTTACTACCGTCAGTTGATATTCAAACAAAAAAAGCACACATATGGAACAGACTGATACAAAGTCAAATGTACGGGGAAAACCGACGGGGTTGTTAAGCGTTCGCGAGACATATATGGTTCCTAGAATAGACTGAGTGATGTGAGGCAGATTAGCGGGCCTAATGCCAGCAGTGCTGCTGCACCTTTAACGTGTGTGCTTTACCACACTTATACAGCTAAACAGTGTCATTTACAACAATGTGTCACTTTTCCAGCAGCGAAACCACGATGTGAAAGCCGGACTGGTTACCTGATGTGTGGGATCCCGACCCCCCCTTGTAGAATTTTGTACAGCTTGCTTTCGTACAACAGCTGTGGATGTCTGGCTTTCTGTGACTCCAGTTTTACAGCTACCTCCTGAAAATGACAAGCACAAAAAAATATGTATACTACAGCTTCTGTCACTGTTAGTTTCAGCAGGACACATGGTGTATAATGCATTGTGAGGAACGTTAGCAGTTTAATAGTATAGACCCGTTTCAACTCTGACTCAGCCACACACATATGGTTTATCACATTTACTAAATTAATATAGTGTAAAGAAGACGTTGATGCAGTAGATTACCTCTCCATTTGTGATGTTGATGGCCAGATATATGTCACCGAAAGATCCTGATCCAATTTTTCTGACAAGCTTGTATTTCCCACCGACTATGAACTCGGCTTTGGAGCCACTGCTGCTCGCCATAATATCCAGCAGATGATAATCTCCACCTGATCACTTTGGGGAAATCTGTGTAGCAGTCTAGCACGATTGTCAGCAGTACATACAGAGTCCTGCTTGTCCAGTTGGCGTTGACGAAACCAAGTAGAAACTAATGTTAGCTGTATTCCAAAAAGACGTGACGACAATAAACGGAAAAAGCCAGCCGATTTCTTCTGTTGGCTTTTTTCATAGGCTACCGTCTACAATGGATCTTCTTCCAAATAAAACCTCCTCCAAAAACACGTAATGCCGTGTCAGTATCGAAGTATATACATCCAAAACTAAACCCGATAAAGCTTACGGCCTTCAACAGCCACCTCGAAGTAGCAGCTAGCGAGCTCTAACCTGAGCTCACGTTAGCATCAAGCTAACGCTGTCGCAAGGACCGTCGCGGAAAAATGTCCGGACCTCCTCCGTGATGAGAAGCAAAAAACAGCCCCTTTAATTAAACCTCTGATGGTGCTGTTGCCTTTTCAATCTGTCCCGTTACTTAAGGGCGTTTTCAGCAAACATCAAGGGTCGCAACAGTCTGTAGAAAGCGCAACCCACTCACTCCGCCATCTTGTCTTCTCTACCCTTTCTCTCAGCTGCTTTCCGTTGGAGGCGATTAGCTAAGGTTAGATATCTCATGACCCCTTCAGGTTCTATTGGAAATAATACCATCAACACACTTTATATGAACGCAGAACTGTGTTTCACAATTGTGAATGGAAAATATCATCTATGATACCTGCAATGTAGCCAGTCAACATCTGTAAAGTTGAACAACAAACGTGACTTTAATTTCCGCAAACCAGTACCAATGGATTTAAAGCCACAGTCAAAATAGAAACCTAGCCTATATTGACACATATACATTCAATGTTGATGATATAAAATAGAAAGAGAAAAGTGGGCTAGCGTGGCCTATGATACACTGTTTTGTATCTTGTTTAACTTGTTATTAAACAGCTATGGATATTTTACACAACAAAAACTAATTTATGGTGATTTAAATAATCTGACGAGTATCTGGGGTTGCTGTATGATTAGTTGTGTGAACCATAGGGTGTGAACCTCTATGGTGTAAACGTTTCCAAATCGCTGTTCCGATTTCTCCTATTCTGCCGAAGTTACATGAATGCAGCATAAGGGCGGGGACCACATGGGTGTAGGCCTAGGCATGTTGCTCCTGGTACAGGTGAGAACATAAAATACAATCCAGAAAGTCCAGTTTTAGCTATGGTTTTAGCATATGCAGGGTGGATGGCCACAAACCACACAGTTCAGGGGTTTATAAGAGCAGAATTTTTGAACGACTGTGAAATAAACACAATGAAGGGCAAAATGACAGCCCACATCATTAAAAGTAGGATATTATTTGCATTAAGTGTGAAAGGAATCGCATATTAAATCAAATATAAAAGGTACAGTGTGAAGAAAAGTCCAGCTATAAGTCCAGTTATCAAAAGAAAAACTTTGGAGCAGATAGTTCTCTGCCAGCCAGAGCAGAGGTGAGATGTTGTAAAGAGTTATAGCAGTTGGCAGGAATGACTTCCTGTATCTGTCGTTGTGACAGTGGAGCTGCAGCAGTCTGTTGGAGAAGGAGCTCCTGTCAATCCAGCTGCAGGTGGAGAGGGGGGATGGGGTTATCCATAATGGATAAACGATTATTTCAATATATCCAACAAGAGATAACTCATGACTAGTGGTATGATGTTGCAGTGGCATACACTTTCTTTCTCCAAAAACGTCAGATAAGAAGCAGCCACATATTCCTGCTTCAAGGATATGATGAAGTCTTCTAAAGCTCCATTGTGCGAACAGGAACAGATCCCCCAACAAGTATTTTGTTTGTGAGATACCCCTAACTGAGGTAGAATAAAGCACAACCATGTTTTTTCATTAATCTAATATGTGTTAGGTTTCAAATGGATGTTGGTATAAAAATATTTTAATGCAAAATCATTTTTCTGTTGATGGTTGGTTATTTCCCACTAATGCAAATAGTGAAACAATTAAGGCTTCAAAGGTTGGCGCGTCCGTATTATCACATTTATCTCTGGAAGTGATGATCAGAATGTCACCACATTATGGCTCACATTGAAATCAGGTTTTCGGTGCTCAGTGCCGGCGCCACTGGAAACATGAAAAACAGGTTAAAAATCAGGCACCTGCTCCGAACTGGCCCTGCAAACACCTTGGTGAAAAAAGGAAGCCATACAATACAGCAAAAATGCCCATCTTTGTAACATAGTTAAACACATCTGGATTATAGCCAGAAATTGAATAGTAAATAAAAAAACGACAAGGTATGTATATAACTTTATGTCAGTGTTCAAGTAAAGGGGCCATTTACCAAAAACAAATAATGTAAATGTTACGAAGTCTGTCATCTCATCATAAACGCCAGGGAGGCTGTGGCTCATAGTGTGCTGGACTTCGAATCAGGGGATAGCGAGTTTGAGTCCCACTGCAGTCAGCATGTCGTTGTGTCCCTGGGCAAGACACTTCACCCCAAATTGCTTCTGTGGGGATTGCCCACAGTGCCCACATGTTGCTTTGGATAAAAGCGTCTAACAAATGACATGTAATGTAATGAAATAAATCATAAATTATATATAGTGGGGTCCTTATTATTTGTAACCGCACAATAAAACCTATTGTTGTTTTTCTTTTGTAAACTGTGATATTGCGGGGACATTAAAAAAAGTAATATTATTTATCCTTGCTTAGTTAGCAGTTGGTACAGGTGTCTCCAATGATGTAAAAGACTTGGTGACAAACAGAACAAACAGGTGTAGCTCCTTGGATCGCATCACCAGAGGGCCTTTAGTTTATGATACCTATCAGGCAGACATCAGGAATTTAAAAGTCAAATGTTTGATCAATTGACAACAATCACACAGTGGAGCATTCTTTGGCAATGAAATTCTTGCTGTAAGCTCCTTCCAGTAATACTATTACAACATATATGAGAATCCCAAAAATGTGTATAAAGCACAACAACATTGTTTTACCCTTTTTGAGTTGGTGTGCCACGTGAAACCAAAAGTCAACATGTTGTTTGGTAATGTAATAGTGGTATCGGTGTGGGCCGGTCGAGATGCCCGGGCTGATTTTTAGTCCCAGTCCGCCTTTCCTCTCAATGGTTCCTCTGTAGAAGTTGCAGAATAGCGTGGAGTCAATGTTGAAACTGCTCACCCTGCAGAGGACTGTCAAGCTTTTTTAACGATAGTATCTGGTCCCCCTTTCCCTCAAAAACGGTTCCACAGTCAGGTCGGAGCCAATGCAATGCTTGATTGTCAACCATTTCTGGTTCACATTTGGGAACAAAAGAATGCTGGGCAAGAACTAAGAACTAAATATCTCAGAAGGTTACATCGGAGGCTCGAGATTAACCTGGGCAGTAACCGTTCATAGTGTCTGATACTGTTTGTTTTTATTTACTACTCAACTTTTAATGACCACCCTGTTATTTCCCGTTTTGAAGAGCAGCACGCCTCATATTTGTTCCTGTTGTTTTTTATTTTAGCAGCAATCGAGTGGAATCAATACATGTCATAATATCACAAGTAAGATCATAATAGTAAAATTATAATGAGAAATATGCCGGTAAAATATGCCATTAGAAAACAGCTTATGCCACAAAAATGAGAGCGAAAAGGCAGTCAGACTAGCTTTGGTGGCTATGCTAACATCACCCATATATTACCAACGTTTATCAGGGTATAGGGGTTCTATTGTGAACCCGGCAATGTTGAGTGCAAAATGTCAGAAATGGATCATCATCAATAAGGCCCAAAACCTCTCCAATGTTTTGTTACTATTGTTTACATACTGTAGGCTATAATGCCATTCTCAAGTTCTCAACATCTCCGGGTTCACTAAGCTGGCAACAAGACTATTGTGATGCACATAGGAAAATAAACTACAGCTGATTGAAACCCTGAATTGTCTGCAGGAACATCTTCCAAGCAAAACCCAGCCTCTCATATATTCCATGTGATGAGAGTTCAGAGAGGCTGGTGAAGTCACCAATAGACCCTCTGCAGATGGGGGGTGGGTGATCATCTACCTGTTGCAGCATGCTTACTCATACCTGGATGGATCGGGTTGCACTGTGAGAATCACCTTTTTTGATTTCTCCAGTGCATTCAAGACGATCCAGCCTCGGCTACTGAGTGACAAGCTGCAGGCTATGAGGGTAAACTCATCCACCATCTCCTGGATTACCAACTACCTCACAGACAGACCACAGTATGTCCGGCTGGGCGGTGTGCTGTCTGGTGTGTTGGTTGGTAGTACAGGAGTCTCCTTTCCTGTTCACCTTATAACCACTGACTTTCAATACAACTCAGAGTTATGCCATCTGCAGAAGTTTTCTGATGACTCTGCAGTGGTAGGGTGTTTCAGGGATGGACGGGAGGAGGAGCAGAGCGCTGGTGGGTGATTTTGTGGATTGGACTGTATTTAGTCACCTGCTTTAAAAGACAAGTGCAATTGTCTAAGACCTTAGAGGGAAGTTTAGGACAGCTTCCCAGCTCCTAGGCATTCTGGGAGAATATGTCAAAGTGGTTACAAATTATTAGTACCTGGGAGTGCACATGGACGACAGACTGAACTGGAGGATCAACACTGACGCTGTGTACAAGAAGGGGATGAGCAGACTCTATTTCCTGAGGAAGCTGAGATCCTTCAACGTGTGCAGCAATATGTTGATGATCTTGCATCAGTCTGTTGTTGCTAGTGCACATCGGCATCAAACTGGACCCTTTTCGAGTGGTGGTTCGAGAGGAGGAAACTGAACCAACTGAATCAGCACAGGAAAACTCCTGTCTAAAGCAAAATCCCTATAACAGTGGTTTCCCAATCTGGTGTTTGTAGAGCAGGGGTGTCCAAACTACGGCCCGGGGGCCAAATGTGGCCTAACATGTGTTGTGACAATAGATTAACCTTGAATGTGTCTTCCTTTCTGTTAAACTTGAAATTCTGGAAAAGTTTTGCATATTTTGTGTAGAACTCCTCCCTAAAAAAATGTGTACAGTAAGTCTGTCTGCACAGATCACCATCACAAGGACAGCAGAGTATGTTATCTGATGTTGGAGTACAGGATGGAAGAGAGATCACATGTGGTGGTCAGGGTGTTCATTCACTGTGTGTTACATTTCCCAGGATGAATTCTGTTCACGCACACAGGAGATAGGTTGCAGTCTACAACTTTATTGAGAAAGCCAGTTACAGAATATGCCCATTACACACTGTGTGTGTGTGAGTGAGTGTGTGTTAGACTGGGCTCCATATACGGTTAAGGAGAACATGTCCCTTTCTTTGCCACTTTCACATTCGTCTTCTCTCTTCTGTTGGAGAAAAACAAATGTGTGTTACAGCATTGTGGATTAATTTATGTCTGTCTGCATGTGTAGCAGAACGGTACACACAAATCTAATAAACTGCATTCAGTTTCACAGATTTTACTGAAACAATCTTAAAGTAAGTTCACACTGTTGTCATGCATTACATAATCTGTGTGTGGTTTTACTGTTAGACCCTTCCTTCTACTTTCAAAATAAAAGCTGGGACAGAGTTGTTTTTGACCACCAGGTGGAGGCAGAGAGCAGTGATTGGTGTTAGTTTCTTACAAATCAACTACCGTTGACACTAAATGAGTAAAAGGACATTGAATTGGTTGACAAATAACCTTGTTCCCACTTGTGAAGACTCATACAACCACGATTAATTAAATTGCAGGCTAAACCCCAAGCTACTGGATACTGGCATGAAATACACTTTACACGTTGTCCTTAGTAGCCTATTCATATGGTCCTAATTTTCTCATCACAGGGGGGTCGTATAAAATCATAAGCATATTTTGTTTCCCTTGTTCAGTCTTTAAACAACACTTTGGAGGTTGCAGGCTGTCAGAGTCAACTCACACACATGATCCTATAAGATATAGTTTCTAAACTCACCCCACCCATTGGAAAATAATAATGCTACAATGATATCTCCATATGTGTTTTAGTGTGTATTAGTACATTTTACATGCCTGTTTTCCTGGCAGAGGACACATTCGGTGCTGTAGACCTTTCCATCGCTGCCACATACTGGATCATACTCCCTGGTGCAGGTTTCCCCTTCAAACTTCTCACAGCCAGCCTGTAAAAACAAATGTATTCATCATTATGAATGTATTCAAACTGTGAAAACAAAAAAAAAGATTTGCATTTTGTCATTGACAAGTGTTTGATGGTGCCTTGACCTTTGTCTTAGTCTTTTGTTAGTGGCAGGTTCTCTGTGGAGTCAGTAAGCACATCTATGAAATAGTCCTACATTTAAGCCTTAAACTTTAGAGATCAACTAGCTTATTGAAGTTCATCTCTCTAATAATAAGAAGAGATGGGGATTGAAAATGATCCGTCACCTTTTGGAGCTATCCATAAAAAAACATTGAAGCCGAATTAGTTCATAGGTTTATTTATTCTGAAATTCTAATGAGATCAAGTTCTGTTTTGCTAAAGAGATTCTTTATCATAAATGTGTAAACCAGGAGTTCAAATTAAAATCCAGAATCAGATCCTCCTAAGGACTCTCACCTCTGCTGGAACAGTGAGAGCTTCTTCTTCTGGAGCTCCAGTCATCAACGCCCCATCGCCGTCTGTCACCGCCTCACTCTCCACGGACAGGACTATGCACACACACACACACACACACACACACACACACACACACACACACACACACACACACACACACACACACACACACACACACACACACACACACACACACACACACACACACACACACACACACACACACACACACACACACACACACACACACACACACACACACACACACACAGTACCTCAGTACCATCAGTACCTCTATTCTTGTAATAGTCCTCATTAATGTTACACGTCACACTACCCCTCATCTCTTGAGTGGGGAATGGAAGTGTTCTGGTTACTTATATATATATATGTTAGTCATATATTTCAGAAGGCTTTGGTTGAATGTATGTCATCTGTCCAACAATCTTGGAAGCCAACAGCCAAAGTCTGATGACTATTAAGCTTTTTATTACTTTAAAACTATAGCTTTTCTTTTTACTTCAACTCCATTCTCAGATCTCGGGCTGGAAAATTACAAAAAGCAAGTCCATCTATTACATCAACAACCCAGAAATATAGCCCCTTGTCCCCAGAGGTGTATTGATATCCAACTCTAACACTAACCATGACCTCAACTTAACATAACCCTTCTGACTGTGACCTTTAGACCCAGTCTGACTCACAGAGAGCTCGATGAACAGGAGGCTGGACAAACAGTCCTCAGGGTGTAAATGGGCTTCTTTTCAACCCTCACAGAGAATGTAACATCGTCACCAGCTTTTTGTCTACAAGAATGCAACCCAGCCAAGTCTTAAGTTCCTCTGTACTTCCTCTTGTCTGGCTGCTCTTGGCTTGCTGTTGAAATTAGAGCTGCTGTTTCAGCAATGTACTGAACTCATTTGTTTGTTGTTTTTTCCGTAGGGACAAACCGATGTTGGTAACCTGATTTGAACAGTCATGAGAAGAGGACATCTGAACTACAGAGTTAGTAAAAAAAACAAGGCTTACAAAACGTGTTCCACCCAGCTAAGTGTTATGCCATCCTAAATATCCAAAACACAATTATTTGTATTCTTATTTATTTTTTCAATGAAAGAAAGAAACACATAAAGAAACAGAAACCTTCTGCTCACATGATGTGAGTGATGTCATTATGATTTAACTGACCACTTTTAGATCATGAACACATATAGTATAATTATTTAATCCCTTAGCCTTTCCTTTGTTGGGATTTTTACCTATTAAAAATAGTTAGCTCTTTATAATATTTGATCGACCAATTTGAATATTTTGTATGTAACCATTTCTAATCAATCCACTAACAAAACAATACACCTCAGGTTGATATTAATTCACATTTGTAATACTTTGTTTCTTATTTTGTCATCTTTCTAGACACTAATGCAGTGTTCTGCTGTATTCCTGTGTCACATTTCTAGGATGGAAACTAACAATCTTTCAGGTGTTTACTGGTTCAAAGGAAGCAGAATCGGAGTCTGCTAAACGACAAGTTATTAACTAGTTGTTAAGATCATGATATTCTGCTGAAATGAACTCACCAGAGAAGGAGAGCAGCAGAGCAGAGCAGAGCAGCAGGGTCTTCATGTCTCCGGTGTGTGTATGTGTCTCTGTGGGAGGCAGGTGTGTGATTCTCACATTATGTTTTTCCTTTCATACACAACCTGTTGAGCTGGCTGTAGCCGCCCTCTGATTGGTTGCTTTGTAAAAACAAGACTCATCTAAGCCTCAAGATAACACAACCGGATCAGAGCAGCCAGGAAGAACAAATATCCAGACATGAGACTGTGCTGTAGAGAGCAGGCTGCTGTCTGAAGATAACTATATTCAACAATTTAGTGTGAGTAAGCCAACACAGTCAACATGTGAAATTGTTTTGCATTGGGAGCTGGGTATGAAAATACTGTAGAGCACACACACACACACACACACACACACACACACACACACACACACACACACACACACACACACACACACACACACACACACACACACACACACACACACACACACACACACACACACACACACACACACACACACACACTGTACACACTTCTCCTTCCCCCTGCCTTCTCCACACACACACACACACACACACACACACACACACACACACACACACACACACACACACACACACACACACACACACACACACACACACACACACACACACACACACACACACACACACACACACACACACACACACACACACACACACACACACACACACACACACACACACACACACACACACACACACACACACACTTGTCATTACAGTATTAAGGCTCAGATTTAAATTATTTCAACTCTGATCCCGATTGCCTCTGACCTTTCATCTTTCAACCAATTAGAGGACAGCTAAATGAAGCGGCTTAAGCTACTGTAGCAGGGCAGGAATAGAAACTTAACTTTCTGCCTACTTGAATGGTACAAATAAAAACAGTACCTGGAGCTTAAATGTCAGTATAATGAGTAACACATCTATATCCAAGCAGATAAGAAAGTAAATAATACGACCGGCTCAATGAATGTCCCGCTTTATTTTCCCTTTTTTAAAATGTATTAACAATGTATTTATTTCATTTTATATCTATATTTGTTTGTGTTGTTGTAGGTTTGGGGAATACAAACAGTTCACCCTTTACACTGTGGCAGGGTTAGAGCTGCTTCATGTCACAACACACAAGAGGACATAAGATCCGGTAGGGGGGGGGTAATGTGTGTGTATCATTGGGTTAACTTATAAATGATATATATTTATAATAATAATACATGAAATGTATATAGCGCTTTTCCATGGTGCTCAAAGCGCTTATATGGAATAGTTAAATAAATAATTAACAAAGAAACAGAAATGATGTAGAAACTGTAACTGAAACAGGAGTTAGAAATCTTGGATTAACAAGTATGTTAAATACAGAGGCTGGAACGAGACCAAGAAGGTCCACATTTGAAGTCTGCCTGCCCCCTAACACCTGCAACCCAGATGCAAATCATTTATATAATAAAGACCATTAAAAGCAATGGCAATATCCAGAGCAAACTAAACATCTTCAAAAAGGGAAGGGTAAAATACATATTAAATATAGTAAATCAAGAATAAATAGATACAAAACTAAATACAAAAAAGTAAATATTTAAGGGCTGAATACAAGCAGTTTGTCAGGTTGAGGTGGTCACATTGTGACAAAGTTCCCCTCCTCCATCCTGACGCATCGCACACCTGTACCACATAATGCAATAAAACAGTCCTGACATAAAATGTACTTTAACAAAGCTTATAATTTTCAGTTTGTATTGCAATATGGCATGTGGTATTTCAAGGGATGTGTGGGAATGTGGGGCAAGGAAATTGTGGAAGTGAAATATAACTAAATATGATCACAACCTAAAGGAGGGTCCTTTATTGAGGCCTTGTTCGGCAGAGGGACCTGGTTTCAGATCAAATTTGGATAATTAATTATTTATTAATTTAAGTGTGGGGGCGGTGTTTTTTTTGGTTGATGTAAGAAGAACATAATAGACAAGACAAACATATTTTTTGCAATCTAATGTTTTGTTTTTAGTGTTCTATTCCTAAATTTAAAAAAAATCATAATACTGAATAAAAGTTGGAATTGCTATAACATGTATCATTTTTATAATGTCAATTAGAACAATTGAAAATCCTCAAAATATATGATACATTAATGTATTTCTTTCAGGTATTTATCAGACAACTGATTAATGAGCTAGCTATATAAATATAAAATATAAAATTATTTTCTTACCGTTAAATACTTTGGAAATACTTCGCTGCAGGGATACTGTATGATTTTCGACAGCTAAAATGTTATTAACTCAGCTTGTTGGCAGCAGATAGGCGAGCTGCTGACTGTAAACACCTGTTGGGCTAGAGGTCTTAATTTGAAATGTGGCCGGAAGATGTGTGTCGGCTGTTGTGATAGCTGCCTTGACGCAGCTCCATACAGATGCCTGCCATCACTGTACCTGGATGAGACGCTCCTGCATCCAGCTGGGTTTCTCGCACCGTACCGCCGTGTGTCAGGCAGGGGACAGGAAAGAAGGAACGGGCGGCCGGGGAGATACTGAATCATCGGGTACCGTGGAGGCTGGATAAAAAGATACAGGTGTCCGACGAGACCCGGTTGCTGCCTGGCGACGAGGAAAGGGGGGGTCTCTCCGCATCTGTTGCCTGGGTGAATTCATTAACACGTTAGCATCAAGCTAGTTAGCCTAATTTGCAGGTACATATCACAACGAGGTGTAAGACACCGTTACACCGAAAATCACGAATGTCATCTTTGGTTTTTAGGTGACAGCGCTCGACATGGGTCTTTGGTAAAAAACGGTTTCCGTTACGGGGCTATGTATTATGTTTAGGGGAAAGGACGGACCTAAAGGTGTAGGAATGGGTTTCATGTAAGTATAGGGAGCTAACGGGGGCTAGCAGGCTAGCTTCATGGACACAGTGGTAGGCTATGCGGCTGCTACAGCCCGCAGCCTGTAGCTACACCCTGCGAGCTAACATGGAGTCTATGTTCCGCATGAAGCCTCACGGTGTCACATGCATGCATACAATGATAACAGGGCATTCGATAGTCAGCTAGAAGGCCGACGCGAAAATGGAGTCTTTTCTGCAGATAGCCCCCCATTCACTGGCTATAGTACTGTCCAGGGTTGGGGCTGGGGATGCGGGGGGGGCAGCTGGGGTGTCAGAGAGCGATGCGCTGCCGAGACACCACACCGGCTATGAGATTTTTGCCGACTTTAAAGCAGAAAACACCCAGCATCATGTATGGAATCAGAGGATTACTGAGGCTGTGTCCGAGACCTTCTTTCTGGGATGGATAGATGAGCATGTGCTGCTGATCCAGGGGAAGGAGGACCACCTAGAGGTGCTGAGGGAGGGATGGATGCGGAGGTCCCTCAATCCGCCACGAGGATTCACCATCAAATACCTGGGTAAGGCCTCTACACCCACCCTGCCTGCTTAGGTTTAGGCCGAATCATTTTCGTGTGTTTGTGTTTCCATTGAAGCTACGCTACACGAGCAGCTCCACTCAGCATGACCCATTGGTTGTGCACACCGCCAAAACCACAGCACGTCTGTTCCTTGTTGCATTTAGACTCAATTATAAAACGGATTAGCCACAAATTCCAGTTGCATAAGCAACATTGAAACTGGAAGGAATTCTGCAGACTATTTACATGCATAAAAACCTATACAACACACTACAGGAAAGGGAAACTCTGAAAAAAGCAGATTTATGTTTTGTCCTTAAACTTTGAATTAACAGAAAGCAGGAACTTCTTGTCCGTTTATAGTGGTATAGGGAAGGGGTTTTCAAAGTGTGGGAAGGTGAGCCTCCCCTCAGAGAACATAAGAATAGCTGCGCCCCCCCTCCCAATTATTATTATTATTATTATTGCTGCTATTATTATTGTTATTATTGTTGTTGCTATAATGCAGGGGTATTATTATCCAGTGGAATGCCCTTACCTACTGGCCTAGTGAAATCAAAGTGGTTACTTTTTTTTTTTGGCTGGGCAAAGGGCTGCACGATTTGGGGAAATAATCTAATTGCGATTCGATTTGCGATATTTGTTTTTAAGCGACCCAACGGAAGTTTATTGTAAAATGCGGCCATATCTCCGGCTAGGAAGGTCGTATCAACATGCTCCCGTCTCTAGCACCCCCGCAGCCTGAGCTGCGAGTGAAAGAACTAAACTAATACCTCATTCACACCAACGCAACTCCGGTTCAAGCTCCGTGCTAGAGCTTTTCAGGTTCAGAACCGGTTCTTCGGTTTAGCTCCGGCTCTTTTCACACTGCCCAGAGTCCGACTGGTGCTGCGTCATTGCGTCATCGTTTGCGTCATGACGTAACCGTTTGCGTGCCTGCTTCATAAAGCCAAACCGTGCGGAAACCCCTCACAGCTGACACCGACAACAACAACAATGGCCGATTGTGCTCCAGCTTCCTCTGTACCTCATCGGAAGACCAGATTCCCAGCAGGTAGCTGGTCTCTTCAGTGGACCACTGCTGCTTGTTTAGTTTCTCCATCGTTGTGTACAAACTGGATAAAACGCCGGCTTTTTGTTGTTGTTCAGGAGTTGATCCCGCCCCTGCCCCCGCCTCGACGTAAGCGTGACGTATGTGGTGCTTTTGCTCTAGCCGGACAATTTATTGGTGCTTGAAACAAACCGGATTCCGGAACTAAGAGGCTGCTCCGCTGCGGTGTGAACAGGAAAACCCGGTACTCTTCCAGCTCCAGCTCCGAACCGGCCCTGAAACACCGTTGGTGTGAATGAGGTATCACATGAAACTTCCGTTGGGTTGCTTTAAAGTCAAGCTTCAGTTTAAGATTCACCCTGTAATAGATGTAAAACATGTGACGGAGCATTACTAACCTGACTCGGATGGTTTGTTTCACCAAATCATCTAGGAAAGCTCCATTGGAAGCCATTTGGAAAGGGCAGGCACTTTCAAAAATACTTGGCAGGTGATTGGATTAATCCGTCTATCACCTACTATCATGGGCCACTTCTGATTGGTTAACAATGGCTGGTACATGTGGAGCACAGCACTTCTGATTGGTGTGGATGACTGACACACAAGAAGAACAAAAAAAAAAAAAACCCTAAAAAATTGCAGGCTTTGCGATTTGATAATTGCATCATTTCAAATCTCGATTTAAAATCGTTTAATCGTTCAGCCCTCGCTGGGCAGTGTAGTTTTACTCACCGTCTTATTTGAAATTCTCAGGACTTAAAACCGTTTTTTCAAAGAAAAATTATCTTAACAGTTTTTAATGCTCATCGAGTCATCCGTGAGCAGAGCATCAAGTTGGCATGCCTATAACAGCTGAATGCGGCGATTACCATGTTGTTCAGCAAAACGCCTCACAAACTTATTAAGATCCAAAGCTTTAGTGCGTTTTGATTCAATGCTGAGTACAGTCAAACTTGACAGTCTCTTCTCTGTCATTGTAGACCGCAAATACCTCATTCCTTCTGTCTACTTGGGCCCGAATGCTTCTCGTTTTGTGCCGTCCTGTTCAAATGAAATCGCCGCCAATCACATTTCCACGCTCGCGCTGGGGGAGGGGTTACAAGGCTCGTGTCTTTTGCTGCATTCACTTGCACAGGACATTAGGGATTTTCTCTCATAAATGTCTGATGAGCCACAATTTTTATTTCAACAACAAAGCTGCCAACTGGGGTGGCAGCTGGGGTGGCAAGGCTATTTTTAGGGTGGCAGTTGCCACCCCATGCCACCCCGGTAGATCCGCCCCTGCTTGACCGGTACTTTCCTTTTTAAAGGAGACCTATCATGCCATATTTAAATGATATAGTGTATGACCATACGTATATAAGGTATATTTATACATTTTATTTTTACAACATACTTGTCAACCCTCCCGATTTTCGCGGGAGACTCCCGATTTCATTGCCCTCTCCCGGTTTCATTGCCCTCTCCCGGGGTCATATTTCTCCAGCATTTCTCCCGGTTTCTGACAAAATCAGATTTACACACGACTGTTTCCACTCGGACTTTAATACAGCTACACCATTGTTTGGTTTCCATGGTAACACGTCTCTTTAGTAGCGCGCGCAACTCAAAGTCTGAGAGGGTGAGGCAGATATTCACAGAAAACAGAACAAGAATCGACAACTACTCTACTCTCTGCTCACTCCTTTCCTGTAAAATACAGGTCCAGCCCACACATATGCTCCATCAAGGACGGTGCTACAGGCCGCAAGGCATTGCACTTACAACTACAATAAGCATGTTAATGTTAATCTAACAGCTCCGGCGATCCACTAGCATCCCCCCCCCCCCCCCCCCCAAATGCTCCCGATTTCTGAGGTCTAAAGGTTGGCAAGTATGGTTGACAAGCTGTTGTCCCTTATTTATTTTACTCTGTTTGTTACGATGCTTGCTACTTATTCCGTTCATATTTTGGCTAATTAGCAAGAATGCAATGTGGACAGTTTGTAACTTAGAGTTTCACCCAGCAATAAGTCTCTGAAAGGCGGGGAAAAGTTGTGTGGATAGAGGCAGAGTGCAGCGGCAGGCAGGCAGAGAGGAGCAGGCTGCGATACCCCCCCCCCCCACAGAGCGCACCCAGAGGACAGGCTGCGTCACCTAACTTTGTAACCCAGGAAAGGAGCAGGAATCCTGATTACGTGAGTGTTAAAAGTGCATTAAACTGTTTTAATCCGACAGCCGCTGATGTGCACGGAAGTCTGTCCGTTTCGTTAACATTTGAATAGCCAAATGGACGGAAATCCGTCCTACAGTATATGCGAATGAGAGGTTTGGCAATGCACGTGGCCGTGGCTCATTCCCCTGATAGGTGGAGAGTTGACCAATAAGCGGAGCACCTCTTTGTGACGTAGAAAAGTGTTGAAATCTGGATCTGTTTTTTTCAGATCCGTTGCAGCCCCTTTTTTTAGCGATTTGGCTAAGGAGGAATATAGAGAGGGTTGTGTTTTCTGACACTTGGTGAGTTCCCTGGAACACCGGGGACACATATTCATGTATAAAAGACGTACAAAGGTGCATTTTGCATGATAGGTCCCCTTTTAATGAAAACCTGCACTCACACTAACACACAGGTAGGCAGAGATGAAGGGAATGAGCACTTTTACAGCCTTGTTGGCGAGGTGGGGGAACTCTGTCTCCACAGACAGCCAAAAGTGTGCAAGTGACGTTTTTTTCCAGACGCTGTCTCCTCTCTCACTTTAGGTAACTTCACTAAAAATCGATCCATGTTGCAGCTCGCATAAAGTTAGCGGAAGTTAACTAGCTGAATTTCTCGTTATTTTGTTCTCCACGCTGCGCCTTCCCTGAAGCTCTCTGGCGCCCTCCCGGGGAGGCCCGCCTCACACTTTGAAAATCGCTGTTATAGGGTACACTCCAGAAAGTATTTAGTGGACCTAGTATAACTAATTTGTCAGAAATAATTGAATAGTCATTAAGATTAAGAACATTTAGTAATAACGTGTTTCGGCCATAATTGTACAGTCCTAACCAGTAGCGGGCCGTGCATTTCACACCTAGGCCTTCAGTAGTGTCCTACCTGAATAAACCCACCTCTTAATACCATCATTATGATGCGCGGCTATAGAAACCGTTCATATTATACAGAAACGCAGAATAACAGGGCGTTGCATCACAGACAGGTATCTAATGTAGCAGAATGAATGCCATTACAAAGCAAGAAACCCAAATAACTCAAATCAACAACTCTCCTTTCACTGCAGCCACATCATCTCTAGCAGAAGCATCAATATTTACTTCATAAAATAACAAGAAAATATCAAAACATGTACAAAAAACATTATAGCCTTTACTCACCAATACGTTTGATAATTGTACACAAAATCCATCCTCCTTTCTTTCCTCAACAAGAGTTCAGTTAATCTGTGCTCCAGATGATCTGAGTTTTGAGTTCCAATAATAAGTCCTGTTCTATCTAAAGCTGAAAGTCCAGTCGTATTTCTGGCAAAGACCATTGTGGACCTCCGTTTCCCTCCCCCCGGGTTTCCCCAACAGTCAAAAGCAGCGTTGCTTGTTGTGTCCAGCCGTGCTTTTGTGTCTCGCTGCTGCCTTGGTTAGACAACTTAAGTTTGCAAACCCTCTATGGCTCCAAACATCAAGTCGTTGTGAAGATCAGGCATTCATACAGTGTGCAGTGCTCCTCGGAGGCTGAGATATACCGCTGTAGTTAGTGAGTTGGAAGTTGTCGACAAACCTTTCCCCGACTGCGACAGCCTTGATAGCTTCCCCAAATCAATTTCTCCTCTGCTGACAGCCATTGTGGGTTGAAAAAATAACTTTAAAATCAAATTATATTATATACAGTGGGGCAAAAAAGTATTTAGTCAGCCACCAATTGTGCAAGTTCTCCCACTTAAAAAGATGAGAGAGGCCTGTAATTTTCATCCTAGGTATACCTCAACTATGAGAGAAGAATTGAGAGAGAAAAAATCCAGAAAATCACGTTGTCTGATTTTTAAAGAATTTATTTGCAAATTATGGTGGAAAATAAGTATTTGGTCACAGACAAAAAAAAACAAGATTTCTGGCTCTCACAGACCTGTAACTTCTTCTTTAAAGGCCCAGATACACCGGCCCGAAATCGGCAGTAAATGGGAGTCGGGCCGAACATGCGTGGGCACGCCCTATTCGGAGTGGTGTGCGCCGCACCGTCGGTTTTTTTCTGCCGACCTGACGCCTTTTTTTTGCCGATTCAACATGTTGAATCGGCGTCGGGAACACCACCGGAAATCGGACAAAGGGATAACACTGATTGGCTGTTCAGCTAGCGAATCAGTGCATGAGAAGCGTTGACGGAAGTGAGGGAGGTAAACAAATGATTTAAAATGGAAGATGGAACACACACGGACGGCTATTTCACCTCATCGGTTTATAGAGCTCCTGTTCGTTCATGTTTTCAATGGACGAGAGTGAAAATGGAAAGAAAAACGCTATTTGTTGTTTGTTTATATTATCACGGAGTCTGTTCTTCTCTGTCTTCCGGTTGTTGCCTCTTTTGAATGATGAAAACACACTACCGCCGCCTGCTGGTAAGGAGAGTTATTGTCACTCACGCATACGCAGTTCATACATGCTCGGCTCGGATTTGCGGTGTGTTCCAGTGCGCGAAGTCGGCAAATACGCAGGAGAGTCCGGCGACGCAACAGTCGGTGTCGGTGACTTCTCAGGTGACTGGCCGGTGTATCTGGGCCTTTAGAGCCTCCTCTGTCTTCCACTTGTTAACTGTATTAATGGCACCTGTTTGAACTTGTTATCAGTATAAAAGACACCTGTCCACAACCTCAAACAGTCACACTCCAAACTCCACTATGGCCAAGACCAAAGAGCTGTCAAAGGACACCAGAAACAGAATTGTAGACCTGCACCAGGCTGGGAAGACTGAATCTGCAATAGGTAAGCAGCTTGGTGTGAAGAAATCAACTGTGGGAGCAATTATTAGAAAATGGAAGACATACAAGACCACTGATAATCTCCCTCAATCTGGGGCTCCACGCAAGATCTCACCCCGTGGGGTCAAAATGATCACGAGAACGGTGAGCAAAAATCCCAGAACCACACGGGGGGACCTAGTCAATGACCTGCAGAGAGCTGGGACCAAAGTAACAAAGGCTACCATCAGTAACACACTACGCCACCAGGGACTCAAATCCTTCAGTGCCAGACGTGTCCCCCTGCTTAAGCCAGTACATGTCCAAGCCGGTCTGAAGTTTGCTAGAGAGCATTTAGATGATCCAGAAGACGATTGGGAGAATGTCATATGGTCAGATCAAACCAAAATAGAACTTTTTGGTAAACACTCAACGAGACGTGTTTGGAGGAGAAAGAATGCTGAGTTGCATCCAAAGAACACCATACCTACTGTGAAACATGGGGGTGGAAACATCATGCTTTGGCGCTGTTTTTCTGCAAAGGGACCAGGACGACTGATCTGTGTAAAGGAAAGAATGAATGGGGCCATGTATCGTGAGATTTTGAGTGACAACCTCCTTCCATCAGCAAGGGCATTGAAGATGAAACATGGCTGGGTCTTTCAGCATGACAATGATCCCAAACACACCGCCCGGGCAACGAAGGAGTGGCTTCGTAAGAAGCATTTCAAGGTCCTGGAGTGGCCTAGCCAGTCTCCAGATCTTAACCCCATAGAAAATCTTTGGAGGGAGTTGAAAGTCCGTGTTGCCCAGCGACAGCCCCAAAACATCAAAATGCAAATAAAGTCTTTAAAGATCAGACAATGTGATTTTCTTGATTTTTTTTTCTCATTTTGTCTCTCATAGTTGAGGTATACCTAGAATGAAAATGACAGGCCTCTCTCACCTTTTTAAGTGGGAGAACTTGCACAATTGGTGGCTGACTAAATACTTTTTTGCCCCACTGTGTGTGTATATATATATATATATATATATATATATATATATATATATATATATATATATATATATATATATATATATATATATATTAATATCATATATATATATATTTATATTAATATATATATATATATATATATATATTAATATATATATATATTAATATATATATATATATATATTAATTATACATCCATGGTGCAGGTTGCTAAGGACGCTACAGATGCTGTGTGCCAGTATGTAGCTACCGGTAGCTCCCGCTACACACGCTAGTGTTTGCTAGCGCTGACAAACCAATCAGGATAGGAAAATGCTGACGTCATCATACGCCTGCTAGAGGGCCCCGGTGTCGCCAACTCAAAATCTGATGGGCCAATGCAATAGTTTCATTGCCACTTGTTTTAAGCTACAAGTCTCGCACTGTTGATTCTGAAGGCTTCAGGCAGATTTCTTTGACCCAGCAACACATTCTGACTTATTATTGTAAGTCGCTTCTGATAAAAACGTCAGCTAAATGCAATGTAATGTAAAATATGATTGGATAAAAGCTGCAACATTAACAACCATTACTGGACGCAGTGCAACCGAGCGCAACAGAGAAAAGCTATGAACTGAAGAGAATAGACTATTGGGAATAATGTAAAACATGTTAATTAAAAAACTATATTAAAGGTTTGTCAGTGATGCTGATAGTGTTTAGACCAGCAGAGAAGGCCTTCTGGCTCTGACGGCCCACCACCGGTCCTAAAGGATTTGCTGTCCAACGGGAACCCCTTGCCCGACCCACATTTTTCTTAAAATTAAAAAGTAATGTAAAATATCCATCCCAGCTTTTCCTTATTTGCAGGGAGCATTGAAGAAGCAACTACAGCCCTGTGCGGACCTGCATGTTCCTCTGGACTTTCTGACTATTGCTGTCCGCCCCCCCCCCCCCCCCCCCTGCCTGATAATATATAATAATAATTGAAGTACATCCTTTCAAACAGAACTTTGTATTGAACATTCAACATTGCAAATGAAATGTGAAATAATATTCAAATATATAAATTATATATAATAAATAAAATAAATAAATTTAATTATAACAAATAAATTAAAATCACACACAACCAAAACAATCAATTAAATAGACTCAGGCTGGAAAACAGAGCTCTCTCTCATACTGTATATATAAATAAATAAATAACATAAGCACACATTGTCTCACAAGCAAAAGAACCCTCCTTAAAAAAACAGTCAAGTGTACAGTCCACTGTCCATACAAAGACCCAGATGCCTGAACAGGCCATATCCAAATCTGTACAGTATTTCGAGCAAGGAACAACAGCATGTTTACATTGTCGGGCAAATGCATCTTAGATTGCAAACTGTAGGGAAGGTGGGGGCTCTCCAGATGCCGTGTTTGCTCCCAGCTGGGAACACGGAATGGGTATTGTGTTTCAGGTGCAGTTTAAGGTTGGTCGTATTGCTAGCTTTTGTTGCTACCTTTTTTAAACAAATGCAACACACCGCCCGGCTCATTCAAGTCCTTAGTTTCGCCTCGTTGATTTGGCTTAAATCCAAAATATTCCCACACCGGAGATGTGGTATTAAGTTTTGCAACCACTTCCATTTAACTTCAAATTCCCCTCTAGTAAGTCACACGTTGTCTCCTGCTTGTCTCTATATTATTAATTTGGCTGCTACACTGCTGCACGCGGAGTGTCCTGACCTGGCTTTGTCATGAGCTGTGTGTGAGCCCCGCCCCTCACAGCGCGCCGGGCTGGCAGCCACAGCGCTCCTGGCTAAAATGCTAGTCACATCCTTATTAGGGGTGTAACGGTTCACAAATATTTCTGTTCGGTACGTACCTCGGTTTTTAGGTCACGGTTCGGTACGTTTTCGGTACAGCAGAAAAAATTATCATAAAACATTTTTATTTATTTTTTTAGATTATTATTAAACTGTGAATAATGTATTCACTCAAATAAATACAAAATATAATAAAATAAACATTAAGGTGCAGCATTTCGATGAACTGAAATAATCTGTATTTGAACTTTACTGTAGGCCTACTAGTACTCACAAAACATAAACTATTAGTTTTTTTTTTTTTATTATTATTAAACTGTGAATATTCACTCAAATAAATACAAAATAAACATTAAGGTGCAGCATTTCGATGAACTGAAATAATCTGTATTTGAACTGTACTGTACTAGTGCCTAAGCAGCCAGTTTGACATTATGACTTGCTTGTCATTGTATTTTCATGTTTTTTTAAAAGAAAAATTAACTTGTTCACATTGCTTGCCAAAAGGGCAGATCTGCTGTGGAGAACACCCTCTCGCTAGGGACAGAGGTAGCAGATACAGCCAGGTAGCGCTTTGCTAACATGGCAACATAAGGATATTTGGCGTTTGTAATAGCTTTGGCTCGGTCTGAACTTTTTGCGAGTGGTGGAGACTTAAATGCTAGTCGGAGTTGGGTTTGCGCTTCAGTCTTTTTTCTTTTGGTACCGGTGATATTCACGTTCGGGTGATGCCTTTTCAAATGAGTGTGCAAGTTTGATGTATTGCCAGCCGCGGAACCAATTTTAGTTGAACAATGCCGACAAACAGCTTTGGTTCGGTCCACCTGTCTTTGTCCGTCATCCTTGTACGTAACTACGAAACCAAAATGTTCCCAAACCGGAGACTTCAATGATGCTGGAGGATTTTCGAGCTCAACTTTATCTGCGTTCGCCATTTCGACAGTTCCTCAAATTACTGACTAAATTTGAACGCATCCCTTTGACCAGCTCTCATATGCCTTTCGTCCAATGAAATGACTTGCTTGCTCTGACGCGTTGAACCCAATGTGAGCAAATTACTCTGAATGCTGCGACGCAGCACCTGAGATTACATCCAAAAAGTTGTTCACGTTCTACATTTTTTACGTTTAACTAGGGCTGTGCAATTATGCCAAAAATCATAATCACGATTATTTGGGTCAATAATTGATATCATGATTATTTTTACGATTATTTATTGACCATCTATTGAACTTTAAAACAAATAATATTTTACCAATAAACAAGATCAACAAATATGTTGGAGCGCACTTCCAAAACCATACTAAACATATATTAATATGATAAATAAAAATAAATTAGACCAAAATAAATTAAATCAAATATGTTGCAGTGCACTGTCACAACCTACTGAAGACTCCTTAACATAGCCAACATTTTGGGGAAACATATTCAACACATTCCACTCAGTTAAACGTTGAAGGCTGGCCAACCGTCATGGTTCAGAAGTAACAGGAAATAAAAGTTGAACTACAAATTAAGACCAAATAAAAATGTTTTGGCCACCATGGCAAATGCTGGTAGGGCTGCTCATGTCATCTCTTAAAGATTTTTGCAAGAAACACCAGCCTGTTTACATGGTCTGGTTTCAGAGATGAGCGCAGGCAGGTGACAATATTGCCACCTGTACTGAAGACCCTCTTGTGGCAGTGCTGCCACATATGACACAGGAAAAAAAGAAAAGACTCTGAGCCCTCTCTTTGCCATTATATAAAAATAGTGTTGCTACAAAAGTATAAATTAGGCTTACTAATAAGACAACTCAGATCTGAAGCTACACAGGAATCTGCTGCCAAAGTGCAATAAAAAAAGACAAAATTGATAGAATCAAACCCATTTTTTTTTGCATTTTATTAGAGTATAAAAAGAAATGCCTTTTTAAAATAGGATGCAAGCAACACTAGTTTCTTAACCTGAGTTGATAATTACATTACATTTCATTTAGCTGACGCTTTTATCCAAAGCGACTTACAATTACCGATTACAGGGACATTCTCCCTTAAGTAACTAAGGGCTAAGTGCCTTACTCAAGGGCACACTAGTGGTGATGTTCCTGGCGGGAGTTGAACTCACAACCTTCCGATCTTCACCCCACCTCACTATCCATTAGACCACCACTATTCACTATAATAATAGACTATAATCAATTTAAACAGAACATGTCTCAATGTTTGCATTCTTATACCATTTTTTCTACAATAATTATAATGAATAAGTTCAAACAAACTAAAATGTACAGCTGATTAATAACAGTATCTAACTTGAGTTTTTGTTATATCAAAAACCTGTTGAAATGCTACAGTTATTTTTACTGTCCCCCAAAAGCACGCCGGCAGCCTCCAGGAATGCTTCTTTCACAACTTCGCCGTCTTTGAAAGACTTCATGTGTTTCGCAAGAACGTGACTGACGCGATAAGATGCTATGGTAGCAGCTTTGCTCTTGTTGTTGGGCCTGGTGAAAATGGACTGCTGTGCATTTAGCTGTCCTTTCAGGTCCCTCCCCTTTTGGGACTGTTTTGAAATGCAGCTCCTAAATTACCCTTCTTCGATAAAGCCACGCTCGCATTGCAGATGAGACAGATGGACTTTGAATTGGAATAGATAAAAAAAAAAATCATCCTCCCACTCGGAGTGAAAATTATATATTTTGGGCTTTTTTGCTTCTGCCATAATTGCGGTCTTTTGTGTGTGCGGACTGTCACTCCTGTTGACACGGACAACGTCAGCGACTGCCCACCAGCCACGCCCCGACACATGGGGTCACGCCGGCCAATCACAAAGCTTTGATGCGTTCAAGTGCATTATTCTGGCACAGGAAGATTATGTTACAGGACATTAACGATAAAACAGAATATTGTTGTTCTATTTTTAGACGCATCTCGCGATCGACTGGGAATCTCCCCGCGACCCTTCTTTTTAACGAGTTGCTGCTCTTTTTCTGAAATCTTCGCTTGCGCTGAACACTCACAACACATGTCACTCCCACGTGGCCGAGTGGGCTTTTAGGGAGGGGCGAGCTAAATAATCGTATTTTGTCAATTATGCTGTTTTCATAATCGTCGCAAGCCATAATCGTAATCGCGATTTAAAATACGATTAATTGCACAGCCCTACGTTTAACGTTATATTAGTTCGGTACACTTTGGTACACACGTGTACCGAACCGAATTCAGTACGGGTACTGTACCGTTACACCCCTAATCCTTATGTAAACAAACACGCATGTAAAAGGCAATTTATCGAGCTCAGAAAGTTGATCGAGTCCATTTTTATTTATCGTATGATAAGTCAATGTATTGATTATCGCGACAGGCATCACCTTCAATTTTGTCCAAATAACAATTTTGTCAATGTCACATCATTTTCATTGTGTTCAGGTAAAACAATGCCCCACCAGTGCACCAGTGTCTAATTTGGTGGAGAGTGGTACTTTAGCATGGGAGATGGCAAGCGGCAATAAAAAACAAAACCCAAAATAATATAATAAAATAACAAACAAATATTGTGGATATATTTAAATTAATACTTTATAGGAACTCTTTGGTGCACTATGTGCTGAATCACAGGAAATGCTTTCTACATATTTGTTGGTAGTTAGAGCAGTGCGGCTATTTTTCCATGTTTTTTAACATGGAGTTTTGCTGAACCAGAAAGCTTATCGACAGGAGGCAATATGTTGATAAGTGAATACTGGCATGTAGAAGTCTTCAAGCCTGGACCCACTTCCTGTCCCGTCGGGGGTCCTGCCGACTCATGCCCCCTCCGGAACCCCTCCACCCTTACTTTTAGCCCTTGTCACTGCCTTCCTACCAAAACCTGACAACACTGAACATTTAGTTAACTTATTCTCTCATTCTTATCTGAATTGATCAAACCTGAAACATTTCTGAATATATCAAAGCACACGGCGTACACACATGAAGGTTTTTTTTTCTTCTACAGAGAGACTAATGAAAAATGAGTCGCCTAAGACTTTTTTTAGGCCATTAACGTTTAGTCGACCTGCCAAATTTCTGTAGGGGTTGCTATCCACCGCGCCGGCTGTAACAAATGGCGACGGCCAGTGTTGTAGTAAAGTCACCAATTCACGAGTCCAAGTCACCCTCGAGTCCCCACTCTTCGAGTCCGAGTCACCTAGGGGGAGTCGAGTCCATGTGCTTTCGTGTTAAAGGCTGAATCTTTATTTATTGATTTGATCACATTACTCTGATGATAGTGTTCAATACAGCCGACCTATATGTCTGAACTCCATCCTTAGAGTAATGTTTTATGGAGCCTCCGTGACGGAGATCATTTTCAGTCTCTCATTTTCACGGTAGCCTAGGCCAAGGGTTCCCAAACTTTTCAGCCCGCGACCCCCAAAATAACAGTGCCAGAGACTGGCGACCCCCCACTATCACGTGGTGACTGGAAGAAAAAAAAAGACGTGTGCACAGGATGCACGCACTAATAGGCGTATCCAAACACGCGCATAACGACAACACACAAGAACAGAACAGCCTGACAACCATGATATGATTTTACATATAGCAATTTAATATAAGATAACAGCAGAACTCGTGAGTCAAAGTAATCTCCATGTGAATTAGGAGTGAACATTGTTGCGGTGCAAACTTTAAAAGACATAAACTGTAGTAAACATATGAACATTGTTGCGGTGCAAACTGTAAAAATACATTAAGGTAATATAAATATGAACATTGTTGCTGTGCAAACTTTAAATACATAAAAGGTAATAATAACTAATAAACATATGAACATTTTTGCGGTGCGTATTTACTAGGGATGCACCGAATATTCGGCCGCCGAAAATTATCGGCCGAAAATGGTTAAAAAGGCTCTTTCGGCTTTCGGCCGAAAGGGTTTTAGCACCGAAAAAATATCACCGAATATCAGAGAACAGGGTTACGTTGGTAAGCTAACGTGTTGTTGTGATGACGTAATCAAAACGCAGCGACAAGCACGGCGCGTGACCATGCTCGCGGCTGGCTCACAGCCAACATGTCTGCCGCTTGGAGATATTTAAAAATATCAGAGAAAGAGGCGCGGATTGCGATTTGTAAAACGTGTTCAGCTGACATTTCTCGAGGGGGTGTAACTGCAAAGACTTTCACCACTTCGGGATTACTCCACCACTTGAAATCAAAACACCCGGACAAATATGCGGAGTAAGATCAAATCACAAGCACTGACAGCGAGAGACTGTTCAGCGCTGCCTCTCATGTGCTTGATGAGAAGAGGAACAGACTTATGGCTGATAAAGCAGAGAAGCTACTGTTCATTAAAAAGAACCTCCTACTTTTCCTTAATAAGTAGACAAGGCTGGCTTATCATAAGCTTATCTAGTTCTACATGTCTACTCTATACCCACTTTCCTGAACAATTTTCATTGTGAGTTATAATTCACCATCTCAGGTTATCATTAGGGGGAAATGACAGCAGCACAGTGTTCAATATATTGTACTTTCGTTATCTAAATGATACAATGTTGTTTACATTGCTCATGAGGACAGACCACCTTATTTGCAGATTCTTGAAATTGTAATTTAATTTGTAATTGATTGTGGATTTTGTATCCAGTTTTCACTTTATGTATCTTTATACAATGTTTACTACTTTGCTTATGAGGACAGACAGCCTTATTTATATTCTTGAAATTCAATTGTAATTTCATTTGTAAATAGTTACATTCATGTGGATTTATCCATTTTGCACATTTGTATGCATGCACTTATAGGTGCATTTGTTGTTTTTGAAGGCCTGGCTGTTACAGTCTTTATTTACACTATTTTGTTGTAGGCCTACTGGCCTAGATGTTTATGCAGTTTTAAAGCACCGTGGCTTTGTTCTGAATGCACTTTGTTGTAGTTATCCTACAGAGAAAAGAAAATGGACTTGACTTGGAATTAATGTACTGTATGCATTCAAAAGTGCTGAATAAATGTTTTATGGACCCATACTAGTGATTATTATTTAAGTTAAGTTTTGCCATAATCATGTCTTTTTCCATAATCAGGAAGCTGAACAACATTGGTAAAAAATGTATACATTATATATATTTCTATTAATCATTTTCGGCCTTTCGGCATTCGGTTTTCGGCCAACTGTTTCCTATTTTCGGTATCGGTTTCGGCCAAGAATTTCCCATTCGGTGCACCCCTAGTATTTACATTTGGGGAATACGCTATGTTTCAGCGTTAATCTCACCTAATGAGACGGGTGGGCAATATGCATGGAGCACAGCAAATCGAGATGGCCACTCAGAGATCATCTTCCACGTTTACACGAGATCTGTATTTGTTTTTTATGTATGTCAGTGCCGAGAAAGTCTTTTCGCACAGGTGTGTGGAGCCAAATGGTGTCAGAACGTCCATCGCGGCCTTGGAAAGCTGTGGGTATTCCCTCTCGACTGAAATACAGAACTCAGCAAGCGTCTTCGCATTAAAAGCTGTCTTTAATGTGCGGTCACTTGACAGTTCAGTCAGTGCGTCCTCCATGTCGGATGACAGATGACTTGTGGTCGTTACGGTAAAGGGTGATCTTATCCAGTCATATTTTTCCGGAGCTGCTTCCTCTGGGAAATACTTGTTAAAGTGTTCCAGGAGGGCTTGCAGGTGGGTAGTGATAGACTTCTTCACAGAGTTAACACTAAGATCATTTTCCTCTGAATTCCTCCAGCTCAGGAAACATGTAAATCCTGCCCATTTCAACTCGCGCAGTCCAGCGATCCACTTTCCTCTTGAATGCGCAGATTTGATCATTCAAGGACATGATGCTTGTGTTTTCAGCCTTGTTAACCATTCAGGGTCTGTCAGTTGGTCAGCGAGCTGGGACCCATGCTCCGTGAGAAATAAGTGCACCTCGTCCCGCAGTTCATACAGGCGGGTGAGAACATTTCCCCATGAAAGCCACCTGACTTCTGTGTGGAACAGCAGGCCCTGATGCTCCGATCCCAGTTTGTTGCAGAGATTGGCGAACAGCCTGGTATTGAGTGGACGGGATTTGATGTAGTTGACCATTTTTATCGCCGTCTCAAGAACACTTTTAAGCTCTGGGTCAAGCGTTTTACTCGCTTGATCTTCTCTGTGGATAATACAGTGCGTAAAGATAACGTGGGGCGCCACTTGTAAGACTCTTGCTTTTAGTCCTCTCTTTTTCCCCAGAATTGCTCCAGCACCATCCGTACACACACCGATGCACTCATCCCATGATAGTCCCTCTTCTTTTATTTTGTTGTCAAGTTTTGTGAAAATGTCCTCGCCTGTGCACTTTGGCTCCAGCGGGGTGCAAAACGGCATGTCCTCATCAAGTTTTCCATCAAAACTGTATCTGGCGAAAACAAGCACTTGGGCAGAGTTTGACATATCTGTGGATTTGTCTAACTGCAAAGCATATTTCCCTTTCTTCACTCTGTCAATCAGCTGACACTTGATATCCTGGGCCATGTCCGTGATGCGCCGGGATATGGTCCCGTCAGACAGCGGCACTGCTTCCAGCTCCTGTGCCTGTTTATCCCCATGCATTGCCCTACTCATAGCAATAGCAGCAGGTTTAATTAGGATTTCCACGATTGTGTGTGGCTTTTTTGCCTGTGCAATTAAATATATGCCACCTCATATGATGCCTTTTGAGCCTTTGTAGGGATTGTTGCTTGGTTAGTTATAACTTTCTTTTGGCCTTGCAATTCTCTCTGCTTTCAGCGGAAAAAATCTGCTGCTTTAGTAGCAAGAGAGGGGTGCTTCTTGTTTAAATGTCTGAGCATTTTTACGGGCTTTAAGCTCTCATGTGCAAGAACCTCAGTGCACACTACACATTGGGGATGTTGTGCTTCATTGATAATGAGGCATGTGAATCCATACTGGATGTATTCCTATCGATACTTGCGACACTTGGATGAAGGCTGGTCTGACTGCTTATGGACCTCCTCTTCCCGCGTAAGAAGTCGACTGCCTTTGTGATGGCGGCTCTCCGCTCTCCTCCGCTGCCTTCTCCGCTGGTCTGTCTGCCTTCTCACTAGGGGTTTCACAACTACCAATATTTACTAGTCGACATGTTTTTCAAAATAGCAGTCGACTAGTCGTTACTTCATAATAAAGACACACAAAGAGAGGTTTACAACTGTATTTTCTATTGGAACTCATACAGTAACATTAAACACTGCGTTTTAATTTGTGTTACATGGCTGAGTAAATAACAAACAGTAACTGGACTCACCAAAATCGACAGCAAAAAACTCTTGTTTACATAAATGCCACGTAAATCCAGTGCGCAACAGCGCATTGCGCAACACTTTATTCGCTGTCCTCCACGATAACGTCCACCTTTCCATATTTTTGGTTTGAACACCAACGCATCGACATGTGAGGGAAGGAGGCTTGACCGCTTTCGGGTGACAGTGTTGCCTGCCAGGGAAAAAACCCTCTCACTCGGGGTGCTTGTGGCTGGAATAGCCAGGTAGCTCCTCGAAAGCGGGGGAAGCGGTGCACGTTTTCTGCCCACCACTCCAGTGGATTATCCATTGTGGGGATATGCGGTGTCCGCTGGCAGTAATCCCGTAGCTCATCATCCGCATCACTGTTGACCCGTGTTTTCTTGCTGTTCGTTTGCCTCTGTTCAGTGCTGACGCCGGTCCGTTGCTCACTGGTGCTAGCATTACTGCTAGTGCTAGCTGTCGGCAGCGGGTGTTTCATCTTCAGATGGTTGCGCATAGCAGATGCATTTGTATTGTACTTCAGTACAGCTGTACACAACTGACACTTCACTGTGGAGTTGGTTACATCTTCGTTGAAGTACTGCCATACATAAGAATGTCGGACGTGTTTTGTAGCATTTTGCAGCACCTCGTTTACCTCCATTTTTTTCAAGACTAGTTGACTAGGGCCTACGGCGCCGACTAGTGGTAAAGGTAGTCGACTAGTCGATTAGTTGGTGAAACCCCTACTTCTCACTAGTTGGTATTAACCAACGTTTCATTTTGAAAAATGTATTAAAGAGCTGTTCAGAAGAAATATACTAGTATAGTTGATGTGTGTTTTACGTCTTTGATATTTACAGTGGTGCTGTAAAGTGACCTTTGAGCTGCAAATGACACTGTCATAAATCTGTCAGAATCAAAATTCCTTCATTTGTCCCGCTTACCTATTAAACAAACTTACATAATACAAAATGTCTATGCACACGTTATTATTATTAATAATAATACAAATAATAATAATAAAAAAAAATATATATATATATATATTTTAAACGCCTCAGGGGTCGCATCAAGAGGATTCTGAAATCATCTCGCGACCCCCACTTTGGGAACCCCTGGCCTAGGCTACTGATCATCTGCAGTATCACCAAGGACATGTATAGCCTTTTAACAGTATCTATCTAGACCAGGGATGCACAACCTTTTTTGAACCGAGAGCTACTTTTAAAGTTGCCAGTCTGCCGAGATCTACCAGTCCAAATAGAGAGGCGTAGCCATTACTGACAGCCTACTACCAGGTAAATACACACTTCTACTTGTATAAAACTGACCTTTGTACGATTAATACTTCATAAAATACTGCAGATCCTTTATCTTACCTCTTTCTAATCTATACACATACAAGTATTTAACTGAAGTTAAATGCTCTGATACAGAGTTGGAGTTTATTCACACGTCACATACTACTGCGATTGCGTAATACCGTTACACCCCTACAAAATGCCAAACTCGAGACTTAAATGGGACCTAAATATGTGTCCCTGGTGTGTCAGGAGACTCTCAAAGTGTCAGAAATACAACTCTCTGTCTTTTCCTCCCTGCGCAAATCTCTAAAAGATGGGGGAGCAACGGAGCTGATCCAGATTTACCAGTGGATTATCCATTGTGGGGATATGCGGTGTCCTCTGGCAGTAATCCCGTAGCTCATCATCCGCATCACTGTTGACCCGTGTTTTCTTGCTGTTCGTTTGCCTCTGTTCAGTGCTGACGCCGGTCCGTTGCTCACTGGTGCTAGCATTACTGCTAGTGCTAGCTGTCGGCAGCGGGTGTTTCATCTTCAGATGGTTGCGCATAGCAGATGCATTTGTATTGTACAGCTGTACACAACTGACACTTCACTGTGGAGTTGGTTACATCTTCGTTGAAGTACTGCCATACATAAGAATGTCGGACGTGTTTTGTAGCATTTTGCAGCACCTCGTTTACCTCAATTTTTTTCACGACTAGTCGACTAGGGCCTACAGCGCCGACTAGTGGTAAAGGTAGTCGACTAGTCGATTAGTTGGTGAAACCCCTACTGTGGGGTGGTGTTCTCAGGGGGATGAGAGGTGATGGGTTTGGACAGACATGGCCACATGCCTTTTAGCCAAATCAACGAGTTTCTCATTTCTTTCTTTCCACTGTTGTTTTTTTTCTGTTCACTCTTCCATAAAGCCCAGCCCTTTTGAGTGTACAGCTTCACTCCTGTCTCTGCTGGCCAGATCCTGCTATCTGTGGTGACTAACGCCCCCCTTGCTCACTCTGTGAGTTTTGGGGGGGGGGCCCTCTCTTGGCAGGTTTGTTGTGGTGACACATTCTTACCATTTAGGAATAAAGGAATTGGTGGTGCTCTGTTTTTATAACCCGACCCTGGATATAGGTCTGAATACTTTCTCAATGATCTAAATTAAGATCATTTATCAATGCTTGCGTTACAATGTATTGAAAACAGAGGCTTCTGTTTGTCTACTTACTATAGTCAAACAATTCCATCATCATCCTGCCGCAATGGGTGTGCATGCATGTGAGAGAGTTTGTGAGAGAGTGTGCATGTGTTTGTTGGGGTTTTCTGCTCTGATTAAAGAGAAGAAAGGCAGGAGTGATATAAATCAAAGGCTTTTTCTCCCCATCACCACAGACACACACATACACACACACATACATACATACATACACATATATATATATATATATATATATATTATATTAGGGCTGTCAAACGGTTAACATTTTTAATCAGATTAATCACAGCTTAAAAATTAATTAATCATGATTAATCACCATTCAAACTATGTCCAAAATATGCCATTTCTTTATGTATATTGTTGTGGGAATGGAAAGATAAATGAAAGAAGGCGGATATATCCATTTAACATACAGTATGTATGTTTATTATAAAAATTGTATGTGTGTCAAAATGAAAGACAGCCCACACACCTATCAATCATCAAACCGTGGGGTCTTAACTCATTACGTGTTGATTTCTATCAACGGGGAAGTACTTCAGGAAAGTCGACGGGGGGGGGGGGGCTAGTGGAGTACTTCGTGACCACAGAGTGTGAACGTTGTGATCAGCTGTTTTAGCGCAGTTCTCCAGTAAAGGGGGGAGTCTCCCTCCGCAGCCGGTTGGCGTAGTTTTGGCACAATTCCGTTGTACAGACCGACGTTAACAGCAGCCCTGTCTGTGCACACGGAGACCGACTCTGTCGTCCGATGATCTAACCGCCTTCTGGAAAAGCTTCACAAGTACGTCGGTACGCAAGTGCTTTGTGACACAAGTGACGGTACGCATTTCAGATTACGCACATAACCTGCGTACCAGTTATGTGCACCCCTGTAATACAGCAAAAGTATTCTCCGTCGGGACTTCCTGCAACAACACCACGTCGTTATCTTGATCCTGATTGGCCAGAAGACATTATCAAAGATGTTCTATTGAGAAGACAATCACTACGTGACAAAAGTTTTCAAAACTGTTTCTGGTCTTCGGTATTTCCAGACAAGTGGCTACTGAAATCAATCTTACTAACTGCTGTCTTTGCAATTCTCGGCGCGAGTTGGCGGACTTTATTTTTGCTTACTTTAACATCATTTTTCATGGTGGGGCTAAGCCATTTCCTTGTATGGGTGTAGCCTACCCCAGCCATACCCTGGCGCTGCCACTGGTGGGATGTACAGTATGGGGCGGGCCATTCTGCAAACTTTCAACAAAGATCGGTAAATGGGTGGCGACAGCTTGCAGGCTAATTAACATTGTGGAGGACGAGGGGCTGCGTGATATAA
Source organism: Notothenia rossii (assembly GCF_949606895.1). NCBI lineage: Eukaryota > Metazoa > Chordata > Actinopteri > Perciformes > Nototheniidae > Notothenia > Notothenia rossii. The sequence goes on along the minus strand of NC_136901.1, from coordinate 58,801,471 downwards.
TTCGGGTCGCATCCAACGACTGCACTTATGAATTGCCTTCCAGAGCCACCACTGTGACGAAAATACACAACTTGTACGAAGTCCAAACAGCGAAAGTAGAGGAGGATTTAAGAAGACTATTGGACTTCACTCAGTAATGACAGTTACCTCGGGGTCACAGCGCATTATTTTGACCCACAGTGGGAACTTCAGTCTCATGCTTTGACAGTTATGAAAAAGAGGGGCAGCATTTTGCCCACACACACACACACACACACACACACACACACACACACACACACACACACACACACACACACACACACACACACACACACACACACACACACACACACACACACACACACCAGCGGTAATTAAAGTTTAAAACTCTCAAAAATGCTACAACTACTGTCACAAACTGGATGAATGTGAAGTATTTTGTTAAAGGAGGATGAAAGCGTCATTAAGGAGCACTATTGGAGTGACTTTGATGGTTATTGGACTCAGGATTCATTAATTTGCATTCCCGCTGTATGAAGAAATTAAAGGACGGATGTGGATGTTTTCAAAGTCAATGAATAATCGCATTGAATAATCGCAATTACAATTATTGAACCAAATAATCGAGATTATGATTTTTGCCATACTCGAGCAGCCCTACTGTGTACTTCTACTCTACACTACAGTTCAGATGTAAATGGTGTACTTTTCCTCCACTACATGTAGTTAATACCTTTAGTTACTTCACAGATGTGGATGAATGATGTGAAATCTAATCAAGTGTTAAATCAAACTTTAGTTCCACCTGGAGTAAATCCACAAGCTACCCTGAAGTATATAAAGTCATTCAAACTAGCTGCACCTTTACCAGCTCTGATAACACTTTAATGGATTTTCAGGTTCTGAAGGCTGCATTACTCAAAACGGATTATTTATCAAGAAACATACAATGAAATATTTGATGAAAGCACATATCGTCAACCTTACAATATTGTCACGATAGCAATATCCAGGAATCCATTAGTTCTTACTCAAGACTTAAATCATTAAAACGTTATAAAGGTTTATTGCGGCTTAATATGTTCCTTAAATAAATGATCACTGTAGTTTCTATTGGTCATACTGGAGGAAAGAGTTAATTTGGTTCTGACTATTTTAGATGGCGGATTAATCCACATTTGGTGCTTTAGTGAGTATTTCTGGCAGCAGGATAGTGTTAGTAGGGTTAAGTTAAAGTTCCATATACTTTCATCAATGTATCTTCAATCGTTTTTGGACAATGTCTGTGGTTTGTGTCAAGAAGGAATAATAAAAATCACAATTTGGCTTCAAACATGGGATTTGTTGACAATACAAAATATAGAATGTTGGGAAATGTGTCTTTGCCTGCCTATACAGCTCTCCTCATCTCCTCTCCTTAAAAGTGTTCATCAGAGTCGGGGGTGTCTGTTTGGCTCAGGGGCTCAAACAGCTGTGTGCTGCCATTATTTGGAAGATTAAGTTACAACAACTGTTGCTAGTGGAGCACGCTCATCAGAGGGGGGGAGGGGGCGGGGGGGGGGGGGGTGCATTAAGCAGACCCTTCACGCGTTAGCGGAGCGAACAGGTACAGGAGGGGTAGTTAATCGATCACAGATGGCGTCGTGCTCGCGGACGCTAATATACCTGTTGGCGGCCCGTCCAAGTAATGTGTGGGAAACCCTGATGTGTGTGTGTTTGGAAGGATGATGCTATGCTGTTTAATGTTGTAGACCCATTAGTCCACTAGATCAGTGTTTTTCAAAGTGGGGGGCCTCCAGGGGGTGCCAGGGGGGTCACGCAAAGTTTGAGGGAAAGGGGAATTTCTTTCTTTTTTAAAAAGTTACTTTTTTATTTTTTTTTTATTTTTTTAGATGTTAAAAATAACTGCATATCTATCAATATGTGTCCTTTGATGCCAATCTTTTAATATTTTTTATTTATTAATATTCCATTTTATTTTTTTCAAATCACACGACTGCTCTTCAAGCCAATCAGAATCGAGCTGCCGCTACTGAGAGTGAAACTTGAGTATCTGCTCAGCTTTTGGAGCAAGTGAGAGCTAGTGAATATTTCGCTCTGCAGCTGGATGAGAGCACGGATGTAGCAAATATTGTTGTTTATATATATATGAATATAAATGTTTATTGTTAATATTACTGTTGAATATTATATATAATATTATTAAGGCATAAATAGCTTTCAAAAATGTTAAAAATATATGTTAATTGTTTATATTACTGTTCAAAATTATATAATATTATAAAGACAGAAATTACTTTAAAAATGCTTTAAAATATTACTGTTGATATTACTGTTTAATATTGTGTTAAGAATGTTTATAACAGAAGACACAATCAATGTAATGAATGACAAACAAAAGATAAATACAATTATTTTTTGAAGAATAACTGGTTATTGATTATTAATACAAATATATATTAAGAAAATGTATTAAGCTGTATGATTAATTTGTCATATTTTCCATCATAATGTAGTCATCATTAAAAAAAAATATTGCAACAGGGGGGTCCCCGCCAGAGGATAATGCTATATGGGGGTCCTTGGCATGGCAAAGTTTGGGAACCCCTGCACTAGATGACAGCAGTTCACAATAACATGTGATTCACTTAACTTCCACACCAATGGTGCTCTCTTTCCACTCTGTCCAGGTCTTTTGAGAATGGGTGTGATAGCAGCTAGTTGGAGAGAGGGGGGAACTGATCCAGATCTGAGGGAGGAGTTAATGATGGTGGCGATGAGTTGGGAGATGGCAGGGAGGCTCTGTTTAACAAATTTGGAGGGCATTGGGTCAAGTGTGCAGGTGGAGTTAATTCCAGTTATGAAGTCGGACAGTTGCATGGGGGTCACAGGGGAGAAGTGGAACAGGGGCTGTGAGGTGAAGGGGGGGGAGCCAGGAGGGAAGGTGGGGGGTGCTGATGAGGGTGTCAGATTGCTATAAATATTGTTGATTTTGGTTTGGAAAAACGAGAGGAAGAAGTTGCACTGTTCGGTGGTGAAGGATGAGGTGGCGTTTTCACAGGGTTTGAGAAGTTTGCTGATGGTGGAGCCAGACTGAATGAGTTGTGAGTTGTAACTAGAAAATGCATTTCCTGCAGAAAATGCGTGCGAATGCTGTAAACTGTGAACATTTTGTGGCTGAATTTAGCTGAAAAAGCTGAATATGTTATTAGTTGAATGGTCTCTGTACAGGGTGTCCGCGGGGTCTTAAAAAGTATTAAAAGTTGATAAATCAATTTAGAGAAAATTAAAGCTATTAAAAAATGTTACAAGGTATTAAATCTTGTAGCTTGTTTTCAATAAGTATATACATTGTCCAAAGAGGTTGTGTTCTACAGTCTGCCTGAATGTAATCATTGCGTTGGTGTGTAGTGTGATTCTGTGTAGTTCATTTATGCCATCCCGTTGGATGTGACGTCATCTGAACAGGACATCGCACGCTCACTGCTTGATAGCACGAAGGTCCGTTTACGCCGGTTGTTAAACAACATCGTTATGGGGAAATGCAAGTTTGCGTCCAAATGGTTGGAAGATAAGGAGGAAGGAAAATCAACACTATATATAGTCAATGTGAGGTAAAGTGTGTCGCCAATGTAACCGGTTAAAACTCAAAGTGGCGATTAAGTCTTAAAATGTATGGAAAGGGTCTTAAAAAAGGTCTTAAAATGTTTTCCATTTGACTTCAGGATTCCTGCATATACGCTGCTGTAGCTGCTTTTATCTACAAAAAACAAGTAAGCGTGTTGCTGAACTTAGCAGAGAAATGCAGAAAAGTGAAATTATTTGAATCAAAATGGTTACAGCTCAAATGATAATGTTAAGTCCGTTCAGACAAATATGCCAGCCTTGTTAACCAGTCAAGGTGTGTCAGGTGGTCAGCGAGCTGGGACCCATGCTCCGTGAGAAATAAGCGCACCTCGTCCCGCAGTTCATACAGGCGGCTGAGAACATTTCCCCGCGAAAGCCACCTGACTTCTGTGGGGAGCAGCAGGCCCTGATGCTCCGATTCCAGTTTGTTGCAGAGATTGGCGAACAGCCTGGTATTGTGTGGACTTGATTTGATGTATTTGACCATTTTTATCGCCGTCTCAAGAACACTTTTAAGCTCTGGGTCGAGCATTTTACTCGCTAGAGCTTCTCTGTGGATAATACAATGCGTAAAGTTAACGTGGGGCGCCACTTGTAAGACTCTTGCTTTTAGTCCTCTCTTTTTTTTCCCCAGCGTTGCTCCAGCAGGTGCGCAGAATCAAAATGCCTTTTATTTGTCTCCCTTACCTATTAAACAGACTTACATAATAAAAAAGGTCTATGCACACGTTATTGTTAATAATAATAATACAAATAATAATAATGTATTCATCAAGAGGATTCTGAAATCATCTTGCGACCCCCACTTTGGGAACCCCTGACCTATAGCACAGCAAGTTTAAAGTTCACATTGCAAAACATTCACGTTGGCTGGCTAGATACATTACATTTCAACAAAAGGAACAAACTCAGAACAACAAGAAACATGCAGATATATTCACTTCGTTTAAGCCAACCCATTGTAAGCTCTGGTGCATTCGTTTTAAATGTGTTAAACTCACTGAGCTGAAAAGCATTTAAAAGTTGAACTATTTAATGCTCGGCACTGCCGTGGTGCCCTGGTCGCACTGAACAAGAGGTGCGTGTCCAGCGACAACAGTGGATTTGAGCACGGTCCCCTAATGAAAATGTAGAAACATTATTTTTCCTCCGAAAAAAGCCCCGAGCGTCGCGCCAGACTTCTAAAGATTTATCCGGTCAAAGTCCGGTAAATACCGGCTTACGGAAACACTGCATCCAAGGTTTTTACCATGAAGACAATGCACACTTGAGTTTTACTTAAGCCCCGCCTCCGATCTCATGCTCTCAGCTCAGTCAAATTTAATGGAAAGAAAATATCTGGATTCAGCATTAGTGCATTTTACCACTTTTAGACCCTAATGATTGAAATAAAGGCTATAAGTGTTTGTACTTTGTAGTTTATTATAGTTAGTTTGTAGTTTATACATTGATTTACAGACATCTCTTTCCCAATTTAAGTCAATGGGAATATGTATGTTTGGGCCAAATTACCTCCTGCACTAGAACGGGGGTGTAGTACGGCCCCTATGAAAATGAGCTACAACACCCGGCACACTTCCTGGGGGCTTGGGATAGAGGCTGCAAAGAGATCAGTGCTGCTGTTGTACATACAGTAGTTGCCTATGTTATTGATTCACATGTTCACACTTCAGAATATGTTCCCAGCATAGAGGATGTCTGTGCACAGTACTATCTGTATCACTGTTTGTTGCCCAATGTGGTCAGTGTTACTAGTTTCAGTCAACCTAAGAGCTGCATGTTGACTGGCTGACTCATGGACTTTGCTTCTGTCCAACTAGACTTGGAGAGCACACACACATATACAAGCACAAAACACACACACAGTTCTCCAAGGCTTTCAGAAAAGCGAATGGACTCACTAAGTTGGATCCAGCCAAGATCAGGCGATGAATGGGTAGCACCGCTCCACAGGAATCATTTCTCTCCCCTCCCTCTGTATTCCTCTCTTCCTCCTCCCCCTCCTCTCAAACAAAAACAGTGAGCAGCTGAGGGCGAGCAGCAGTCAGAGAGAGACAGGAGAAGACAAAGGAGAGGCAGCGCTCGGATTAACCTCTTCTTCCTTGTTGTTCTTGTGGATTTCTCTTTTTTACACATCTTCCATCATCCCTTTGCTCAGTCATGGTACACCGTCTCTCTCTCACACACACACACACACACACACACACACACACACACACACACCCACACACACACACACACACACACACCCCCCGGTGGAACAAAGTCTGGTGTGTGTGTGTGAACTGAGTCCTGGTGGAATCATCATTGCTGGATGGAGTTAGCAGGGACGAGTGTGTTTCTGCACTGGAGCTTGTGTTGTGTTCTCCCCTTCTGCTGGCTGAGACACCTCTTTCCTCCTGCTTTCTTTTGTATTAGTGCCCCCTCCCTCCCTCCTCTCCTTTCTTTCTTCCTTCTGCACAGAGAGAGCTTCAAGCTTTTGTCCTTCAGACAGGGATCGAGGCTTGTCTTTTTACAGCTCTCCCCCCTTTGACCGACTCAGAAAGTACTGTCCTTTTATTCTCATACTCTGCTTAATCTTGGCAACAGCATCTAAACTAACTGCTAGACATTGAGTGTGTGTGTGTGTGTGTGTGTGTGTGTGTGTGTGTGTGTGTGTGTGTGTGTGTGTGTGTGTGTGTGTGTGTGTGTGTGTGTGTGTGTGTGTGTGTGTGTGTGTGTGTGTGTGTGTGTGTGTGTGTGTGTGTGTGTGTGTGTGTGTGTGTGTGTGTGTGTGTGTGTGTGTGTGTGTGTGTGTGTGTGTGTGTGTGTGTGTGTGTGTGTGTGTGTGTGGTGTACAGGCGCTCAGATATATATAGAAGGCAGGGGGAAGGAGAAGTGTGTACAATGCACTTGGAGGTGACAGGAATTCTTTATCACAAAACGAGGGTGACTGTTTGATTTTCATGAGTCAGTTTAATACAACGGTCCAAAATCGAATTTATGTGAGGTTCTAGGAACTGCCAGCCTTGGGTCAACTATTTTTACCCAAATATTCAGAATTGTGCATAGGGAAACAACTTTTTTGACTTTGTTCTTCAATATCTGTGTGAGGATGAAGAAGACGAGCAGCTGCACGCTCAAGAGGGCATGGCCCAGCTCTGAGGTGTCTGCAGAGCCTCTGAGGGGCCGCTCTCACAGTGAGAGGGACTACAGAACCAACAAACAGAGCAAGAGGAACCCCTACCCGGCCGTCTCAGTATCTGTGTCGGAGTCCGCCTGCTTACAGACACACAGGTAGTGTACAGGCGCTCAGATGTTAGGTTTCACCACACTTTGAGAATGGCTCACCACGGTGGAGATGTGCACTGGGAAGTTGTTCTCACACTGATATTATTATTATCAAGTTAGACATGATAATATACAATATTTTCATATTGATAAACTTTTATTTATCTCTTTGTTGAATGTTTTGCAGTAAAAGTGGCGGCATAATATTTTAAATTAATACATTTAAGCATATTGAATTTTTTTTGTTATTGAGTGTTTCTTTCAAAATGACTTTTTATAACTTTTTATTAAATGGAAAAGAAGGTTCAGTAGTGCCATACTTCCATGTTCACAGTGAGCTTCTTGGCTTACTGATGATGGTTGTTGTCATGGATACTGAATGGTTTCCATGGCAATGTTAGTGTGACTCTTCCACCACCATGTTTAACAGTTCATTACCAATTCTGATTGCCTTAACAGGAATGCAGGGATTTGTGGTGTGTCTTCTTATCTGCTGGGTAGTGAAAGCAATGAGTAGTTCCCCGACTGGTTATGTTTGCATCTGCTAAGGATTTGTACATTCCTATGTGTTGTACATTGAATGGCTCCAAGAGGAAGGGGATGATGTAAAGAAACTCTGCAGGGTACAGTTAAGGAATTCAGCAGATGAATAACCGCGTCAGAGGACAGTATTAATACTGGGCCCAGTATAGTGGTTAAACTCTGCATAACATAGTAAAAGCACTCAGCAGAGTGATCTTAAAAAAATTAAAATGACGACTCTTGGTCAACTATAAACATATTTTGTCGAGGGCAGCCCAACAAACTATGCCATCCACCATGTCCACATGGTCTGCTTTAACGGCCCGTCTACACCGCAGGCATCGAAAAATGCTTTCAACGCTTCGCCCATTCACTTGAATGGGGTGATGTAGAAGATTTTTAATCTTCGCCGAACTGCATTGTGGGGAGCATGGCATGGCTTTGCAAGCATCACGAGCATCTATCGGCATCAAAAGTTGAACAATGTTCAACATTTGAGGCTCGATGCTTGGCATCAGCCAATGAAATCCCGTTTATGCAAATCCCGCCAGTGCAAGCGCAGCCAATCAAACCGCGTGCAAGCTAGCAGAGCCAGACCGCAGTTCATTTCCTCATATTCCAAACGAGATATTACGGTAGCAAATCACCCGGTTCTTTACGACCAGAACTATTTACCGGGATACAAACCGGAGGAACCAGGCATGGAGGGAGGTGGCAGAGACAGTGGGTGAAACTGGTAGGTTTTTCGCCTGTTTGGAGAGTTTATATCCAGTTTACTTCGTTTTAACATTGCTATTGCTTTGTATGTCGGGGGCGGGAGATTCATGTGATTGGTTGTTGGTCGCGTTGCTCGCAAAAAATCGCCAAACTTCAGACACGCCCAGCTTCAAGATTTTTTGATGCCTGTAGTGTAGACGGGCCGTAAGGCTTGCACATACATTCTGCCTTTCGGCTCCTTCCACCTGAAGACCTTTTGGCTTTTAGGGTTATACATACCACAGATGAATGTTCCGTTGGTTAGGCGTTCCACACATGTGTAACATTCACGGATACACACTTCAAATGATGTTCTTTGCCAAGAGTTCTACACAATTTGTCTGCCTTTGTATTCCTTTCAAGAAAAACGATCCTCACGTTGGAAACGACTGTGGTGAATCTCACCACACAACCGCTAATCAGAACAATATTTGTCTTGTTTCTCCTTTACAAGTGATTGGAGTGATTTATGTATTTATTGTATGCTGTCACGCAAGCTGTAATAACACTAGGGTGAGGTTGTTGTGAGTCTGTCTGACTTAACTGACATCCAAGTTGTTATTGGTTGAGAGGGCTAAATTGCTTTCATAAATGGAGCAGAGCTGAGCAGCATACTTTCAGAGCTTCCTCTGGTCTCATGAGGTGCTTTCACACCGGAGTACTTTTCCCCGTACTTTTCCCTTTTAGTTCCGATAGTTCCTGGGATTTTGCATTCACACCAAAAAGAGAACTTAGTTCATGAGAACTTTTTACCCCTTTTCAGTCCCTGCTAGAGAGCAGGTACTTTCAGGGGAGAAAAAAGTTCCAATTTCTGATTGGCTGGGCGAATTGTAAACCACGCCCCGTAAAACTCTGAAAAGTTTTGTGAAGCCGCCATTGTATTTGCTGGCATTAGCATTATTAGCATTAGCCCAGCGCACTAACGGAGAGAGAATAACTTATGGCAACACAAAATAAAACATGGGAGTGGTGGAGTGATGAGGAGGTGTCGGCGTTCAGGTGATTTACTCGGAAGGCTTCAGTAGAAGCTGCTGGGAGTCCTGCCGGGGACTTCGGGTGGCAGTGTACGCCGTGAAGTTGTTTGCAGCCTGCCAGTAAACCCAAAGCAGAAGAAGAAGAAGTGACGTCAGCGGCTTCATTTGCCTAATCTTCCCTCAGGAACTTATTCCGGTGTGAACGCGATCTGCTCTTTAGTTCCATGGGGGAACTAAGTGCTGGCACTAAGTGCTGGGAACTAAGTACGGCAAAGTGGCTATGGTAACCTGAAGTAGTCTTGTTGGAACAGAAGCAGCCTTTCTGCTGGGTCTCATTCATGCACACTCGACATCACTTTAAATTCAGTTTGGCTTGCTCAGTTGGTTTTCTTCCTTGTCTTCTGTTGTTAGTATATTTGCATAGCTTAACATAATTACAGGAAGTATGGGGAAATGCTAGCCTGGCTTTTGTCTTAAGTGTCAAAGACTTAAAAACTGCTTAAGGTGTGTTTAATCCAAATGTCCATGTTGTTCACTTGGTAGATGTTTTTGTTTTATGTGTAAAATAACTGCATTTGAATCAGATGTTGCCCTTCAGCTTAAACGACTGTTTAAACAGAGCCTGACAGTTATCACTGCATGTCAATATAATAGAAAGATATTTCAACGCTTTTATTCTAATTCCAACAACGTTTACCCCTCCTTCATCAACCTTGAAGTTTAGCCTCAGTTGCAGCACCGTGGCTGCTGGTGTGGCAGCCCAGCAGGAGCACTAAGTCAGACTATGTATTTGAGGTAGAAAGACATTTTGCTTAAGATTTTTGTTATAGTTTAATACATTTAACTGTCTAATGAGGTAACCATTTATAAAACTCCATTGCACTGATTTGTCTACTCCATTGCACTGATTTGTCTTATGTTGTTGTCATTCATTATTCGCTGTTTTGTCTTGTCTGCACTTGTGAGAAATTATTGTGTAAACAGAGCAGATCAACTCAAACCTGGGCACCTGTGCTTATCTTTCTGCCTCTACCTACACAAGTACATCAAGTTGTCTGATTTGGAGATGTGTTCATGGCATAGGAGCTGCAACAATTAGTTGCTCAACAGAAAATGAAACAAAAGTTTTCTATTCAGCAATATTGTTTTCATAACTTTCCAAGTTGTCAAACACTCTCTGGTTCAGCTTAATACAAGGATTTTCATTTCCTCTACGTGCTCAAATCCACTGTTGTCAATGTACGTATGCCAATTATTCAGATGGCAACCAGGGCACTACGGCTGTGCCCAGAGTAAAAAGTAGAGCTAACGGGGTTAAGAACCTCGTTAGAAGAAGGGGGCGATTAGTGTGTCCGAAAGTGATTTGGATGGTGAACAGGAGGCGTCTCTTGGTTGGTTGGGGAAAAAATCTAATGTATGCCATCTATCTTTTTTACAAAGGAGTTGAATAGGGATAAAGGAGGTGGGGGACTGGGGGGATTGAGGAATGTGGAGATAGAGAATAGTTTTGGGCTGGAAAAAGAGAATTTCTTACGATCCCAGATGCCTTCTGCTTCTGAGTGAAGAGGCAAAAAGAGAACTGCATTTTATTTATTCCTGACTGATAATGTTGCAAAATGACCTTAATAAAAAAAACTGTCATCTGCTACAAATCTTACTTCATGGTGTTCAGAGAGGATTGGAGACATTTTCAACACAAATACCCACCCATTCTCTATACTGAGTTGAAATGGCTTCACTTATTGATCCTTGCTACTACGATAATTTATTGTATTTCACAAAAGAAAAATGAAACTAGCTTTTTCTGATCCTCGAACCACATATTATTGTCTTCTTGAGATGATGAAGCTTGCTTGTTCTTTAGAGCAGAGTTATGGATCTGTGACAACAAAATCAGGCCTTTAGGGCTTTACATAGTGAGTCCACTCAGTGCATGACATTAAGGATTTTGGGAGATGGCCCTGTGGGCCATCTAAGCTAATTTACAGATGGCCCTGAGCCCAATAGAGATTGCCCTGAAAAATGCGCGCGGACGAAATGACGCACGAAGGGTTTGGGGGGCCTCCCCCTAGAACATTTAGATTTTTGCAGGTCTTAGAATCTGTCTGGTGCATTCTCTAGACTGAATTATAAGATGAACCACCACAATATTATATTGTACAATTTCAATGTTATTCTTCATTTAACTTGTTTCTTGTTTGTGTTTGCTCTCTTGCATGCCCTGCATAGCTATAAGAAATACTTAAGTTGTTGGTCAAGACACTTTCCATCTGATGAAGGCAAATGCCTTCATCAGATGTAAAAAAGTAGAAAACATTACATTCAGTTGTAACTTCCAAAACAACATTATTTACACTATTATGGCCCCTGTCAAAAATGTTTGTAATGTTATCTACTGTAAGTTGGTTGAACGAATGCCTCCTCATCCGGAAGCTGACCGAGCAGACCCGAGCAGCAGTCGAGAGGAGCCGAGCGCATCCGCGAAGCACACAAAATGGTGACGTCAGAGTTCCAATTTGACAAACAAACAATTTGTTTTAATACCTTCTGATATTTCAGCACGATGGGTCTAACACAAAAGCTATGAATTGTGCGTGATGGAAGGATGGCTGAAATCCAAAGTGAGTGTGGGATAGAGGGTTCCTAAACACAGCCAGCTGTTGAGCTGATCTCCAGATTACAGCCGTCTCTAATGCTCTTCCTTTCTCTTCACACACACGAGCTCACACATTCACTGCTGCTACATCCCCTTGTGCCCTCAATACATTCATGTCCAGTATTGTCCCAGCAGTCTGTTGATAATTTTGAGACTTGTTTATGTTGACCAATCAGATCTCAGTCTGACTCGACAGATGTGAACTGCTGAGAAAAAAGCTACTTTATCATGTGGCTCTGTAACATAGCTGTCTTCATCTGATCAGATGTTTCATGTTAGCTGTATGCTAACATTAAGGACCAGCAGGGATGTGGTTTGCAACATATTCAATCTCTAGTGCATAAGAGGAAGCTCAGAAAGCCTTGTATGCTTAAAGAAACTGGGTCATGTGGTGTGTCACTGCCGAGCGGCAACCTGCAAGGCTGTGGAGTGAAGCAAAGTCATCTGCAGGTACTCAATGGCCACTTGGTGGCTCAAGAAAAAAGTCAAAATCCATAATAATAATGTGGATAATAAATATAAAAATAAATGTAACTGGAAGTTAGTGGAGGTCCTAAAGGTCAGGAGTGAAGTGGTCTCAGTGGCGGGTGGAGGGCAGTAGAGTTCTGGATGTATTGACTTTTGTAAGGTGTCTTTGTGCATTTTGAAAAGCGCTTTATCAGGGTGTCCGCGGGGTCTTAAAAAGTATTAAAAGTTGATAAATCAATTTAGCGAAAATTAAGGCTTTTAAAAAGTATTAAAAAGTATTAAACTGCATTTTCCAAGGTATTAAGAAGTCCCGCAGCAACGACAACATGAAACACCCTTTAATTTACTGAAACGACATCTCGGGAAACCCCCTCAAGGCGGCGCCATGCATAGCGCGCCGTAAAATGCTGCTTCTTATTTTAAGTTTCGTTGCCTTGCTCCGCTCTGTGTGGGGGGGAGGTCCCAAGGTGGGGTCCCAAGGTGGGGTCCCAAGGTGGGTAGACCGGCATACGCAACGCTCTGGGGGTCCAACGGCTCCGTGTGTAAGCCCTATATGATCATTTTCTGATTACGATGAAATAGCCCGCCTCCCTCTCCCAACGTTGCTGGGCTGTCAGAAGAGGGGGAGGAAAAGAGAGGCAGGCACCGTTTATTAAATATTATTATATTATTATACAGAGAACAGAGTCGTCATCAATTTGTTTTAAAGCTCAATAAATAACAAAGAAGACCTCTGATCGGCACTTTTCTAATTTTGTACGGAAGATTAAAACCTTTAACGGACATGTTGACCGGCGGAACATTTTTTTTAACGGAAACTCTGCCGCACGGTTCCCTCGTCCCTTGGAAGAGGCGGAGAGGTGGGTGTTTTTCATCTGCTGGTGGACTACCTGAGAGATATACAGCAGGAGAACACGCCGTCCACCGCGGAGAATAAACAGAAGGGCAACCATGGCAACCATGCTCCGGGGTCTTCTTCTTCGCTTTTGGTGTATTTCGGGAGGCAGCGGCGCCACTTACAGGCCTGACATATGTACTACAGCGTTTCCAGCATTTCCAGCGGTCTAGTGTGAACGGACACGTGATGAATTGAATGCGTGTGAACGGAAGACTTTTTTGCGCTTGCGTATGCGTTTTAGCCTATGCGTCCTCGTGGGGCCGGGGTCTAAGCCAAACTATATCCGGTCACAGAGATCTGCTATTTTAAAGTAAAGTCAACACATATCGACCCTAAATATATTCTATATTAAGAACGAGAAAAGTCTTAACATATATATCGTTTTTTGTAAACATATGACAAATGTGTGAGGGTGATGACGTCAGAGCGTCGTCCTATGTGACGGGGCTTAGCCCCGGACAGCCCCAGCCCAATTTAACCCCTGGGTATTTGTGAGGGAGCTCCTATATGGCATTACCCCGCTGAAGCTCACCAAAGTTTAATATATTTCATAGTTCAAAGTTTTGTCAATTGTTTTGTTTATTGGTCAAATACTGGTTTCTAATGGTTTCTGATGAGTTTTAGTGGAATGAAAGAGCACAGAGTACAGAAGCAACAAAGCAGCATACTGCATTAAACCTGACCTTCACAGAGAGGTTGAAGTTCATGTGGAAAAGAGGCTTCAGTAGTCTGTCTGCACTCTGTTTAGTTTTGCTATCTTACAATCAATATAGTAAATGTGAGGTAAAGTGTGTTGCCAATGTAACCGGTTAGAACTCAAAGTTGCGATGAGGTCTTAAAATGTATGGAAAGGGTCTTAAAAAAGGTCTTAAAAGGTATTAAATTTGACCTCAGGATTCCTGCATATACCCTGTTTATGAATTAAATGCATTATTATTATTATTGTTGAAATATATTTGTGAATTTGTATCATAAACCGAAAAGGATGATCTTGCAGTAGTCCAGTCTGTCAGTGGTAGGAGCAAGAGGAGTGCTTCAGCAAAGGACAGGGTCGGAGACGGCATTGTTCCTGAGGTCATGTGATGGGGTTGATATGGGGTAGGTAGTAATGAGAGGGTGGAGACGTAGAGGATGATGCCAAGATTGCGGGTTTGGTTGGAGAGGGTAACGTTGAGGCTTTAGATGATCAGTGAGAAGGACTGCGCCGTGTGTGAGGGAATATGGCTGAAAATGAGTATTCCTGATTTATTGCAGTGGAGTTAAGTATTGTTGTATACATGGTTTAATATCTGGAAGATAGGCAGTAGCCTCATTCCAATACCCCTCCTCGACTCCTCTCTTCCCCTCCTCCGGGACTTGACCTGGAAATCGATCAAGACACGCCATGTTGAAGGACGTCCCAATAGCTGAAATGCACACGGAGGAGTCGATGAGGGGTGAGGGAGAAGGGGTGCGGGAGGAGACGAAAGGGAGGATACACGCGAGCAGACTACGCGGAAGTGTTTTCACTACTCGCGTATAAAAGCCCCGCCCCCACCTTCACAGCAGGTCCATTTCAACAGATGAAAACCGACAACTGGAAGATGAGTGGAAAAGCGTCACATAAATGTATAAGTGCTCACAGCTCCGTGGGAATTATTATGTGCAATTCATTTCTAAAAGGCTTTCACATTACTATAATTATGTTTATTTAAATGTAGGCTACATTTTACACCAAAACGGAACACATTCAGCAGGACCAACCATCATACATTGAATTCCTTGACTAACAAGAGAAAGATTCATTCATTTAAATAAATATTTAACAACAAATGGGCCGGTTCTAAGGGGTTATTCAGTTAAGCCCGATGAGAGGGGATACAGCTGTGCACATGTCATCATTAACAGACGTCGTTTAAGAGTGACGCTTTAGTGAACGAGGACATCCCAATTAATACCTGAGGACTCCTCTCTCCTCGCGTCACCTCCTCGTGTCTCTCGCTCGCATCTTACGGAGGCGGAGCTAAGATGCAAGGAAGGGACGCGAGTGAGGGAAAGGAGGAGTCGATGAGGCTAGTGAGGGCTGACTGTCAGTGGGAGAGATGGTCTTGGAAGAGAGATACATTTTTTGTGTTTATCTGCAAAGCATGATTACATACACTTATACAGTATGTGTGGGGGAAACTTCTGTGTAGCAATGCAGTGGGAGTCACCGACTCAGGAAGGAGACACGGGAAGAGCAGGAGCTTTGATGTCAAACACTGATGGTTTATTATAGGAGCTTCGGCCGGAGAATTCACATCACAAGTCACAGCAGTCACGATCTGACTGCACGGGAGAGTTGCCACGTCAATTCTGAAGAAATCTACCCCAGACCCATCTATTTAGCTAGTTCAGAGAGAATAATCAACATGCTGCATAACAAGATAGAATCATAACACCTCTATCAGCTGACGCCAACAGGCAGGAACATAGAACCATAACACCTCTATCAGCTGGCGCCAACAGGCAGGAACAGGGAGACAGAACACTGAGAGCACATCAGCCAAGGTTACAGGTGCGTGTGCTCAGTCAGGACAGTTTGAACTGATAAACTGGGTCAAAGTTATGGACCTTGGAAAATATTTCCCCAACATTTCCTCTCTTTTTATCAATTTTGATAATCTGAAAAACGTTAGTCTAATAATATTTAGTTCAATACTTAAATCAATGGGAATCTTCAGATTTGAGTGTGGACTTACACAACATCAATTACATCAATAACAATCAAATTAAGAACAACATAATAAGATTGAAACATTCAATCACAATGATTGATACAGCCAATCATAATAGAAAAATCATCTCTCATCAGTGTTTGGATCATCTTTTGTCAAAAGCATAATAATGAACACACATAAAACACAGGTGCACAATAGCAAAAATATTTGTTTTGAACTAATATATTTTATCATTTAACCATTAGTTAATCTAATTTATCAAACTATAAAATCAAAACCAGCTTGCAGCTTAAAGATTTACTTCAAGGCAATCACTAGTCAAAAGCATTTAAAACTTAGGATCATAAGAGATCCAGCTAAGGTATACAATTCACAGTTGTGATTTTATCAATCTGTAATCTGCAAAAGTGCAGTGTCCTCAATTTTTAGGATTACTTTTACGTTTACTTAATTACGCTTTAGTCAAGAGTAAGGCACTTAGTCTTAGTCAAATCAATACATTCATTTTAGTCAAGTACATTGTTCGAAATCTGAAAAGAAAAAGTTAGGCAAATATTCAAAGACTTGTAAAAACCTGGAAAGGAAGGATTAAACATTCTTAAAGCTTGAATTATTACATTTGTAAATGCTACCACTGATCTGTACCAAATTAAGTCTATCAATTATTCCTATTAGCCATACTTACCTGAACCTCTGCTTATGGTACTTGGAAAGGATTCTTCTGTATTTGTCTAATGTTGAATATAGAATATCAATTTCTTCAAATTATACTTCTCTAATTTGAGGATCAAATTTGCTACATAATTGTTATATGAAATATGATAAATATTTGTTTTGGGCCAAAACTGAAATTAATCGAGTACTTGAAACATCATTTTAGGTCCGTCTGTGCATGGATAATACATTAAAGAGTAGTTTTGTTAAGCCTGATTGCTGGATGATTAAGGATATTAACATTATCTGTGATAATAGTAGAAATATCTTATTATTCAATACCTTGTAATCTGAAAATATTAATTAATTAATTTAGTTTAGTGCGAAAGTGTAATCTGATCTGACAAAATATATTAATCACCACTATTTAACACATGTCTGGTCATTGTAAATATAAAGACAATCATTAATTGTACATCTGTAAACATCCAAGGTATAAAATCAATTCAAAGTTCATCTTTGTACGAGAGCTGGAAGAACATGTCTGTCAGTCTTCCTGACTCGTTCTCCTCCTCTCTTTATGACAACGAGTGTCTGGTGTGTGTGTAAAGGCATCCTGATACTGTAGATTAGCACTGAGGTGCTGATTGGCTCAAACTCTTCTTCATCAGAGCGCCATATTTCAACCCCCCCCAATTGCTCTGCTTTTGTGTGGCTCATTCAGTGAGCACTGTAGTTGATCCCACCAGTGAAACAGAGGCTCATCTGCCTGCATTCCTTCTGCTATCTGCTTGAGAGCAGTGCAACTGTGTATTCCAAGTGGCGCATCCAGGTGTGTGTGTGTGTGTGTGTGTGTGTGTGTGTGTGTGTGTGTGTGTGTGTGTGTGTGTGTGTGTGTGTGTGTGTGTGTGTGTGTGTGTGTGTGTGTGTGTGTGTGTGTGTGTGTGTGTGTGTGTGTGTGTGTGTGTGTGTGTGTGTGTGTGTGTGTGTGTGTGTGTGTGTGTGTGTGTGTGTGTGTGTGTGTGTGTGTGTGTGTGTGTGTGTGTGTGTGTCGGGAGTGTCGTGATGGGAGAGGTTAGGAAGACATCAAACTGCTCCAAGGAACCTTGTATTATAGAAGCCTCTGAAGCCCTCGCTCGTCCTGCAGGGTTGTCTGCTTGAGCCCACCGAGCAGAAAGATGAAGAAGCATCCCGTCTCATCAGAAAGTTGAAGATTAGAATCCTCTCATCTCGAACGACCTTGTGCTTCCTTTCCCATGGCTGGGGGTGCCCTCTCTCTGTAGCCGGAGAGTGTGACCCTCTCTCTCTGACCCTTGGCCTTCAGAGCTGTCCTAGTTATTGGGTTAACACTTGATAGGGATGTTTTGCTGAGTGCAGACAACTCAAAGTAATGGATTAGCACATTATTGTTTAATTACAAAAATAGGATAGACCCCTCAGAATTATTTGGGAGCCTTCCTGGCACATGCACATGCATAAATGTAAGGTTTGTGTTATTCATTTAACATGCAAGAATCATATACTCATCAGTCCAAAGCAGAGAAATTTTATTTTAAGTTAAAGGCGAGCTAGTCCCTGTGGATATAACCCCTTCTTAATGATTCTAAATGTTATATTAATTCACCATTTACCGTTTGATAAAAGATTACTTTATCAGAAATACGTTTCTTCTTCCATAAAACATAGGTTTGAGAAATAAATGTTCCAATATGAAATCAATTACTCAATGTAATTGACTCTCCCCTCCCTTTTCTTACATATGTGACACATGAAATAATAACTTAGGAGTCTATTTAAGCATGGTATAGTTTACAATCTATTAATCAAGAAAACTCATTATCAACTGTGTGCAGCTTACAAAAAACAATTGTGAGAAACATATATTATGCAGGAAATGTATACCTTTATTGAAAAACAAAGCATATCTGATTTAGGACGAAAAGCTTCATCCCCTTAACATCTGAGTTACTACTGATGGCATAGCATGAATGACAGTGGGTGTCTGAGGGTGTCATTACTGAGACATGTCAAACAAATGCAAAACCTTACGTTTGAAAACAGGTTTGCATTCCTCCACTTAAGGTGACGTCATCATTGGAAACAATAAAAGCTAATTGTTTTGATGTAGAATCTATAAATTGAATCGTTAGAGCAGAACAGAATGGTTGTACTGTAGCCTGAGTTTTGTGCAGCCTCTAGTTTTACCAGGTGGAAACATTGTCTATATAATGTGAAGTGTTCCAAGTGTTCAAAGCAGATGTCATGCTTTCAGTTCATGGCTCGGTGGGGGGGAGCAGACCCACGTGAGACAGTATCAACGGCTGTCATGTTCAGTTTGAGGAGCGTCATTCTCTCTGGGAGCAGGAAATGGTGTCCATTCTCGGACCAGACCATTAATGTGATGTAGAGCAGCCATAGCATCTCTGTGACTGCACTCAGCCGGACTGTAGCAGGGCAGAACTGGGTGACTTTCAGTTAAGCCGTCCAAGGCCATAGACAAAATGGAACCACGTACTAACAAAAGGGACACAAGGTCATCAATGTCTCTCTTTACCTTTGGCCTAATTGTAAAACAAATTAGTGGAAAAAATGTGGAACACTAATCCATCGTCATGTGAAATGTTGAGTTAATCTAAATAATTACTTATGGGTTGAAGTCAAATTAACATTAACATTAGAACTAAAGTCAGTCAAAATTGGACTTGCACGGATCAGAATCTAAGCAATACACCATTTTCCCAGCTCTGTAATGAAAAGGATAACAAGATTAGGTACATTACAGGAGTGTTAAAACACCCAAACATGCACACGTATCTTATTTTAGTAGAGATTAGAGGACAGGTCTAATGTTGTGAACAAAATTATCAAGTTATTTTATTTATTCTATGTTATGTACCACATTTAATTTAATAATGAATCTTGAATTACTAATAACTTTAAAAAAGGCAACAATTTACAATGTGGATAAGGTGAATACTTATCCAAAGTGTGTGTGTGTGTGGGTGTGTGAGAACAGCTTGTCTGCCCAAGGTTTAAAATATTTGGGACAGCAGTGAGAATGTTATGAGAACCAATATGTTGCTTAGACTAAACTCGAAGGAAGCTAGACTGGAATATTTTAAATAAATCAAAACACTTGCACATTAATTAAACACATTTGACATTTAGCTTGAGCTGGGTTCAATACTTTTCTTTACGGTATTTAAAATTGGGCTCGAGTAGAACCCCTGGATTTGGCTTGCAACACAAAGTGATACTGATCTCTGTCTGTTAGGACTTGGAAGTCTCATGATTCAAAGTATGGGCCTGTGAACGAGAGTTCCTTGGAAAACGACATTTATTTTATTTTTTTAATTGTAATGACTTATTTTAAAGAGATTGCAACATTATACTTTTTAAAGAATTGCTCAATTAATTTAATACATTTATTATGCACACAATAAAAACTTCAACAGATATATTGATCCTGGCTTAACCAGCGACCTTTACTCTGTTGTTCATAAGCTCGGTTTCAGAAAACTTGTCAGTAGTTTAACAACTATTAGAATTGTAGTAATGTCTATGGAGACTAATTGGTTGATACGAGAAATAATTTGAAGCAGTTTAATAAAGAATGTTAAACTATTTTTAAAACTGCAATTGAACTTCAACTTATATTAATTATCTGATTCCAGTGGCCAGTTGGAATAGATAATCAACAAAGTTTCCATTTTGCAGCAACAGCGCAAAATGTTTCTACAATAATTCGTATTATGTCTGAGTCTAGTTCTGTCTTATCTGCTTTGTTTCGGAATGTGTTCAATACATTACGTTTTTATTCATTATTACCATACAATACATAGATTTAAGAATAAATTAAACAATTAATACAACATTGACCTAATTGAACAGACAGATGTTTTTTGTTGTTGTTTTTTTTGCAACTCTGATCGCCTCAGGCAGGTCTTTACGACCAGCAGTGATGCCCCTGAGGGTCTCGGGGTGCAGGACGGTGCATAAGGTTTATACAAGGTCACAAAGATATCTTAACATAACAGCAATACAATTTAAAATGTATTGCTAAAGCAATATAATCTTCTTTTCTTCTTACACCTACAGCGCACACCTCACACTCTGATGCAGGACATAAAAACACTCTTTTGCTATTTATTTTCATTTTGCAGCACAATTATACTACCAGAATTTTGCTTTACATTTTTATATTATTTATTTTTCTCAAGTCATTTACTTTTGGTGAGATAACTAAAGTTTAGTTCATTTTACCCTGTCTATGGACTGATTCATTATTAGTTGTTACAAAACATACACAAGATGGCGGGTAGACAAACCAATATACAGTTGCAAGAAAAAGTATGTGAACCCTTTGGAACTACCTGGATTTCTGCATAAATTGGTCATAACATGTGTTCTGATCTTCATCTAAGTCACAACAATAGACAAACACAGTCTGCTTAAGCTAAAACCACACAAACAATTATATGTTTTTATGTTTTTATTGAACACACCATGTAAACATTCACAGTGCAGGGTGGAAAAAGTATGTGAACCCTTGGATTTAATAACTGGTTGACCCTCTTTTGGTAGCAATAACCTCCACCAAACGTTTCCTATAGTTGCATATCAGACCTGCACAACGGTCAGGAGGAATTTTGGACCATTCCTCTTTACAAAACTGTTTCAGTTCAGCAATATTCTTGGGATTTCTGGTGTGAATCGCTCTCTTGAGGTCATGCCACAGCATCTCAATTGGGTTGAGGTCAGGACTCTGACTGGGCCACTCCAGAAGGCGTATTTTCTTCTGTTGAAGCCATTCTGTAGTTGATTTACTTTGGGTCGTTGTCCTGTTGCATCACCCATCTTCTGTTGAGCTTCAATTGGTGGACAGATGGCCTTAAGTTCTCCAGCAAAATGTCTTGATAAACTTGAGAATTCATTTTTCCGTCGATGATGGCAATCTGTCCAGGCCCTGAGGCAGCAAAGCAGCCCCAAACCATGATGCTCCCTCCACCATACTTCACAGTTGGGATGAGGTTTTGATGTTGGTGTGCTGTGCCTTTTTTTCTCCACACGTAGCGTTGTATGTTCCATCTCAACTTTGGTTTCATCTGTCCACAGAATATTTTGCCAGTAGTGCTGTGGAACATCCAGGGGCTCTTTTGCAAACTTCAAATGTGCAGCAATGTTTTTTCTGGACAGCAGTGGCTTCCTCCATTTTATGACCAACTTATGCAGAAATCCAGGTAATTCCAAAGGGTTCACATTTTTCTTGCAACTGTAGACCCCCCATTCAAACAATTAGACAAACAAACATGAACTCGCAATAAACACCAGCACAACAGAAAAGTTCATCCAGCTCAATTTAGTCCGAATTAAGAGGTTTCAGAGGGGGTAGGGAATTATCTCTAGTGGGGCGCCTTGAGTCACGCGTCCACCCTTGTATACAAGTCCTAGATCGGTGCCTGAAGACCGTCCAAGAGTGATAACTAGCTTATCCTCTTGCGACACCACTACTCTATTTTAGTGGTGCTGTTCCCCCCCCGATCAGGAGCGCACAGACTTTTTCCTCTACCCTTTCTCTCCAACAACAGCCCAGTTGACTGTAGTCCTACACGACCAGCCTATACACTTGCTATCGAGTTCATCACAACGATGAAATACAATTTTGTTCTACACTTGCTTGCCACTACCCACCCGTGATCAATTAGCCTATAATTTTATGTATGCACCACGGACCGGCACCAGTTCCTCCAGCAATGTAGGGAACTGTGAGTTCCTCCAGCAATGTAGGGAACTGTGGCGCATTGGGTGATGCACGCACCTCACACTGCCCCGTCTTACCAAGCACGTAGAAAATGGTCACAAACAGCGAGTGCTTTTAGACCATCTCGTTTTTAATAGAGACGGCGGTGGTGTGAGTTAAAGCTATAGACAAAAAGCTGTGACTTTCTCCCTCTGAGCTGCACTTCTCCAGCCCCACAAACACAGGGAGGTTTTACACACACACCCGCGGTTGCAGCTGGAGCCGTGTTTACAGAGGCGATAGGAGTAATATCTCTGGCTGCTTATTTTCAACTGCTGTGTTGGCCGCTGAAACCCCCAAAATTCAGCGATTTGTCCAATACAAATCTTTACATTGCTTTCATACAGAAGTTCCACTTTACTGATGCCCTTCTTTAAGGTTTCTCTAAACATGAGCTGTGCATGCTTGTATGGCACTTTCGTCCCGAGCAGCATACACAGAGGAAATCAGCCAGGACTGAGTCCCCAGAGACTGATCCCCTGGGTTTATTATCCCCAAATGTTCATTAACCAAAAAAGAAAACACAGCCTCTCAGTTTCATAGGTAATTTTAGGATACCGTCAATCAGAGATTCTGGTAAGGCAATGTCCAAATGTGGATTTGAAATCACACTTACCAGTCTCTGAAGATTTGTTGGTATCCTGCCGACAACGCCAATTTGTGGGGGAAACTTCTGTGTAGCAATGCAGTGGGAGTCACCGACTCAGGAAGGAGACATGGGAAGAGCAGGAGCTTTGATGTCAAACACTGATGGTTTATTATAGGAGCTTCGGCCGGAGAATTCACATCACAAGTCACAGCAGTCACGATCTGACTGCACGGGAGAGTTGCCACGTCAATTCTGAAGAACTCTACCCCAGACCCATGTATTTAGCTAGTTCAGAGAGAATAATCAACATGCTGCATAACAAGATAGAATCATAACACCTCTATCAGCTGACGCCAACAGGCAGGAACATAGAACCATAACACCTCTATCAGCTGGCGCCAACAGGCAGGAACAGGGAGACAGAACACTGAGAGCACAGCAGCCAAGGTTACAGATGCGTGTGCTCAGTCAGGACAGTTTGAACTGATAAACTGGGTCAAAGTTATGGACCTTGGAAAATATTTCCCCAACAGTATGGAATATGTGGAATGGCAAACATTATGTATTTTAATGCCATGATGCATAGTGTGTATTGGTGGACCCCCACTGACACTGACTCAGCATTATTAATGTAACTGCCGGGGTCCAGGAGTGTGTCGGTGAGGGGCTTTATAACCAGGGGTGCACATAACTTTCTCAGTGAGGTACTCAGATGAGTACCTGGAGTCAGTGTTTGGTACTCAAAGTTATTTGATGAAGCCCACTGTATCGCGAACGTCAACGGGGGGGGGGGGGGTTGCGAGCAGTGGCGTTTTCTCCTGGAGGCCAAGGGAAGCCAGGCTTCCCCTGTTTTTTCAGATTGTAGTTATAATTTGAATAAATAAATAAAAACACTTCGTTTAGTTTCGGAATTTTTTGTTGTGTGTTGCTGCCGGCCCGTCTCTCCCCCATTCTCATTGAGTATTTTACAAAGAGTGAAACAGCGCCCCTCTAGATGTTATGCTGAAACAGTAGATTGCAATCTCTGTTGCGAGAGGAGGCCAGCCGAAATTTGCTTCCCTTGGTGAAAAAAAATGGAGGGTTGACCAATCAGATGAGGCTCACGTCATGCCCCTGCCAACCTGTGATTGGTCAGGGCCATGCCAAGGGAAGCCAGAGGCGGCTTAGTTGCATCAACTTAGTGGTGCAGTGACTCGTCCCAAAAAGCGGAAGTAAGCTGCGCTCGGTTTCCTTCGACAAAATAGCAATGGGATTTCTCCATAGGATTTTGGAAAATAGCTTGAAAAAAGGTCAGTGGAAAACGAACCTGTTAGGTAAATGCAAGTTTTGTTCAGCCTGATAATATCCACATGTCTACCCTACTTTTATAATTTTCGAATCATAAATCTAATCGATAGAAGATAGATAGCGCCACTTCACCACTCTCACCGCCGTTAGAAAGTAGCAAGCAACTGAAGCAAGTGCAATTATGGAGGGTGGAGATTTTGAGTATTTAATCCAAAATAATTGTACTAAACTTCCGCTGCAGCAGCAGCAACAACAAATACAATCTGATGACAGGCCAATGCCCAAACTGGAGCTGTGTACAGCGAGGAACAAAGGAGCGTACCGGACGTAAAACGTTAAAGGTCTCCTGATTTAGTTTGCGAATGAATGCTTATTAGAGTTTCGGCTAGAGAGTGCGTGCGGACCTGTCGGTCAGATAACAGGCGTGTGTAAGTCCTGCATCTGTATGATACAAATGTGTTTAAAATGATACACTGCGCTGTAATCACTCATCTGGTTACGTTATTACATTGATCACCACACCCACACTTTATTCAGCAGTGCTTGCTTTTCTCTTTGAAAGTCATCACATAACGGCATTGTAATACACGGTTCGGCTGCATTAAATATTAAATATCTGCCGTAGTTCTCTATTTATAGAGCCCTGATGAGAAGACTTCTAGACAAACATGAGGAACTGCCGCCAACACTGAAAACGTGACGTGGATCATAAATATATCAGCAATTAAACAACATCTTCCATTTCTTTTCAGACAATACGTCTCTTTGCAGGATCAACACTAATTCGGCTGACTTTTATATTTGATCCAATTGGTAGATAGGCTGTATTCACACCATAAAGGTGCACAGCTGATAGAAAGGGACACCTGGTGGTTAAAGCATGTTATTGAATTTCATTATTTTTATTATTAGATATTAATAGGATCCCTATAAAGTATATTCATAGTTAATTAAAGACTGTATATAATGACTATTTTGCACATCCCTTTCAAGATTTCAAGATTTTCTAAGGTTTATTGACATATCATATTCACAAACGGTGTAGTTATGCAATGAATGAAAAACTTGGGTCGCAGGTTCCTCAATAGTGCATTACAAGACATCTATCAATATTTGTGCATACCTCCAGCAATGTTAACTATGTTGAAGCACTTATTTAACTGATATTATACATATATATTATACTCTTATAGGATGTATATAGATATTTCATCTCCGGCCTTGTCAGGTATTGAACAATTAATAAATAAAGAAGCCAGATTTATTAAATATAAAACACAGAATTTGTGTGATTATAATAAATGATTTACAAATAAACACCACTGCATATTTACAACTGTTACACATGCTGATGTAACGCAAATGTTTCCAACTTGGGATCAATAAAGTATATCTTATCTTAAGATGATCGATGGCTACTGCCATATTTGCAAAATTTGCCTCTGAACCTTGACAAGTGCATGTTTTAGGCTTATCAATTAATGTAATGTAGTGTAATGTTATCAATTAACAAAAGGAGGGGTCACAAACATAAGACCAGCTATTAAATAAAGCTATTCTGACCTTAGCTGGCATGTGGGTATATATATTAATGCTGCCCATTATGGGCACAAGCAATTTTCACCCATTTATTAATTATATGTTTTAAATTTGAGTGTTTCCTATCCCCTAAACCTCCAGGGATGTACACAGTATACTGGCAACTTCTTATTATGGGAAATACGAAAACGTCTTTTAAAACT
The DNA here is from genome assembly GCF_949606895.1 of Notothenia rossii. Taxonomy (NCBI): domain Eukaryota; kingdom Metazoa; phylum Chordata; class Actinopteri; order Perciformes; family Nototheniidae; genus Notothenia; species Notothenia rossii. The sequence goes on along the minus strand of NC_136901.1, from coordinate 58,775,547 downwards.
ACAATTCCCAGTAGAGACGTGCCATAGATAGAGAACATGTTGCGAAACACAATATCGATAGCAGCGTCCCTAGCAACAAGTAACAAGTAGTTAATAATAATAAAAGACATTACGAAAAAGGCATTTTAAACAGTCATTAAAAAGCAACACAATCTACCTGCATTGCATTACTCTAAACGTGTAATAACGTGCTTTAACCAGTCGGTGGTTTGGGTTAAAAAGCTGTCAAGTTTACAGTGTTAACAAAATAAAATATACTGCTGTTTCTGGTTTAGTTTACGACGGATATATTTAGTTATTGTTTTGATATTTGTAACACAAAAGCGATGGAAAAAACCCACAGCAACACAGAAAAGATGGTCTTAACATGACCCAGCGGTCTAGTAGTTAATAAAAAACAATAATATCAAAACAAAATATTACTACTAACTTTATTGTGAAATTCAAACTGAACGGTAAAAGAATAGTTTCCGGTCTATTCTGAGCCCGATCCCTGTAGATAAATAAAAATAAAGAACTACGACAGATGTGTAATATATTTAATGCAACCGAACCATTTATTACAATGCATTCATGTGATGACTTTCAAAGAGTAAAGCAAGCACTGCTTAATAAAGTATGATTTTATCTTTTACGAAACGTTTTTTTTCATATGGAATGCAGTTGGAGGTCAACCAATCACAGAGCTTGAGAACTAATCATGGGGTTTGTCAAACAGAGCACATGGTGTAGTCCTAAACGATAGCTGGGGATTCTAGGTAGTGTAGTGTCTTCTGCCATCCTTTACTTCAAAAAAATATTTGTTTCTCCGAATCGAAGGGGAAAAATACAAAAGCATTGCACATAATTTTAACCAATCAATGTTGTGTAATTAACAAGGATAATCTGGTGTTTTTTAGTTGATTTTTAAAATCAATCGACAGTAAGGGGAATACTTACTTCCGGGTGTACAATTCTCCGTTATCCAATGGGAATGGACGCTCACATTGCCTTTAAGGGCAGCCGACACAAAAGAATGCCGTGCTTCCATGAGCGTGAAATCCCGCCGCAGATGGGAATACATTGCAATCAGTTGAAAGCTATTTGCGTCCCTTTATGAAGCTGAAGGAGCCTAGGAGCGTCACAACTGCACGCCACGGGACCCTGACCAAACGTCGCTCCTGGACGATTATGGAGTGAGAGTGTGTTGGTCCAGAGTATACCGACCACTGAGTGGTAAACAGCTTGTTCTCCAATAGCCTCCCTTCTCTTAAACCTAAAGCCAGTCGTTTTTTGAAAGAATGTCACACCAGTAACATCCTCTGATGCAAATGTCCCCATAATAAATGTATCTGTTTTAAATGTTTTGCACCATAGTGCCAAAAATAAAGGATTTTATAATTTGACATTATAAATGTGTGACATCCATCTGGAACCAAAGATCACAGGTTTTTGTTTGTTTTTTTACATAGAGTGGGGCAAAAAAGTATTTAGTCAGCCACCAATTGTGCAAGTTCTCCCACTTAAAAAGATGAGGGAGGCCTGTAATTTTCATCCTAGGTATACCTCAACTATGAGAGACAAAATTAGAAAGAAAATCACATTGTCTGATTTTTAAAGAATTTATTTGCAAATTATGGTGGAAAATAAGTATTTGGTCACCTACAAACAAACAAGATTTCTGGCTCTCACAGTCCTGTAACTTCTTCTTTAAGAGCCTCATCTGTCCTCCACTTGTTAACTGTATTAATGGCACCTGTTTGAACTCGTTATCAGTATAAAAGATACCTGTCCACAACCTCAAACAGTCACACTCCAAACTCCACTATGGCCAAGACCAAAGAGCTGTCAAAGGACACCAGAAACAAAATTGTAGACCTGCACCAGGCTGGGAAGACTGAATCTGCAATAGGTAAGCAGCTTGGTGTGAAGAACAATTATTAGAAAATGGAAGACATACAAGACCAATGATAATCTCCCTCGATCTGGGGCTCCACGCAAGATCTCACCCCGTGGGGTCAAAGTGATCACATGAACGGTGAGCAAAAATCCCAGAACCACACGGGGGGACCTAGTCAATGACCTGCAGAGAGCTGGGATCAAAGTAACATTACATTACATTGCATTTAGCTTACGCTTTTATCCAAAGCGACTTACAATAAGTGCGTTCGACCGACAAAATACAAACTTGAAGAAAACAGAATCATATAAGTACATCAGGTTTCATAGAGCTAAAACATTTCAAGTGCTACTCAACTGGCTTTAGATAAGCCAGTCCTTTATTAGTATATAAGTGCTTTGTTAATAGTTATATCGCTCGAAGTGGAGTCGAAAGAGATTAGTTTTCAGTCTGCGCCGGAAGATGTGTAAGCTATCTGCTGTCCTGATGTCAATGGGGAGCTCATTCCACCATTTTGGAGCCAGGATAGCAAACCCAAGTGTTTTTGCTGCTGGGAACTTAGGTCCCCTCGCAGTGCGGGTGCAGCGAGCTGTTTGACTGATGCAGAGCGGAGTGCACGTGCTGGGGTGTACGGTTTAACCATGTCCTGGATGTAGGAAGGTCAAGATCCATTCGCAGCATGGTACGCAAGTACCATTGTCTTGAAGTGGATTCTAGCAGTTACTGGAAGCCAGTGAAGGGAGCGGAGGAGCGGCGTGGTGTGGGAGAATTTAGGAAGGTTGAAGACCAGACGAGCAGCTGCATTCCGGATGAGCTGCAGAGGTCGGATGGCACATGCAGGTAGACCAGCCAGGAGGGAGTTGCAGTAGTCTCGGCGTGAGATGACAAGAGTCTGGACCAGAACCTGCGTCGCTTTCTGGGACAGCTGGGGATGTATTCTCCTGATGATGACAACTTCCAACAGGAGTCATTTGGGGGGGCTTTTGGGAAAAAAGGTTGGGAACCCCTGCCCTATATCATACATGAAACACCCCTCCTGACCCGAGCATTGGTTCAGTAACGTCTGTGTTTCCTTTCTGCAATGTTTTCCCTCTTACAAAGCAGCATTAGCAAGCTAATGTTCAAGGCGGCTAATGCATCCGTAATGACGACAATACGGTGCCACATTAACCGCTAAATCTAATCATTTTTTAAATATGTATTATACATGTTAAAAACAAAAGAAAAAAATAACAAAATAATTTACAAGGTATAAAAATAAATACTAAAATAGTTTCCTTCATGTTCAAAAGGGCGAGAAGAAGCTGAAAACGTTCTGGTCCTACGAGCGTACATCGTTCAAGAAAACAAAAATGTCATCGTCATCAGCATCTTGCCGGTGTAAACAGATCATCCCTTTGTACAAAAAACCCACAAATAATCTTTACAGGCAGTGTTTCCGCCAGAGCAGGGCTGAGGGCGTCCACCCCGAGAGCGGGGGGGGGGGTTATTTGGAATTTTGACTTGAGCCGTCCCTTATAGATACTGTCTTTTTACGTTAGTGAGCCGGATCATTTGGCTCGGCTCTCTTAAAGCGCCGGCTGTTTCGGCTCCCAAACGGCTCTTCATTCACAGTTTACCATGGAGCCTCAGTTTCGCCGCTGCAAGGCTCTGGTGCTCGCAGCTCACACGCGTGCTCCACTAAAACCCCCTCGCTCATCGTGTCCAAATCGCGCACGTTCCGTGTTGTCCTCTAGCAGGCACCTTCGATGTCGGGGAAACGATCTTCAAAATACTCAGAAAATAATCCCACCAGACTCCTTTGCCCCTCCAACAGAAGGATGTCCTTTTCATTTCAAGCGATAAAAACTCTCGATCTTTTCTCGAATTATTAATATTTTTGGTCAAATGACGGCAAGACGGCCCCCTGGCAGAAACGCTGTTTACAGGTAAACCCAAACTGTCAACAGCAGGAAATCACAGGTCCTGTTCATAACCAGGATTTTGTTTCTGAATAGTTATTTTAGTTTCGATAAAGTTGCACAGTATTTCAGCTCATCATTACAATTGCACTGAAGTTTGGAATTTGTTCGTATCGGTGTTTTTTTGAATATGCCGTTTCCTCTCAGCATATTTTTGTTTTCTCTCCACCAGGTCTTGTACTTTTAGTATTTTGATAAATAATACATTTGTTGACAGTAGGTAGTTTTATGTATGATTCGTATGGCTCTTTTGTGAAGATTGGATCTGTCCACACAATCACATCATGTATGGGAGTATGGAGGAGCAGTACAGCATACACAAGGAAGCTTTATTCGTTAGGTCTTTGGCTTTATTCAGAATTGCTATTGATTTGGGTATTTTGGCTAACTATAAGATAAGATAACTTGTATGTGGTTTCAAACTTATTTTTATTGTCAATCATTACTCCAAGGAATTGTATTTCCGATACTATTCCTAATTGTATGCCATTTATTGTGAGTTTCTTCTCTGAATTGGTTGATAGATTCCCACATATTATGAATTTGGTTTTGCTTAGGTTCAATGTTAATTTATTTTGGTCAAACCAGATCTTCATCCTGCTCAATTCCTTTTCCATAGTATCCAGGAGCTTGTCCAAATTAAACTCACAACCAACATAATCATTTTCATGCAATTACTGTAATGATAGAATTTCAGAGTTTCAATACAATATTCCAACAAGGTGTCCGCCTTTAGGAAGAGAAAGTCCAGTTGAGAACAGGAGAGATTGCCGCAGATCTGGGAAATCGACAGTGTAGATGAAGACCCCTGCAGACCTCCATCGGAGACCACAATCTTTAACAAAGCATGCTCACAGAACTTACTTTAACCTCAACTTATCATTTAAAGTTTTGCCAATTTATGAAATTAGACCAACATTACACAAGAAACGTAATAAAGATAATTGACTGCTTTGAGGGAGTTAGCAACACTATTGCACAGTTGCTCAATGTCATGTGTAGACTACACATCGTCATTTTTCATATCGAGTGTTCATCACATAGGGCTGACTTCTTGTTGCTATCTATCACTATGACGCAATATTGACCTGCAAAATCCTCAGGCGGGGAGTTTGGAGACTGTACTCTCAAGTTACAGCAACCTTGTGTTACATGGCGAGTGTCTCAAAAGGGCGACAATGCCACATCAAATGCATTCCATGTAACAGAAAGCTTGAATAACTTTTGATCCTCAACATCGTGAGAGGGTGCTGACCCAATTATGAAGTCAATCGGATTAAATCTGTAGGAGGCGTTAAAGTACAGAGCTTGAAGTTGGCCAAAAAACACTGAAATGGCTGTTTTCCTATGAGATTACGACAATAGCCCAAAGAGACTTATTTAAAAAAGGGTACCCGTGATACATAAATCACCTGCCTATAAATGTCGTAAAACGTGCAGCAAAGTCTGCTTCGTTAAAGTTTTTCTATTGAATAACCTCGCCACACCAAAACACAATAACCATATCAGTTGACTAAGTTTATCACTGTTAATGCATGCCAATTTTGGTGCGGGTGCATGCATCCCTAAGCCCAGGAAGTACCCGCTGTTTCACGGCTAACTATGCATTAAAGGTCTCCTATTATGCAAAATGCACTTTTTTAATGTCTTTTATTCATAAATATGTGTCCCCGGTGTGTCAGGGAACTCGCAAAGTAGGGCTGTGCGATTATGGCAAAAATCGTAATCACGATTATTTGGGTCAATAATTGATATCATGATTATTTTGACGATTATTCATTGACCATTTATTGAACTTTAAAACAAATAATATTTTACCAATAAACAAGATCAACAAATATGTTGGAGCGCACTTCCAAAACCATACTAAACATATATTAATATGATAAATAAAAATAAATTAGACCAAGATAAATTAAATCAAATATGTTGCAGTGCACTGTCACAACCTACTGAAGACTCCTTAACATAGCCAACATTTTGGTAAAACATATTCAACACATTCCACTCAGTTAAACGTTGAAGGCTGGCCAACCGTCATGGTCCAGAAGTAACAGGAAATAAAAGTTGAACTACAATTTAAGACCAAATAAAAATGTTTTGGCCACCATGGCAAATGCTGGTAGGGCTGCTCATGTCATCTCTTAAAGATTTTTTGCAAGAAACACCAGCCTGTTTACATGGTCTGGTTTCAGAGATGAGCGCAGGCAGGTGACAATATTGCCACCTGTACTGAAGACCCTCTCTGAAGAGGAACTTGTGGCGGTGCTGCCACATATGACACAGGAAAACAAGAAAAGACTCTGAACCCGTTCTTCAGAATCAGAATCAGAATACCTTTATTAGTCCCACAGAGGGGACATTTGCAGCGTTACAGCAGGAAAGAGCCACAGACAGCTTAGTGTTGCATATCTGAAAGTTATAATATAATAAACCAACAACACAACAATATGCTAAAAAAGTACTAAGTTATAATATAATAAACAATATGCTAAAAAAAGATAAAAACAAAAAAAAAAGTTACATAATTTTCAAAAATACAGATCAAAAACAAATCAAATCTACAAATCAAATCCTGTAGCAGTTCTTAGGATTTAGCAGCCCGGTATATATTCCAGTTATTAAAGATGCACATGTATATAAAGTATATATTGCACATAAAGCACATATTGCACATAGTTTGACGGTATTTAACAGCAGCAAGTTTCACAATCTACAAAATACAAGATAGATACCTTGTAACAGTAACAAGGGTTTAGCAGCCAGGTATAAATTACACAGTTATTAATGGCATATATATATTGATTGATTTAGTGGCCAGGTATAAATTACACAGTTATTAACTTAACTTCCGGGAAAAGATTGTCCCACTCTTGACCTAACAATCAACATCGGCACCTCTGTTGTTTCCCCGACTCAGACTGCAAGGAATCTGGGTGTGATCCTAGATAACAAACTGTCCTTCACTGCAAACATCGCTGCTACAACCCGCTGCTGCAGATACACGCTTTACAACATCAGGAGGATACGTCCCCAGCTAACCCAGAAAGCGACGCAGGTTCTGGTCCAGGCTCTCGTCATCTCAAGCCTAGACTACTGCAACTCCCTCCTGGCTGGTTTACCTGCATGTGCCATCCGACCTCTGCAGCTCATCCAGAATGCAGCGGCTCGTCTGGCGTTCAACCTTCCAAAATTCTCCCACACCACGCCGCTCCTCCGCTCCCTTCACTGGCTTCCGGTAACTGCTAGAATCCATTTCAAGACACTGGTACTTGCATACCATGCTGTGAATGGATCTGGCCCTTCCTACATCCAGGACATGGTTAAACCGTACACCCCAGCAGGTGCACTCCGCTCTGCATCGGCCAAACAGCTCGCTGCACCCGCACTGCGAGGGGGACCCAAGTTCCCATCAGCAAAAACTCGTGGGTTTGCTATCCTGGCTCCAAAATGGTGGAATGAGCTCCCGATTGAAATCGGGGCAGCAGAAAGCTTACACATCTTCCGGCGCAGACTGAAAACTAATCTCTTTAGACTCCACTTCGAGCGATAGAATTACTAACAAAGCACTTATATACTAATAAAGGGCTGGCTTTCTAAAGCCAGTTGAGTAGTACTTGAAATGTTTGGCTCTATGAAACCTGATGTACTTATATGATTCTGTTTTCTTCAAGGTTGTATCTTCCCGGTCGAATGTACTTATTGTAAGTCGCTTTGGATAAAAGCGTCAGCTAAATGCAATGTAATTTAATGTAATGGCATATATATATATAGCACATATTGCACAAAGTTGGTTTGTATTTAGCAGCAAGGGGGTGTTATAGTCTGTGTTGTGGTGTGTGTAGGAGGGTATACTAGGGGCAGTGCTGGTTGTAAAGTCTGACCGCTGCAGGAAGGAAGGACTAGGTTCTTTGCCATTATATAAAAATAGTGTTGCTACAAAAGTATAAATTAGGCTTACTAATAAGACAACTCAGATCTGAAGCTACACAGGAATCTGCTGCCAAAGTGCAATAAAAAAGACAAAATTAATAGAATCACTCATTTTTTGTTGCATTTTATGAGAGTATAAAAATAAATACCTTTAATATAGGATGCAAGCAACACTAGTTTCTTAACTTGAATTGATAATAGACTATAATCAATGTAAACAGAACAGATCTTAATGTTTGCATTCTTATACCATTTTGTACAATAATTATGATAAATAAGTTCAAACAAAGTAAAACTTACAACTGATTAATAACGGTATCTAACTTGAGTTTTTATTATATCAAAAACCTGTTGAAATGCTACTGTTATTTTTACTGTCCCCCAAACCGCGTCGGCAGCCTCCAGGAATGCTTCTTTCACAACTTCGCCGTCTTTGAAAGACTTCATGTGTTTCGCAAGAACGTGACTGACACGATAATGGTAGAAGCCTTGCTCTTGTTGTTGGGCCTGGTGAAAATGGACTGCTGTGCATTTAGCTGTCCTTTCAGGTCCCTCACCTTCTGGGAGCGTAGGTCAGAATTAGGAGGGAATTCCGTCTCGTAGCTTTTGTGCACTGTTTTGAAATGCCGCTCCTAAATTAGCCACACTCGCATTGCAGATGAGACAGATGGACTTTGAATTGGAATAGATACAAAAATAATCATCCTCCCACTCGGAGTGAAAATTATATATTTTGGGCTTTTTTGCTTCTGCCATAATTGCGGTCTTGTGTGTGACTGTCACTCCTGTTGACACGGACAACGTCAGCGAAATAGTGCCCACTGCCCACCAGCCACACCCCGACACATGGGGTGATGCCGGCCAATCACAAATCTTTGATGCATTCAAGTGCATTATTCTGGCACAGGAAGATCATGTTATTAACGATAAAACAGAATATTTTTGTTCTATTTTTAGACACATCTCGCGATCGACTGGGAATCTCCCCGCTACCCTTCTTTTTAACGAGTTGCTGCTCTTGTTCTGACATCTTCGCTCGCGCTGAACACTCACAACACATGTCACTCCCACGTGGCCGAGTGGGCTTTTAGGGAGGGGTGAAAGCGCACCCAGCTAAATAATCGTATTTTGTCAATTATGCTGTTTTCATAATCGTCGCAAGCCATAATCGTAATCGCGATTAAAATACGATTAATTCCACAGCCCTATCGCAAAGTGTCGGAAAATAAAACCCTCTCTCTTTTCCCCCCGTACCCACATCTAAAAAAAAAAACGGGGGTGCAACGGAGCTGATCCAGATTTGCTGCCGATATGACGTAATATCTGAAATGTGGGCTGGCTTTACACCCACGGCCCTATCAGAAACGTCACTGTATCAGAAACTATGTATGTCGCGGAAGTAAACAAAGGTCTACAATCAAGGCTTTTCAGGTACGGGGAGGAGTGTGTGAGAGAAACTCCCTCTGGTGGGAACACAGGGGGTGTTTCTAAATGTCGAGGACGCTTCCTTGGCAGGACATGTCTTCCGAGTCACTTCCTTCAGAAGCGAGGCAAGAATCCTTCCTTGCCTCGGAAACGAAGAATTGTGGAACAGGCTAACAGGTGTGCAGGTATGTGTCATATGCCAGGCCCCGCCTTAAATGGGGCGTGATTTCCACCAAATATTTGGAAATTGGTCCTTGCGCAAAGCATTGTGGGGATTTTATGACCGCGGAGTCTACACATGTGCAGCCTCAAAATGTCTCGCTACGAAGGACGCCGGCCTCGGTAGAATTCCAAGTATGCTGGACATTGGAACAGTCCTTCGGCGAGACTCGATGACGTAGTATGCTTGAAATAGTGGCTCTGGAGCAGCCTTCCTCGACATTGAGAAACACCCAGGGACTTGAGCCTTTGCAGACCATTCACATGCACAGAAACCTATGATAAGCACAGGGTCCCTTTATAATACAAATGTGACTTCCTGTTGTCAGTTGGTGGCGCTTTGTCAATTAGCGAATATTGATGTGTAGATATCTTAAAGCTTGGACTGTTATCATCCGTAAGGAATTCGGAGCATATTGAAAAATGTATGATTGAGATCCAACCACTTCCTGTTTTACTGCGATGGGTGCTATTTCACCACCATGCCACGGCGAGGGCGTTCAATGGAGAGAAAAGCTCTTAATAACTTTTGATCTTTAACGTCCTAAGATGGTATTGACCTAATTTGAAGTAGATGGGAAATTTTTTTTCGGACAAGTTTGTTCAAATGCGGCATGTATAAAGTACAAAAATTGTCAAAATATTGCATGTGAAATCGAAAATGACAACCTCCTGTTGGGATAACGATGTGACGCCAATAGGCTTTTTTGTGCGTCTCAACATGTTACATACACTAGCACATTTTAGACTTGAAGGTGTGAGCGTGAGCAAGGGGCTGTTTAAAGTTTGGGGGGGGGGGCTATAGAGTTGTTTTGCTGTGAAGTGTTTTGTATACTTTAATTGGAAAAAAAGGACAATAAAAGAAAATATATGTGGCATCAGGCCATCCACGGAGAGGACAACATCGTAATCAAACATGTTGCTATGGGAAACACCCCCTCACACTCCAATGACACTGTGTTATTGTCTCCCTGACTCACCATCGTACAGTATTCTTAATTTTTTGATGTGATTAGCAAAAACCTCAGAATCTGTATTTACAGCCATGTATGTATGTATGTACAGGTATGTATGTATGTATCTATGTATGTATGCATGCATGCATGCATACTTATATTTTACATTGCATTACTAATGCTGCAGTTCCAGCCGTTGTTACTGTAACAGATCATTACAAATGTTTCTAAATCTATATGTTGTATGAAATTATTGATTTATTAAGTAAAGCAGTCTTGTTATAAGTGAGATTATGTGCAGCAATCCGATCATTATTGCAAAAGGAATTCCTAATTCAAGACCCCTTATCCCTTACACAACCGTTTCATAGTTCTGGAATGTGTGTGTGTGTGTGTGTGTGTTTGTGTGTCCTACATTTAGCTTTAGTGTTCTAACTGGGTCACCAGAACCCAGCTGCAGTACTGCATCACTGGCTCAGAGAGAATGTGCGTACACATACATACATACATACATACATACATACATACATACACACACATTCCCATTAAGGATATAGCATGTCTCTGCTCCTCTACATATCACTTGCTACACTGTGTGTGTGTGTGTGTGTGTGTGTGTGTGTGTGTGTGTGTGTGTGTGTGTGTGTGTGTGTGTGTGTGTGTGTGTGTGTGTGTGTGTGTGTGTGTGTGTGTGTGTGTGTGTGTGTGTGTGTGTGTGTGTGTGTGTGTGTGTGTGTCAAAGAGCAACTGGGGATGCGTTGTCATGGAGATCCTTTTGGCAGCCCGCCCACAAGCTGTATGTCGGTGGGCATCACACAGTTAGGTGGGGGGAGCACGGGTGGAGAGTGAGGCAGTGTTTGATTGGTCACACCCCCTTCTCTTTGTGTGGCGCAAGGGATTGTGGGAAGCCCTTGACTGAATGCCCATTTGTGTGTGTGAGTTGGAAAAGAGTGAAGGGGGCTGAGTGTGTGTGAATGCGTGCGTGCGTGAGAACAGAGGAGGATGACGCCTGTGTGTGTGAGAGGGGAGGGGAGGAGCACAATGTGTGTGAGAGAGAGGAGGATGAGCTAGTTTGTGTGTGAGAGAAAGAGGGAAAGAGAGAGAGCTGCGCTGCCATCAGAAGCTATACTAGCTCTACCTGGACTCTATTCTTCTACAAGACTGGACCACTATCAGCCAAGGTTTGAATCTGCCAGCACACTCTGTCTGTCTGTCTGTCTCTCTGTTTCCTTAGCTAGCTTGTTAGCAGCAGCTGCTAGTTAGCATTAGCAGCTCAGCGTCACAGCTCTTCAGACAGGGAGAGAGAGAGACAGGCAGAGCTATAGACAGAGAGAGAAGGAGAAATGCAGGTTTACTGTGGTAAAGAGAGATAATAGAGGTTTATATAAAGCAAGAAAAATATAGGAATAGAGGGAGAGAGGGGAAGGGAGGGAGTGCATGACAAAAGGAGGGGGTGTGGTTTAGTGCTATGGACAAAGGAGGCTGGCCGATTGTTTACTACCACTGCAGTGAGAGAGACATGGACGATCAATGTTCCAACATGATCCCTCCATTACTCTCTCTTTCTCTCACTCTGCCTCACACAGCTGCTCTTCTCTTCCATCCTTTTCTCTGCATCACATTTTCTCCTAATCTCTCTCCCATACAGTAGCTCTCTCTCTGTCTACGGTGTAGTAGTAATGGAGGGAGCAGGGCTGTAAACTAACGAATGCTGCCACAAAATGGCTCTTCTTTACCTCCAATTCCATGATTTCATTCCCATGACTGGATCATGATTACTAATGTTGACGCAGAATCTGAAAACAAACAGTAAAACTCAACAGTTGATGCTTTCACTCCACTGGTGACATGTGTATGTAATGACGTACTACCATCTGTCTGTATGAGAGCTCGCTGCCAGCGCTGACTTTGGTCACTCTGTGCCCTCTTCAGCAGTAAGAGATACATAGTCATGGTAGAAAGCAGCAGCAGTAACAAGAGTAACAGCAGCAGAACTGCATAAACCACAACAGCTGGTCAGGATGAAGGTACTAGTAACAGAAGTGGTGATGTTCATTCGGGTTTATTTTCAACTTGACTCTTATTTTGCTAAATCAAAGTGACACTTAAGATATTTTAAGCTATTTGCAAGGTGAATACAGCTGGTAAACAAATAAAGTGTTTGAATGCGTTCATGAATGAATTACATTTGACTTAAGTGTTTCGTCAACTTAATGTGTTGCTTAAAATAACATGCATGTGTTGCAGGGCCAGATACGGCTCAAGAAGCTGACTCAGATAAGGAAATATATGATACATTATGATGTGATATGATGTGATATGAATGATAACGGGACACATCGATGTCTACTCACAGTGCCGCGGACTGTAGGCTACGTAATCTTACTTTGGTCCGGTTACTTATGTTGTGGCAGATATTTAATTAAAGGTGACCTATCATGCAAAATGCACTTTTTTACGTCTTTTATACATGAATATGTGTCCCCGGTGTTCCAGGGAACTCACCAAGTGTCACAAAACACAATCCTCTCTATTTTCCTCCATACCCAAATCTCTTAAAAAGGGGCTGCAACGGATCTGATACAGACTGATCCAGATTTGAACACTTCTATGACGTCACAGAAGTGGCGCTACGGCTATTGGGCCAACTCCACCAATCAGGAGGAGACAGCCACGGATATTGCCGTTCGAAAGCGCTGGAGACGTTGTAGTACATATGCCAGGCCTGTAGATGGTGCTATTCTCACAGAATCAGCCCATGCAAAGACAGTGTTAAATTGAGCGAAATGAGGAATGGCTAAAATGCATGATCTGTTTGGTATTTTGAAAAATAAAAAGTATAAATAGCTTTCTTAATGCTAATGTTATATTATTCATATTGCTCTGAAGATGGGAGGTGATATTCTATTAATTTTCACGTTCACATTGTCAGTTGGTTTTTGCCGGCCATCTTTCCTGTAACGGCAGTTTTTCCTTTCTCCTGTAATATGACTTGATAGCTTTAAACTCCGCACACTGAGCTCTGATTGGCCAGCAGGCGGTGCTTTCACTGACTTGATCTCTTAGCCTGGAACCTAACCTGCTCCGGAGCAGGTTAGCCGTTCAGCATAAGTTACCATGGAGATCTACCCCGGCAAGAAGAGAACCAGCGTCGTATTACCGGAAACCCAGAGTTAACCCTGAAGTTACCTCGCTAAGCAAAAATCCGGCTTCGTAGTACAGGCCTCTGGACTACATGGAACTGCAGAAAACCTAATCTGGGACAACACAGTGACAGAACTTGGTAGGGTACCCAAGTGTAAACAGACACATAATAAACACCCAGAATTTCTAGTATAAGTACGACCTCCTGTGATGTCAGAAAGACACTGAAGATTTATTGAAAGTTACAGCTGGAGAAGTAAACAGACATTTGCTGCAGCAACAAAGTGATACAGCTGAAGTTCTCTTGCTCACGCCTCAATATTTAACTTTTCCCAAGAGAATAATCAACATATGATAACATTTCAAAGCAGGCTCAGTTCCTATCAGGGGAGTGAGGGCAGGGGCTATCCACCTGAAGAGATGTCCTCACTGCTCTCTGACACTGAGCGTCAGCTGGTCCTGTTATTATCTGAAGATGAGATTGTTTTATGAATGTTGGGGCAAGCTGAATCAACTATCAGTCATCCCAATACACAGCTGAGGGATAAGACTGTTGAAGCTCCGAGGCTGTTAGCCTGCAGGAGACAGGGCAGAAGCTACGATGATTAGAACATAACTTAACTTCAGGGCCTTATAGAAAATAGTATATCAGGGTCTTAATTCATCTGCCACCAAAGCCTGATAAACGTAGGGACACGAGGTTGAAATATAGTTGATTTTTTTCCCTTCTTTTTTTTTTTTATTGAGAAGAAGCATACAAGTGTAAGCAATAGTACAGACTTCTTTGGGGTGGAAATCATGCTTCCCTTTTTTCAACATAGAAGACAAACATAACACCCTACAAGAAATAATAAAGAAAAAACAGCATGTCAGGAATAGCATACTTAATGACCTAATACCTAATCATAGTGGGAAAGAACATACAAAATAGTATATATAATACAAATAAATAAATAAACTTAAAGGGTGCAGATGAGCCCAGACTATCCCCCCCACCCTCCCCGAGCAGTGCCACCCAAGCCATTAAAAAACGATTGTTTGTGCAATACATTTCAGTCGACCGTCCGTCCTCCTTATAAATGTAACCATTGGACCCCACATCCTTTCAAATTCCCCCAGTCTATCTTTTAGGATATATCGAATTCTTTCTAAATGCAGAGTATCAGTCAATGCCATAATCCAAGCTTTAAAACTGGGCACATTCTTTGATTTCCATAACAGGGGGATACGTTTCTTTGCACACAGGAGGCCATAGGACAGGAGATTAAATTGTGCATTTTGAAGTGTGTTAGATTGTTCAGATGTGCCCAGTATCACCAACACTGGATCTGGTTGTAGTTGGACTTTAAATGCCTTTGAAGAGAATGAGAATATTGCGACCCAAAAGTTCTGTAATTTAGGGCATAGCACATAGCTATGAAGTAAGTCTGCCTCTGATTGTTCACATTTCTCACAGATTGGTGACACTTCGGGAAAGATTCTATGAATTTTTACCTTAGATTAGTGCAACCTATGTAAAATTGTGAACTGTATGAGGCAGTGCCTGGCACTAAGGGAACAGGCCTTGTCCCAGGTGTCCTCGGCTATTTCCTCACCAAACTCTTTTTCCCAGTCTTTTTTTATACAGTTTGTATCAACTTGTCCATAGTCTTGTAGTACGTCATATATAAATGACACTGCATATCTCTCTGCTAAACAGTCTCTCAGACAGTGGTCAAGCTTGTCAGGTATTGCAGTCTCAAAGTCATGTAAGTGGGTCCTCACAAAATGCCTAATCTGGAGGTATCTAAAGAAATCCGCCCTTGCCAGCCCATACTTCTCCTGAAGCTGCTGGAATGATGCAAATGTACCACGGATGTTTAAATCGCTAACGCTACCCACTCCTAACTCTCTCCATCTGTCAAAGGTTCCATCCATAGTTGAAGGGGTAAACGATGGATTTGATGATAGGGGAACATTGAAGGACAGGGCCCTAAGTTTAAGTAATTTGTCTCCAAATCTGAATGGTATTATGAATAATCGGGTTATTATTATAGTATGACTTTTTAAGACGCGCGGGAGACATAACTATGGCACCAAGAGAGGAGGGTAGGAAGTCTTCTCGTTCCAAGTCAAGCCAGTTTGCGAGTACAACTGTCTCGTCTAGCCAATAGGAGACACAAGTGCCCTTTCTTAATCCTATGGGATTTATAGTTCCAAATAAAGGGGAGAATTATCGAGTCTAGTTTTGTGAAAAAGGCTTAAGTAAGATATAAAGGTAAGTTCTGAAAGAGGTATAACAGCTGAGGGAGAAAGATCATCTTTACTGCGTTGATCCTACCTAGTAAGGAAATTGGCAGTATTTTCCGAAGCTCTATTTTTGTCTTAAATGTATCTAGAATGGCCACAAAGTTTGCGTCAAATAGCGAGTCAACATTTTTTGATGATCACTATTCCTAAATAGGTTAGTTTTTCCGAAGCCAATTTGAATGGAATGCTCTCTAGCACGCTTGTGTCTTTACAGTGTACAGGCATCACTTCGCTTTTGGTCCAGTTGATTTTATATCCAGAAAAAAAGCTAAACAGTTCTATGGTCTCTAATAAAATAGGAACCGAAGACTGTGGTTCCGTTATAAACATCAAAAATATCGTCCGCGTATAGCAACATTTTATTTGTAGTGTAGTCTGTATTGTAACCATGAATCTCTGTGTTGTCTCGGATTGTTTCAGCCAAGGACTCTAATGCAAGAGCAAACGGTAGAGGACTAAGTGCACATCCCTGCCTTGTTCCCTGCAGGTTAAATGGTTCTTAGATAGTCCGATTGGTGAGGATTCTTGCATTTGGGTTGTTGTAAAGCAGGGGTGGGGAACCTTTTCCTCTCAAGGGCCATTCCAATTTTTTCAACATCCTCAGAGGGCCGTACAAATTATTGACCTCTGCTTAAAAAAACTAAAATCACAGCACATTCATTTCGCCTTTCTTTCATGCTGTGCAAAGAAAATCACAGCTATCTTACCATGACTCGCGCATGCATGGACGTGCACGGTCCAAAGATATTGGACACAAGATGTGTGCAAATGTATTTAGTTTCCTACCCATGTGAACATGATTTAAGTGGGGGGGGGGGGGGCTAACCTCCTCTTATTTTTGTATAACTATAATGATCATATAACATATGATAGCTAGCTAACCAGATGCTAATAACAACAAAGTTATTGACTGTGTGATCAGTATGACAGATGAACAGATCACCACTGGGCTTTCAACTAAAGACACAGCCACGCAACAATGTGGCATGTGTACGGCTCCTTATGGGTACTGCAATTTTTGAAGTGCCGGAACGGCGTTCTGTTGCTCTCGGTCAGCACTACACCCCTATCAGACAAGACATATTCCACGTGATGACACGTTAGGCTCGTGTTGTGTTCAAGGACTCAGGGTCTTTGAACACAACCATGGCCAGGAAAAAAAGGCACTCGCTTGTTTAATTCTTTTGTGGTCTAGATTTCTTTAATTTTTTTCTTTTTTGCATGTGTTTATAAATTACCTCGAGGGCCGTACCAAATGGTCTCGTGGTCCGTATTCGGCCCGGAGGCCGGAGGTTCCCCATCCCTGGTGTAAAGCAACTTAACCCACAAGATGAATCCTGCTCCAAATGTAAATGTTTCTAGAACTTTATATAAGTAGGACCATTCCACACAGTCAAAGGCCTTTTCCACATCCAAACTTAGGATAAACAAATCCCCTTCCCGCTGTCTGGTAGAGTACATAATATTGAAGAGGCGTCTGAGGTTATGAAATGAATGTCTGTTTGGAATGAACCCAGTTTGGTCAGGGTGTATCAGTTTAGCCATATAGAGGCTGAGTCTCCTAGATAGTCTTAGCAAGAATTTTCTGGTCTGTATTTAAAAGGGACATTGGTCTATATGATCCCAGTTGTTCTGAATCCTTCCCTTTTTTGGAATCACTGTTATAGTTGCCTCGTTTAGTGTTGGCGGCAGCATACCAACCTCATATGCTTTCCTGTACATCCTCAACAAAATAGGAGCCAGCATATTGATGAACTTTTTATAGAATTCATTGCACATCCCATCTGGCCCCGGGCTTTTGCCATTTTTTTTGAGTTAATTGTCTTTTTGATTTCCTCACATAATGTAATGTCCTTTTCAAGAGAGTCACGATCTCTCTGTTCTAATGTGGGCAGGTCACACGCATTTAAGAACTGGTCACACGCATTTAAGAACTGATCCGTAACTTCCGGTTTTCACATGGGCCTTAGAGTTGTATAAATCATCATAAAACCGCCAAAACATGTCATTGATATGCCTAGGAGAGGTCAAGGGAGTGCCTTCCTCTGATTTTACCCTGTGAATGGCCCTATCGCTTTCCCTTTTCCGCAGCTGTCTTGCTAGCAGTTTATGTGGTTTATCTCCAAACTCAAAATATGTCTGATTAGTAAAAATAAAGGCTTTAGAAATGTTCTCAAAGTATTTGATTGAGCTCATATTTAAGAGAAGAGATTTTTCTGTGCAACTCAGTAGATGGTAGGGTGGCGTTTTCTTTATCCAGTGTTTGTATTTGTTCCTCTAATTGTGATTGTTTAATGCGGTCACGTTTTCTTTGCGATGCCTGGAAAGAGATAACACACCCTCTTATGTACGCTTTAAAAGTCTCCCATAACAATGTTGGTGAAACATCATCTTTATCATTTGTTTCGAAAAAAAACCTATATGAGTCTTAATGTATTCACAAAATGGTTTCCTTGTTAATAGTTGGGGGTCGAACCTCCAGGATCTAGCCGTCTTTGACGCCTCAAGTAGTCTCAGTGACATAGATACAGGACAGTGGTCAGATATGATAATATTGTGATATTTCGCATCATTAACCCCAGACAAAAGTTTACCATCGAGTAAGAAATAATCTATTCTGGTGTATACGTTGTGAACTCGAGAGTGAAAGGAATATTCTCTACTTGTTGCATTTAAAGTTCTCCACACATCAAATAAGTTGTATTGTTGATGAATGACTTCAAAAAATTAGGAGCATTAGCCACTCCCCTAGCCTTTGCCAAAAATGTAGAATGATAAACTTGATTTATCCATAGCCTTAATTGTATTGTGTGCTTTTTCATTCAGATGTGTCTCTTGTAAGAAAATGATGTCTGCGTGAAGCTCCCTTAGATGGGACAGTACTTTACCCCATTTTACTGGTTCATTGATCCCGTTCACATTCCATGTGCAAAAAGTTAGGGGGTGTCCTTTCCCTATATCACCACTTCTTCTATCTGTTGTCACAGCCATAAGGCAAAAAAGGGTCCCTTAGATTGTGTCTTTTAATGCAATCTCCACATCTCCCTCCACGCTAACGCTCCCCACCCCAACCTAGCCTCAAATCTGCCCCCGTAAAAATGAAAAATAAATAAACAGGAAATAAAAAAGTAGTGAAAATACAAACCAAAACAAAAACATACATCTCCTCTCCACGACCATAGTTGAACTCTAAGGAGGGGGGCCGACCCTCCTCCCCAGACATCCAAGTTATCCTGCAGCTACATATCCCCCAGTTCTTAATCACTATCATACTGTCCTTCCACTGTTGCTCCACCTTAACAATGAACCCAAAACCACTATATAAGGTGCTCAGATAAGCTCAGCAATTTATGGGACTGAGCCTTGCCCCAGTATACAACGAAAAAATCATTAAGAAATAGGCTATTCAGATTGATTGTACTTTCTTCTTTGTTAAGAAGGACTTGGAACTTGTCAGATTTGTTCACTATAGGAGTGTATAATTGTGTAATCATCTAATAGAACAAGACTGAAGGCCCAGGGAAGTATAGTTGATTTATTAACTGCTGAGGTTCTTACCCTCGTTACCTCTGCCCGTCCTACCACCTGTTCTCTGGACCCTATCCCCTCAAACCTCCTTCAGACTATCGCTCCTGATATTCTACCATTTCTCACCCATTTCATCAACACTTCTCTAACTTCTGGTCACTTTCCAAACAGTCTCAAGGAGGCAAGAGTAAACCCTCTCCTAAAGAAACCCACTCTCAACCCGTCTGATGTTATTAACTACAGACCCGTCTCTCTCCTCCCGTTCCTGTCTAAAACACTTGAACGCGCTGTCTTTAAACAACTCTCCTCTTATCTCCATCAGAACAACCTTCTGGATCCGCACCAGTCTGGTTTCAAGGCAGGTCACTCAACAGAAACTGCTCTCCTTGCTGTCTCTGACAAACTGCACACTGCTAAAGCAGCCTCCCTCTCCTCTGTCATCATCCTTCTGGACCTGTCTGCTGCATTCGACACGGTGAACCATCGGATCCTCCTTCGCACTGTCCAAGAACTTGGAGTTTCAGGCACTGCACTTTCCCTCCTCACCTCATACCTCAACGACCGCACCTACAGGGTTACTTGGAGAGGGTCCGAGTCCGACCCTTGTCAATTAACTACAGGGGTCCCTCAGGGCTCGGTTCTTGGTCCCCTCCTCTTCTCCCTGTACACAAACTCGCTCGGGTCTGTCATTAGCCCGCATGGTTTTTCATACCACTGCTACGCTGACGACACCCAACTAATTCTGTCCTTTCCCCGCTCAGAGACCCAGGTCGTCGCACGCATCTCTGCTTGCCTAGCAGACATCTCTCGGTGGATGTCTGCTCATCACCTCAAGCTCAACCTTGACAAGACTGAACTGCTCTTCCTTCCGGGAAAAGATTGTCCCACTCTTGACCTAACAATCAACATCGGCACCTCTGTTGTTTCCCCGACTCAGACTGCAAGGAATCTGGGTGTGGTCCTAGATAACAAACTGTCCTTCACTGCAAACATCGCTGCTACAACCCGCTGCTGCAGATACACGCTTTACAACATCAGGAGGATACGTCCCCAGCTGACCCAGACATCAGCGCAGATTCTGGTCCAGGCTCTCGTCATCTCACGCCTAGACTACTGCAACTCCCTCCTGGCTGGTCTACCTGCATGTGCCATCCGACCTCTGCAGCTCATCCAGAATGCAGCGGCTCGTCTGGTCTTCAACCTTCCCAAATTCTCCCACACCACACCGCTCCTCCGCTCCCTTCACTGGCTTCCAGTAACTGCTAGAATCCACTTCAAGACACTGGTACTTGCGTACCATGCTGCGAATGGATCTGGCCCTTCCTACATCCAGGACATGGTTAAACCGTACACCCCAGCACGTGCACTCCGCTCTGCATCAGCCAAACAGCTCGCTGCACCCGCACTGCGAGGGGGACCCAAGTTCCCGTCAGCAAAAACACGTGGGTTTGCTATCCTGGCTCCAAAATGGTGGAATGAGCTCCCCATTGAAATCAGGACAGCAGATAGCTTACACATCTTCCGACGCAAACTGAAAACTCATCTCTTTAGACTCCACTTCGAGCGATAAAATTACTAACAAAGCACTTATATACTAATAAAGGGCTGGCTTTCTAAATGCCAGTTGAGTAGCACTTGAAATGTTTGGCTCTATGAAACCTGATGTACTTATATGATTCTGTTTTCTTAAAGGTTGTATCTTCCTGGTCGAATGCACTTATTGTAAGTCGCTTTGGATAAAAGCGTCAGCTAAATGCAATGTAATGTAATGTAATTAACAAAATGATATCACAAGGTATATTTCAGATAGGCTGCATCACACAGGGACCCATAATCAGAGGTATATATTGTGTTAAAACAACGACCCAGGGTGCAAAACGCATCAATGACAGCGACCCTCTACCACACAGAACAACAATGACAAGGCACCCACAGCCAAGAAACAATTAAAAATGAATTAAGTCGGCACGGCGGCCCACATTGAAAATGACTTAGGTCTAACTTTGATGATCAAATCACTTAAACACAAAGTCCATCCTCCTGTCCTTTTGGATGAAGTACTCGATGGTGGGGTACGGTACGCGATCATGCAGCTGATCCTTTGCCACTCCAATTTCTCAAAATTGCTCGCCACTGGTCAAACAAATTCAAAAGTGATAAAACCATTAAACAACATGATTTTTTGACCATTTTTAAGCTAAATGACAATAAAACAGCACAATAACTGTTATTTTGACCAACTGTAGGATACAGAGGTGGGAGAAGTACTCAGATGTTGTATTAAGTACACCAGAGTGTAGAATACTATGTTACAAATAAAAGTTCTGCATCCAAAATGTTACTCAAGTAAAAGTAGAAAAGTATTATCATCTAAATATAGTTAAAGTACCAAAAGTAAAAGTAGTCATTGTGCAGATTGGTCCATTTCAGAATAATATATATGATATGTTTTATAATGATTGATCATGAAAGTGTTCTCAAAGCTGGTGAAGGTGCAGCTAGTTTGAATGACTTTGTATACTGCAGGGTAGCTTGTGGATTTACCCCAGGTGGAACTAAAGATTCAACCCTTGATTATATTTCACATCATTCATCCACATCTGTAACTAAAGGTACTAAATACATGTAGTGGAGTACAATTACATAATTTACCTCTGAACTGTAGTGGAGTAGAAGTACAAAGTAGCCTGAAATGGAAAGTACTTAAAAACATCACTTTTAAATGGAAGATCCCCATAGGCCCCACCCACTCAATCGGATCGGTGATCGGTATCGGCCGATACTTATTCCACCGAGCATCCCTAGCCTTACTGCCCCTACACACGGCGGCCTTTATAGAGAGCACCAATCGATCGGCAGAGAGTGAATATCAGCCGATATCGATCGGCGGCCGATCAATCGGAGCATCCCTACCTAAGGCCTATCTTATTATGTTGTGTTGGAGGGGGTGGCACATCTATGTGTTCGATTTAGTTGAAGTCGGGAGAGGTGCATTTATTTCCGTCGGATTTTTTCTACACAGTCTGTGAACCACGAGCGGCGAGCTACTGAAAAGCTGCCCGCGATCGACGTGTGGGAGACCCCTGGGGCCTCATGTATAACGCCGTGCGTAGGATTGACGTGGGAAGGTTGCTTACGTAGTAGAAAAATAGGTCCATACATTTTCCGCCACTTTCCGATTCACCAAACATTGCGTACCGGCGAGGACAGTGCGTATGACACTTCCTACACCGGTTTCCCTTTATAAATCACAACCGACTTGAAATGCGGTGCAGCTTTTGCGGGCTTCACGTAACGCCCATATTTGCCTATAAATAGTCAAAGAAACGCCCTTTCATTCATTAATTTTGACTGACTGCATGGAGAAGATCGCAGGAAATGACGACAGAACAGCTAAAAAAAACATCTCACACCGTGTCAGATTTTGTTTATTTTGGGGAGGTCGAGATAAATCATATTGTTTGGTGGATGCAGTTTGAACCAGAGTAGCAGCATGGAGGTCGGATCGTCACCAAAATAAAGAAATAAGTGGTCCGAAAAAGGTTAATGACAAAAAACAATACACATAGCCTTCCTCAGGCAGTGTGTTTGTACCGGGGACAGGAGACCCCCCCTTGATGAGAAACTGTAAGAAATGATCGGGGAATCCCTCCGGAGTGGAGTCATGACGACTGGATCTGAATGATGTGTTTGTATTTGGTGTTTTGTGTCCCAGCTGTCGATCAGCTGTGCGCAGAGTCTCTACTGCAGCCTGTGTATCTCAACCCCCCCCCCCCCCCCCGCTCTCCGCAGCAACTTTATATCCACCAGTTAAAGGAAATACAACTAATGTGTGGTGTTATATTAGCTGTACAATTTACCACATATGGTGCTCTTAGTTTCCATACCTCCTGTGTTTTACGAGCGACTTATCAAGTCTTGGCAAACGGCATAAAACACGATTAAACAACATATATAAAACCATGCTCGTATCTACAACCTATAGAAATGCAAAACGGCGTCAGTTTAGACGTAATTATGTCCTCCTGCTTACCGCATCATTTATGAGAAAACATTTCATAACATTAACACAACATATTTGAGGTGGTTTTAAATAACATATCCATATTTATTTATTTCTCCCAGTTATGTTTTTGTGTGCACTGAGGAGTCTCAAACAGGCGTTTGTTTAATCATTTTAAGATTGGCTTTAATCAGTGTTTGAAAATGAATTCTTCATATATGATAAATGAGAGGTAACATTTTATTTATGGTATTATTTCCACATATTTCTCTCCATTCTTCCTTCTGCCAACGGTGTCGCAGTTTCTCGTCTCTCCCGTTTTTGTGCTTAGTGCGTACGCATGGGTTAGAGTTTGCGTGGAGCACCGCACGTTTTCCCGTCAAGTTAGTATTTTAGAAATCGCAAACATTGCGTAGAAACTGCCGTACGCCAATTTTTGAGCGTATATCCCTTTATAAATGAGGCCCCTGGTCTCAAGTCATATATTCAAGTTGGTGCAGACACTTCACGTGTGAAGTGCTGTCTCTGTGAAGTTTAATCCAGATGCAGTGATATTGTCCCACCGAGCACAGACATAAGAGCCGCGTTCACACCGGAGGAATTTTCCCACTTTAGTTCCGATATAGTTCCGAAATGTCGCGTTCACACAAAAAAGGGCCGGAACTAAAATGAGTTCATAAGAACCTTTTTACACCCTTTTCCGTCCCTGCTAGAGAGCAGGTACTCTCATGCGGCTCTCTTGTGAGAAAATAGCTATATTTCTGATTGGCTGGGCGGATTGCAAACCACGCCCCGTAAAAACAAAAACAAAATGTTGTGAAGCCACCATTTTATTAGCATTATTAGCATTGGCATTAGCCCAGCGCAGAAACGCAGAGAGACTAACTTATGGCAACACAAAATAAAACATGGGAGCGGTGGAGATGAGGAGGTGTCGGCGTTCTGGCGATTTACTCGGAAGGCTTCAGTAGAAGCTGCTGGGAGTCCCAGCAGCTTCTACTGAAGCCAGTCCCCAACAACCGGGGACTTCCGGCCGGGGATTTTGGGCGGCAGTATACGCCTTGAAGTTGTTTGCGGCCTGCCAGTAAAACCCAAAGCAGAAGAAGAAGAAGTGACGTCAGCGGCTTCATTTGCCTAATCCACCCCCAGGGACTTATTCCGGTGTGAACACGATCTGTACTTAGTTCATCAGAACTAAAGAGTTCTGATGAACTAAGTTCTCATGAACCTTTGTGGGAAAAGTACTGCGGTGTGAATGCGCCTATAGAGTTTAAAACTTGGTCGTTGTTTGATTACGGAAGATATTGCTAGATTATTTTTGGCCAAACTTTACAGGTGTAATAATGTGTAACATATCTTTCTATAAAAAAAGGTGCAAGTCTGTTTATGTGTGGGGGCTTTTTGCAGAAGGTCTTTGTAGTGCAATTTATAGCTGCATTGGAGGACATTGTCAGAATAATCATGTTAACATGCATATCAGAACTGGTTCCCAACCTTCCTTTGTTGAACCCCCCATGAAAAGCTGAGCCCCCGTTTCCTAGTATGAGGGGCATCGGGCTTCTGAAAAAAAAAAAACACAATATGGGACCTGTTTCTAAAGATGTGCATATTCAGTGGGAAGGGCTTTGATCTGAGACAGGGTGGGAAGTCACAGAGTATGAGAGACTGAACAACACAGAGATTCTGTAGTAAATCTGTTCAATCCAGAACACAAGTTCCCTTGCATGGGGGGGTCGTCTGTGTTAAAGGGGACCTATCATGCAAAATGCATTTTTTGATGTCTTTTATACATGAATATGTGTCCCCGGTGTGTCAGGGAACTCACTAAGTGTCAGAAAACAAAACCCTCTCTCTTGATGATCTGTTTGGTATTTTGAGCAAAACACATCATATACATATATTTTTAATATTTGTATATATCTGAGACCCATAATATATGCCTAAAAATAGCATATTAGGAGACCTTTAAGTGGCATATGGTTCACTGTGAAGACATGTAGTGGTTAGCTTTAAATGATATGACGTTTATTATTTGAGTCTGTTGGTTTATTTTAGGTAAAGATGAGGGTCTCTCTCTTATTAAACCTTCATTTTTTACCAGGTAGGGTTAGAAATGTTCATACATTACATGTAATGTCTTTATTAGGTAGGCAGAGAGGCGACAGCAAATGAGGCAAGAGAAAATAAAGAATGAGTTGCAGGACAGATCCCAGGACAGCCAGAGGTTTGATTCTAGATGTTTTCAGAGAATTAGACATGAGACATTCAACTGCATGGTGTCCATATGTCCTACAGGACCTGGTTGGAGAACATTTGTATCCTGTATCCTCTAAGTCAGTGATCACCAACTGGCGGCCCGCGGGCCACATCCGGCCCGCCAGACATTCTCATCCGGCCCGCACGACGGGGGTGACAGTGACAGTGGCGTTGGCGGAGTGGTTACTGCGTTCGCCCCCCACCCATTTTATTTTTTTACAACGTCTCGTGAGTAAGGTGCAGTACCGGAGTCCAACAGAGAGGCAGCAGCTGCGGGACAGTCAGTAGACTGCGTACTGCGAAACCTTCCCTTTCTTGAAGAAGAAGTGATCCTTCGTTGTGAAAAGTCTGGTTAATGCGTTCCGCACCACAGCAGTAGCCCCGCTGCGACAGACTCCAACAGAGACTGCGTACTGCGAAACCTTCCCTTTCTTGAAGAAGAAGTGATCCTTCGTTGTGAAAAGTCTGGTTAATGCGTTCCGCACCACAGCAGTAGCCCCGCTGCGACAGACTCCAACAGAGAGGCAGGAGCTGCGGGACAGTAGCCTAGAAGCAGGGTTGGGTTGTAACTATGGTTGTAACGGAATACATGTAACGGCGTTACGTAATCAGAATACAAAAATCAAGTAGGCTAACTATATTCAGCTGGCGTTACATTTGAAAAATGAGTAACCTGATAACAGTTACTTTCGTAAACCTGAAGTGAATACATTTTGGAATACTTATTGGAATTATTGGTGGAAAAGATTCCTCACAAAATGTAATATTCATTACCGGCAGAACTGTGTGCACACAGCACAGCGCTGCAGCATGTCTGTGAGAGAGAGAGATATCTTTTTTAATATATTGAAAGTTAGAAACGGAGATGGTTAGATCAAATGTGCAAGATGTTTTATGACATTTCATAACGGGATCCAAATCAAACTTAATGGCCTGCTTCCGCTGAATGCATGGGGCAAGTGACTGGAAAAAGTTAAAAAAGTTATTACATCGTTTCAGATAATAAATAATAATGATAATTCATTCTATTTAGGGGCGCCTTTCAAAGCACCCAAGGACACCTTACAATTCATAACATATTCCAAGGAAAGGTTTTAAGACAGTACAAAGAATGCAGTCCGGTTGATGTTTTCTATGTGGGGTGCAGATGAGTGGGAGCTGTCCAGAATGACACCAAGATGTTGTGTTTGAGTTCTTGATAAGCCATTAAACCAGTAAAATAAGTGTCTCCTGTTCACCAAAACATACCAATCTGTTATGGAAAAATAAAGTATTCCAAAAGTATTCTAAAAGTAATCTGAATATGTTTTTTTTAAGGCACGTAACTATAACTGTATTCTGATTACTTTCAGAGCATGTATTCAGTCAACAACTTCAAAATGATGGGCTATATAAAAATCGCTGGCCCGCCACAGTGTCTATTGGATACATTTTGGCCCTTGGACAAATGTAGTTGGTGATCCCTGCTCTAAGTGACTGATTTCTGTCTTTTCACAGGTGATGTGTCACCCATCAGTATGTCCCCCATCAGCCAATCCCAGTTCATCCCTCTGGGAGAAGTGTTGCTATTGGCTATCTCTGCTATGAACTCTGCTCACAAGGCTGTCACTCAGGAGGCCCTCACCGAACACCTGCAGACATGTTTCCCAGGTAACGCCACATCACACACCAACATCTGTCCAAAGCTAACACCCTCCATAATGCTCACCTGTAAGCTCCAGACACAACTGTTTGTCATAAACGTGTAAGCAATTACATTTTGATATTCTTTATTATCCCAAAGGAAATGATTGTGCCAGATTTATAAAAGATTCACTACAATAAACATAGGACTAATTGTAACAATAATAATAATAATAAAACTGTACACTATCAGTTCAGTAAAAAGAGAAAATTAAACAACAAACTTCAAGAAACAAAGATGGACAAGTAAAGACTGTAAGATACTGTACAGTGGGGATGGGTATGGAACAGAACATCAAACCCTAGTGGCAGATACATAATACACGGTATTATTGTTGCACAGGATATTGCAAAGCAGATCGTTTTTTGTAATGATGATAAAGATATTGCACATAGTGGTGGTGTGGCAGTTCTCAGTTCTCCTTACTGTAGGGGGAGGAGTTCTAAAGTACCTGTCTATATATATATATATTATATAGTATTTGGTGTGTACCAAAGGCAGCATGGATTAGCATCAGTGAATGTAGAGGATGGAATCTTAGTGTTTTTACCCTGATATTGATTTGGACTTTCAGGACTACAGTACTGTGTCAGCCATAGGCGTCATTTATACTGTGGACGCTTGGGACATGTCCAGTGTTTCCCCTACCATTATCTTGGCGGGGCGCTGCGCCCTGCCAACGGAGCCCCGCGCCCTGCCTGAAATTCAAGGTGTTTTTTGTTGTTGTTTTTTTTTATTTAATTTTTTAAAAATTATTATTTAAAAAAAATATATATATATATATATAGCACCAAATTGCAACTGAAGTAATCTATTTACGGTCACGTTTCACATTGAACATGTGCTCTTTTATTAAATAAACTAAACGCCTATGTTATTTATCCAATGTGCATGTTTCAGTGTCCACTGCCTTGCGTATTCACATTCTCCCTCCGCTCTGTTTCCCCCTCCCCCCCCACACACACACACGAATGCACACACTCACAATCAGAGACAAGAGCGGAGGAAGATCCTTCTCTGATGGGTAACCACCTCCCTTTAAGCCTTCTAAACTGTGACTACAAGATTCTAGCCAAGATACTGGCACTCCGTTTGGAGAAGGTGGTTCCATCTATAGTGCATCTACCTACTTTTTATTATGGCTCTAGAACCATTAGCCTGTGCAATTCGCGCTAATGGTGACATATATGGTGTGAACATTCATGGACACGAATTCAAATTAAATATGTACGCTGACGATATACTTCTTACTTTGAGCAAGCCAGCACTCTCTATACCCGCAGTTCTTGATATGATACGTTTATTTGGCAGCTTCTCTGGATATAAGATAAATTGGAACAAGAGTGAAGCAATCCCACTTAACTCATATACATATAAACACAACCTAATGAGCACCCCCTTTATTTGGAAAACAAATGGAATGAGGTATTTGGGAATTAACATCGTCTCTCCTATCTCTAAAATCTTTAGCCTTAACGGCCCTGCTATTTTCCAGTCCATTAAGGAGGACATCAACAGGTGGATGGCCATACCACTCTCTCTATGGGGCAGAGCAGAAACCTTGAAAATGAATGTTCTCCCAAGGCTTTCTCATATTATCTCCTCTATCCCTCTTGAATTCCCACTAAAATGGTTTAAAGATATCAAACCCCTATTCACTCAGTTCCTTTGAAATAATAAAAAACCCAGAATCGCACATAATAAGTTGATCATTCCAAGATCAATGGGAGGTTTGGGAGTCCCAGATGTATTCCAGTATTATCTGTCCTTCAATGCAAAGTATCCATTATCGTGGGCGTACAAAAGTGCCTCTTCGGTAGGCAGTTAGCAATGGCTGGAGCAATCCATCATGTCTGTAAACCAAAACATATCTCTGGCATCAATGTGGTACTGCCCAAAACCACCACCCTCAATGGATAATACCATCATCTGCTTTTCATGCTCTATTGTAAAGCAACTGCACAGGAGACTCAACATAGAGGGGCTCTCTTTACCATCTTGCCCCATTTGGAGTAACCCCTGTATTTCTGCAGGAGGAGGCACTTTAAGTAATAATATCTGGCAGAAGGCTGGTATTACTACAATTGGACAGATATATAGAGACCAAACCCTTCCATTTCAACAACTCAAAAATCAGTATGGTCTCTCAGGCTCATCTTTTCTATCATATGCACAACTAGCATCTATTATTAGTACAAAATGTAAGGAGGGAGCCATGCCTGCTTCATGTATGGAAGAGGACCAGCGCCTCAAGAAAGCAATCATATCATCAGGTGTGGTCTCTAACATTTATAAATTATTATCTAGGGCTGCCCCGAATACCTATTCTCCTGTCCAACTGTCCTGGGAGCATGCCTTGAATATCTCTCTGTCTGCTTTACAATGGAACTTCATTTGGAGGTCAGCTATGTTCTCTTCTAAATGTGTAAGATTCAGGATCATACAGTTCAAAATTCTCAATAGAGCTTACATCACCCCTGTTACAAAATCCAAGATGGACAATAAACACAGAGACTTATGCTGGCATGAATGTGGCAAGCGAGGTACATTGTTGCACCTACTCTGGGAATGCCCAGCGGTAAAAAAAACTTTGGTCAGAAGTAATATCCTTATGGTCTGAATCTTTAAAAGTTAATTTCCCTACATGTCCCATTGCATGTCTACTGGGTCTCAAGCCAGATGGCAATCTTGCAAGGACTACCGATCGGCTCTGGACATTGGGCTGTTTAGCCACAAAAAGACTCATCCTATTAAACTGGAAGGAACGCAAACCAGCCTGCTTTACTAGGGACTCATGGCTGAGGGAGTATCTGGACCTACTGAACATGGAGCGTGCAGCTTCTCTGCTGGGGGATTTTAAGGGGAGACAGGAGGATCGCGGTTCACTGTCCGCAGCTCTCCTATCTAACCCTGTCAATATGGCATCTCCTGTGTAATGTGTAATGTATTGTGTATGTAATGTCCTGTGTATGTCACAATCAGCTGTCTTAGGAAGTCATCCTTGCATCCACCCCCCCCCCCCCCTCCCCCGTTACATTTTCTTTAGTTGTTTGTTGTTACATGTTTTGATGTACGGTTTGTTATCTGGAGCAATGTCTGTTTATTTTATAACTGGAAAAAATTTAAAAAAAAAGAAAAAAAAAGTGAACTGTTAAACCATTAAGAGCTTCCTTGTTAAATGCCATTTCCCTCTTTATTAAACAGAGTCCATTGTTGCTAGGGTTAAAAACCTGCACTATTTACAAAAAAAACAACAAAAAAAAAGCGGAGGAAAGGAGGAGAACAACAGCTCTGCTGTCTGCCCGTTTGTGTGCCCCCCCAGTTTCAAATTTGTTTATTATTATTTTTTAACCGCAAGCCGTTATCGTCTCGGGAGAAGGACACAAACAGCCTGCCCAGGTAGACGCGCGCGAACGCGACAACGAACGTAGCGTGCGCATTCTAAAAATAGCTCACAGATGGTGAGCAGGTACCGCGGTTTTGAACTACAGTCTTGAATTTGACAGAAAACAACAATGAAACGCGAGCAGAAGAATAGTCTAATGAGTTGGGTGAAAAGACAGGAGATGTGAGTTGGTTTATTCAGTAAATTAGCTCAGGATAATTGGATGTTCTGTCTACACCTGTTGATGTGAGGCTAATGCAGGATTTGCTAGCTTGATGCTACCGGCATTTTGCGGCAGTGACTCAACAAATTGCCACTTAAAATGTATAGTCAGCAATGTATGACAAGCAGACTGCTTGTTTAATGTTAGACTCACACCAATAGCTCAATATGATCATAACACGATTGCTTTCATATCAGAGATCAGATGAGGTGGAGCTGCCTCCAGCAATAGAGGATGAGGCAGAGAGAAGCAGCAGCAGCACAGGGTTGCAGCAGGTATGTTATATGCTGTAGTCAGGTGATTTAAATGTATCAATGAAAGGAAGAAGTGTAGGCTACATGATAAGAAGGGAATACAGTTTGAATTTGAATTTAATGTACAAATACTTTGTTACTGTACGATATCAATAACAATAATCCACAGCTCCTCTCTCTGTTCCAGAGGATAAAAAAAATTCGGGTGCCACGAGAAAAAAATGTGGGGTACCCGAGCAGCCCCCTGCCAAGGCAGTAAACCTAGGGGAAACACTGATGTCCCCACCACTATTGGAAATAGACCCACCCCTTAGCATTTGGATCATTTGGTAAATTGTTCTGAAAATATCGTGCACAAAGAATGTTCTGCCTAATGCAGTGATGGTAACCCTACCACTTTAACAAAGGGACCATGGTGTCAGCCACAAATGTTTGACTAGTCTTCAAACAATAAAACTAGATCTGTGCCGTGAGAGCCCTGAGTACAAATGTGGAGGGGTCTAAAAAGCAAAAGCCCAGCTTATTATTTATATTCTAAAGCTTTCAGTTTATTCCGATGAAGCCTATGTGAACAGAGGCTAAATTGTGTGGATATTTCTGAGTGAAATGTGCCTGGACCTCAGTGTAGTGAGTGTTGCTTTGAGTGACATGTGCCTGGACCTCAGTGTAGTGAGTGTTGCTTTGAGTGAAACGTGCCTGGACCTCAGTGTAATGAGTGTTGCTTTGAGTGACATGTGCCTGGACCTCAGTGTAGTGAGTGTTGCTTTGAATGAAACGTGCCTGGACCTCAGTGTAGTGAGTGTTGCTTTGAGTGAAACGTGCCTTGACCTCAGTGTAGTGAGTGTTGCTTTGAGTGAAACGTGCCTGGACCTCAGTGTAGTGAGTGTTGCTTTGAGTGACATGTGCCTGGACCTCAGTGTAGTGAGTGTTGCTTTGAGTGAAACGTGTCTGGACCTCAGTGTAGTGAGTGTTGCTTTGAATGAAACGTGCCTGGACCTCAGTGTAGTGAGTGTTGCTTTGAGTGAAACGTGCCTGGACCTCAGTGTAGTGAGTGTTGCTTTGAGTGAAACGTGCCTGGACCTCAGTGTAGTGAGTGTTGCTTTGAGTGAAACGTGCCTGGACCTCAGTGTAATGAGTGTTGCTTTGAGTGACATGTGCCTTGACCTCAGTGTAGTGAGTGTTGCTTTGAGTGAAACGTGCCTTGACCTCAGTGTAGTGAGTGTTGCTTTGAATGAAACGTGCCTTGACCTCAGTGTAGTGAGTGTTGCTTTGAATGAAACGTGTCTGGACCTCAGTGAAGTGAGTGTTGCTTTGAGTGAAACGTGCCTTGACCTCAGTGTAGTGAGTGTTGCTTTGAGTGAAACGTGCCTTGACCTCAGTGTAGTGAGTGTTGCTTTGAATGAAACGTGCCTGGACCTCAGTGTAGTGAGTGTTGCTTTGAGTGAAACGCGCCTGGACCTCAGTGTAGTGAGTGTTGCTTTGAGTGAAACGTGCCTGGACCTCAGTGTAGTGAGTGTTGCTTTGAGTGAAACGTGCCTGGACCTCAGTGTAATGAGTGTTGCTTTGAGTGACATGTGCCTGGACCTCAGTGTAGTGAGTGTTGCTTTGAATGAAACGTGCCTGGACCTCAGTGTAGTGAGTGTTGCTTTGAGTGAAACGTGCCTGGACCTCAGTGTAGTGAGTGTTGCTTTGAATGAAACGTGCCTGGACCTCAGTGAAGTGAGTGTTGCTTTGAGTGACATGTGCCTTGACCTCAGTGTAGTGAGTGTTGCTTTGAATGAAACGTGCCTTGACCTCAGTGTAGTGAGTGTTGCTTTGAATGAAACGTGTCTGGACCTCAGTGAAGTGAGTGTTGCTTTGAGTGAAACGTGCCTTGACCTCAGTGTAGTGAGTGTTGCTTTGAGTGAAACGTGCCTTGACCTCAGTGTAGTGAGTGTTGCTTTGAATGAAACGTGCCTGGACCTCAGTGTAGTGAGTGTTGCTTTGAGTGAAACGCGCCTGGACCTCAGTGTAGTGAGTGTTGCTTTGAGTGAAACGTGCCTGGACCTCAGTGTAGTGAGTGTTGCTTTGAGTGAAACGTGCCTGGACCTCAGTGTAATGAGTGTTGCTTTGAGTGACATGTGCCTGGACCTCAGTGTAGTGAGTGTTGCTTTGAATGAAACGTGCCTGGACCTCAGTGTAGTGAGTGTTGCTTTGAGTGAAACGTGCCTGGACCTCAGTGTAATGAGTGTTGCTTTGAGTGACATGTGCCTGGACCTCAGTGTAGTGAGTGTTGCTTTGAATGAAACGTGCCTTGACCTCAGTGTAGTGAGTGTTGCTTTGAATGAAACGTGTCTGGACCTCAGTGAAGTGAGTGTTGCTTTGAGTGAAACGTGCCTTGACCTCAGTGTAGTGAGTGTTGCTTTGAGTGAAACGTGCCTTGACCTCAGTGTAGTGAGTGTTGCTTTGAATGAAACGTGTCTGGACCTCAGTGTAGTGAGTGTTGCTTTGAATGAAACGTGCCTGGACCTCAGTGTAGTGAGTGTTGCTTTGAGTGAAACGCGCCTGGACCTCAGTGTAGTGAGTGTTGCTTTGAGTGAAACGTGCCTGGACCTCAGTGTAGTGAGTGTTGCTTTGAGTGAAACGTGCCTGGACCTCAGTGTAATGAGTGTTGCTTTGAGTGACATGTGCCTGGACCTCAGTGTAGTGAGTGTTGCTTTGAATGAAACGTGCCTGGACCTCAGTGTAGTGAGTGTTGCTTTGAGTGAAACGTGCCTGGTCCTCAGTGTAGTGAGTGTTGCTTTGAGTGAAACGTGCCTGGACCTCAGTGTAGTGAGTGTTGCTTTGAATGAAACGTGTCTGGACCTCAGTGTAGTGAGTTTTGCTTTGAGTGAAACGTGCCTTGACCTCAGTGTAGTGAGTGTTGCTTTGAGTGAAACGTGCCTTGACCTCAGTGTAGTGAGTGTTGCTTTGAATGAAACGTGTCTGGACCTCAGTGTAGTGAGTGTTGCTTTGAATGAAACGTGCCTGGACCTCAGTGTAGTGAGTGTTGCTTTGAGTGAAACGTGCCTGGACCTCAGTGTAGTGAGTGTTGCTTTGAGTGAAACGTGCCTGGACCTCAGTGTAGTGAGTGTTGCTTTGAGTGAAACGTGCCTGGACCTCAGTGTAGTGAGTGTTGCTTTGAGTGAAACGTGCCTGGACCTCACTGTAATGAGTGTTGCTTTGAGTGACATGTGCCTGGACCTCAGTGTAGTGAGTGTTGCTTTGAGTGAAACGTGCCTGGACCTCAGTGTAGTGAGTGTTGCTTTGAATGAAACGTGCCTTGACCTCAGTGTAGTGAGTGTTGCTTTGAATGACATGTGCCTTGACCTCAGTGTAGTAAGTGTTGCTTTGAATGAAACGTGCCTGGACCTCAGTGAAGTGAGTGTTGCTTTGAATGACATGTGCCTGGACCTCAGTGTAGTGAGTGTTGCTTTGAATGAAATGTGCCTGGACCTCAGTGTAGTGAGTGTTGCTTTGAGTGAAACGTGCCTGGACCTCCGTGTAGTGAGTGTTGCTTTGAATGAAACGTGCCTGGACCTCCGTGTAGTGAGTGTTGCTTTGAGTGACATGTGCCTGGACCTCAGTGTAGTGAGTGTTGCTTTGAATGAAACGTGCCTGGACCTCAGTGTATTGAGTGTTGCTTTGAATGAAACGTGTCTGGACCTCAGTGTAGTGAGTGTTGCTTTGAATGAAACGTGCCTGGACCTCAGTGTAGTGAGTGTTGCTTTGAATGAAACGTGCCTGGACCTCAGTGTAGTGAGTGTTGCTTTGAATGAAACGTGCCTGGACCTCAGTGAAGTGAGTGTTGCTTTGAATGAAACGTGCCTGGACCTCAGTGTAGTGAGTGTTGCTTTGAATGAAACGTGCCTGGACCTCAGTGTAGTGAGTGTTGCTTTGAGTGACATGTGCCTGGACCTCAGTGTAGTGAGTGTTGCTTTGAGTGACATGTGCCTGGACCCCAGTGTAGTGAGTGTTGCTTTGAGTGACATGTGCCTGGACCTCAGTGTAGTGAGTGTTGCTTTGAATGAAACGTGCCTGGACCTCAGTGTAGTGAGTGTTGCTTTGAATGAAACGTGCCTGGACCTCAGTGTAGTGAGTGTTGCTTTGAGTGACATGTGCCTGGACCTCAGTGTAGTGAGTGTTGCTTTGAATGAAACGTGCCTGGACCTCAGTGTAGTGAGTGTTGCTTTGAATGAAACGTGCCTGGACCTCAGTGTAGTGAGTGTTGCTTTGAATGAAATGTGCCTGGACCTCAGTGTAGTCAGATAATTAAGGAAAAAAAAAATTCTACTACAGTAGAATACACAATACTCAAGTAATAATTCTACATCTTGTTTTGTTTGACCAATAACCCAAATATATTCAGTTAACACATGTGTGAAAAGCAGCAACATTAGTTTAAAGCTAACTCCTGAGAAGAGAAAGCATATGTTATACAATAAACCAATCCTAATAATTGTTGCTTGCAATTTGTCAATCAACATATTGATCAAATCAAATATTGATCAGACAGTTAATAGTAATGTTCCATGTTCCATTTTTAGAGAATCTTCTCATGTCATCAAAGAAACTGCATTTGTATGATGTAATGATAGGAAACACACACACACACACACACACACACACACACACACACACACACACACACACACACAGCTGTCTGCCCAGCTACTATGTAATCTATCAATTCGTTTTTAATGTGTCAGTCTGTGCTCAGTGGTCTCCTCAGACTGTGAATAAACCATACCTGTTCCCCCCAGCTTTATATCCCCTACACACAGTCAGCCTCACGCTTCAGTCCATCATCTCCTACTGTATTTACCACCTAGTAACCCAATTTGAACAACAACTTGGCCTTTCTTTGTTACTTTAAGGGAAAGTGCATGATTTGTGAAATATGTCTGTTTGATTTTGATTACAGCCTCATGTCTGTACATTCAGGACTACATGTTGTTACGGGTGTAGGGTGAGCTGCCGGATGTGGATGCTCACAGAGACTGGACGGTGTATCTAGAAGAATCTACTTTTACTAGTCCTCCTAAATAGACATTAAAGTTCAAGCTAAGTTTATAGTCTAGTTTCCAGCTCATAGAGCCCTATAGTGAACCCGGAAATGTTGAGTACCCCAAAGTGTTATGTTAGAAATGTATAGTCCGGCCCCCCACTACATAGAAACTGCTGGATGACAACCTGCATATGTTGGACAATTTGCACAATTAGCATACGTTGCATTAATTAGCATTATAGCCTATGGGAACAAAAGTCAAGAAATGGCTTGGCCAATTTGGACCATTTTTGTTTTGGGGGTTATTGAGGATGGTGAATCCATTTCTGACATGTAGGATCAAGAATGGCAGTTTTAACCAGAAAATGCCAATATTTTTACTCTTATTTTGTGGGCTGATTTTGTTTAATTTTGTGTTGATTTTGAAGACTTACAGTAGGGGACTCTGGATCATTTGGATTGAACAGATTGTCTATTTATTGGAAAAACAATTCTCCACAGGAGAGATAATAACTTTCATCTTGTGCTCTCTGTATCCAATGATATCAGCCCACTGAGAGTACAAATATGGCTAATGGATAACATTTTTGATCCTGAAAATGTGAGAAATGGATTCAGCATCCTTAATTACCCCAAGAAACACTCCAGAATTGGTCAAGCCATTTTTTGTTACTATTGTTTACAAAGGCTATAATGCTAATTAACACAACTTATGCTGGATGTTCAAATCGTCCAACATATGCGGGTTAGCATCAGGCAGTTTCTTAGCTGAGGACCCGTACTATACATTTTTATCATAAAACTTTGGGGTACTCAACATTTCCGGGTTCACTATGCTGGCACCTAGACTATTGAGAGATATTCAAGAGATAGAGATACTCACACTTATTACTGAGAGACACTTTGACTAAGGAACAGGGTAGGACTGTATGGTGGACATCATGTTTCATAAATAAACTCCCTATGTCTACAGTTAGTTTAGTTTTAAGAGAGGATAGATGTCTTTAGTAGGGAAGGGCAAAGAAAGCTTTGGAGCTCACTGATATGATATCATTAGTACGACGGAGTATTAGGGCCACGCTCAGAAAAAAACCCAGAGAGATTTCGAGAATAAAGTCGTAATAATACGAGAATAAAGTCATAGTTACGAGAATAAAGTCGTAACATTACGAGAAAGAATAAAGTCATAATTACGAGAATAAAGTCCTAATTAAGAGAATAAAGTCATAATTACGAGAATAAAGTCATAATTACGAGAATAAAGTCGCAATATTACGAGAATAAAGTCATAATTACGAGAATAAAATTGTAATATTACGAGAATAAAGTCGTAATGTTACGAGAATAAAGTAATAATTACGAGATTAAAGTCGAAGTTTCATAAGTGACTTGAGAAGCGGACTTGGAGGAGATCTTCTCCTTTCTGCAGGAGGAAATGGTTGGTTCTGGCCGACTACATTACATTGCATTTAGCTGATGCTTTTATCCAAAGCGACGTACAATAAGTGCATATGTAATGTCTTGTCTTTTATCTGGACCCTGAGAGTCTGTAATAAAGTTTTCATTCATTCATTCGACCAACTAGATACAAACTTGAAGAAAAAAGAATCATATAAGTACAGTAAATCAGGTTTCATAGAGCCAAAACATTTCAAGTGCTACTCAACTGGCTTTAGATAAGCCAGTCCTTTATTTAGACCCTCCAGAAAAACTTGGGCAAAAATCCTTGATTATGCGACTAAACATGCAGGGTTTTATGTGATTTTATGCGGTGAAATTGCGGGAAGTTGCGAAATATGCGGAAAGTTGCGAAAAAGAATTGATTTTTTTTAAATATATGGCTGTCTTATTTATTCTCTCTCACACACAACCTGCCACTAACGTTAAACCCCTTTCCTTTTCAATAAACACATTCAATGTTTATTTATTGTAAAAGCAATTGGGCTATTTTAAACACACACACACACACACACACACACACACACACACACACACACACACACACACACACACACTTCTCCGCCTCATTTTGTTTTCATTTACTCGTTCGTTATCTGACCAGCTTCAATCTTGTAGGCTACTCACTTCGTTTCTTGTAGCCCTCGAAAGGGTTTTGGAGGTTGATGCCTCGGTGAACGTGAGTTGTTTGGCTTTCTTGTCCGCAGCAGCAGAAAGCATTTTCGAATGTTTGAATGAATCAAAGTGGGTCGTCACCGTCGACTTTCTCTTATGCTCCAACACACAGTTGCACGGGGTGCAGAATAGTTTCCCCCCACTTTCGTGAAAGACATTGGGGTACTGATTTTCCCGGTCTTTAGCAGAAATGTTCGTCGGTAAATGAGATGGATCAGATTTTTTCATCTTGGTGTTTTCTCTCTCGTGTGAGTTCCACACGTTCACTCTATGGTATTGTTTATCTTCTGTGATGCGCGAGCTGATGACGTCACGTCATCATCATCACTACTTCACGTGAAGACTTTTTTTCCCCTCAACTTTGTGTGGAAAAATGCGGGGATTATGCGGCCTTTTAAAAATCTGCGCCATTTCGCTGATTATGCGGTAAACTCTGCAAACGCAGAATCGCGTTTTTCTGGAGGGTCTATTTATTAGTATATAAGTGCTTTGTTAGCAATTCTTTGTTAGTAATTCTATCGCTCGAAGTGGAGTCGAAAGAGATGAGTTTTCAGTCTGCGCCGGAAGATGTGTAATCTTTCTGCTGTCCTGATTTCAATGGGGAGCTCATTCCGATTCCACTACACTCCTTCTGGATTCAAAGCCTTGATTACAAGTCTCATCGTTTCTTGTGAAACAACAAATCCCCTTTGAACAGCTCGTAGATGTAACCAACGATAGCCTTGTAGTCGGCCAGAACCAGCCATTTCCTCCTGCAGAAAGCAGACAATCTCCTCCAAGTCCGTTTGGTTCTTTCTTCGAAACAATAGACATAGTTTCTTGTCCAACCTTTTCAAAGTTCTAATACTTATGATAATCTGATGCTGATGTGCCAAAAGATTAAGTATTTAGTTATTTGAGAAACCTAAACTAAAGTACTGCTTCACAAGATGCTCCACATTCCTCATTTTATTGCAGGACGCTGCTGTTGTCTCCTTCTCAAGTCACTTGTGAAACTACGACTTTAATCTCGTAATTATGACTTTATTCTCGTAATATTATGACTTTATTCTCGTAACTATGACTTTATTCTCGTATTATTACGACTTTATTTTTGAAATCTCTCTGTTTTTTTTCCCTACGTAAGTGTGGCCCTAATACTCCGTCGTACATTAGAGAACAAAGAAAAGAGCAGAAACATACCTACAAGAGGTGATCCATTCTTATTGGATAATTAGTCGAACAGGATTTCATATCAATAGGATGGTGGTGGATCATTGTCAGTGTCAAAGGATGGGGGAAACCATCCCAAATACTTTTTCAGTGGCTCATGTGTCTTGCAGAGATGGGAGCAATACTCAGATCTTGTACTTGAGTAAAAGTAGAAGTACCAGAGTGTAAGAATACTCTGTTACAATTAAAAGTCCTGCATTACAAGTTGTACTCAAGTAAAAGTACAAAAGTATAAGAATCAAAATATACTTAAAGTACCAAAAGTAAAAGTACTCATTCTATATTTAACAGCCTTCTTTTGAACACATAAAAACTCAAGTCAAATGTGTAACGTTACTGTTTGACAAACCTCAATTAGCTGTCAGTCAGTATGTCCATGCATTTATCAAATGTGTGCTCTTTATTATGAATTTAATCAGAAATAAAGTCTTGTCATGTAAGACGCACTGTTCATTCGTGGATGAGTAGCTTCTGTGTTGTGAGATAAACTGACCAACGTTATGTGCAGTGTATTGTTCAGCCTGCTAACTACATTTCCCCCATTGAATATTTTCTTGGTGCACTAAAATACTATTTGTTTGTTTTGGTAAATGATATCAAAAAGAGGCTTTAGCAGGAGAGCTAATGAGGTTGTTGACGTCAGAGGCTATGAAGTAGAGTAAATAACATTACAACATGTTCAATTATTGTTCTTTTTTTAAAAGGGTAGAAGCTGGAACCTATAAACTGACATATAACATCAACGTTGTTTTCTGTAGGAAATAAGAATGTATACATACTATCATGTCATCATCTCAAATGGAGGAATAGGAGACTATTTGTAAAGTTAAAGCATTTGTTATCATTAGGGTTTTTCAGTCAGGGGAATGAATAGAGCGAATGAGATTGACATTTTATAAATACAAATAAAGGAACTCTGATTCTGATGAGTGCATCTTTCTGGCCCAAATTAGTAAATAAGGGCTACTAAAGTGTTCATACTCGGAAGATACTCTGATTTACAGACATCTTTTTCCCAATGGAAAATATTTTTTTCGGCCCTTTTGACACAAAAGTTGTAATTCCATCGCTCCATCAAAGCCTGCCGCTCTTTCTTTTTCTCTTTCATCATATACATCCATCACCTACTTCCCTCCTCCACCTTGAAAAAAACTTTCACTTTCAACTCAGTCTCCTCTTTAAAAGGCGATGAGTGGTGGTCCCCTGATGCCAGAGGGATCTCTATAATACCATATGTTTTGACGTGTTATTGTGTGAGTGTTGGCATGTAACTCCAGTACACACAGCCTGCTTCCACTTCCTTTTCCTCTGCTCAGGCTTCTCATGTTCAAGATGGAGAGGAAGGGGACGGAGGAGCAGGGTGCAGTCTGTCTGTCCCGCGTTGCATCACTCTGCCGGGCTGAAAGGCTGCTATGATGTAACTGGCAGTAATACCTCGGGACTGACAGGGGAAGAGAGCAGGAGATACTGAGAGAAGAGAGACAAAGGGAGAGGAAGGTTATTGGAGGAAAGAGAAAGGGCAGGAGAGATAGGAGGAGGTATAAAGCTAAATCTGGACATTTGTAAAGTGAAGTGGATGCACCCACTGTTAGAGGAAGAGGACGGCAGATTCCAAATATTCCAGCCTGAGGAACTTTATTGTGGAAAAAGTGGCTGTATATCAAGACCTTTGTTTGCAGTCTTCGTCTCTTAAGGCTGTTACACACCAAGCCGATTATCGGCGTGGATAGATGTCGGGCCGTCGATGAATGTCCTGTCGCCCTACTCAGATTGGTGTGTACTGCGCCGTCGTGTCTTTTCGGCCGTGCCGACACCTTCCGCCGCCGATCCGACTTGTTGAATCGGGAGGCCAAAGGCCAAAGAAATCACTCTGATTGGCTGTTCAGCTTAGCGAATCAGTGCATGAGAAGCGAAACGGAAGTGAGGGACCCAAACAAACTATTAAGAAGGCAAATCTGAGATTTCATTTAACTCCAGCTCTTGACACAGGTTCGGGAAAGCCACATGAGCTTCTCGCTGTAGAGTGAAAATGGAACCCACAAGCTATTTGTTGTTTGTTTATATCACACAGTCTGTTCTTCTTCTCTCGGTGTATCACGCAGTCTGTCTTCTGGTTGTTGCCTCTTTTGAATGACGAATACACACTACCGCCGCCTGTTGTTAAGGAGAGTTATTGCCACTCACGCATGCGCAGTTCATACGTGCAACTTAGGGTTAGGGTTATGGCAGGAGACGTGAGGCGACGT
The DNA here is from genome assembly GCF_949606895.1 of Notothenia rossii. Classification (NCBI taxonomy): domain Eukaryota; kingdom Metazoa; phylum Chordata; class Actinopteri; order Perciformes; family Nototheniidae; genus Notothenia; species Notothenia rossii. The sequence continues at coordinate 58,733,791 of NC_136901.1, read as the reverse complement.
TCCGTCGGAGTCAGTTTGGTGTGTAAGAGGCTTTACAAGTGTTTGTGTGGGATTTGTACAGTACACATCAGTCAGAAACAGGCCTCAATCGGTCTTACTGCTGGAACTTAGAAACAACTCTCCTGTGGTCTTTGTGAACTGATATGTTTCAAGTACTTCTTAATAAGTTGATTGTTGCTCCAATAATAAGAATTCCAAATGTATGTGGTATATTATATATGTTTCTATATATTCTATGCAGGAAAAAACATATTTAAAAAGAAAGCGCTTTGTTCAAGGGTCTTCCAGAGAGCCCAGGCTAGATGAAGAGAAGTTTGGATATGGTTTCATCACTTTTGTCACTTGAGCTTAGCATTATGAGCACATGTTACTTTGACTGTGTGACAATGTTTTCATATATAAACAAAAATGGGCTTTTCTCATGAAAACCTCCTGAAGGATGTTTTCCTGAGCTCACCATAATAACAGATGATGTGGACCTGCTCTAACGGCTTCCTGTCTCTCATTTTTCCCAGGTGTTCCCACCCCAACAGAGGAGGTTCTGCACCACACGCTAAGCATGCTGGTCCGTGAGCGGAAGATCTACCCAACCCCCGATGGATATTTTATCGTAACCCCCCAGACGTACTTCATCACACCGAGCCTAATCCGAACCAGTTCCAAGTGGTACCACTTAGACGAGCGATCCGCTGACCGCCACCAACAGCAGCAGCACCAGAACCAGCAGCAGCACCAGAACCAGCAGCAGCACCAGAACCAGCAGCATCAGCAGACACAGTGCACCTCCCCCCTCTCTGGCACTATCACGCCCTCCACCTCTGGAGCCGTACGAGAACGAACACACCCAAAGTCCAGCCAGAACCACAGTGGGGGCGGAGGTCAGGATCCTTTTTACAACAACACTTACCGTGGAGACGACCCCCCTAGCCACCACACCACCCTGCAGCGTCGATCTCCCAAAGACCACCGGGAGGCGTACTCGTCTCCGCATTCCCCGCAAACCCCTCCTCAGCCAGCAGGAAGCAACGCAGAAAAGAGTCGCAGCACCCTTGGGTTCCCCTTCAAGACGGACACGCTCACAAAGCATCGAAGTGGGGGAGGAGGAGGGGGAGAGATAGAAAAACCAGCAGGTGGAGGAAGTGGGACAGGAAGTCGGAAATTTGGTTTGAAGCTGTTCCGTCTAAGCTTTAAAAAGGACAAGACCAAGCAGCTGGCCACCTTCTCCGCACAGTTCCCGCCTGAAGAGTGGCCGCTGCGAGACGAGGAGACGCCCAGCCAGCTGCCCCGCCATGTGGAGATGGAGATCATCCGCAGAATCAACCCTGACCTCACGGTGGAGAACCTCGCCCGGCACACAGCCGTCATGAAGCGCCTCGAGGAAGAGCGTGCTCAAAGGAGCAAAGCGTCGTCAGCCAATCAGAGCTCAAGGAGTAGAAGAAGTGGGGGGAGACACAGGAAGCAGTCTCAGACCAAACTCAGTCGCTCACATAGCAAGACGAGGGCGTCCCGCGGCGAACCGAGCGACCTGGAGCTGGACCGGGACTACAGAGCCTACTCGTCCTCACTGGCTCGGTCGCCTAGGGAACACGCCCTGGCCATGGATCGGCAGCGAGCCCGCCTCCACCTGGCACACAGCAACCCCAACATCCTGGAGTCCTCCCACCTGCCTGTTACACCAGAGTGGGATGTGTCCGGGGAACTTGCTAAGCGGCGCACAGAGATGCCTTTCCCAGAGCCGAGCCACGGCCCATCAGCCCACCACTCCAAAGTCCACCGCTCCCACTCCCACACCCAGGAGAGGAAATCCAGAAACGAGCGCAGCGACAAGGCCAAGGAGCGCTCCAGGTCCATGGACAATTCTAAAGGACCTCTTGGAGCAGGGTTGATTGGCCCACCTGATTATTACGACGAGCGGAGCCGGTACTATACTGACGATGGCACACTGCGAGCCAATCAGAGCACTTCTCACTACTCTCGTGCCACCCCCCCCTCGAATAAACTGCCTGCAGATTCTCTGGGATTGGATGGTGGAAGGAATTTAGAGAAGAGTAAGAGCAGGGACAGCCTGCCTGCATACTCACCCAAATCCCTGCTCTGCGCCCTCCCACCCGACGATTACTTCCAGTGTTCAGGGTCCTCGGAGACGGCTCTCATAGCAGCAAGCTCCCTGGGTACCCTGGGCAGGAGTAGCCATGATGGACTGAAGCTAGGCAGCGCTGACAGACAGACACCCCATCCCCTTGAAAATAAGGAGGACTTGTCAAAGTTGGGTCCTAAGGGTGGCAGTCTGCCTCCAATACCTCTCTCCCTCCCTGACCCCCCTCTTCCTAATGGCAGACCTCCCCACAGTGCCTCCTCGGGTCAGGAGAAACGTAAGGAAATCTTTAGTAAAGACACACTCTTCAAACCCCCTCCCAGCCTCCCCCTGCCCGGCTACAGCTCCCTTAGAAAAGCCCCGGCCCTCGCCTCCTCTACTTTGTCCTTATCCTGCGATGCTCTGGATTCCCAGGAGGCCTATGATGCCCCCAAGCCTCTGGTGGCCACACCGTCCGCCCCCCCACAGGGGATTGAACCCACTACCAGTGCTGCAGAGGCCTCCTTTGACTACTACAATGTCTCAGATGATGATGAACTAGAGGAGGGTGGGACTAAAAGTCGAGGAGAGGCCGGGAATGCTGGAGGGGGTGTTGCTGGGATGGGAGGCGGGGGGGCAGGGACAATGCAGTGGCTGTTGGAGAGGGAGAAGGAGCGGGATCTACAAAGGAGGTTTGAAAGAACTCTCACCTTCCCTGGTGTTAAAGAAACCCTTCCAGAGCCCAGTCAGAACCAGCAGTCAGCCCACTCTGCTCGACTGGATAGCATGGACTCCAGCTCAGTCACTGTGGACAGTGGATTCAACTCACCACGGTAACAGCAGCACAGACACACTGCATACACACTCACACTTTCCTTTCTGTGCTCCGTACAATTTAGGCCGATCTTAAACTCTCGTTTTCCATTACTAAAAATAATTTCATTCATTTTTTTTAAGTTTAACCATCAACTGAATATTTTTTAGAACTAATGGCACACGGTGATGATCATTTTGCATGTATTAAGCATGTCTTACTTTGTGCAGTCAGTATTGTAAGTCGTTTTTCAACACACAGAATCTGGGTCAATCCATCTGAAATAAGATAGGATGCCACATCTACCTGTAGAGTTAGCATTTAACCAAATCTAATTAAATAAATGCAGAGTTTAAATGTAACTGTGTGCTTTTTTTTATTCAATTAGATTACTACAAAATGTAGACTTCTAAAACTAAGGAAAGGATTTGACACGGTACAATTGAATTATTTGTACACATGCAATGAATACATTTATGTAGTTGCTAACCAGTGATCGGTTACTATTTTTTTTGTCGAATCTTATTAATTAGATGATATTTTGGTCTGTGAAAAAGTCGGCCCTGAGAATCCAAATGGGTGAATGTAGGGGTGGGGGAAATAATCGATATAGCATAGTATCGCGATTGTAATTGTAACGCAATACATGATTGTCGCTAAAAGCCTTGTCTCTACATTACAATAAAATATAAAAAATAATTGATTAATTAATTTTAATACAAATTCAAGTTAGTAGCTATTATAGGCATAAAAAGACAGAAATGTTTAATTGTTTCTTTAATAGAAATGTTTCTTCTGCCCGTAAAGTGTCCAAACCAGGCTTGTCTGGATAAGTGCATTTCTAAAACATTGTCCATGCCGGTTTCAGTTGGATTATTTCGTCACAGTTGCTCCGATCAGATCGGTCTCCTCCATTTTGTAGATTATTTACGACTTTTGAATCCACATAAACACATCGGCAAAATCCGGCTTACTTTGAGCATGTGTTTTAAACAGTTTAATCCCTTTGTGAATTGTTTCCACTTTCGCCGTCCTTTAATTTCTCCATACAGCGGGAATCCAAATGAATGAATCCTGAGTCCAATAACCATCAAAGTCACTCCAATAGTGCTCCTTATTTACGCTTTCATCCTCCTTTAACAAAATACTTCACATTCATCTAGTTTGTGACAGTAGTTGTAGCATTTTTGAAACTTTGAAACATTAATTACTGCTGTTGCGCAGGAAATATGGCTAATTAAACATCTGCTATTGTACTTCTTAAATATATATGTTCAAATATATAACACAGTATTCATGTGTTAATAAGCCCGCATTTCAAATAAATTCAGTCAATTAAAGGTGGGGTAGGTAAGTTTGAGAAACCGGCTCGAGATACACTTTTTGTTGTATTCCATGGAATGCTCTTAACATCCCGATAGCAATGAATATCAATGAAATGAATCAATGAAAGTGCTTTGACAAAAAATCCATTAAAAAAAATGTCATCTGTGGAAGCCGTAGTACTGTAAAAAGCACGACCAATCATTTTAGCCGGCCCGGCTAAAATAACTGGATTGCCTACCTGCCTGTCAGCCTTCCATCTGTGCACAAACTTATCTCGTGCCCTCATTGGTCACGTGTGTGTTGGAGGAGGGGCTCTTTAAGGAAGTGGCAGATTTTTCACGGCTGTGTATTTTCTAATTCAAGCTGGTTTCTCCAAAATTACCTACCCCACCTTTAAAGTTGAAAACATTTTCTAACAAATCTTACTTGATGAGAAAAAAGCCCAATAACACATTTACATAACAACCTTGAAATATACCCTTCATATTTCCTCTTATTATAAGCAATCTGAGCCTCCTGTTTTAAGGAATGAGCTGCCTACACAATAGATGAAACCCTACGGAGAGCTGTGTGTTTTTTTCATCAATATCAATCATAATTGAACTACATTTGATTGATTTTTCTAACTTATAACTTATGAGGCAATATACCTCTAGTGAGCGGCCCAGCCCGTCGTATATTTCTCTGTAAGTGGCCCTCTGTGAAAAAAGTTTGGACACCCCTGCTCTAGAACATAGGGGTACTGATCACAGGACCACACACAGTCATATCAATCTTCAGAAACAAGTCCGGGCAATTTATGTCAGCTGGGGCAAAAAAACACATACATTCTCCTGTCCATTACTCTATCATGAACATCATGGGCTATTTTTATAATGTTCATTTGTAGAGCTCACGAAACTAGATTCATGATGGCTGAACTTTCCCAAGAAAAAAGAACAAAAAACGATAAAAAAAAGAAGAAGAAATGATAGGGAACATATGAAGAAGACATACAGGGAGTAAATACTAAAGGGAATAGCAGAAGAAGACATACAGGGAGTAAAGGCTAAGGAGAACCTGGTAGTGTTTAAAGGACGGATGTGTTACACTCTCGTTGTTGGGCATTAAATACGTTAATTACACAAACAGAGTACATGAAAGAGCAAGGCAGAGTAAGTCTTGACTCAGCGGTTTAACAATAAATGCGTGAAGTTTGGACTTTGGTAGAATAAAAATTTGAAAGCAATACAGAATGCCTGAAAAGTGCATTATATTCCGTTAATGTGAATGACCCTGATGTAGTGCTGTGCTGCCTGCAGCATCTCATTGTGTCTTTGTCCCTGCAGCTGTGATGTCACAGCGTCTCATTGTGTCTCTGTCCCTGCAGCTGTGATGTCACAGCATCTCATTGTGTCTCTGTCCCTGCAGCTGTGATGTTACAGCGTCTCATTGTGTCTCTGTCCCTGCAGCTGTGATGTCACAGCGTCTCATTGTGTGTGTCCCTGCAGCAGTGATGTTAAAGTGTCTCATTGTGTCTCTGTCCCTGCAGCTGTGATGTTACAGCGTCTCATTGTGTATCTGTCCCTGCAGCAGTGATGTCACAGCGTCTCATTGTGTCTCTGTCCCTGCAGCTGTGATGTTACAGCGTCTCATTGTGTATCTGTCCCTGCAGCTGTGATGTCACAGCGTCTCATTGTGTCTCTGTCCCTGCAGCTGTGATGTTACAGCGTCTCATTGTGTCTCTGTCCCTGCAGCTGTGATGTTACAGCGTCTCATTGTGTGTCTGTCCCTGCAGCAGTGATGTCACAGCGTCTCATTGTGTCTCTGTCCCTGCAGCTGTGATGTTACAGCGTCTCATTGTGTATCTGTCCCTGCAGCTGTGATGTCACAGCGTCTCATTGTGTCTCTGTCCCTGCAGCTGTGATGTCACAGCGTCTCATTGTGTCTCTGTCCCTGCAGCTCTGATGTTACAGCGTCTCATTGTGTATCTGTCCCTGCAGCTGTGATGTCACAGCGTCTCATTGTGTCTCTGTCCCTGCAGCAGTGATGTCACAGCGTCTCATTGTGTCTCTGTCCCTGCAGCAGTGATGTTATAGCATCTCATTGTGTGTGTGTGTGTGTGTGTGTGTGTGTGTGTGTGTGTGTGTGTGTGTGTGTGTGTGTGTGTGTGTGTGTGTGTGTGTGTGTGTGTGTGTGTGTGTGTGTGTGTGTGTGTGTGTGTGTGTGTGTGTGTGTGTGTGTGTGTGTGTGTGTGTGTGTGTGTGTCTGTCTGCAGGACCAGGGAGAGCCTGGCCTCCAACACCTCCTCCATAGTGGAGAGCAGTCGTCGGCAGAACCTGGCTCTGAGTCCAGGACACCTCGGCATCGCCACCGGCACGGGGCCCCCCTTCTCCTTCCGCGCCATCCCAGAACCTGCAGGCACCCAACCGGAGAAACTCCAGAAGCCTAGCGCCTGCCTTGCATCAATCACCAGTGTCTAGGAGCAGGACTGAGGCTGGGTGCAGCACCGGGGCCACGGGGAGGGGCCGGAAAATGAACCCCCCCCCCCCCCCCCCCCCCAAAGGACTGTTACATCTACAGACTGCGGAACTGAACCAGTGTGCTGCCACAGGCCCGCTGTGAACTACAGCTATTAACACACACACACAAACACACACACACACACACACACACACACATATACACATACATACATTCAGACAGACAGATGCAAACAGAGCGGTTTAGGCCAACATGAAACTGCTCTCGCTCTTTCCTTTCTCACAAACACACACCAGGCCAATTGGCAGACTGACCATATCATTATACAGCCTTTAGTTTACACACTACTGTTGTGTCGTTCACTTTTGTGTGTGTGTGTGTGTGTGTGTGTGTGTGTGTGTGTGTGTGTGTGTGTGTGTGTGTGTGTGTGTGTGTGTGTGTGTGTGTGTGTGTGTGTGTGTGTGTGTGTGTGTGTGTGTGTGTGTGTGTGTGTGTGTGTGTGTGTGTGTGTGTGTGTGTGTGTGTGTGTGTGTGTGTGTGTGTGTGTGCATAATATGTAATCTCAGGTCATGTTATATCCACTCTCATTCCAGCTGCTCCAGATCAGTGCATCTCCCTCTAGTGGTGTCTCGTGGTGTCACACACTGATGAGGCGCTGCTCCTCGTACTGTTGCTGATGGTACACACACACACACACCACTGATCCAGCTGACTCACCTGTCTCTGTTAGCGCCTCTCTAAACTCACCACTGGCAGACACTTTGCAAGGTGCAGCGCCACAACAAACGACACTGAATACTCCAACTCTGCTCCAAAGTCTATCAACAATGTGAGGGGATAGAAAAGCTTTTTTACTGTAACTCATTGAAGCTGAACATGTCTTGTATCTGTTGGATGCCATGATGCCCGTGTGCCTGCCTGAACAGTGCAGTGCTGTCGATGTATGGACAGCTCCAGGGAGGACACGTTGATTCCACACTGTTGAGGCTTTGATGGGGACACATCTTCTTCCACTTTCTCTGTTATGTTAGCCCTCATTTCCGCTGGGTGCAGCTTCTTCCTGTCCCAGCTCTGTCAGGACAGGGTCCGCCCGTCACCCACTCTTTTCCACGCCACTATCAGAACAGATAAGTACGGTGGCCAAGAGAGCTCAAAGTACTGCACAGCTCTCAGGGCTGCAGTAGAGAATACTTTATACATTTCTGAGGAGAACTGTACATGTTAAAGCAGCAGAGAGAAAAACAAATGGACACTATTTGAAAGAAATACAAAATAAAATTGCCATGACATCAATAAAAAGGAATATTCAGAATATACATACCTTACACAAAGTAAATGAGTTTATATATTGTATAAATCCCTATATTTATTAACATTTAACCTGAATCTAATAATTAACGATATGCTGCGTATTGTTATTTTGTCTTAATGTACATATGGCAAAACTATAGTATTACTTTGTTAATAGAGCCACTTTGCAGCGGTGTTCAGATATAAGCTCCTGAGGTCCTATACTGATCCATGCTGATCTAAACTGATATACATCAATGTTGACACGTCAGTAGACGCTATTATATTGAGTTTATCCACATGTATTCACTTTCATCACATTGGCAAACAATTGTCAATGAGCAGCTAAGTTTACACTCATACCTGAGTAAGGCCTTCAGGGTTTCTGAACTCTTTAGCAGCTCGGAGGCTGGAAATGTCAGAGCAGGAACTCGATCAACTTTTATGACTCAAAGAGCACACAGAACATTTGAAAATAATTAGTTTGGTTTCCCACCATTGCTTCTATTTCTATCTGGTTGAAGTGAGAGGAAGTGTGAGGCTGCAGCCAGTGGACCTGAGGAGCAGCATGATCCCTGCCCAGCTCCACAGCTAAGCATTGCTAAGCTAACAGTGAGTTGCTTCTGTTTGGGAAGAGTTGGGATTTTTTAAAGCAGTAAATATCACTGACCAGTAATTGCTTAGTACATTTTAAATTAAGTGAAATTTGGATTCCCTGCATCAGGATTACACGTTGAAAAGGAGCAGCTGTGTGGCACTCGCGGGGCTGAGCGTCCAACAGAGAATATGAGATCCACAATACTCATCCAGACCAGTATTCTACACAACAAGCAGGGATGTGACTTTGTTTTGATTTCAGTATTTCTTTAGTTTACATTAATTTACATTTCTATCAAGTTCATGACTACTTGATTTTTCTTCAAACTGTTTGGATTAAATCCTTGAGCCACTCTCACTCCTGGTGCTAAAATGTATTATGGTCAGTGACGACCATGATAATAGTCATAATAAAAAGGGTGATGAGAGAGTTGGAATATAGTAAAGGGTTGCTTTCACGTGTATATTGTTTCACCTGCAGACTTTGGCAATGGCCATTTGTTAAAGCAGGGTGACCCGGCCTGGGATTACAGTGAAGGATGCTGGGGCTCCGCTGACGATTGCACGGGGGGGGTGGAATGAGACCACATTCCAAATGTATGGTCTCATTTTAACCAGTTCTGCAGCCCTATGGGTCAATTGTTTACCATCCTCCTATAGGCTCAGAGAGCTGTCCGTCATCCCAGTGTGGTCGTCATATTTGCTCCTCTACAACTACCTCCACAGCAGCAAAAACACAGCCTGTCCTTTCTACTACACACTGTCATCAGCCTCTAGCCTGTGAATGTCTGCAAACACACACACACACACTAACATGCTACACATCAAAGTGCTGGACTCCCTATCGTTTCCCTTTCTTCACTAACAACATTTCTTCTTATGTTACATGAAAGCATTGTGGTTCAGCTGCATCCCCCCCCCCCCCCCCCTGATTCTAAAAGAGGAACGTAGACCCAATAAGTGTTGGCCTTCTCACCAATGTAACAATATGTCCTGACATACAGCTATGCAAGCTAGACCGTTGTGACGAGGCACAAAGAAGTACAAATCAGATGTAGTGAGGATGCACACAGGAGGACTCCACGTCTCCATCTCCATGTGCACACAGTCTGCAGGACCCCCAGACCTGAGCTGCAGGGGAAGGGACCCTCAAAGTGTATCTGTTAGTACCCATCAGCGGTTTAGTATGCCTGGAACAAACTTTACTACAACGTTCTCTGACACCCCCCCCCCCCCCCCCCCCCCCCCCATTTTTTAGTGATCTCAATTTCAACACTGGGAGTTCTGAGTACCATCTTAAAGGTTTACTTTTTCCTGATCAAACAGACACCTACATTGAAGTTTACTAACTTTCCCAAAGGACTGATGTTTCCTTTCTTGAAATATGATCACAGTTCTATCAATTTTCTAACCTCTGTTCTACAATTGAACGATATTTACAGTCTGCTCCATAGCTGTTCATGGTTTGTACACCCTTGGGGTGCTAGGTACTAAAATCCAATTGGGGACCAAAACACCCAGGTGTCAGTACGCCTCAGCTCTCTGTTCTGGCATTATAGCCAACGGCCTACAATGTCAACAGGCTTCTGATGCTGATTAAAGGCAGAACAGGTCCGATCACAATGATACCTTCTTATCCCCTATTCTATTGACTTCAGAAAGTCATTCTGTTAGTCATGGTGGAGTCTCTGTTCCACTTTTTCCATTGAGAGGAGCCCCCTACCCACAAATACTCTATTTCCAAACCCTAATGTACCACTAATCATTGGTGAACCACTCCAGTGGAGTATAATGTGTATACGCCCCAGCTCAGGAGTTCAGCTCCGGTTCCACAGCCACACTGGGTTCTTATCCCGGTTCCACCAGGAGAACAGGGCTATAGTCCCCTGCCTGGTGGGGGTCATGGGTTCCCTTCATTTCTGTCTGACGAGTGCACTGCCCCTCCCGACGTCCTCCTGCTACTGTCTGGTCCAGTGGCCCCCCCATCAACCACACAGTCCTGTAACCCCCCATCCCTTTTCTACACTGACAGTCCATAAAATGTCTTCCCTTAACATCGGCGGTGGTTTATGAAAATGGCGGTTCAACAATAACATTGTTTCTAATGGTGACGGTATGTCATACCTGTAAATGATGTTTATCTGTCATGCCTAGTCAAATAATTTAAACAATAAAAAGAGGGATTTTTTTAAAATGTCTATATTATCCGAAAGTCCCTTTGATGTGTAGTTCTGGTGTTACCGTTGTTGTAGTGTATGTGATACCCTACTGGGATTGTGTTACTTTTTAAGATAATAAAATAACGATGTTTGGTTAAACCACTGTGTGTGTTTCTTTTTTTAACACGCTATATAAGCCTCACAATACCTGTGCAATATCCGCAGTACCTCCTCAGAGGGCACATCGGAGATAAATGATGAGTTAACACTTATCAGTGTGCAAATAATTTGTACAGTTCATTTTGGAATATTGAGTGTCACTGCATTGGCTTTGCACACATTCTCAAACAAAACAACCACGTAACAGCTTTTCACACTGCAATGTCCTTAAGGCATTTCCTTCCCTAACAAAAATGACAATATCCATAATAAATATAACATTAGGCCCGCCGTAAACTTTAGCTCAGTTGGTAGAACTGGCGGCCCATATACTGGGGTTTTGTCCCGGATTCGAATCCGTCTCGGATTTTGCCATATGCCATCCCGCCTGTCTCCCAGTTTCATATCTATCACTGTAATAAAGGTACTAGTTGCCCAAAAAAAATGCAATTTGTTTTTTACATTATTATTACAGTAACTGTAGTTCTGGGGGTTTGTTCATGTAGCTGTTACTATAATGTTATGCTATTATTATGTTCTGTAGATATTCAACTTTGTATTTAATTGTGGTATTAGAGTAAACACTGTACAACCAGGACAAACGGAGAACAGTGGACAGAATGCATTGTATCCACATTAAAGTATTTCTATCATTTAACAGTTGCTTAAAGCTCTAGAATCAATTATTCTGTCTCACTTGTACAATCTTTTTTCACAAACAATATTTGAGGGAAAATGTGTATCAAATTAAGATTCAGTATGCCTATGCTAGTACTTCCTGTACTAAAAACAGAGGGCACCATTCATTAGGAACAGCAGGAGTGTCTCGGTATCAGGTAGAACTCCTCTGGGCGGTTCAGGCTTATCATATTTTCAATTATGCTTACAGATCTATTCTGTAACAAATTTCAGCTACTGTATACTATTGGAAGAGGCTGTGGCTCAGTGGGTAGTGCGCTGAACTTTGCATCAGGGGGTAGCAAGTTCGAGTCCCACTGCAGTCAGCATGTAGTTGTGTCACTGGGTAAAATACTTCACCCCAAATTGCTCCTGTGGGGATTGCCGACAGTACTGAATGTATGTAAGTCGCTTTGGATAAAAGTGTCAACAAGTGACATGTAATGGAAGAGCATTATTGGCCCATGTTCACCATGGAAAAGGTTTGAAAATGTTACTGATTTAATGGAAGATAAAAGAAGCAATTAGGGTGGTTCAAAAATAGTCATACGCGTGGGGATTTAGGTGGGCAGTGGGAAGACAATGGTAGTGCTATTAACTAGGCAGAAGATAAGAGAAAATGGCATAAATATGAAGAGAGAACCAAAAATTAACCTGGAGTGAACATTTGAATAAAATATATAAGAAATGTAAGGTGGTTCTAAATAAAATTACATGTCTAAATGGGGAGCAAGTAGGAGTATGCTGAGGAATATTTATATATCTTTGATAAGATCAGAACTCAATTATGGATGCGTAGTATACGGGTCAGCAGAAAAATATTGCTATAGAAGCTGGAAGTGAGTTCATGCCGGGGGGGGGGCTATTCACACTTCCACCAGCCAGTGCCCCCTTAACACTGACTTTGGCCCCCCTGAAAATGAAAAAACTAAAAACAAAAAAAGTTTATGATTAATTAATTTCTTGGCTGACGGAATAGGCATCCATCCATCCATCTTCTCCCGCTTATCCGTGGTCGGGTCGCGGAGGTAGCAGTTCCAGCAGAGAGCCCCAAACTTTCTTTTCCCTGGCCACATCAACCAGCTCTGACTGGGGGATCCCAAGGCGCTCCCAGGCCAGAGAAGAGATATAATCCCTCCATCTGGTTCTAGGTCTACCCCTTGGTCTCTTCCTAGCTGGACGTGCCTGGAACACCTCCCTAGGGAGGCGCCCAGGTGGCATCCTAACTAGGTGCCCGAACCACCTCAACTGGCTCCTTTCGAATAGGCATAACTAACTATATTTGTCATTAGTCGGACCCATTAGAGCAGGGGTCTTCAACACGTCGATCACGAGCTACCGGTATCTCGCAAGCCCTCAATAGCCCCCACTTTACAAATATGTTGTTTTGTTTTTTTTAACGCAAGCCTTCATCGCCACGGAGGGAGAGAGAGAGAGAGCTTTATCTATTTAATATAGTTGTAAAAAATAAAGTAAGAAATAATTCCAAAAAAAACAGTTTAAAAGAGGAGTGATTAGTCAAATATGCATAAATAAAAAGAAAGAATGCTATAGGTAACATAAGATAAGAGTAAACTAGTTTAAGTTATTTGTTATTGGTTGTGATCATATTCTAAAGATTTTTGGATTATTGAAAAGTATACAGCTCCCTTTCATATGAGTGTTGAGAGCTGTATCCATAAATTCATTTTGTGCTCAAAGTGTACCAGATTGATGCATTTAACTTCAACATTTAAAAAAAAAATCTTCCCGGTGGACCTTCCCTAGAGGATGTGAGGTCCATCCCCAAATAAAGCAGGTTAAAATAATTAAATTACATACATTGTCTTTTAGTAAACACTGAAAACGGGTCCCACAGACCCAAACAGCACACAAAGGTTAAAGGTAAGCATATAATAATGTGTAATGAAACAAATACCAATAACTGTATTGCATTGTTTTTTATGCGCAATTACTTCATACTGTTTTTGTCTTTTTCGTCCTGCATTTATTTTGCCCCCCTCAGAAAATAACTGGCCCCAGCCTGGCCCCCCCAGTCAAATTGGAATAGAACCGCCACTGCTTCATACACACTGACACGCACTGTGAATGATTATCCATTATAAACTAGCCATCTTTATCATGCACGCGCACTCACACAGGACGGTCACGGGGTTCACTGACTACGTTATGCCAAATCACGCCCCCATGAATCAAATGTTCGGGAGTCCCGATCTAACCCCACCCTCCTCTGCCCCGCAGCACTGTGTATGTCGGCGGAATAACGCTGCGCGCTCATTTCCAGGTTGAAGCAGCGGCTGAGACCTGTCCCACAGCTCAGCATGTCCCCGGGACTCAGACCTGTCTCCCCCCGCCTAACCCTCCTGCTCCCCCCGCTGCTGCTGCTGCTGCTGGCGGGGCAGCAGAGCCTCGCGACCCGCCCGCTGCTCGTGTTCCTGATCGACGGATTCCGTTATGACTACATGGACGACCTGAACGCGCTCCCCGGATTCCGAGAGCTTGCGAGCAGCGGGGTGAAGGTGGACTACATGACCCCGGACTTCCCCAGTCTATCTTACCCCAATTACTACTCACTAATGACAGGTACTATAGGCTATATATAGGCTATATATAGGCTATATATATATATCTATCTATCTATCTATCTATCTATCTATCTATCTATCTATCTATCTATCTATCTATCTATCTATCTATCAATCTATCTATCTATCTATCTATCTCTCTATCGCTCTCTCTCTCTCTCTATCTGTGTACCCCCCCTCCCTCTCTGCATCTATCATTAGCACAGGGTTGGTTCAGATTTCTTTGAAATGTGGTTTCACTGTTAATGAATACAAATGACAGAGCATTTTAGCAATCTCTAACCCAGTGGTTCTCAAACTTTTTTCAATCATGTACCCCCTTTGAAAAAAACCGTCAGCCAAGTACCCCCTGATCAGCGCAAAAACTATTTATTAGGGACAAAAAGCCTACATAAAGAGGTACAGTACAGCGCTGCAACATCGGTGTCTGATTTATTATAACAAGAACCTTGTAACTGAGAAACACTTGTGCTACATTTAAAATGTTTACTAGGGATGCTCCGATAGCCAATTTTGTGGCCGATCGTCGATCCGATCGAGTGGGCGGGGGGTTCTAGACCAATTTGACTGGGGGGGGCCAGGCTGGGGCCAGTTATTTTCTGAGGGGGGCACAATAAATGCAGGACGAAAAAGACAAAGACAGTATGAAGTAATTGTGCATAAGAAAACAATGCAATACAGTTATTGGTATTTGTTTCAGTACACATATTTATTTCAGATAATTATAGTTACAGTTGTTACACTCTAATCTGGGTCCGACTAGAATGACAAATAGCGTTAATTATGACTATTCCGTCAGCCAAGAAATCGTTTAATCATAAACTTTTTTGTTTTTTCAGGGGGGCAACAGGGGGGTCTTTAGTCAGTGTTCCCTGCAAGGTTAAGCATAAATGTAGTAAAAAAAAAACCCTGCAAGTTGCTCTTTAACTTTGGATAATAACACGGGAGAAATGAGCGGAAGTGCTCTCTTTTCCTCTCTCCCCCCTCTCTCTCTCTCCCTCTCTCTCTCTCTCTCTCTCTCTCTCTCTCTCTCCTGACAGCCTGTCAGTATCGTCTCATGAGGCTCACTGATCCAGTAATGAGTGACCCGACAGTGAAGAATAAATATATTTATAACTAATTTAGCTTGTTCCAGAGGTAGATAAAATAGCTAAGTGTGTAAGGTCTAACTCTTAGTGTGTGTTTTGCTCCGCTCACCAGTCCGTCACAGCGGGTGGAGCTGCAGGATTTCTGCTTCACACACTTTGCATACCGCTATTCTATTGTCTTTTTCGGACACCTTAAAATACTGCCAGACTGGTGTAGCCATTTTGGCGAGCTTGTTTAGCCGCGCACAGAGAAAAGTGTCATGCATTTTACGTCATAATTTTACATTGTTAACACTAAGACGACATTAGTTGCATTGAACTGATCTTTTTAATACTTACAATGTAGTGAGAAACATGGGCTTGTGCTTCACTGAGGATCTTTGTCATTCTCAGTGACTAGGGAGGCAAACGGCACACTTCGCGTTTTGAATAGGCCTAACACGGAGTTTCCACTGGGGACAGGGGGGACATGTTCACGAAGGAGCGTCTGTGTGTGTGTGGCACGAGCGCATCTTGTGAGAGAGAGATAGAAAGAAAGAGATAGAGACAGAGAGAGTTACGGGTGTTGTTGTTAGCATTTGGTGCTAGCTTGGAGCTAACGGAGATTAGTAGCTGTTTCAACAATAAGGAGAGGGAGAGTCCTCTCCTGTCGGACTGAGAGAGTTAACGTCAGCTCAGGGAGGTAAAGGACTCTAAGTGATTAGATTGTAAACTTTAGTCAAATAAAAAGAAATAATGCAGACTAGGTAAGATAAAGATAGGAGAGAGGAGTTTATCAATGATTTGTTATTGGTTGTTAGCATATTCTAATGGTTTTTTGATTATTTAAATATATACAGTTCTGTATATATGTGTGTTGAGAGCTGTATCCATAAATCTCTTAATGTTGCCCTCAAAGTGCACCAGATTGATGCATTCAACTTCAATTTAAAGAAAAACATCTTCCCGGGGCCGGACCCCCCTAGAGGATGTCATCACAAATAAAACAGGTTCACATGGATAGGATACTAGATAAGTGTGCACACTCATTATATACAACACACATTTGTATTGGATTTGTTAACACTATAGTCCCTAATATATTTGTAGAAAGGCAGGAAATGGAATTCAATTGAGAAAATGTTTCATTGCGGAGGACCCCCTGTTTCGTGTCCCCCCCACTTCTCAAACCAAAGTTACACCCTTGCCTATGTACAACTCTGTTAATATAAAACCCACACTGCTCAAACTTCCTTACTTTTCCTAACATTGGTATATTTATTTATTAAGTTCGGGGCGTGGGGAATGAAGAGAGAAAAATATATGAGCATTTATAGGCTACCTATAACCGCCAGACAGGATTTTGACCCCTCATATAAACATAGCCTATGGATAATGCTAAGCTATACTTTGCGGCCACAACCCGTTGCCAAGCAACGCTTATTGTTTAGGTGTCCTTTGAGAAGCAGGCAGTCATATAATTAACTAGAACTAGCTGGATCTGATGGATTCATTTGGACATCACATAAACGCGAGTGAAGTATACCCGGCCGCAGGGCCGTGGGAAGTAGGGGTGCTGAAGGACAGGGAATCTGCACGTCCACAAGATTAAATGGAAATATAATACAAATAGCCTACCAAAAAAAACTATTTTTCAACCTTGATATAACAACATTCATAATTAAGTAAAGATAACACCCTTTTCATCCCGGTTACATTTTCCATATGCCCTGTACGATGGGCGATGTAAGTGATGAAAGTGGGGCATGTTGGCTTATCAGGCGCCCGCAGCTGACAGAGAGAGAGAGAGACAGGGCGGGGATTGTTGTTAGCTTCTGCTGCGCTAACGGATAAAATAAGCTGTTTCTACAATAATAAGGAGTAGGAGAGCTCTCTCCTGTCAGACTGAGAGGCTCAGTGAGGTAAAGGACTCTGAGTGTTTAGATTGTTCACTTTAGTCTAAGTTATCTCAGTGGGTCTCAAACGGTTCGATCACAATTGATGTAAACAAATATTTCCAAGGCACTCCTTTATAATTATTGGGATAAACATAAACAGGTTTGAAATCATTTCAATGCATAGGCTACTATAAGACAGTAAACCAAAAATATCATTTAAAACTGGAGAGATAAAAAAAAATGCATAGATAAATGTTAACTAGGTAAAATAAGATATGAATGAACCACAAAAATAAAATAAGTTACATGTATTTGTTATTGGCTATGGTAGGTTATTGGTTATGTTCACATGGGCTACTTATTTGATTAATAAAATGTAAACCGATCTTTTTCATATGGGTGTTTAGAGTTGTATCCCCTTGATCAGGTCTCTTTAATTGTGTGCTCAAAATGCACCAGATTGAAGCATTTTACTTTAAATGTTGAAAAAACCCGTCCCCGGACCCCCCTAGAGGATGTGACGTCCACCCCCCAATTAAAACATGTTCATACATAATACAATATACAATATAAATGTATATAAGCTGTCCACCATGTCAATAACTTTCTCTTTTTGTAGTGTATGGTCTTTTGTAGAGGTTTTTCATTGCCAGCTAAAATCTTGCCTAGGGCAGCAAATTGGTCAGAACCAGCCATGGTGTCATCCCCACAGCACCCCCCATTTGGAACATGTTCCCACGGCTATGCCCGGCCGTACGCGAGAGAGAGATCAGAGATCAGATCAGCTGTTGCTGACGGAGAACACGCAGCTCTACCGGATCACAGCAGGGCCACTTATTACAGGTTCAGCGAGCTGCACGAGACTGACGGGCTGTCAGGAGAGGGAGAGAGGAAAAGAGAGCACCCCGTTTATTTTATTATCCAGAATTACTGTAAACTTTTGAATAAAATAGTTAATCCACTATTAGCAGTTTGTTTAAATGTATTACTTATGTTGTTTTTTCATTAACATAAAATAAATCTCACGTACCCCCTGCAGTATTTAAAAACGTTGCTCTTTCAACATCAAGAAGCAACATTTTCATCATGAATGTAAATAATTAGAAATCAAAACTCAGTTTTACAAATCCAAAATCCTTATTAAAAGATATATATTATAGATATAATATGGGCCTGTCACATAAGTGTTGCATAATGTTGATGTGTGTGTAATATTGTTGTTGTTGTTGTTGTTGGTGGTGGTGTGCCGAAGTCGTGCCGAGTCATCAGAATTGTTGTATTTTACAAAGTTACAGTCTTATCATTCTCATGAGGTATCTTTGTCCTGGTTACAGAAATCCTTTGTGTGTTCTCCATTATGTTATGGAGCTCAAATGTTTTTCTGGTGTTTTTCACTGTGGTGGTAATTCTGCCCAGAGCTATTCAGGGACCATGTCTGAGGAGTCTCTTCTGCCATTTCAGATGAACTGTCTCTGTGTTGAGCATTAATGATTCACTAGACAAGATACACATTACTGTAGGGTTGTAGAAGTATAAAGATGGTAGATTGTACTCTGAGGCCTTTACAATCCACTATAAATGTGATTATGCTAGAGAATAGATAAGGGACTTGTGTAAGAGATGAGCTTTCAGGCCACATCTGTCTTGATATTGATCGGGAGTTTGATTCAAACTGTGACTGGAGAATGGAGACAAACGGTATCTCTGGTCCTAAGTCAAAACGGTGTTGAGATGCACAGGCTGCAGTGGAGACGCTGCGCACAGCTGATCGACAGCTGGGACACTAACCACCAAATACAAAAACATAATTCAGATCCAGTCGTCATGACTCCACTCCGGAGGGATTCCCCGATCATTTCTTACAGTTTCTCATCAAGGGGGTGTCTCCTGTCCCCGGTACAAACACACTGCCTGAGGAAGGCTATGTGTATTTTTGTTGTCATTAACCTTTTTCGGACCACTTATTTATTTATTTTGGTGACGATCCGATCCATACTGCTACTCTGGTTCAAACTGCATCCACCAAACAATATGATTTATCTCGACCTCCCCAAAATA
Organism: Notothenia rossii; assembly: GCF_949606895.1. Lineage (NCBI taxonomy): Eukaryota > Metazoa > Chordata > Actinopteri > Perciformes > Nototheniidae > Notothenia > Notothenia rossii. Next base: position 58,714,623 of record NC_136901.1, on the reverse strand, counting down.
AACAAAATCTGACACGGTGTGAGATGTTTTTGTTAGCTGTTCTGTCGTCATTTCCTGCGATCTGCATGCAATCAGTCAAAAATAAATGAATGAAAGGGCGTTTCTTTGACTATTTATAGGCAAATATGGGCGTTACGTGAAGCCCGCAAAAGCTGCACCGCATTTCGAGTCGGTTGTGATTTATAAAGGGAAACAGGCGTAGGAAGTGCCTTACGCACTTTCCTCGCCGGTACGCAATGTTTGGTGAATCGGAAAGTGGCGAAAAATGTATGGACCTATTTTTCGGATTTCCACTACGTAAGCAACCTTCCCACGTCAATCCTACGCACAGCGTTATACATGAGGCCCCTGGGCTTGGGTTGATAATCGCAGCATCTTAGCGGAGGATCCCTAGGTTGTTCCAGCGAGGTGGCGGATCAGCGCGACCCTTGATGTTACCTTGGCCTTGACTTCTTCAAGGTGTTGTTTGAAGGACAGTGTCCAATCCAGACGCACGCCGAGGTACTTCGGGGCTTTCTGGACCTCCAAACGTTTGTTATTGACGCGCACCTCAAGTTTCTTCCTAGCTTCTCTGGTGCTAAGATGGTATGCCGCTGCTACTGTCTTTCCGATGTTGAGCTGTAGACGCCACCTTTGAAAGTATGCTACCAGGGTGCCAATGTCGTTGTTAAGGCCATCTTCCATCGCCTTCCATGTTGGTCGTCTCAGCATAATGGCTAGATCGTCTGCATAGCCGTACTTTCTGGATGATGTGTCAGGTACCTCGTGTATATATGTTGAACAGCATCGGCGAGAGAACCGACCCCTGCGGAACACCGTTCCTCAGTCTTCTGAGCCTGCTGCGATGGCCATAGCTGGTCTGGAGGAAAAAGCTGCGGTTGGCAAGTGTCTCCATGATGAACTTAACCATATGCCGGTCTGGCATTGTCCTCAACAGCTTCAGGTGGAGTCCACAGTGCGAGACAGTGTCGTATGCGGCAGTCAGATCCAGGTACACTACCCCAGCTCTCTCATTGTCCTGGAAGCTGTCTTCGATGTCCTGAGAGAGTAGTGTTACCTGGTGTACTGTTGACCTTCCACGACGAAAACCAGCTTGTTCCCGTGGAAGCTGTGAGTCCACCACTGGCTCGATGGGGCTATGGATCATCCTCTCCAAGATCTTGAATGGGACACAGAGCAGCGAGATGGGTCTGTATGGCTTGGGGTCTTCCGCAGGTTTATTTAGCTTCGGCAGAGCTATGACGGAGGCACGGCGCCAGGTCTTTGGGAGCTTTGACCTCCGGTAGCACAACGAGAAGAATGCACAGAGCCAAGCAGATGTTGTTGTGCTCTGGTGGGTGAAAAACTTTGCCCGGCTTGAGCTTAATTATGGCCTCACTTAGTTAATCTGCTGTAAAGTCTCCTGAGAGGTTGGAATCGACACTGTCCGCTCCCAAGATGGAAGACACCTCGCGCGATGTCAGTCGGGGGCGAAGTCTTTTTCTGCGTCCGGGAAGCGGCCGTTCTTCAGGAGCTGGGATGCGATGGCATCTACTATTATATTACATATGGATGCTTCAGAAGCCCTGTATGATGATGGACAAACACGTTCAGCTGTGTTTCCCCCCCCCCCCCAAACATTCCACTCGTTGTTCGTCCTTGTAAGTAGTCAAATTTGTTTAAGTTGCAGGACTGAAAACCAAGAGTTACCCTGAAGTCGGAAATCGGAAAGCTGGTAGTTCAATCCCCGGCCCCTGCAGTCAACATGTCTAAGTGTCCTTTGCAAGTCACCGATCCCCTTATTGCCCCCTATGCCTTGTCCAGCTGTGTGAACAGCAGTCTCTGCACACTATGACGTGATGCTCTCTAACGGTCGACCACACTGTGAACATGCTGAGTCATAAGCAATCAGATATGATCAGATACTCTAAACCAGGTCCAGACTTGTCTTCCAGTTTAAACAGTAAAGATACCTAATGACAGAGACCGGTTGTGTAGTGCCGCTGCTCTTTTTCTCTGCAAGACATTTTCTACACAACCTAGGTAGAAATTATGTGCTGATGTGTGTGTTTCAGATGAACACACTGCACACTCTAAACCAGGTCCAGACCTGTCTTCCAGTTTAAACAGTAAAGATACCTAAGGACAGAGGTGCAAGATGTTTTCATACCATTTCTACACAACCTAGGTAGAAAAACTAACTATAAAGTTTTAACAGTCAAGCCAAGTTGAGCAAGCAGCAAAATCCCAAAGTACCGAGAATAATTGTACCGGGATGTATGTTATTTGGGACACACAAGTCTTTGGGAAAAACACGTGTGTCTGTGTGTTTGTTTGTGTGTGTGTGTGTGTGTGTGTGTGTGTGTGTGCGTGCGTGCGTGCGTGCGTGCGTGTGTGCGTGTGTGCCTGCGTGCGTGCGCCAGTCTGGGATGCATGCCTTTGTGTTGCAGTCCCCTCTCTTAGTAAGCTCTATAAACAACAGCCCATCATGGCCAACAGGATGTGAGTTCTGGAGCTCCACCCCGATGATGTGCTGATGTGTGTGTTTCAGATGAACACACTGCACACTGTTAAGAGTGTGACTGGCTGGTGACACACACTTACCTCAACGCATCCAGTGGAGTCACTACTGTAGCCAGTCCTGCTTGCTGCTCTTTTTGTTTGCCCTAACCTATATTTAAATGAAAACCATTGACGTGTTAGTCCATCTCTCAATGATCTGACGGAGCTTTAAGAACACCTCACAGGAAAATGATCTGTTGCAGTAGCAAACCAAACTACTGATCCTTCCTAGATCCTCCGGTTCTGACTCAGTCACCGCAGCTTCTTACCCGTGTGCCATCCATAACAAGCAGATAAATAATACAGATATGTCATCATGCATTAACTGTATTATTATTATGGTCTATGGTTGGTGCACTTTAGTAAATAGGTGCTACAAAAGGGAAACAACAAAGAAACCTAGGTGAACCCAGCTCACCAGAAGGAGCAAACCCCTGAGGGTCTGAGGGTTGCCCTGAGGGTCTGAGGGTTGCTCACTATTGGATCAGCATTAAAAAAAAGATTTTTGTATCATTTCCTGTTGCTCCTCCACTCTGCCTTTATAAATGACCCCTGAGTTGTTTATTTATCTTATTATCATTATTATTTTTGTTAATATTGTTATTATTTAGTTTTTATTATTATCTCTCCTTCCTTGTCTTCTCTCAAAACTGTGATCTGACTTCACATAAAAGCACCTCACATTTGTAATTTCCTGGTAGAGGCTTGGACTGAAGTGATGAGGAATTTTTTGAAAATACAGCAGTTCTGTTCTAAGCCATATCTCTTTCTTTCTCTACATCTCTCTCTCCCTCTGCTGTTGTGTCTCTTCTGTCTGTGGATTGGCTACAATGGGAAAATGAAATTAGGCCAAAAGTTGTATTTATTACCTCGAAAAGCCAGCAGTTGGTAACCGACCTGAGTGACGTGTCTCACTATTTCCTAAGCACCTCAGGCAGGTAGCCTACACAGTCCACAAGTGAGCGTTGCAGAGACCGTTTCTCACCCATTTCATCAACACTTCTCTAACTTCTGGTCACTTTCCAAACACTCTCAACTCAAGGAGGCAAGAGTAAACCCTCTCCTAAAGAAACCCACTCTCAACCCGCCTGAAGTTATAAACTACAGGCCTGTCTCTCTCCTCCCGTTCCTGTCTAAAACACTTGAACGCACTGTCTTTAAACAACTCTCCTGTTATCTCCATCAGAACAACCTTCTGGATCCGCACCAGTCTGGTTTCAAGGCAGGTCACTTAACAGAAACTGCTCTCCTTGCTGTCTCTGAGTAACTGCACACGGCTGAAGCAGCCTCCCTCTCCTCTGTCATCATCCTTCTGGACCTGTCTGCTGCATTCGACACGGTGAACCATCAGATCCTCCTTCGCACTCTCCAAGAACTTGGAGTTTCAGGCACTGCACTTTCCCTCCTCACCTCATACCTCAAAGACTGTACCTACAGGGTAACTTGGAGAGGGTCCGACTCCGACCCTTGTCAATTAACTACAGGGGTCCCTCAGGGCTCTGTTCTTGGTCCCCTCCTCTCCTCTTTGGACACAAACTCGCTCGGATCAGTCATTAGCCCGCATGGTTTTTCATACCACTGCTATGCTGACGACACCCAATTAATTCTGTCCTTTCCCCGCTCAGAGACCCAGGTCGTCGCACTCATCTCTGCTTGTCTAGCTGCAGCTCATCCAGAATGCAGCGGCTCGTCTGGTTTTCAACCTTCCAAAATGTTCCCAAATCATGCGGCTCCTCCGCTCACTACACTGGCTTCCAGTAACTGCTAGAATCCACTTCAAGACATTGCGTACCATGATGCGAATTGATCTGGCCCTTCCTACATCCAGGACATAGTTAAACTGTACACCCCAGCACGTGCACTCCGCTTTGCATCAGCCAAACGGCTCGCTGCACCCGCACTGCGAGGAGGACCCAAGTTCCCATCAGCAAAAACACGTCGGTTTGCTATCCTGGCTCCAAAATGGTGGAATGAGCTCCCCATTGAAATCAGGACAGCAGATAGCTTACACATCTTCCGGCGCAGACTGAAAGCTCATCTCTTTTGACTCCACTTCGAGCGATAGAATTACTAACAAAACTTATATACAAATAAAGGACTGGCTTATCTAAATCCAGTTGAGTAGCACTTGAAATGTTTTGGCTCTATGAAACCTGATGTACTTATATGATTCTGTTTTCTTCAAGGTTTTATCTTCTTGGTCGAATGCACTTATTGTAAGTCGCTTTGGATAAAGCGTCAGCTAAATGCAATGTAATGTAATGTAATGAAGGTTAACAGGGGAGGCTGAAATTAAACTGAGGGGGCTATGGCCCAAGCTACATTGCTAACTCCTTGGTCAGCTACAAGCCGTGAAGAGCACTGCGATCCTCTGCTGCTGGTTTGTTTGAGGTTCCCAGAAACAGCAGCAAAAAGATTGGTGATGCAGCTCTAATTAATCATGCCCGAAAGTTATGGAACAAAATCCTTGTAGACATCAGGGAAGCCTGCTCTGTTGAAGTCTTTAAAAAAGTTCAAAACATATCTGTACAAATTAGCCTTTTAGGAAGCAAACTCCTGCTCTCTGCTGCACTCTGATGCACTTTAACCTGTCAGTTGATGTTGTATTATTATTATTATTATTATTATTATTATTTGCTGCCATTAATTCTATGTGTAATCACAATGTGAATTTGCACTAACTAAGTGATTTAAATGTTCTGTGAGTATTTTTAAAGGTCTCCTATCATGCATAATGCACTTTTTCATGTATTTTATACCTAAATATGTGTCCCCGGTGTGTCAGGGAACTCACAAGGTGTCAGAAAAAGTAAAACCCTCTCTCTTTTACTCCGTACCCACATCTCTAAAAACGGGGGTACAACGGAGCTGATCCAGATTTGCGTCCGATATGACGTAATATCGAAAATGTGGGCTGGCTTTACGCCCACTGCCCTATCAGAAACGGCACTATCAGAAACAATGCCCGACTCCTTTGGACATAATATGGTCTTGTGTAAAAAAGTAGGAACTCGAAAACAGGTAATGATGACTCGGACTCGGACTCGGACACTCCTTGGGTGACTCGGACTTGGACTCGGACTCGACAACGACTCTCCCTCGGTGAATCGGACCTGGACTCGGACTCGAAGAGTGGTGACTCGAGAGTGACTTGGACTCGTGAATTGGTGACTTGACTACAACACTGCCAACTATATAATATTTACCTTGTTCATTAAAAAAAATATATATATATATATTTTTTAAATATATATATTTTTTTGTTTTTGTTTTTTAATGACAATCAAACATGTGGGAAGAGGGGGGCAGCGCCACTGTCTGAGACCTATCATATATGCCTAAAAATTGTCTAATAGGAGGCCTTTAACCCTCCTGTTGTCTTCGGGTCAAATCTGACCGATTTACTACTTTCATCAATCATAACTTTTTTGTTTTACATTCGATTGCATTAAGGCTTTACGATATCCTTCACAATAGACATTTGAATATATGAAATAGCTGATCACTTTCATTGAATTTTGGATGATTCAGTCAACTTTGTAAAACCCATGGTGTTCCGGGTCAAAAATGACCGCCATAAAGAAAAGGAATTAGTAACCATCCGGATCAGATAAAACACGCACACAAACACCCCCCCACACATACTATAGATGTGTCGTCCCCCCCCCCCCCCTTATGTGCCCAATCCACCCATGTGAATCACACCTGGCACACACAAACACACACACACAAAGAAAAATTTGACACATTTCCCGCTCTTATCAATCAATCAATGTTTATATAGCCCAATATCACAAATGTTACATTTGTCTCAGTGGACTTCACAGTTTTTACAGAATATCAGTATGACAATACGACACCCTCTGTCCTTAGACCCTCACATCGTACAAGGAAAAACTTCCAGAGAAAACCCACAGTTTAAAGGGGAAAATGGGAGAAACCTCAGGGAGAGCAACAGAGGAGGGATCCCTCTCCCAGGACGGACAGACGTGCAATAGATGCCGTGTGTAAATTGAAAAGATAATACATTTGCAACATAGGTAGTCCAAATGTTTGGAAATGCATGGGTGTATAATAGGAAGATGAATCCACTAGGGCTGTCCCGAATACCATTTTTCGGGCTCCGGATATTCGGTAGTAATCAGCAGCGAATATTCGAATATTCGGTGCGGAGAGATTTTTATTATTTTTTTATTTATTTTTTTCTCCCAAAAGGTTTCATAACACGCTCTGAATCCGACACACCTGACAACACACTGTTAAGCAGAAGCGCAGAAAAAGCATACTATTACGATTTATATTTATTTATTGTCTCAGTACTACTCACATACATTAAAACTAAATGTTTCCTTTGCATTTAACCCAGCCGCAGTGCAGCGCCCGGGGACCAAATCTGGTTCCAAATTCCGTAATGTTTTACAACCTGAAGATACAAAACACATATTTCTGTTATAACAACAATACTTTTAATAACATATAACATTAACACAATAACGTTTAAATAAATGAAGAACGAAAAATAAATGAACGAACTGTATGCCAATAATTGCCTTAGCCCCAGATGTTCCCACATTGCTCCTATTATTTTCACTATTCGGATAAAATTGAAAAACTAATATAAAAAAACAATTCGGTTGCTTGCTTGCAAATATTTTCCAAGCAAAAATAAGTGCACGTTTTTATCATGTGTAACGTGACTGTTTAAACGGCGGATAAAGCAGCTTCATCATGGCAACTTGACAACAGCTAAACTAAGCTAGGCTACTACTCACAGCATCCAGGTGACTTGTTGTGCCACCGTGGTAGGCCAGTTTCCTGTCGCATATTTGGCACACTGCCTTCTTCTTACCGTCGTCCAATTTAAAATGGTCCCACACAGCTGAAGTCTTCGGCATTTTGTGTTCAGGTGTGTGAAGTCAGGTGAAGCGAGCCGTTTGCGTTCGTGACTGTGAGTGAACGCGATCTCAGGAGCACAGGCTGAGATTGTATATATTTCCGCATTTTAACAGTATAATTCAAAAGTATAAATATAGTATAAGAATATGGCAATTTGCCTTTATTGATAGCATACATTTAGGAAAAAATAAATATTTTTTAGAAAAAAATAAATAAAAACGAATATCCGAATAATGAAATTGAAACCCGAATAGTTGGCCAACGAACGAATATTCGAATATTCGGGTACAGCCCTAGAATCCATGAGGATATCCATCCAGGACTTATGATCCAGGACCACAGCAACAGGCACAGCCACGACTCAAGATCCAGGGCTCGCGATCCAGGACACAGGACCGCAGCAACAGGATCATCCATGACTCCGGATCCCGGCGCATATAGACACCAAAAAGAAAGACATTTGGGGAAGCTGGGTCATTCGGAACATGAGAGTACACAGGTATAGACAGAGAGAAGGAAGAAGTAAGATGTCCCCCGACAAACTAAGCCTATATCAGCAAAACTAGAGGCTGAATCTAATCAGCCCTAACTATAAGCTTTATCAAAAAGGTCACCTTTTCCACTGCTAGAAACGTTTCTTCTTCGTCGATGCCGCTGACGCCTGCCATCTAGCTCTCTGGCGCCACCCAACGACCAGAGGCTTCTATGCCAATACAGCGACCCATTTCTGTTTTAACCAACATACACAGAAGGTTGGTGACTCAGGTTGGAAAAAGTAAGTCCAAATGGATCTGTTTGAGTTTGTCGAATTTCACAGAAGTTCCGCATGCTCCACGGTCTATCACGGGCGGTCAGAGTGATAGTATATCAAACACATTTAAACTGGCTCTATTAAATGTCAGGTCTTTAGCAGGTAAATCATTTCTAATCAATGATTTTATCACCAAGCACAATCTGGATTCTATGTTTTTAACTGAAACTTGGTTAGACCAAAACAACACTGCAGCTGTTCTTATCGAATCAACTCCTCCCAACTTTAGTTTTATGAGTCAGGCAAGACTGCATAAGAAAGGGGGTGGAGAAGCTATTTTGTTTAATGATTTATTTCAATGCAAGAAGACTACGTATGGGAACTTTGCTTCTTTTGAATATGTGGCCCTTCAGCTGAAATGCTCCTCTCGAGCTATTTTCCTAAACATCTACAGACCACCCAAATACTGTGAAAGCTTTTTTGATGATTTTACCAAGTTGTTGTCTATAGTGTGTATTGACTTTGACCGCCTAGTCATTGTTGGTGATTTTAATATCCATGTTGACAATCCCCAGGACAGAGGGGCTAAAGAACTATTTTGTGTTATTGACAATTTTGGACTGACTCAGCATGTCAAGGGTCCGACGCACAATAAGGGGCACACCCTGGACTTAATTGTATCAAAGGGTCTGAACATCTCTAAGCTTGCGTTGACTGATCTAGCGCCCTCCGATCATTCCTTTGTTTTCTTTGAGAGCTCTATTACCGTCCATACAATTGTTAAGAAAGAGGTAGCCACTAGACGTCACTTAACTGAAAATGCAGAGGAAATGTTTGCTCAGATTTTTACTCCCTTGCCCATGTTAACTTCTCAGTAAATGAGCTAGTTGATCATTTTAATTCTAAAATAACAAATGTCATGGATGCCATCGCTCCCATTAAAATAAAGGAAGTATCTAACAAGAAAAAATCTCCATGGAGAAAAGCCATGACTGTGAGAACAGCCAAAACTGAGTGCAGAAAAGCTGACCGCAGGTGGAGAAAAACAAATCTCCAAGTTTACTTCGAAATATATAAAGAGAAACTCGGTTTCTATAATCAGGAAATAAAAAAGGCACGACAGTCTTTCTTTTCTGACATCATTACCAAAAACAAAAACAACTCACGTGCTTTGTTTGCTACTGTCAACAGACTAACAAACCCCCCAGTGTCAGTAGCTCCAGAATTTCTATCCACCAGGGCCTGCAATGATTTTGCCTCCTTCTTCACTGACAAAATCATGCAAATTAGACAGGCACTCAGTGCCTCTGCATCAGGTACAGCAAATGTACTGTCCCTGTGTTCACCTAAAGCCAATTCAGACACCATGTCACAATTCCGTCTGATAAATGCTAAAGACCTGCAAGACATTATTCAACATCTGAAATCCTCCTCCTGTAGTCTCGATATTATTCCGACAGGATTTTTCAAAACTGTTTTTCCCTGCATGGCCTCAGATATACTACACATAGTAAACTCTCTTCAAAAAGGTGTATTTCCACAGGCCCTGAAAACTGCAATAATTAAACCGCTACTAAAAAAGCATAACTTAGACCAGGGGTGCCCACACTTTTTTGGCTGGTGAGCTACTTTTGAAATGACCAGCTAACCGAGGTCTACCAACCAAAAATAAAATCCCAAATTGCAAGGGTTGCTGAATAACACGTTTTATTTTTACATGGGATAACTACAATAGGGCTGCAACAAACGACTAATTTGATTATCGATTAATCTATAGATTAATGAAACGATTAATCGACTATTCGGACTACTACTGTGTGCCTTGCACAATTTCTTAAACGTTCTTATTTAGCCATCAACTTTTAGATTTAGTTTGAGGTTGTTTTAGGCATGTGGAAACTAACAATGAAGACAATAAAGATGAATACTTGATTCAAAAATACATATATTATTAAATTAACTTAACAAATTGTGAACAAAATTAACATTGCTTTTTATTTGAATTAAATAAATAATATTTCACATCAAAAGAAACAACAATGTTTTAACAAATCTTATTAAATAATCTGATGACAGAACTGTAAACAGAATAGCTGAAGCTTTAACAAAATAAATAACTCAGTTACCTCTAATCATTAACCCATGTTTGTATAATGTAGTTAACTCCGTGTGTTGCTGCTAGCATACATAACACCTGACGTGGAAACGTTACTCGTGGATGGGGCTACAGAGCTACTAGAAAGACAGTCGAACCCGGTGCATTCCTCCGTCCGAATGTGGTGCACTTTTGCTAAATGTTTAGACAAATTGCTCGTGTTACCGCCCTTACATGCTAAACACTTTTGGTGACGAGCATTGTCCACCTCAAGATGGGTAACATGTAACCACACCTTGGAGCGCTTCTCTCCACCATCTCCTCCGTGTGTTGCTGCATGTAGCAGCTGCGTGTGTGTAAACCGCCCCCTTGCAAACGGATGGGGGAGAGAGAGATCTCTTCTGGATTGGAAAGATAGAAAATACACCGACCATAGACGCATTTGTTTGTCTTTTTGCATGTTAGAAACGAGTTGGCGACACTAAGACTAAGAGATAATGTTTGTGTAGCAATAATACATGACCTTTCTCTTTCTCAACTCGCTACTCGGAGGGAAGTCGCTTTCATATGCCTTGTGAACACTCCGATAATGCCTCTCCACGTTACCTTTCTTTGGCAGAGCGACGCTTGCTTTACAAATAAGGCAAATAACCTTTGAATGTGACATCACAAAAAAACATTCTCTGGTATGTCTTTAGCTTTTTGCTCGTTCCCGCACTCATTTTGTTGTTTGTCTCTCCCGGCATTTGACTGATTTTGTATCGCTTTGCATTCTGGGTTAACAGACTGGAAAGCGATAGGTCGCTTTTTTTGTCAATCAAGTAAACTCCTGAATTAAGTGGCAGGGAGGCCAAGGGAGGAGGGATCAAAACCTGTTTTGCCTATTTTAACGGAGCTGGATTTTTTTTTTTTATGAATGACTCGCGATCTACCAGTATTGCCCCCGCGGTCGACGTACTGGGCACCTCTGATAGACACAACCGTAATGAATAATTACAGGCCAATATCAAACCTGCCGTTTTTAAGCAAATTGATCGAAAAAGTTGTTTTTCAACAGTTGAGTCATTTCATGTTTTTAAATGACGGATTTGATGGGTTTCAGTCGGGATTTAGACCTACCCACAGCACTGAAACTGCTCTTGTAAAGGTCTTAAATGACATTCATTTAAACACAGACTGTGGCAGAATATCAGTGTTAGTATTATTAGATCTCAGCGCTGCATTTGATACTGTGGACCACAACATATTGCTAGACCGTCTAGAAAACTGGGTGGGAGTTTCAGCAACAGCTCTAAATTGGTTTAGTACCTACTTAAAGGACAGAAAAAACTTTGTCTCAATAGGCAACTACACATCAACTTTGACAAATATGTCATGCGGGGTGCCTCAAGGCTCCATCTTAGGACCTTTGCTTTTTAATATTTATATGCTACCTCTGGCTGAAATTATTAAAAAGAGCGATCTAACTTATCACATCTATGCAGACGACACCCAGATTTCTTTTAAAATTACACCGGGAGACTACTCTCCGATTAGAACACTGAGCAAGTGCATTGACAACGTAGAACCTTTCTTTTTAAAGATAGCTGCAGATTTTATTGCTCCACCTCTCACTACTCTTTTTAACCTCTCCCTAAGCACAAACACAATTCCAAAATTGTGGAAGTCAGCGTATGTCCTGCCTTTGCTAAAGGAGGGGAGGCCACCTTATTAAATAACTACAGTATAGGCCAATCTCTAAATTGTCAGTTCTGGCTAAGGTTCTTGAACGCTTAGTGAGTGAACAGGTAAAGGTGTTTTTATGTACAAATGACATCCTGTCTAAACATCAGTCAGGCTTCAGAAAGCAACACAGCACCATCACTGCAACAATGAAAGTGATGAATAATGTGGCGAGTATTTTAGATAATAAGCAGAGTTGTGCAGCTCTATTTATTGACCTTTCCAAAGCGTTTGACATCGTCGATCATCGCATTTTAAAGCAGAGGCTAGCCAGTATAGGCATGTTCAGCCATGCAGTAGGGTGGTTTGTGAAATACCTCTCTGAAAGGTCCCAATGTGTTCATTTTGATGGGCTGTCTTCTGAGTGGTTGAACATTGCAAATGGTGTTCCCCAAGGTTCTGTTTTAGTTCCACTTTTATTCTCCATATATATCAACAGTTTAGGTGAAAATGTCGTTGAAGCTACTTTACATTTTTATGCGGATGATACCGTGATGTACTGTGCAGGTCACTCCATTAAGGAGGCTGGTGTTAAATTACAGGTTGTTTTTAACATTATTCAGACTCAGCTCTCTGAACTAAAGCTTCTTTTAAATGTTGAGAAAACCAAAGTAATGCTCTTTTCTAAAGCTAAAAAGACACCAGAGCCTGTTTTAGATATTGTAACTACGCAAGGAATAAAACTTGAAGTGGTTACCTGTTACAAATACCTTGGTATCTGGCTTGATGATTGTCTCACTTTTAAACTTCATGTCAATAACCTGCTTAAAAAGCTGAGGGTTAGGCTAGGTTTCTTCTAGAGGAACAAGTCCTGTTTCTCGCTGGAGGCCATGAAAAGGCTAGTCACTGTGACCTTTTTACCTGTGCTGGACTATGGTGATTTGATGTATATGAATGCACCTGCCAATTGCTTGGTCAAGTTAGATGCTGCGTATCACAGTGCACTAAGATTTGTGACAAACTGTAAAGCATTAACACATCACTGTACCCTGTATGCAAGGGCTGGTTTGCTTTCACTAACTGAGGCTCAGTCACTGGTACATTTTTATATACAAAGCCATGTTAGGGAAACTTCCATCTTATGTCTGCTCCCTGATCTCACGGAAAATTGTAAGTGGCTACTGCCTGAGATCGAATAATGTTGTTTTATTAAATGTGCCAACTGCTAGGACTGTCTTAGGGAAGACAGCTTTTAGATGCGCAGCTCCTCTGTCTTGGAATAGTCTGCAAATTGAATGGAAACTGAACAATCTGGTGCCACTAAATGTTTTTAAAGCTCGGTTGGATGCTACTCAATCGGAAGCTATTGGTACCTGTTTATGTGGATAATTATGTAAATGATGCTGTATGATGTCCTTTTGTTGTTCTATTTATGTTTTTATGTTTCATGTGGAACTACTTGAGCTGGTCTCCCTTGAAAAAGAGATCAATGATCTCAATGGGATTCATCTGTATAAATAAAGGTTTGAAATGAAATTGAGCACATCACTGACTGGATGACTCAGAACTTTCTCCAACTGAACAAACAAAAAACAGACAAAAAAATCTATCAGAAAACGGCAGCTGATCCAGAACGCTGCTGCACGTGTCCTCACTAACACTAAAAGAGTGGATCACATCAGTCCGGATCAGAAATCTCTACATTGGCTTCCAGTCGACCAAATAATTGATTTTAAAGTACTATTGCTAGTTCTTAAATCATTTAACAACCTAAATAACACACTACTACAGGAAAGGGAAAACCCCAAAAGCATAATAGGGCCCTTTTTAGTTTAAATAGCTTAGTAGCACACTGACAGGTTACTTAAATTCAGTCTCTAGGTTAACTAAACTAAGGTTGTTTTATTTTACATTATATCACTGTGGACAAGTTTCTACCCTTCTGGCAGTGAGAGTTATTATAAACTGTCGACATGAGCTTCAGTAAGCAGTCCGACCGGTTAACCTGCTTCTGTAATTTTGGTAGTCATAGCAGAGCCAGCAAGACAAAACAAGAGTTATAAAAAGGAAGATAAAAGGTCATGAGTTACAATAAAGGCATTCCTGAACTCTAATAAGCTCTGCAGCTCCCCTTTGTAATAAAATAATCTATTGCACCCATGTGTTCACTCTGGGCATCAATGTTGACACCTGGGGTGAGTATTGTGTGAATCTAGAGAACCCCACAGGAGTAAGGAGAAAACTAAATCATAATTAAAGTGTTTTGCCTGCATGTGCTCCTACGGTTAAATTGGAACAAATGCATTAAATAATGTACCACTGTAATACCTCCCCACACCTTATCCTTTTTTTGTGAGCATTGTCTTTGTACTGTATTGCATTCTTTCTTGTTATGTTTGTCATTAAACATTTATAATTTAATCTAAATTATAAAAAAAGATAAAAGCATGCATGGGGATTTATGTTTGAGAATGCAGGCTCCATATTAAGAGATGTCAACTGTTTACTGTGAAGCACTTTGGACTGCACTTCTTGTATGAAAGGTGCTATACAAATAAAGCTTATTATTATTATTATGAATTATGTTCATGGTATTGAAGGGACATTTTCCTCAGTGCAACAGTGTGGATAACTCATCTGGTCTTACCAGATTTAGAAACAATGGAACGCACAAAGGAATGATCATTTATATATCAGGCTCTTGAAACTTATCCATCTATGATTTTTTTCAGGGCGTCACTGTGACATTCATCAGATGACTGGAAACTACATGTGGGACGAATCCTCCAAGAAGGAGTTTTTGATTGGGACAAACCCCGACAGCCTGATGCCTCTGTGGTGGGACGGGTCAGAGCCGCTGTGGGTCACCCTGCAGAAGCTGGGAAAGAAGGTGTTCATGTACTACTGGCCTGGTGAGCACACACATGAACCTGAACTCAAGTTGTATGAAGAGACAGAACATTGGCATTTTGCAAACTGAAAAGACAAAGGACCTACTAGTTTATATCTACACAAAGTGTTCAGCTGCATTCTTCTGTTGTGCATCTCATGCTCTCTGTCTTAACAGATACATTACTGCATTATTTTCATCCATACTACTTTTAAAAGTTGTGCCTGCATTGAGAAAATGTTTCTAATAGTTCTAATTGACAGACTTATCACTACACACAGAATCCAACTATCCTTCTATGGCCTAAACATGTGTGAAAGTTGGAAAAGTTTGAAGTTGTTGTGAAAACTAACTTTAGTGTGCTACTGTTTGCAAGGCAACGATCCCTAAAAGCAGTTTGTAAATATAACAGTGATCTCACTTGTCCTCAGGCTGCGAGGTGGAGATCCTGAGTGTCCGTCCATCATTCTGTGAGAAATACGTCTACAATCCATCAGAGAAAAACCTCACAGACTCTATAGAGAATGCTCTCAATGTCATCAGGTAACCACCAAATGATGCTTTGTGACTCCTTGCTTATTTCTATGACTTCTTTCAGAATGAAACATGAAAGCGCGCTCAGCTTGACTCTTGATCGCCATGCCAGTAAAAGTGTTCTAAGTTGGAAAAAGTAGCTTAAGCAGGGCCGTCTCTCCCTACAGCCAGATCACGCAGACTGCGTGGGGCCTCACCTTGTGGAGGGAGTCTCAACTGAGCCACAAATGAGGCGCAATTAGTGTGGCGCAGCACTGTTTCACCGCTGCGAGGCTCCACTAGAACCCCACCCCCCCCATCGACGCTCGTGAAACAGAGGGCCTCATCATATAACTTTGCGTGGGGCCTCAAGTTGGCCAGGGCCGGCCCTGAGCATAAGGCAGCCATTTTATAACCACACGTTTTAATCATGAAACGTAGAAATCTGAAGTGAAACCATAACTTCATGTTCTGTTTTACCCGCCAGCATTACAACAATCTGTAGCTCAGGGTTTTGATCTGCAAATCAGGGGCTCAGCAGTTTGACCACCCCCCCCTCAGCAGTTTAAAGAAGGATAGATACCTAATTGATCCCAAATTGGTAAAGGCTTTAGTTACAGCAGCAGTGTGTTCAGGCATTCAAAAACGTTAAAGGTGGAAAAACTTCAAACCTAATAAAATTTAAATAAAAACAATAAACAGCAGAAAGGACATGAACCACAAATAATCGTGTTTATATAATGTTCTAGTCGTTTTCAAAATCCCAAATGATTCCTGAAGGCATGTCTATGGGATTGAAGCGTCAGTTATGTCATTCATCATTTGTCAACCAATAACTAAAATTACAAGCTTGCAACATAGCCTTTCTCAACAGCATTTTTGGGGTTCTCTTCATACATTAAGATAAGTATGATAATTAATTTGATTATTACAGTTTAGACAATGCTTATATTTTTGAGTGACCCTAACAAGCAGCATTTAGTATCAGCCCTTGGTGTTTACAGGCCTAACTCGACAGAAGAGAGTTCATGAGTTTAGAGATGCACTGTGAAAACATAGGGAGACTTGACGGTACTGTAGGCTCTGTCAAACGACAGTTAGGTGCGTTCACTCTATCCAGTACACATTCATTCTGGCCAAAGGTCTACTAAAGCTCTGGTGTTGTGAAATCCTCAGTAATTACGGCAGGACAGAGTGAATGATTGTCAGAGGAGAGGTTCTGTCATCCAATAGCTCTAATGTGACAGCAACAATATGATTTTACAATCATGTGTGTGTGTGTGTGTGTGAGTGTGTGTGTGTGTGTGTGTGTGTGTGTGTGTGTGTGTGTGTGTGTGTGTGTGTGTGTGTGTGTGTGTGTGTGTGTGTGTGTGTGTGTGTGTGTGTGTGTGTGTGTGTGTGTGTGTGTGTGTGTGTGTGTGTGTGTGTGTGTGTGTGTGTGTGTGTGTGTGTGTGTGTGTGTGTGTGTGTGTGTGTGTGTGTGTGTGTGTGTGTTAGGTCAGGCCAGGCGGGTATGACAGCAATATATTATGAGAAAATCGATGTGGAGGGCCATCACTTCGGCCCAGACTCTCCTCAGGTCAGAACAGCTGTGCAACAGCTGGATCTTGCTATTCAGACCCTTAACAGGAAAATCAAAGTGAGTCATTTTCTCCTATTTGAATCACAAATACAGCTCCCGTCGTGCAGTCTCATTTCATCTGAGTCTGTTGCTTGTGATGTTCCTCCAGGAGAAGAACATGGTGAACCAGCTGAACATCATCCTGTTTTCTGACCACGGTATGACGAAGATCCAGTGGATGGAGAAGGTCATCGAGCTGGACCAGTACATCAACATGTCCTCCATCGCTAAGATGATGGACAGAGGGCCGGTGGTCAGTCTGTGGCCCCAAGATAACATGTACCAAGAGGTGAGGCTGTGTTCTCTGCTGAGGGGCCAGGCAGGGCCCATGTTCTAATGACAGCTGTAGTGAGGGGCTGGCAGAGGGCCTATGGGGGGGGGGGGGGGGGGCTGCAGGTTGAGGAGCTGCGGAGTCCAGTGAACAGAGACGTTGTAAGTAGAGAATACATTCTACCAAAGAGTCTGCACACATGCATTATAGAGAGGTGCCAGAGGCTGCCTGGCATTTTGAATTTGCTTAAGGGCACCTCAGCAGAGCCAAGGAGGTGAGCTGGCACCTCTCCCGCAGTCAGTCCACACTCAGTATTTTTGGTCTGAAGGGAGATGAACCGACAACCCTTCGGTTCAAAGGCCTAGTCCTTACAGACCCCACAACTGCCCCCCCCACTGGTCTCTGCATTTGACCCATCCTAGTGTTAGAAGCAGTGTAGGGAACCGTGCCTTGTTCAGGGACACCTAAGTTATTACATGTTACTTGTTAAGTAGCACCTTAAGCCAGACGGCTCCATCTCACCTCCCCTCATGAACAAGACCCTGAGATACTTGAACTGCTTAATTTCAGCAACTCAGAAATAATAACCCCCGAAAGAGTGCTACTGAGGTTTCCCTGAGCAAGACACCGTTCTTTACATAGTGGCAGCCCACTGCTCCTTACACTATGACCAAATGCAGAATGTACATTTCCCCTCTGTGGGACTATTCAGTGTATATTCCTATATACTGCCTCCCCCAACCTCGGAGGAACCCCTGCAGCCAACCTCAATAGATCAGAAATACATTAACAGTGTGTGTGTGTATGTGTGTGTGTGTGTGTGTATGTATGTATGTATGTATGTATGTATGTATGTATGTGTGTGTGTGTGTGTGTGTGTGTGTGTGTGTGTGTGTGTGTGTGTGTGTGTGTGTGTGTGTGTGTGTGTGTGTGTGTGTGTGTGTGTGTGTGTGTGTGTGTGTGTGTGTGTGTGTGTGTGTGTGTGTGTGTGTGTGTGTGTGTGTGTGTGTGTGTGTGTGTGTGTGTGTGTGTGTGTGTGTGTGTGTGTGTGCGTGCGTGCGTGCGCGCACCAGGTGTATGCTGCATTGTCTCAGGTCCACAACATGCGAGTCTATGGCAGACAGGAGATCCCTGATCGTTTCCACTTCAAAGGAGGGAGGTTCGTTGCCCCCCTGACCCTGGTGGCTGAGCCGGGCTGGTTCATCGCTCAGGTAACTTCACTTGTTTTTCACTTGGAAAAAGTTCTCACTTCTTTTCACCTGTGGATTTTTTAAATGTGAGAAACTGCATTTGAGGTGAATGCAAAGATGTGAGGGGAGACAGAGCATGTTGAGACGTGTCTGAAGGAGTAAAAGAGCTGCATGTGCTTATCCACTGTTTATCAAGACTTTTCATCATTTGTTTCTAATTCATCTAATGCAAGTGTAGGTTGGTAGCATGATCCAATGTGTTCTCACTGCTCCACTGCTCTACTGATCTACAGGTGGGAAAGAGAAAGACTTCAAGCTAGTCAACATGGATGTAATAGAATAAATAAAAACAGCTTTGCAGGTGTTTCATGTGGAAGGAAATGCATTAAACACAGGTTAGAGCTCTAACCGACAATGCATTAAGGTAACAACAAATGTGATCATTACTTTTGTTAGTGAACAAGAGAAACCTTGTGGACCCATTTAAGCGAGTCCTATGTTGACCTTGGAAAGTAAGATCCATTTAGTGGCAGCCGTCAAAAGTCCACCAAACCTCACCCTACTTTGTTCTCTCTTCAGTATGAATGGGTGTTTGTGTTGATGTTCTTGTTGTATGTCTTCAGAACAAGGCCATGCTCCCGTACTGGAAAAACGACACCGGGGAGGCCTCAGCATGGCAAAATGGTTGGCATGGATACGACAATGAGTTCCTCGACATGAGAGGCTTTTTCTTGGCTTCAGGACCTGGTAACAAACATTTATATAGTTCAATAAGGGCATGTTTTGTTATGATTGTTTCAGACCTGTGCTCTCTCAAGCTGATGCACACACTTCTCTCCTCTGGGGCCTCTTCTCTTTAACATCTACATGCTACCACTGGCTCAGATAAGGAAAAACAACAAAATAAGTTACCATAGCTATGCGGATGACACACACATTCACATAACCATTTCACCAGGAGACTATGCTCCAATTCAAACACTGAGTAAGTGCATTGAACAAATCAATGACTGGATGTGTCAGAACTTTCTCCAATTAAACAAAGACAAAACGGAGGTAATGACTTTTGGAGCCAAGGCAGAACGTATAAAAGTTAGCGCTGAGCTTCAGTCTGCAATGTTCAAAACAACAGATAATGCCAGAAATCTAGGAGTAGTTATGGACTCTGACCTGAGTTTCAACAATCACATTAAAACAGTTACTAAATCAGCTTACTATCACCTAAAGAACATATCTAGGATTAAAAGATTAATGTCACAGCAGGATTTGGAAAAACGTGTCCATGCTTTTATCTTCAGTAGACTGGACTACTGTAATGTTGTCTTCACAGGTCTCACTAAAAAATCTATCAGAAAGCTTCAGCTGATTCAGAACTGTTGCTCGAGTCCTCACTAACACTAAGAAAGTGGATCAGTCCAGGTCTGAAGTCTTTACACTGGTTCCTCACTAACACTAAGAAAGTGGATCAGTCCAGGTCTGAAGTCTTTACACTGGTTCCTCACTGACACTAAGAAAGTGGATCAGTCCAGTTCTGAAGTCTTTACACTGGTTCCTCACTAACACTAAGAAAGTGGATCAGTCCAGTTCTGAAGTCTTTACACTGGTTCCTCACTAACACTAAGAAAGTGGATCAGTCCTGTTCTGAAGTCTTTACACTGGTTCCTCACTAACACTAAGAAAGTGGATCAGTCCTGTTCTGAAGTCTTTACACTGGTTCCTCTCTAACACTAAGAAAGTGGATCAGTCCAGTTCTGAAGTCTTTACACTGGTTCCTCACTAACACTAAGAAAGTGGATCAGTCCAGTTCTGAAGTCTTTACACTGGTTCCTCACTAACACTAGGAAAGTGGATCAGTCCAGTTCTGAAGTCTTTACACTGGTTCCTCACTAACACTAAGAAAGTGGATAAGTCCAGTTCTGAAGTCTTTACACTGGTTCCTCACTAACACTAAGAAAGTGGATCAGCCCAGTTCTGAAGTCTTTACACTGGCTTCCTGTTTGTCAAAGAACTGATTTCAAAATACTGCTGCCTTATAAAGCATTGAATGGTTTAGGCCCAAAATACATTTCTGACCTCCTGCTACACCTACACAGGTGCTATATCAATTAACTTGCCTTGCCTAAAGCAGGCTATAAAGATGCTTCAGTAAAGTGTAGCAGACTGGACCAGAACAAAGGTCAGAACTTTGCTGGAGAAATGACTCCGCCCTGTCGGTGTGTCTATTTGTGGGAAAGTGAAATGTTGTAAATTGTTATATTTAATATTAATTTGACATAAATCTGGTTACTTCCTTTCACCCAGACTTCAAGCGGAATGTTCAAGCGGCTCCGATCCGGACAGTGGACGTCTACAACGTGATGTGCTGGACGTTGGGAGTGAAACCGCTGCCCAATAATGGGTCCTGGTCTCGGGTGGAGTACTTCCTGAACGGCTCTGAGGGTCCATCCAAGCCCATGACCCTTTGCTGTATGGGGCTGTTAGGAATACTGCTTGCACTTTGGAACTAAGGCATTAAACAGTTCAGTGCTTATGGCATCTGATGGTAGCTAGAAAATGATCTGCTAGAAAGAGTTAGAACATGAAACTGTGCATCTCAAAGGGAGGGGAAAGAAAGTGGCTTGAATACCTCATTGATATGGTTAGAGCATTTTTAAGGACCAAGAACTTGAAGCCTTAAAGGGCCTTTAAAGTTTTCCAGAACCACATCCCAACTAATGAAATGGACTGGGAAAAAATAAAAACCTTACATGCCTCCAACACCTCAGAGAAGACTTCCATTCTAAACTCGGAGGTCCTCTCCCTCCCCAACTCTCCATGTCTGATCCAAATTGCATCCTAATGATTACCTGATCATTTTCTGCATACTTTCCTGGAAAGAACGCAGTTATTTGGAACTAATTATGGGGAGAGTCAAATAAACACTCCCTCTGCTGTAACAGTGTAAATGTCCCCTCTGTGGGACGAATAAAGGTTTTCTGATTCTGACGCACTGCTGATATCTGTGTAACCCTGATGCTGTAAACCTCGTCTCTCCTTTCTTGGAAGGTTTTATTCCAAGGTGTCATTTCCCCCAGAGCGCTGTGATCCTGCATACCCTGAGCAGAATGAATCTTTGTGGATGTCACAGTAACCACTGGATAGACTCATATCGTCAATAATGCTGATGTTGCATTCTTTTTATATGTGTCCAAGCTATCTGATATATTATTGAGAATGATGAAAGCATTTCTGATTTTCAATTGGCAAAGCACAAATAAATGAAGCTTTCGAAACACTTTTTTACACTTAGGCTCTTTAAAATGTTGTATCTGACTTCGTATGGTCGATGATTATGACCGAAAATATCCTTTTTCATGTGTTTCCAACTTTGTTCCATTGTGCAATCCTGTGTTGTATAATGGCAATAAAGCTGAACCTTGAATTCAGCTCTTCATGTCTTTGTGTTGGATCTGACCCTGTGAAACATGTTATGTGAAAATGACTCTATAAAATAGATTTGCTTTGATTTGGAAAACATGACTGGATTTTTTTTTTGCGTGCTCAACAGCTTCTTTTGTGCCAACTCTTCAGATTGAGGAACAGCTGTGAACTTTCTATAAGGATTCGGCAGCTGTTCAAAGTTCAGTCAGTCATATAGAGAGCATTCTGTCTGCAGAGTGAAAGATGTAGAGGGGGGGTTAAGCTTGGCGATAATGAGAGGGGCATTCTGGGAGTTAGGGAGGCAGTATCAGGATGTTCTCAGTTCAACATAAAGTGAAGGTCGTCCTGCACAGACACTGGAACAACATTCCCAAGCTTAGCAAAGCTGACATTTGAAGACCCACACCAGAGAAGGAGGAAGGAGAATCAGGCGAGGTCTTTGAGCCGGAACCAAGATATAAAACCTTATTTAACAATGTCATGTGATATGTTACTTCAGTACCACAGGACCACTATGGAACTGGACATTTTATTTACATAGAAACACCTTAAATTCCTGTCACAATTTGGCGTTTCCACCATACTCAGCCTCACCATGTCGGCCTAGGTTTGAACCCCCACCATCCCAGCAGTGAGGCTGACACTTCATAGGTCAACTGCCGTTACTCCATTATCATGACCTCTTGCCTTTGACCAGTATAGTGTTATCAACAGCTCCCGGAAACGTAAGTTCTAATATTACACTAGATAGTAAACTAGAATGCTTTTCAGCCATAAACCTTGAACAATTAAATTAAATGATTCTCTCTTCTAAACCATCAACGTGTATCTTAGACCCGATTCCAACTAAGCTGTTAAAAGAAGTTTTTCCATGAATTAGCACTTCTTTATTAAATATTATGAATATGTCTTTATTATCAGGCTATGTTCCACAATCATTCAAAGTAGCAGTGATAAAACCGCTTCTTAAAAAGCACAACCTCGATCCAGAGGTTTTAGCCAACTATAGACCTATTTCTAATCTTCCGTTCCTCTCAAAAATTCTTGAGAAAGCAGTCGCAAAACAGCTGTGTGATTACTTAAAAAACTATGATTTATTTGAAGATTTTCCGTCTGGCTTTAGAACACAACATAGCACAGAGACAGCTCTGGTTAAAGTCACAAATGACATTCTAATAGCCTCAGACAAAGGACTTGTCTCTATTCTTGTTTTGCTCGATCTCAGTGCTGCATTTGATACTATCGACCATGATATCCTATTGCAAAGACTAGAGCACTTAGTTGGCATACAGGGAACTGCTTTTGGCTGGTTTAGGTCCTATCTATCTGAACGCTCTCAGTTTGTACGTGTCAACGATGAATCTTCCACGCAAACCAAAGTTAGCCATGGAGTGCCACAGGGCTCAGTGCTCGGACCTATTTTGTTCACATTATATATGCTTCCGTTAGGCAATATTATAAGGAATCATTCTGTAAACTTTCATTGTTATGCGGATGATACTCAACTATATTTATCAATCAAGCCTGATGAAATTAATCATCTAAATAAAATTCAAGACTGCCTCAAGGACTTAAAAACTTGGATGACCTTAAAAAAATGTATGTTAAACACGACCAAAACTGAAGTTATTGTACTTGGCCCAAGAATCTACGAAACAAATTATCTAAAGATATATTAACTATGGATGGCATTAATTTGGCCTCCAGTGAGACTGTAAGGAATCTTGGTGTTATATTTGATCAGGATTTATCCTTTAACGCCCAAATAAAATCAATTTCAAGGACCGCCGACTTTCATCTACGTAACATTGCAAAAATCAGGCATATCTTGCCTCAAAACGATGCAGAGAAACTAGTCCATGCATTTGTTACTTCAAGGCTGGATTATTGTAACTCCTTATTATCAGGGTGTACCAAGAAGTCAGTCAAGTCGCTTCAGCTGAGTCAAAATGCTGCAGCTCGTGTGCTAACCAGAGTTAGGAAAAGGGACCACATTACTCCTGTTCTGGCTGCCTTACACTGGCTTCCTATAGAACACAGGATAGAATTAAAAATTATTCTTCTCGCCTACAAAGCCCTTAATGGGCAGGCGCCATCTTACCTTAAAGAACTCATTATACCCTACTGTCCTACTAGGGCATTGCGTTCCAAGAATGCAGGGTTGTTGGTTGTTCCTAGAGTCTCTAAAAGTACAATGGGAGCCAGAGCCTTTTCTTATCAAGCTCCACTTTTGTGGAATCAGCTTCCAGTTTGTGTTCGGACGGCAGACACCCTCTCCGTTTTTAAGAGTGCGCTTAAGACCTTCCTTTTCGATAAAGCTTATAGTTAGGGCTGATTAGATTCAGCCCCTAGTTTTGCTGATATAGGCTTAGTTTGTCGGGGGACATCTTACTTCTTCCTTCTCTCTGTCTATACCTGTGTACTCTCATGTTCCGATTAACCCAGCTTCCCGAAATGTCTTTCTTTTTGGTGTCCATATACGCCGGGATCCGGAGTCATGGATGATCCTGCGGTCCTGTGTCATGGATCGCGAGTCCTGGATCTTGAGTCATCTTCCTATTATACACACATGCATTTCCAAACATTTGGACTACCTATGTTGCAAATGTATTATCTTTTCAATTTACACACGGCATCTATTGCACGTCTGTCCGTCCTGGGAGAGGGATCCCTCCTCTGTTGCTCTCCCTGAGGTTTCTCCCATTTTTCCCTTTAAACTGTGGGGTTTTCTCTGGACGTTTTTCCTTGTACGATGTGAGGGTCTAAGGATAGAGGGTGTCGTATTGTCATACTGATATTCTGTACAAACTGTGAAGTCCACTGAGACAAATGTAACATTTGTGATATTGGGCGATATAAATAAACATTGATTGATTGATGACAGCGCTGACCCCGGGGCGGCATTTAGCTGGATCCTGGATATTTCTGATTTCATTTGGAATCTATGATTGACACGTACTGTATATACACTGTATATCCCAATATAACACTGATTCCCTGACGTTTTCTTGTTCATCGAGACCCCCCCTCTCAACGTGTCAGTGTGTGCTTGTATAAATAGCCGTTTGTTTAAAACAGGAAGATGAAGATTTGCTGTGTTCCTGAATACTTTTGTCTTAAATGAATTACTTATCCGAAACATTCACAGGGTATATGCAGGAATCTTGAAGTCAAATTGAATACCTTTTAAGACCCTTTCCATACATTTTAAGACCTCATCGCAACTTTGAGTTCTAACCGGTTACATTGGCGACACACTTTACCTCACATTTACTATATTGATTGTAAGATAGCACAACTAAACAGAGTGCAGACAGACTACTGAAGCCTCCTCTCCACATGAACTTCAACCTCTCTGTGAAGGTCAGGTTTAATGCATTATGCTGCTTTGTTGCTTCTGTAGACTGTGCTCTTTCATTCCAGTAAAACTCCTCAGAAACCATTAGAAACCAGTATTTGACCAATAAACAAAATAATTGACAAAACTTTGAACTATGAAATATGTTAAACTTTGGTGAGCTTCAGCGGGGTAATGCTATATAGGAGCTCCCTCACAAATACCTAGGGCTTAAATTGGGCTGGGGCTGTCCGGGGCTAAGCCCTGGCACATAGGACGATGCTCTGACGTCATCACCCTCACACATTTGATCATATGTTTACAAAAAACGATATATATGTTAAGACTTTTCTCGTTCTTAATATAGAATATATTTAGGGTCTATATGTGTTGACTTTACTTTAAAATAGCAGATCTCTGTGACCGGATATAGTTTGGCTTAGACCCCGGCCCCACGAGGACGCATACGGTAAAACGCATACGCAAACACAAAAAAGTATTCCGTTCACACCATGGTTCACACGCATTCGATTCATTAATGTGTCCGTTCACACTAGACCGCTGGAAATGCTGGAAACACTACAGTACAAACGCTATGCCAGGCCTGTAAGTGGCGCTGCTTCCGCCACAAAATACACCAAAAGCGAAGAAGATCCTGGAGCATGGTTGCCATGGTTGCCCTTCTGTTTATTCTCCGTGGTGGACGGCGTGTTCTCCTGCTGTATATCTCTCAGGTAGTCCACCGGCAGATGAAAAACACCTACCTCTCCGCCTCTTCCAAGGAACGAGGGGACCGTGCGACACAGTTTCCGTTAAAAAAATGTTCCGCCGGTCAACATGTCCGTTAAAGTTTAAATCTTCCGTACAAAATGTGAAAAGTGCCGGTCATAGGTTTTCTTTGGTATTTATTGAGCTTTAAAACAAATTGATAACGACTCTGTTCTCTGTATAATAATATAATATTTAATAAACGGTGCCTGCCTCTCTTTTCCTCCCCCTCTTCTGACAGCCCAGCAGCAGCAGGAGACGTGGGGAGAGGGAGGCGGGGCTATTTAATCGTTATCAGAAAATGAACATATAGGGCGTACACACGGAGCCGTTGGACCCCCAGAGCGTTGCGTATGCCGGTGTTGTGTCAAATTATGCACCCCCGTCATGAAATGCACCCCTTGTCACGAGAACGCGCATTTCTAAATGACACGTTTACACCTTAAAACGATGTTTAAAACAAAAAGTAAACGTTCATTTTCAGACTGTGAGTTGTTTAGTGGTAACTCATATTGTCTTGATTATTCTGGTTTAACTTTTCGCTCCGTATTTGATGGTACTGTAGTGGTGTCGAAATTTATTCGTCACTTCCTTTCCAGTTTTTTTTTTGTAATCTTTCTTTTTATTATTATTTTTACGTCCTGTCTGTATAAACTTGCATTAAAATGTATTATTTAATTTTACAAAGTTGTCATCTAATAATCAAAATATATGTTTATGTTACATAGTCTTTGTCAGCATATTTTTGCCACGCTATGCACCCCTTGCTATCTTACAAAATAAAAGTCACACATTCATGAAACTTGCTCCATTTATTGGTACCAGTCCTAGAACCATACCCTGAAAAATGCTTGAGGGTGGGATTAATAGAAACCTATTTTGGGGGGGGTGCATTTTATGACAGGCCTGGCCATCACAATATGCCCCCCCCCCCCCCCCCTTGCTATCTTACAAAATAAAAGTGTCACATTCATGAAACTTGCTACATTTATTGGTACCAGTCCTAGAACCATACCCTGAAAAATTCTTGAGGGTGGGATTAATAGAAACCTCTTTTGGGGGGGGGGGTGCATTTTATGACAGGCCTGGCCATGCCAACGGGCCATGCCTGAGATCGCATGCTGTAGTTTTATTAAATGTGCCAACTGCTAGGACTGTCTTAGTGAAGATAGCATTTAGATGTCCACTGTCTTGGAACAGTCTGCAATTGAAATGGAAACTGAGCAATCTGGTGCCACTAAATGTTTTTAAAGCTCGGTTGGATGCTACTCAATCGGAAGCTGTTGCTACCTGTTCATGTGGATAGTTATGTAAATTGTAATCCCTGTAATGATGCTGTAAGATGTCCTTTTGTTGTTCTGTTTATGTTTTTGTATGTTTCATGTGGAACCTACTGAAATGAAATGAATACATGTTGAATGAAATAAAGTGACATATTATCCATACTAAAATGGTGTACATTATCACACATAAAATAAACATTCATTCTGAAGATTTATTAGATTTTTATAGGCAAAGTTTAATATAAGAAACCTTGCAGTCTCCCCTTATTATAGCCCAGTTCAAGAAAGAATGTAATGCAGGTAAATATCTTATATATGCGCACATGTCTGTCTACTGGATTAATTTTGCGCATTACCAACACAAGCAACTTGCACCCCACTCGTTCCCGCGTCCCACAGTCGTGACGGCGCGAAAACCAATTTGTGGTACAGCCGACAATTACATCGTGAGGCTTGCTCTGGATAACAATTTGTACCAAACCATTGTCGATTACAAGTGCAAAGGCCAGTATCCGCTAGACAGCACAAAGACATGTAAAAATGAAATAAGAAGAAAGGCTTCCACTTATGTCCTGGATGGTGAGTTTTTGATTGATTGTTTAAGTAGCCTATTCACAGACACCCCACAAACTTTTGTAAGTCAATATGCGGATTGTATAACTGTCATTTATTTGATGTCAACGAATATTACAATTTATGTTAAAGATGGAGCCTTGTATTAGATGAAGGGTAAGGCCACCAAGACTGCTGATAAGCAAGCTGTTCACTTTTTATAGCTTCAGCTTATCGCAGATAAAGTTAAATACCCTGCCAACTTGCATTTAAGTTTATGTATTATTTCCTTAAATTACAGAAATGTAAGAACCTGTTCTATTTGGTCTGGTCCTGTGTGAACTGACAGAAAAAGGTATTCAGATAGTTAACCTGTGTATGTGTTTTGAACAGGTGTCAGAATGTGCAGTGTGCCAGGCAGCTGCTCATCCTATAAAACAGGACGTGGAATATACCCCAATAAAGGATATATTTTTTACCACATTTTGAAAATCAATGTCTGTTGCTGTATCACAAAACACATTTACCTCACATATATCACATCCATCTCAGCAGATAATGTAGAAAGGAAGAAAGCTCTGATTGATTTGAGCAGAATTATTTTCCCTACACAACATTCTCACAAACATTATATCCAGAATAAATTGTATAATTATTATTTGTCCTTTTTTTCAAGGTTGAACATCCATTTGAGCTCATTGGCATGGACTTGATTGGCAGGTTAAAAACTACCAATAGTGGGAATGTATACATTTGCGTTATGGTAGACTACCTCACCAAATGGCCGCAAGCATATCCTCTGAAAACCAAAACAGCAACTGAGGTGACAGATTGCATTGTGAAGTTTTTCCATCAGTTTGAGGTGCCAAAAAGAATCCTGACTGACCAAGGAAGAGAGTTTGTCAATGCGGTAATTTTGAAAATGGTTTAAAAAAAAATTGCAAAAATATTGTAGTTGTGTTTTCATCTATATAAAACGTTATACAATGTTCTTTATATTTACAGATCAACAAGAATGTATGTGCCAAGATGGGGATTCAGAGAAGTCTGTGTTCGCCCTATCACCCTCAAACCAATGGGCTGGTAGAGAGGATGAACGGCACCATACAAAGGTGAGGCAAATGCCAGTTGGACCATATATATATTGTATATATAATGCCTATTATCAGTACTATTATCAGTACAATTTCTGTTTTTTTTTTAGAGCTCTCACGAAGCTGGTGGCAGACAAACCAGAAGACTGGGATGAGTACCTACTGTAGATGCAGTCATGTTTGGCTTGAGAACAAAAAAGCAGATGACAACTAAGTTCTCACCATACTTTTTGATGTTTGGCCGAGAGGCTCGGTATCCAACCGAGGTGCCAGAAAACTTCATGGTTGGCAAACACGTCTCAATATTACTTAAGGTATATCAAGTTAAGGAATATCAAAACATTTATTCACAGGTAGACAGCAGTGTTGAGGATGTTGTGGCTGAGGAAAAGGTTTCCCAGGGCGTTAAAAACCTTGAGGAAATCAAGGACATTCTCCATGGCAATATTTCCAAGCATGAAAAAAGCAACAGGGAGCGCTTGACAAAGGGCATTCCTAAATGCCACTTCAGAGTAGGTGACCAGGTGTGGACGACAGAATGTGCAGAGCCAACAAAGATAAAGGTGGCAAGCTTGAGGCAAACTTCCTTGGCCCTTTCCAAATTACAGCACTAGAGGGGAAAAGTGCTGATCTGCTATCGGAGGATGGTAAAGTTTTAAAAAAAAACAATGTGGATCACTTGAAAATATCCAAAGCACAGCTGCCCCGAATCCCTCACCAAATTAAAAAAACAGCAACAGCAGCACCCTCCACATCACCAGCCTACATGGAGGCTCCATCAGCATCAGCCCCACCTGCTGCTCCATCAGCCTCACCTGCTGCTCCATCAGTCCCACCTGCTGCTCCATCAGTCTCACCTGCTGCTCCATCAGCCTCACCTGCTGCTCCATCAGCCCCACCTGCTGCTCCATCAGCCCCACCTGCTGCTCCATCAGCCTCACCTGCTGCTCCATCAGTCTCACCTGCTGCTCCATCAGCATCAGCCCCACCTGCTGCTCCATCAGCATCAGCCCCACCTGCTGCTCCATCAGCCTCACCTGCTGCTCCATCAGCATCAGCCCCACCTGCTGCTCCATCAGCCTCACCTGCTGCTCCATCAGCCTCACCTGCTGCTCCATCAGTCTCACCTGCTGCTCCATCAGCCCCACCTGCTGCTCCATCGGTCTCACCTGCTGCTCCATCAGTCTCACCTGCTGCTCCATCAGCATCAGCCCCACCTGCTGCTCCATCAGTCTCACCTGCTGCTCCATCAGCCCCACCTGCTGCTCCATCAGCCTCACCTGCTGCCCCATCAGTCTCACCTGCTGCTCCATCAGTCTCACCTGCTGCTCCATCAGTCTCACCTGCTGCTCCATCAGCCTCACCTGCTGCCCCATCAGTCTCACCTGCTGCTCCATCAGTCTCACCTGCTGCTCCATCAGCCTCACCTGCTGCCCCATCAGTCTCACCTGCTGCCCCATCAGTCTCACCTGCTGCTCCATCAGCATCAGCCCCACCTGCTGCTCCATCAGTCTCACCTGCTGCTCCATCAGCCCCACCTGCTGCTCCATCAGCCTCACCTGCTGCCCCATCAGCCCCACCTGCTGCTCCATCAGCGCCAGTCTCATCCAATAAATACTGTCACTCTCACTGACAAATGTAGGTGTTTTGATATTGATTTGTTACATTTGAATAGTAATTATGTAAACATGAACTAATTCTTTAACTATATCATGGTTGGTGCATTAAAGTATTTTTTTCAGATGTGCAGGAGGCATGGGCTGGGAAGGATGTACACTTCCTCCTTTCAAAAATAGGGCCATACAAACTTTTTTTTTGGGACATCACAAACACTGGTCCAAACAAGGAGCTGGAGAGTGAGGTATTGCTTTGTCACATTATAATTTATATTTTTATATTTTATATAATTCCCTTCCCTAATGGGCAATATTTGTTTTAATGAGTCACAAAACATTGTATTATAGTTTTATTGACTTAAATCATAAAAGGAAATTCGGTGACGTTACAACAATGTAGTTGATAGTATTACAGTAAACATGCCTCGTTTTAATACATTGTGATCATTTTTCTCATAGGTGATCAACGCCTACCTTACACTCATTGTAAGAAGATTTAACCAGTGCAATAACGGTCAAGCAGCTGTTATTGACAGCTACGCTTTGACCGCCATCTGGAAACACAAATTTGTAAGAATCCGGGTATGTACACGATTGGAATGACTTTGCATTTGTAAATGTTGCAAATGTGTGTTTTTCAACAGGAATGTAATACTTTTGCAACTACTCTCAGGTTTATCCAATGGCACACACAGTCATCGTGGGAATTGTGAACGAGAACCATCACTGGATGTTGGTGGTGAGAATAGGAGCATATTTTAAGCTCCAATCTGTATCTATAGTGCTGTATACACCATACATAATTAGTGATTTGCAAGATAACCGGGCTACACATACATGCTGTCACTTATTATTGATAACATCTAAACAATACCCTACATCGTACCTGCCTAGTGTATGGTTCCTGCCTAATGCATGTTGTGTTTCCATGTGAATAATAAAAGGTAATGTACCCCCATGAGAAGAAAACCCTCTTCTTGAATCCACTTGGAGAAGGGAAAGGCAAAATGAGGGTGTGCCTACAGTCTACAAGGTACATTTGATACAGTGTACTAGTTCTGGTGTTGTATGAGTTTTTTGACAATGATGTGCTGCATCTTGACACATGTACTATCTACATACTGTAGAGCCTTTATGAGGATGGAAGGCTGCAAGGTGTCAAGGTGGACATGCAGCACCCTCCCCCATAATCGCCAACAAGCCAACACATCCTGTGGTGTCCTGGCCTTAAAAGTGAATGTGAAATGCATTTACCCAAACATTGCTTTCAACCTCAAATTCAGCAATTAGACTGAATATCTTGACTTGCTTTTATACATCTTCATCAAAGATGTATTGAATTGTGTCAGACTACACATATACAACATGTCATTCTTTAAATCTGTTGGGTCATTTGTCTGTATTCCATTTGAGGGTAAATCATAGACCATGCAGTCCATATACTAATCAGAGTTCTCTTCAGTTTGCAGCGAAGATTTTACTGGGGGAGGCAATGGAGTTTGAAACATCACAGAAGGCAGTGCACGAGCTGAGGCTGGAAATTGCTACTTCTCTCCTCAGAGAATCTGGTTTGTTACCTTTTTTCTCAACATTGTCAATGACTTCATGTAGTTACTTTTATTAATTGTATCTCATAAGTATGCATCAATAACCTAGTATATTAATAATGTGCCATGCACATTGTTGTATTGTATCACTGCTTGGACCATTGGTACTGTTGGGTTAATATTGACCAGGGACATTATCAGGGTTTTAAAAGCAACACAGTGGCTTAAGTATAGATTAGGGTAAATAGTCACTACATACAGTATATTGTGTATCTCAATTCCAAACTATACAGATAACATATGAAGCATCGCAGGCAGGCATCTTGAACTGCAATTTCATATAGGCTACACACGTCACACTCTACAAACACACCCTTTGAATTCTGCGGTTTATTTAAGATGTGAGATTTCTCCATCTTCCTCCTTTCAATGTGCTCATTGGTGTGCATTACTTTTAACTGATATCCTCAGTTAATTTTTACCTTGAACTTATTATAATCAAAGCTGTAAAGCTAATACATGTGATGAACAACAAAAGAACCATGAGAACCAAACTTAAATTGATGCGTACAGTGTGAAAGAAGTTTTTGGATGTTTTGTAATGACATTGTGCAGGTTCCCATTCTACAGAGGGTAAGGAGAGTGTGAAAGAAGGAGCAGATGGCTCCTCTGTGCTCAGATTTAATAATTTAGAAAATCTATGTGTTTGTGTGTGTTTTGCCTTTTCTTCACACAAAATAATAAAAGACCACAACAAATGTGTCCTTATATAATTGACCTTTTAGTCAAAAATTGGAATGAATCACCTTGACCCCAAATCTGCAATGTGGTTTATCTGAAGATATTGATTACTTTTTGTCTCAACAGACGATCTAAGCAGGCTTTGCTTTTACTGTGGGATAGAGGAGCAGGATGAAGAACATTGGGTAATTTCCGATTGCACATTACAAATAAAGAAAATTAGCAGAAATATGTTTCCAGACTTTATCAACATAACATTTGCGTTGGTAATTGCTACTATATTTGGCATCTTCAGCATTAACTGATAAAGGATGAATGTTTTGCTTGTTTTTCCATACATTTTTGTTGAAAATGTATTTCTTTCTCGTAACACAACATTTATGTTTTTGAAAGATTTCGATAATTGAAGGAATGGTTAGAATGTTAGTGGGAAATACATTAGAGATATTCTATTATCATAAAAAAATCCCATAATGCATGACTTACATAACAAGTATTTATTGTTTTCTCAGATTTGCTGTGACATTTGTCAGCGGTGGTACCACCACCAATGCGTACAAAGGCCTCCAGTGGACCAACCGTACTTGTGCCCTGGATGCACATAATGGCCCGAAGGAACCATCATTCCACTGTCATTTCAACCAATGCAACTATTGTTAGCATAGGGAATTATTAAGTGTTCAGTAAAAAATACCTTTATGTAGTCTCTGTAACTTGATGATGGATTAAATATCCCCTAACATGACTTGCATGTTCAGTTTGTATTTTCTCAACTCTCAGCAACCAGGGGATAAGTAATCTAAACTCCTTAATACCTACATCAATGAGACATAATACATGCTCTGTAATGGAAGAAAGTATTAAAATCCTCCCTTGGGGTGCATTGTGATGATGTATGCTGTCAAAGGTTAGTCAGCTAAATTGAACGTACAACAGGGTGCTGCAAATAACTTGTCTAAATTGTGCGGTACTCGGATGTTATTTATCAAGTCTGACTGTGTTTACACTGATCTTTTGGTGTCTAATTAAAAGCTATGTACAGGGATGTGTTGTCTTAACCAAGAGTACACACACAGGGGGTGGCAACCAGGCCTGTCATAAAATGCACCCCCCCCCCAAAGAGGTTTCTATTAATCTCACCCTCAAGCATTTTTCAGGGTATGGTTCTAGGACTGGTACCAATAAATGGAGCAAGTTTCATGAATGTGACACTTTTATTTTGTAAGATAGCAAGGGGGGGGGGCATATTGTGATGGCCAGGCCTGTCATAAAATGCCCCGCCCCCCCCAAAAAAAGAGGTTTCTATTAATCCCACCCTCAAACATCTTTCAGGATATGGTTCTAGGACTGGTACCAATAAATGGAGCAAGTTTCATGTATGTGACACTTTTATTATGTAAGATAGCAAGGGGTGCATAGCGTGGCAAAAATACGCCGACAAAGACTATGTAACATAAACATACATTTTGATTATTAGATTACAACTATGTAAAATTAAACAGTAGCCTACATTTTAATGCAAGTTTATACAGACAGGACGTAACAATAATAATAAAAAGAAAGATTAAAAAAAGAAAAAAAACTGGAAAGGAAGTGACGAATGAATTTCGACACCACTAAAGTACCATCAAATACGGAGCGAAAAGTTAAACCAGAATAATCAAGACTATGAGCTACCACTAAACAACTCACAGTCTGAAAATGAATGTTAATAAAAACCCTGAACGTTTACTTTTCGTTTTAAACATCGTTTTAAGATGTAAACGTGTCATTTAGAAATGCGCGTTCCCGTGACAAGGGGTACATTTCATGACGGGGGTGCATAATTTGACACAACACCGGTCTACCCACCTTGGGACCCATTATCGTTACTTTTAGGGAATCATTTGCCTAGGTATTCAACCTTTGACACAGTTCATCATTTTCTCCTCTCACTGTCTCCTTTCCCATGGCATAGGTCTACGGCCTTGGGTATTGCTGCCATCTCTTTTAAGGAGGAGCAGCTTGGGCGCATTGTTGTTGCCAGTCTATGACAGAGCACAAGCCGCCATGAGGTAGTTTACTGTTCAGGGACGAAGGTTCCCTGGCGCGCATTCTTTTCTATGGACGATAGCTCTAGTTAGATTCAGGGTCCATATTGCTTTAGTCTCACTGATGAAGAATGCTGATTATTACACTCCGAACTAGATAAAAACTCGAGCTACAGAAAGAGTTCTTCAGAATTGGTTTGGCAACCGCTGTGTCAACTCGTGACACACCACCTGTCTTGTCAACTCTCCGGCCGAAAACTCCAAATAAACCATCAGTGTTTGACATCAAAGCTCCAGCTCATCCTGTGTCTCCTTCATGAGTCGGTGACTCCCACTGCATTGCTACACAGTAGTTTCCTCCACAGTTACCGTAGTCGTTTAGTGCCCCCCCACAGAGCGGAGCAAGGCAACGAAACTTAAAATAAGAAGCAGCATTTTACGGCGCGCTATGCATGGGGCCGCCTTGAACTGCGGTCAAGTGAGCCTACGCTACGTTTCTGTTGGTCAAGTGAGCCGTCCCAAAATTGAAAGTTCGCCCGTATTACGAGTTTTACGGTAAACGTCCTCAGCTAGTCTTTGCTGGTGTGTAGCAACATCCTGTTTTCAGAATAAAACGAGATATTGTAACGATCCCAGAAAATTTCGGAGACAGGGATGTATTCCTCAATTAGGCGTCTTCCCGTCCTTGTTTATTAAAGAACACACACATCAACAGGGACACATGTGTCTCTCTCTTATGGACGTCCATGAACTAGCAAGCAGCAGACTGCGGTTACATAACTTCCGGTCTTAGACCGGAAGTCACCCTCCAGACTGCAGTCAGGCTGCAATAAATTAAAATAGAGCTGTCAGTATGATCAAATCCTAATTTTGAATCATTAGTTTACATGATCTTTGAAACATTGAGCTAAAAAACAAATATTTCTTCATTCTCAAATTATAAATCAGATTGTCTTGTAATCTAGGAGAAACACTGCTCAAATAGGACATTTTGGATAGCTTTTATTATGAAATTAAACATCAGATTAACATGAAATTTCATGAGTAGCTCACTGAGGTGGTCTACTATCACACTGAATCGAAGAACTTCTGTGGAAGCAAAGATTTGTGGAAATATTGAAATTTGAAATCAGGAGCAACACTGTTCAAATTCCACATTTTACATAGCTTTTATTCTGAAATTCCACATCAGATTGTTATGAAATTTTATGAGCAGCTATCTGAGGTGGTCTACTATCACACTGAATCGAGGAACTTCTGTGGAAGCAAAGATTTTAGGAAATATTGAAATTTGAAATCAGGAGGAACACTGTTCAAATTCCACATTTTACATAGCTTTTATTCTGAAATTCCACATCAGATTGTTATGAAATTTTATGAGCAGCTATCTGAGGTGGTCTACTATCACACTGAATTGAAGAACTTCTGTGGAAGCAAAGATTTTAGGAAATATTGAAATTTGAAATCAGGAGCAACACTGTTCAAATTCCACATTTTACATAGCTTTTATTCTGAAATTCCACATCAGATTGTTATGAAATTTCATGAGTAGCTATCTGAGGTGGTCTACTATCACACTGAATCGAAGAACTTCTGTGGAAGCAAAGATTTTAGGAAATATTGCAATTTGAAATCAGGAGCAACACTGTTCAAATTCCACTTTTTGGATTGGTTTTATTCTGAAATTCCACATCAGATTGTTATGAAATTTTATGAGCAGCTATCTGAGGTGGTCTACTATCACACTGAATTGAAGAACTTCTGTGGAAGCAAAGAGTTTTAGGAAATATTGAAATTTGAAATCAGGAGCAACACTGTTCAAATTCCACATTTTGGATTGGTTTTATTCTGAAATTCCACATCAGATTGTTATGAAATTTCATGAGTAGCTATCTGAGGTGGTCTACTATCACACTGAATCGAAGAACTTCTGTGGAAGCAAAGATTTTAGGAAATATTGAAATTTGAAATCAGGAGCAACACTGTTCAAATTCCACATTTTACATAGCTTTTATTCTGAAATTCCACATCAGATTGTTATGAAATTTTATGAGCAGCTATCTGAGGTGGTCTACTATCACACTGAATCGAGGAACTTCTGTGGAAGCAAAGATTTTAGGAAATATTGAAATTTGAAATCAGGAGGAACACTGTTCAAATTCCACATTTTACATAGCTTTTATTCTGAAATTCCACATCAGATTGTTATGAAATTTTATGAGCAGCTATCTGAGGTGGTCTACTATCACACTGAATTGAAGAACTTCTGTGGAAGCAAAGATTTTAGGAAATATTGAAATTTGAAATCAGGAGCAACACTGTTCAAATTCCACATTTTACATAGCTTTTATTCTGAAATTCCACATCAGATTGTTATGAAATTTCATGAGTAGCTATCTGAGGTGGTCTACTATCACACTGAATCGAAGAACTTCTGTGGAAGCAAAGATTTTAGGAAATATTGCAATTTGAAATCAGGAGCAACACTATTCAAATTCCACTTTTTGGATTGGTTTTATTCTGAAATTCCACATCAGATTGTTATGAAATTTTATGAGCAGCTATCTGAGGTGGTCTACTATCACACTGAATCGAAGAACTTCTGTGGAAGCAAAGATTTTAGGAAATATTGAAATTTGAAATCAGGAGCAACACTGTTCAAATTCCACATTTTGGATTGGTTTTATTCTGAAATTCCACATCAGATTGTTATGAAATTTTATGAGCAGCTATCTGAGGTGGTCTACTATCACACTGAATCGAGGAACCTCTGTGGAAGCAAAGATTTTAGGAAATATTGAAATTTGAAATCAGGAGGAACACTGTTCAAATTCCACATTTTACATAGCTTTTATTCTGAAATTCCACATCAGATTGTTATGAAATTTTATGAGCAGCTATCTGAGGTGGTCTACTATCACACTGAATTGAAGAACTTCTGTGGAAGCAAAGATTTTAGGAAATATTGAAATTTGAAATCAGGAGCAACACTGTTCAAATTCCACATTTTACATAGCTTTTATTCTGAAATTCCACATCAGATTGTTATGAAATTTCATGAGTAGCTATCTGAGGTGGTCTACTATCACACTGAATTGAAGAACTTCTGTGGAAGCAAAGATTTTTAGGAAATATTGAAATTTGAAATCAGGAGCAACACTGTTCAAATTCCACATTTTGGATTGGTTTTATTCTGAAATTCCACATCAGATTGTTATGAAATTTCATGAGTAGCTATCTGAAGTGGTCTACTATCACACTGAATCGAAGAACTTCTGTGGAAGCAAAGATTTTAGGAAATATTGAAATTTGAAATCAGGAGCAACACTGTTCAAATTCCACATTTTGGATTGTTTTTATTCTGAAATTCCACATCAGATTGTTATGAAATTTATAATAATGTAATATATAATAGATAGATAGATAGTCTTTGTTGCTCATCTATTTAATAAGCTATTCTGATATCTTATTTCTTAGGCTGTAAAGGATCTTTTGCATCCCCCAGTCCTCCTTTGAATGTTCTATTTGTAACAGAGCCAGCCACACCTTAGGCCCTTTAAGGCCTAGTTAACACATTTAGTTTTTCATTAATGCTATTTCCAATATTCAACTACAACTTATCAGACTTGCAGTTATGAGACTCCTGCCTCATTGTCATAGTTTGGGGGGATCTTTTTGTGGTTTCCGCTTTCTAATCTGCTTTCAAAACCATCTCATCATAATCATAATGGTCAGTTAGTTAAGGAAGAGGCCTTCAACCCTAGGAACACAGTTCACACAGTTAAACATGGTGGTGGGAGCATCAAGCTATGGGGCTGTTTAGCAGCCTCAGGCACAGGGAGCCTTGTTCGGGTGCAGGGAATCATGAAAAAAGAATATTATGTTGACATTTTGAGGGATAATATGCAGAAATCTGCTCGTAGTCTGTCCTTAGGTTGTCGCTCGGTCTTCCAACAAGACAATGACCCGAAGCATACATCAAAATTGGTCCAACAGTTCCTGAAGGATACCAAAACCAAGGTCCTGGAGTGGCCCGCACAGAGCCCAGACCTCAATCCTATTGAGAATCTTTGGAGGGTGCTGAAAGTGAACGTCCATGCTCGGAAACCACGCAATTAGGACCAGCTGGAACAATTTGCAAAGGAAGAATGGGCCAAAATCCCTCAGGTGACCTGTGCCAACCTAGTGAAGAACTATTTTAAGAGGTTGTTTTCAGTTGTGGCTCAGAAAGGGTACACCATTGACAATTAATGGCCAGGGGGCTAATAATTTTGGATTTCTCATTTCTGCCCTTTTTTTGTTTAAACTGATTGTATCAATAAAGTATTCTAATCAAAAATGTCAAATTATGTCTTTAGAGTCCATTTGTTTTCACATTAACAAATATGTGTTGTTAATGGCCATTTCCATGGAGAAATCAAACGTTTTGTCTAATTTCATAAGGGGGGGCTAATAATTTTGGTCACAACTGTAAATGCATATATCTCTCTCGCTCTCTCGCTCTCTCGCTCTCTCGCTCTCTCTCTCTCTCACACACACACACATATGCGCACGCACGCACGCACACAAACCTGTAAAGCAAAATACCTACTACAGCACTAGTAAATTTAAATATAAAAGAGAGGTCAAAAGGTTAGACCAATCGAAGTCAAAGGATCAAAGAGGGTCATCAGTTCAAAGACTCAAAATTGCACTCAACTACAATATTTTTTTCCCTTTGTGCCAAAGTACATATATACAGGTGCATGTAGCTTGCTTTGCTTCTCATTGCTTCAGCAAAAATTAAAAGACTTTTCTGCAAAGGAGGATCTGTCCTACAGTCCTCTGAGGATGAGGAGGACATGTCCAGCTGGAATGACACAGGTATTGAGGAGACAGGTGTTTTCTCCCATTGATCCCCCCCCCGCCTCCCCACACACACACACACACACACACACACGCACACGCACACACACCTGTATGACCAAGTACACTCTACAGTACTTGTACATTTAAAAAATAGTGACAGTTACATTGATTAGACTGTCAGGCTTTCAATACGCCTGAGTGGATGATTATCAATCATCTTGTTGACAAGCTAAATGTGTTTTGATTGCAAGTCTGTTGTAACTGAACTGTGTTATGTGTACATAAGTAAATAATAACATAAATGTATTTCATCTCAGTGTTTGATATGGACAATGACTGTGCGATGTGCGCTGCCCCAAAGCCCCCTGGATCTGGACCTCCGAATACCCTTTGGGTGAGTTTTCCTTTTAAATCAATGACTGCAGGATTTTTCGTTGTTGTTGTTCTTCAATTCTAATATAGACTGGTATAAACTAAATTAAAATATATTGAAGGTGTTAAAACCTAATTGAACCACGATCTTCATCTCCCCCCCGCCCCACGCTCTTTATTTCAATCAAATTACGGTACTTTTATGTAATCATATATGTTCAAGACACATCCAAGAAGCAATGTATGACTGATAAATCATTGACTTTGCTTATTTTATTTTACAGATACAGTGTGATACATGTGAGCGATGGTATCATGAAGAATGTCTGGCGACCGACGAAGACACACTTAAAAAAGCAAGGGCAGGCCATTGGGAATGTGTCCTTTGCATTTAAATTGAAAAACAGCTGCAAACAACACTTGACTCTCACTTTCACCGACACACTGAAGCTCACTTACTGTATGTGTACACAAAATATGGAATTTGAACAGTGTTCCTCCTGATTGGAAATTGTAATTTTTCCTAAAATGTCTGCTTCAACAGTACTTCTGCTATTCTGTGTGATAGTAGACCACCTCAGATAGCTACTCATGAAATTTCATAACAATCTGATGTGGAATTTCAGAATAAAACCAATCCAAAATGTGGAATTTGAACAGTGTTGCTCCTGATTTCAAATTGCAACATTTCCTAAAATCTTTGCTTCCACAGAAGTTCTTCAATTCAGTGTGATAGTAGACCACCTCAGATAGCTGCTCATAAAATTTCATAACAATCTGATGTGGAATTTCAGAATAAAAGCTATGTAAAATGTGGAATTTGAACAGTGTTGCTCCTGATTTCAAATTTCAATATTTCCTCAAATCTTTGCTTCCACAGAAGTTCTTCGATTCAGTGTGATAGTAGACCACCTCAGATAGCTACTCATGAAATTTCATGTCAATCTGATTTGGAATTTCAGAATAAAAGCTATGTAAAAAGTGGAATTTGAACAGTGTTCATCCTGATTTCAAATTGCAATTTTTCCTAAAATCTTTGCTTCCACAGAACTTCTTCTATTCAGTGTGATAGTAGACCACCTCAGTGAGCTACTCATGAAATTTCATAACAATCTGATGTTTAATTTCATAATAAAAGCTATCCAAAATGTCCTATTTGAGCAGTGTTTCGCCTAGATTACAAGACAATCTGATTTATAATATGAGAAAGAAATATTTGTTTTTTAGCTCAATGTTCAAAGATCATGTAAACTAATGTCTCAAAATTAGGATTTGATCATACTGACAGTTCTATTTTAATTTATTGCAGCGGACTTCCGGTCTAAGACCGGAAGTTATGTAACCGCAGTCTGCTGCTTGCTAGTTCATGGACGTCCATAAGAGAGAGACAAATGTGTCCCTGTTGATGTGTGTTGTCTTTAATAAACAATGGCGGGAAGACGCCTAACTGAGGAATACATCTGTCTCCGAAATTTCCTGGGATCATTACAATATATATACCGTAAAAAAAAAACTCGTCTTATTCTGAAAACCGGAAGATGTTACACGCCAGTAAAGACTCGCCGACTTCATTTTTACCGTAAAACTCGTAATACGGGCGAACTTTCAATTTTGGGACGGCTCACTTGACCAAGAGAAACGGAGCGTAGGCTCACTTGACCGCAGTCGCCTTGAGGGGGTTTCCCGACATGTCGTTTCAGTAAATTAAAGGGTGTTTCATGTTGTCATTGCTGTGGACCTTCTTAATACCTTGGAAAATTCCGTTTAATAATTTTTAATAGCCTTAATTTTCGCTAAATTGATTTATCAACTTTTAATACTTTTTAAGACCCCGCAGACACCCTGGTTCTTCTTTATCTTAGCTGTATATGTGAAACACTTTAAATGCCAAAGAAACAATCAGCAGCATGTGGATTTGATATCAGTCCTGTCATCAGAAACAAACAAGGAGTCAAAGAAGGTCCAATAATCCTCATATCTCCCGGGCGCTGTACAATAGCTGCCCACTGCTCCTCGAACTAGACTCCTAGTAGGGTGGGTTAAATGCAGAGAACACATGTCACTGTGTGCTGTGTGCTCTGCATGTGAGAGCATTACAGAGGGTTTCATCTCACCCATTCTATTCCATCTCCTACCCAACATGAAGAACCCATTTTCAAAGATGGGGACAGCATGAAGAACAGGGATGGCCTGAGTCTTACCTGTCCCCTGTCCCTGCCCAAACAAAGGAAGAGTCTCAGCCCCCCTCCTCACAAAGGGACAGCTCCCATTTGGTTGTCTTTAGCCCCCCCCCCACAGAGTGCTGCAGTCCAGTCTGTGTCCTATATATATATCAAAAGTTCTCATTTATACTAGGGTACAAGTGTTGAGTGTATACCCAAAATATTTAATATAGATTTTTTTTTTCAGGTGACGGCTGACGGTAACCCCCCCCCCTTTATAAAAGCAGCTGAAAAACTTCTGTATACAAAGATATCGTCAAAAGTATTGAATAAAAAATGTTTTATTCACAAATAAAAAAATATGTTTGCTGAAAAGTGGTAAAGCAAATATCTTACATATTTTAAAAGAAATTATGAAATCTTCTTTACATTATTACAAATAATACATGGGGGTTTTCACATTCTTATTTGCAAAACATATTCACAACCAAAATAAAATGTTTGTAATGAATACATCAAACTACGACTTTGATTCCAAAGAGCGGTGTGTGTGTGTGTGTGTGTGTGTGTGTGTGTGTGTGTGTGTGTGTGTGGGGTCAGGGTTCAGACTTCCAGAGGCAGTGCAGTCCCGGCAGCCTCCAGCGGGGGGTGCTGCTGTGGATCCTCAGCTCCAGCCACTCCCTCTGAGCAGCACCCAGAGCGGCACTGAGAGCAACAGGAAGAGAGTTCATCACCACAGCACACAACATAAGTTAACACCTCACTTTCTTTTGAGGCTACGTTAACACACACATTAGGAATGATTCCCGCTCCAAACCGAATCACACAGGCTTTCCACAGAAGTGGTTCCAGGGCCAGAGCCCTAAGACAAATCAGATGGGTCCTGTTTCCACTGCAGCGGGGCTTGACCTTGAACATAGCTTCAACTTTGTCCCTGACCACTTCTCAGCATCAAACACCAAGATATGGGGGAGGCTTGGGGGGATTAACCAGAGCAATAACAGTTCATGGGGAGAATGGCAGGGAGCACAAAGTTGGAACAGAAGAGAAAGTGTCTAGAACGGGGCCATTGCTATAAGCTGAAGTCTTGCCAAGTATATTGCTCTCATTTCCACTCAGAATATGTCTTTACACTTGAGATGAGACTTGATAACTTCAGAAGTAACAATGCAGTGAGATATAGGGTTAAGTCAGACTCTTGTGGATCAGACTTCTTTCAAGCAGCAGCTGGGGGATTATGGGATGCTGCAATGATCTGTTTGGTGTTTCAGCCAATCAGAGACAGGTTCTGTATATATCTGAGACCTGTGATATGTCGTTGAAAAAGAGTATAATAGGGGTCTTTTAAAACACTTTACCTGGGGGCGAGGTAGGGCTCTCCAGGGGAGGAGGGGTTCAGAGGAGGGAGGTCAGAGGTCACCACTGAAGGACCACACGGAGTCAGCTCCTCCCCCTCCATGCTCCTCAGGTTGGTGATACTGCTCCCGCCTGCTGCGTCCATGCTGTCTCTGCTGCTGGCCGGGCCTGGACACACATACAGCCTGCTGACACACACTCCATCTAGTGTGGCACCACTCACAAAACCATCAGCTGTCTGTCTCCAACTAGTATCTCTGGGAAATGAAGTTCAGTACTCCAGATGTGTCGGATCAATGTACCTGAATAATGTTATGATCCATCTTTAAAAAGCACTGAACTGCAGTAATGCAGTCAGAACCTCTTCATCATCTGAGGATGAAGAGGTTCTGTTCCTGCATTTGAGATGGATTTCAATTGTGTTTGGGCTTTCTTTATTACTTTGTTTAATATAACAAAAGACAAACTTGTTTATGAATCATTTATCAGTTTTTCTTAAGGAAATTAAAGTTTCCACCAAAATGTGAAAGGGGGAGATAGAGGGAAAGACATGCGTAAAAGGGCCCCCAGGCCAGTCTGGTCCTCGACAGGACTGGGTCCCGGGGCCTCACAGCTGAGTGCCAACTACTGCAAAGTCTGTTGTTTACGTTCTCAATGAGAAGTTTAGGGGAAAGGCTCTGGAGGGGGGTCTTTATGTACTATTTCTGGCTTCTTCAATCCAACCTACTAAAGCTGGACATGTGAGTCTGGGTCCAGAGTGGTAACCATGACTTCCTGTGATACTCACAGCATCGAGTGAACGGCTCCCAGGCTCGGGGCCTCAGGTACGGTTTGGCCTGCGGCTGCTGGAGCAGGCACATCACGGCTGAGTCCACCTGCTGGAACAC
Source organism: Notothenia rossii (assembly GCF_949606895.1). NCBI lineage: Eukaryota > Metazoa > Chordata > Actinopteri > Perciformes > Nototheniidae > Notothenia > Notothenia rossii. Next base: position 58,670,180 of record NC_136901.1, on the reverse strand, counting down.
CCTGCACACAGAGGGGGGGGGGGGGGGGGTCACTCAACCTGCTATCCCAGACCGCTCTGGAATATGATCTGCACAAAGGGGAGGGCTCCTCATCCTGGTGTTTCAACAATAACAACATGGCTCTCAGAATACAATGTCAAGAAATGTATATTGGGTGATTGTTTCAGCTCTTTCAGACAGCAAGGCAACAGTCCAACTGAGCAGGGCAACAGTCCAACTCAACTCATTTACTGACACCAATTCATTTTCTATCTTTTTTTGCTTTATATGAAATTTCTGACCTGTCTAGTGACCAGGAAGAGCATCCATATTAAGAAGCCAATAGGCAACTTTCTCCTGATCTGAATCTTGTTACAAGTTAACTTGTGTGTTTGTTTAAATGTCACATGTACACTTACAGTCTGGCACATCACTATAGGAATGGTCCCAGCATCTTCTCTCTCTTTGAGATGAGTGTACTTTAATGCTAGTCCTAGTGGAGTAAAGACATCATCTGAAATAATACCAGCTCACCGAGGTGTCGGGAATAGCTAGATAAAGGGCAGGTTAGAAGTTATAAGACAGATGGAGGTACCGGAGGCTGAGCAGGCGCTGGTGGAGTTCTTCTGAAAGACCGTATCTGTCAGACTGGATCAACTCCCTGATGGAATCAAAGTCCTGCTTCAACTGGAGAGCCCCCTGCACACTGAGGAGGAGGGGGGGGGGGGGTTAATATATATATATATATATATATATATATATATATATATAGACATACATATATGAATACATACATGGTAAATGGACTGTATTTATATTCAAGATTCAAGGGTGTTATTGTCAAATGCACAGTAGCTACAGTAGTTATGGCAATGAAAAACTACTAAACAATGCAACATCTTATATATGACATCAGAAAAAATAAGTAATAATAAAATAAAAACAGTGCAAATGAAACAGTGTACGACACATTTGAATAAAATAGTGCAGGTTATGTTGCTAGTTCAGTCTACAATGAATGTGGATGAAATGAACTATATACACATGTCAGAAAATCAATCAATCCAATAAGCTAAATGATGCAGAGAATGTTCAAAGTGACCAGGTACATGTAAGTAGAATACAATATCAAAGGACAGAATGTAAGGTTGAATATTGTAGTGAAATACAATGAAATACTGCTTGATCCAGTGATAACTATTAAGATAATAAATGAAATTAATTCTAAGATGAATGCTTTGGGTTATGGAGGCACTTTACTGAGGTCAGGTGTTTAACAGTCGTATGGCCTGTGGGATGAAACTGTCCCTGAGTCTGGTGGTTTTAGTCCGGATGCTGCGGTACCGCCTGCCAGACGGCAGCAGACTGAACACTTGGTGATAAATAGCGCTTAATTTTTACGACTCCTCAAAGTGCTTTACATAATAATAGTCATCATTCACAATAAACAGCTACATATGTGTATAATGTAATAAGTATGAAATGATATACTGTAATTGTTTTACTGTAATAGTGTTGATGGATGTGGAAAGTGGTCATTTCTATTCCAAAGCACAAAAGTGATCAAAGAGAGAGGGGTGTGAGATAAAACAGACGGTCTGGCTGGGAGTCAGATCTCAAAGCTGTTGTTTGGTGGATAACATGGTGGTGGGCATCAATGTGCGATGTGAGAAGCAGACCTGAATTTGATCCTCTGTTTCAGGATATGCTCCATCCAAGCCTCCATGAAAGCTGTGGTTGTGATGCTCAGAGCCTGGACACGGGCATCCTCGGACAGTGGAGCTACGCCCTCTAAAACCTGGCCAATCACAGTCTGAGCTGCCAGAGTCACATACTCACTGGGGCTGCTGGGAAAACCTGCACAGCGACAGAGAAATACACAATCCAACATTCTTTTAGAGGTCCACGCTATACAGCAGGGTGATTCCTTTGAAGAAGTACTGTACAAATAAAGTATGTTATTGTTATGTGAAATGATGCAATGGGATGGCCCTCTGACAGGCATCTTTATTCTAACTGAAGCAACATGCAGATGCCCTTAAGCTTTATACCTGTATTATATATGATATACTGAACCGCATGAGTGCTGAGTATGACAAGACTTAATCATCTTCCTAATAATTCGGCATGCGTGTGGAATTGGATTAGCAGTGTGAATGTTTTTCCTTTTTGTTCCCCCGACGGCCCCTCGTTCTATTGTAAAGCGTCCTTGGGTCTCATGAAGGGCACTATATCAAGTGATTGTGTGTGAGTGTTAAACAAGGTTTACCTTTGTCCTTAGCATTGCGGTACAGGGGCAAAACAATACCGCATTATAATGAAAGACATCTCTATAATGTTGGCCAAGCTGACTGACTGTTCCAAAAAGTTGACTACAGCTGGAGCAAACACATATAATGGGGCTTTGACTTTATTGAGCCCAGAACATTTTCATGGGAGCTTTTGCACTCATGATGCGCACTCTGTAATGCTACAGCACACGTACAGACTCTCACAAGTTAAACCTGAGCACGCACTGCACTAGTTACCTTCAACGGCCCAGGTCCTTTGATTCATTGATGATGTAGATTGCATCTACCATTCTCTTATGTTAGAATGTTCAAACAAAACCACGGAGATGGATGTATGCCAAAGCAATCAAGAGTGTGTGCATTCTTTAGTTACAAGCCGAGTTTACAGGAGCTAAAATGTTATCGTCTGCAGAGATGAGTGTAAACATAGACTGAAGACCAACAGCAGTCAGAGGTGAGCACCTGTCCTGAGGCTGGGTCTCCAGTGTCCAGCAGAGGGCATGGTCTGCTCAAAGATCTCCCCTGACATCCTCTTGCAGTCACTGGAGAAGGTGTGCAGCAGCAGGGAAGAGAAGGTCTGATGGAGAGAGCAGCAGGGTCACATGACACCCACATCCTTTGCTTAGCGTGATGAAAGAAGGGGAAAACATCTGGCCTTCCTAAAAGCATTCAGCACTCATATCACATTGTCAGTCTGATGATAAAGCAGGTATAAATAAGCAGTAAGCTACTAGGCTCTCTGTGAGACGTGAATCTGACCCTTTAAACAGCAAGTCACACCAGAAGGAATCTGCCAAATATATATATATATATATATATATAGCCACCAATTTTGCAAATTCTCCCACTTAAAAAGATGATAGAGGCCTGCAATTTTCATCCTAGGTATACCTCAACTATGAAAGACAAAATGAGAAGAAAAAAAAAAAATCCAGAAAATCACATTGTCTGATTTTTAAATAATTTATTTCCAAATTATGGTGGAAAATAAGTATTTGGTCACCTACAAACAAACAAGATTTCTGGCTCTCACAGACCTGTAACTTCTTCTTTAAGAGCCTCCTCTGTCTTCCACTTGTTAACTGTATTAATGGCACCTGTTTGAACTCATTATCAGTATAAAAGACACCTGTCCACATCCTCAAACAGTCACACTCCAAACTCCACTATGGCCAAGACCAAAGAGCTGTCAAAGGACACCAGAAACAAAATTGTAGACCTGCACTAGGCTGGGAAGACTGAATCTGCAATAGGTAAGCAGCTTGGTGTGAAGAAATCAACTGTGGGAGCAATTATTAGAAAATGGAAGACATACAAGACCACTGATAATCTCCCTCGATCTGGGACTCCAGGCAAGATCTCACCCCGTGGGGTCAAAATGATCACAAGAACGGTGAGCAAAAATCCCAGAACCACACGGGGGACCTAGTCAATGACCTGCAGAGAGCTGGGACCAAAGTAACAAAGGCTACCATCAGTAACACACTACGCCGCCAGGGACTCAAATCCTGCAGTGCCAGAGGTGTCCCCCTGCTTAAGCCAGTACATGTCCAGGCCCGTCTGAAGTTTGCTAGAGAGCATTTAGATGATCCAGAAGAGGATTGGGAGAATGTCATATGGTCAGATGAAACCAAAATATAACTTTTTGGTAAAAACTCAACTAGACGTGTTTGGAAGAGAAAGAATGCTGAGTTGCATCCAAAGAACAACATACCTACTGTGAAACATGGGGGTGTAAACATCATGCTTTGGGGATGTTTTTCTGCAAAGGGACCAGGACGACTGATCCGTGTAAAGGAAAGAATGAATGGGGCCATGTATCTTGAGATTTTGAGTGACAACCTCCTTCCATCAGCAAGGGCATTGAAGATGAAACGTGGCTGGGTCTTTCAGCATGACAATGATCCCAAACACACCGCCCGGGCAACGAAGGAGTGGCTTCGTAAGAAGCATTTCAAGGTCCTGGAGTGGCCTAGCCAGTCTCCAGATCTCAACCCCATAGAAAATCTTTGGAGGGAGTTGAAAGTCCGTGTTGCCCAGCGACAGCCCCAAAACATCACTGCTCTAGAGGAGATCTGCATGGAGGAATGGGCCAAAATACCAGCAACAGTGTGTGAAAACCTTGTGAAGACTTAAAGAAAACGGTTGACCTCTGTCATTGCCAACAAAGGGTATATAACAAAGTATTGAGATCAGAGGTCGCGTTAACCGAATATATTCCGTCTATGACGGAATTCTTTTGACAATGACGGAAAAATCTGAAAGCAGTCCGTCATTTTGACGGATTAGAACAAACTCAGAACAGCGGCAAAGTTTCCCCGCAGCAGGGCTCCGGTGTTATGCCCTTATGTCGTTTCCAGACCTAACTATGCCGTACAAATCATTGAAATGTTTGGGAGTTTATGCTTTACGCTGTGGCGCGCTCCCGCGAGGTGCAATGAGCATGCACAACACCGGCGCTAACATTTCACGAGCCCCCCCCCATTGACAGTTCACGAGCGTGCTCTTCCCCCCCCCCCCGTCAGTTGTGTACAGACCGACGGGTAATAATGGATTTTGACGGAAATGTTGCGATCCTGTCCGTCAAAATGACGGGCAGCGAAAAAGTCTAGCGCAACTCTGATTGAGATGAACTTTTGTTATTGACTAAATACTTATTTTCCACCATAATTTGCAAATAAATTCTTTAAAAATCAGACAATGTGATTTTCTGGAATTTTTTTTCTCATTTTGTCTCTCATAGTTGAGGTATACCTTGGATGAAAATTATAGGCCTCTCTCATCTTTTTAAGTGGGAGAACTTGCACAATTTGTGGCTGACTAAATACTTTTTTGCCCCACTGTATATATAGTGTATTCACACATGTACCGGTATATAGAATATGCTGTTCCTTGCACACTCAATAATATCCTACTTTGAAATGTTGTAAGCTGTCATTTGGCCCTTCATTGGGTTTATTTGACAGATAGTCTACAGAGTTTTATCTTTCAAGGTCAATATGTATATATTTGTTTATTTTTCTACTATTATGTTTTTTAACATGCTGCTTGGAGGAAAGAAATCCCAGATTGGGATCAATGCAGTAAGATCATCTTCTCTTATTATAACATGAAAGTTGCTGAATATAAAATAGGATTCCATACCATACTCATAGCTAATCTAAGCAGGGCTTTAACTGCGTTGCAGAACATGGAGGAAAGGGCAGCTTAAGATGAGGTTCTGAAACTAGTAAAGAAAGGAGCAGAAGAGTCACCTGCAGCTCGGACACCGCTCCGTGCAACGCTCCCAGGCGCCGCCGCAGCAGGAGCTGGCTGTGGGGGTGGACACTGGAACTTTGGTTACTATCTAAATGTATCATCAGGGATTTAGTCTGATGCAGCATCATCTCCAATGACTCTGAGAGCACCTGCACACAGAGGACATCACACACACTTCATCAAACTGAGGCTGATTGGATGTTAGGGTTCAAGGCTACAACTGGTGCAATATCCAAATCACTGTCAATATTTGGTCAATCCAAATATGTGAAAATATCTGAATCAAGTATTGTGGAGCTGCAGAGAAGTCCCGGCCAACAGAAGGTATTCTACAGACTTCACCCAAATGTTGTTTGGTACACATTATCTTAAAAAAAGGAAAAATCACATCATTTGAATATGTTTTTGAATTTAGAAGCCCTGACTCTAAGGCTGTGAAACTTGGTCACTTAGAACATTCTCTGCATGATTTAGCTTATTGTATTTATTGGTTTTCCTGACATGTAGATAGTTGACTTCATCTGCATTACTTGCACAATGGTCTGCAACATCATCTGGACTATTTTTATTCTACTGTTTCATTTTGCACTATTTTAATGTTTTTAATTGCCATATCTACACTGTAGCTTCTGTGCATATGATGATAACGCCTTTGAATCTTTGAATGTATCTTCATGCCTTATTCTGTTGAAAATGTAATATGGGAGTCTCCTGGCTGATACGAGTGGGTAACCTACCTTGAGGTCTCCCTGTGAGATGAGTAGGAACTTGTTGAGGCTCCATGAGGACAAGAACTGGTAAGCCTTGGACATGACCCACACTGTAGACAGCTGCACGGTGGCTAACAGCAAGCTAACGGTCTGACTCTGCAAAGTGAGCCTGGGGGGGGAGAGCCGTACCGAATCTGGGGGAGGAGACACAGAGAAAGAGAGAGGCTATATTCACTGCCTACTAACAGAAATGTACTTGGTATGATTTGTTCTCAAAGAATATTTCCTCAAGCAATCAGTCATTAGGTTGGAAGAAGCATTAAAGAAGCGTTTCTGTCCCACCTGAGGGACATTGGGGGGGCTGGAGACAATCACACAATCCAAGACCAAGAGGACAGAGCTCTAGTTTGTCTCTGAAGTATTTCACATATCTGGGAATCTGATGCACTCTGTCAGAGGATATGAGGAAAATGTTCCCGTTATGAAAACAATAGAGAATGTTCCCCATGTACACGGTTTGCAAATGCCCCATAAGGATTCACTTATTTAAGAATGAAGATAACTCCTGAAAATAAAACAACAAATCAATACATGTCAATACAATCAATACACACACTAGCCTCCTTCTCCCCTCTCTCTCCAAGTGAGGTTCTTACCCTCATTACCTCTGCCCGCCCTACCACCTGTCCTCTGGACCCTATCCCCTCAAACCTCCTTCAGACTATCGCTCCTGATATTCTACCGTTTCTCACCCATTTCATCAACACTTCTCTAACTTCTGGTCACTTTCCAAACAGTCTCAAGGAGGCAAGAGTAAACCCTCTCCTAAAGAAACCCACTCTCAACCCGTCTGATGTTATAAACTACAGGCCTGTCTCTCTCCTCCCGTTCCTGTCTAAGACACTTGAACGCGTTGTCTTTAAACAACTCTCCTGTTATCTCCATCAGAACAACCTTCTGGATCCGCACCAGTCTGGTTTCAAGGCAGGTCACTCAACTGAAACTGCCCTCCTTGCTGTCACTGAGGAACTGCACACGGCTAAAGCAACCTCCCTCTCCTCTGTCATCATCCTTCTGGACCTGTCTGCTGCATTCGACACGGTGAACCATCAGATCCTCCTTCGCACTCTCCAAGAACTTGGAGTTTCAGGCACTGCACTTTCCCTCCTCACCTCATACCTCAAAGACCGCACCGACAGGGTAACTTGGAGAGGGTCCGAGTCCGACCCTTGTCAATTAACTACAGGGGTCCCTCAGGGCTCTGTTCTTGGTCCCCTCCTCTTCTCCTTGTACACAAACTCGCGCGGATCTGTCATTAGCCCGCATGGTTTTTCATACCACTGCTACACTGACGACACCCAACTAATTCTGTCCTTTCCCCGCTCAGAGACCCAGGTCGTCGCACGCATCTCTGCTTGCCTAGCAGACATCTCTCAGTGGATGTCCGCTCATCACCTTAAGCTCAACCTTGACAAGACTGAACTGCTTTTCCTTCCGGGAAAAGATTGTCCCGCTCTTGACCTAACAATCAACATCGGCACCTCTGTTGTTTCCCCGACTCAGACTGCAAGGAATCTGGGTGTGATCCTAGATAACAAACTGTCCTTCACTGCAAACATCGCTGCAACAACCCGCTGCTGCAGATACACGCTTTACAACATCAGGAGGATACGTCCCCAGCTGTCCCAGAAAGCAACGCAGGTTCTGGTCCAGGCTCTCGTCATCTCACGCCTAGACTACTGCAACTCCCTCCTGGCTGGTCTACCTGCATGTGCCATCCGACCTCTGCAGCTCATCCAGAATGCAGCTGCTCGTCTGGCCTTCAACCTTCCTAAATGTTCCCACACCACGCCGCTCCTCCGCACCCTTCACTGGCTTCCAGTAACTGCTAGAGTCCACTTCAAGACACTGGTACTTGCGTACCATGCTGCGAATGGATCTGGCCCTTCCTACATCCAGGACATGGTTAAACCGTACACCCCAACACGTGCACTCCGCTCTGCATCGGCCAAACAGCTCGCTGCACCCGCACTGTGAGGGGGACCCAAGTTCCCATCAGCAAAAACACGTGGGTTTGCTATCCTGGCTCCAAAATGGTGGAATGCGCTCCCCATTGAAATCAGGACAGCAGATAGCTTGCACATCTTCCGGCGCAGACTGAAATCTCATCTCTTTAGACTCCACTTTGAGCGATAGAATTACTAACAAAGCACTTATATACTAATAAAGGACTGGCTTATCTAAAGCCAGTTGAGTAGCACTTGAAATGTTTGGCTCTATGAAACCTGGTGTACTTATATGATTCTGTTTTCTTCAGGGTTGTATCTTCCTGGTCGAATATACTTATTGTAAGTTGCTTTGGATAAAAGCGTCAGCTAAATGCAATGTAATGTAATATAATGTAACATGTTGATCTTCTGCTGTGCTGTCTTCACTGTCTACGTTACAACTTAACACCTTTCCTCTCAGAGATGTTTCTCTCTGCCTGTTCACAGTGACTTCTCAGGTCTGTTTGTGGTATGAACCCCCTCTTCTGTTGATGTGTGGACATTACCTTCTACCATGTACCTTTTGCAGGCATGTGCACACAGACATCAAAGTGGGCTTGAGCCCCTGCCCCTTTTCTTCCTCCAGAGAAAGTACCCTTTTCTCCCCTTTTTTTATTTTTATAAATGAATATATATCTACTGCTGTTTGCGCACAGTTTCCCTTTCCAACAATATATTGATTGAATACAAAATTAAAATATCAGGTCGGGAGATTAGACTGAAGTTCCGTAGCTCTCCCTCCCTCCCTCCACGTCCCCCTCCACATCGGCAGTCCCTTCAGACAGACAGGTAGCAGCACCTCCCACTTTACCTTCCCATGTTATGCCGGCTTTTCTTGGCTTATTTTGAAGGTCAGTGGTGATGAACAAATGACTAAACTGCCAGTGCCTCGAGTTTACAGCTAATTAGCTAAAAGACAATAACAAATATAGTTAACTAAGGTAGGCTACTCGCTAATGGATAAGTTAGCTCAAGGTGTAGCTAAGGCAATTTATCATGGGCATACAGGCTAATGTACTGTAGGCCTACTTAAGGGGAGACACTTCAAGTGAATACAGTAAAATGTGTATCTAATAACGTCATCACAATCGGCCCATTGATATGCAAATGAGGCGTTAACTAGGCTTGATTAAAATGCGCTAATTTGCATGCAGTTACCAAGGCATTGCAGGTGAAAAGGATAAAACAAAAAAACATATCACCTCACAACTTCTCCTGATAGTTACTTACGTAAAGTCAGTATTTTCCCCTGAAATGTTATGTTTAAATGCAGATTAGCTTTAAATCTATAGATGAATTCAGACATGGTAGTAAAACGTACACCCTTTATATGTGTTTCACAGAAGTTTTATTTCCATTAGAGTGAAAGAAAACATGGAAGCAAAATAGACCAAACTAACAAATACATGAAAAACCGATATGTTTGCCTGTAATGTCCTTAAACAGTAACTTCATCATTTTGATTTTTGGCTGCTCATTTAATAACTATTCATTTGACTAGTTTGTTGTCTGCTCTTGTGCTTAGTGAACACTAAAGAAGACCATTGTCTCTGTGTTTACTGATTATTTTTGTAGAATTCTGTTGAGTACTAAACAATTGCTTGAGTGTGAGGGTATTACAAATAAACGGTCAGTAAGTCAGAGATGTGCAACTATATTTAACTTTTTGTTTAAAACATTTTTTTATAAATGATTACGGGAAGTGCCCTTTTTCTCACTTGAGCACCCGCCCCCCAAAATGTCTGTGCACGTCCCTTGGCCTTTTGTATGAATTGTTTTGTATACAGTATATCAATCAATGTTAACTTGGAAAGCCAAAATATTTATATTTTAACTGAATAACATTAGGTGACATTATTGTGGCACATCAGTAAAGCCTTAAATAGAAATATATAAGATGGCAGACATAATTGAATGCATTTTAACTGAACAATAACTGAATTAATTTATTTCACTCCTAGACCAGGGGTACGAAATCTATGCAGACTGCTGCAATAAGTACATTAATTAACTGTCTCATCGATGTTTGTCTGAATTAATATGTAATATTAACAATCATATTATTCCAGATATCAGCTGTCAATCACTGTTATGATGCAGCGATTACCATGTTGGACAGCAAAACGCCTCACAAACTGATTAAGATCCAAAACTTTAGTGCGTTTTGATTCAATGCTGAGTACAGCCAAACTTGACAGTCTCTTCTCTGTCATTGTAGATCGCAAATACCTCGTTCCTTCCATCCACAGTACTCGGGTCCGGATGCTTCTCGTTTTGCTCCGTCCCGTTCAAATGAAATCACCGCCAATCATATTTCCACGCTCGCGCCAGGGCTAGGGGAGGGGTTACAAGGCTTGTGTCTTGTGGTGAATTCACTTTTACTCGGACATTAGAGATTTTCTCTCATAAATGTCCGATGAGCCCAACGACCACCACCCCACTGCCTGATATCAATAGAAAGCTAGGAATCTCCTCTTTCCAACAGTGTATACAACTCAAAATGTGTCTTCGGGTCAATGCGACTGATTTTGATAGAGCAAGTCACATATGAGGTGGTCCCCGAAAATCCTTGATAATAAAAAGTGGATTTTATTTAGCTTTTCTCCACGGACCACCTGCAGTACCCTCGCGGACCACCAGTGGTCCGTGGACCACAGTAGGAGAACCGCTGCTCTAGAGCAGTGGTTCTCAACCTGTGGTACGCGCACCACTGGTGTACCACCAGAACCACTGAGAACCACAGCTCCCGCTAGTGGTACGTGGAGGAATCTGACATATAACAAATATTAAAAAATATATATATTACATTTTTTTTTTATTTTTATTTTTTTACTTAAAGGAGACCTATCATGCTATATTTGAATAATATATTGTAGGGCCATACCTATATAAGGTATATTTATAAGTTTTCTTTTTCAAAATATCAAACAGATCATGCATTTTAGCCATGCCTCATTTCGCTCTATTTTCCTCTCCTCCACCCTGTCTTTGGCTGCAGCTGACCACGCCCCCCTGCAAAGGAGGGGCCGAGTTACGAGCGTCATGTTACCATGCTGTTACCATGCCACGGCAACCTCTCATTCCCCTGATTAGTGGAGAGTTGGCCATATAGCGGAGCTCCTCGTCACAAACGTCAGACCATTTTCAAATCTGTAACAGTCTTTTTAATTTTTTTAATTTAACCTTTATTTAACCAGATAAAAAGCATTGAGATAAAATCTCAATGCGGGATCTGTATCAGATCCCGTTTTTAGAGATTTTGGGTGCGGAGGAAAGAGAGAGGGTTGTGTTTTCTGACACTTGGTGAGTTCCCTGACACAACGGGTGACACATATTCCTGTATAAAAGACGTACAAAGGTGCATTTTGCATGATAGGTCCCCTTTAAAGGTGGGGTAGGTCATTTTGGAGAAACCAGCTTGAGTGCGCAAGAATTTGAAAATACGCAACCGGAACAAAAATCTGCCACTTCCTTACAGAGCCCCTCCTCCAACACACACGAATGCGCACATGACCAATGAGGGCACAAGATAAGTTTGTGCACAGATGGAAGACTGACAGGCAGGTAGGCCATCCAGTTATTTTAGCCGGGCCGGCTCAGATGATTGGTCGTGCTTTTTACAGTAGTACGGCTTCCACAGATCATTTTTTATGTATTGTCAAAACGCTTCAGATATTCATTGCTATCGGGATGTTAAGAGCATTCCATGGAATGTAACAAAAAGTGTATCTCGAGCCGGTTTCTCAAACTTACCTACCCCACCTTTAACCTTTACACATAACACAGACATATAAAATACAGGACACACAACTAAGTAAACAAAAAGACGAAAAGCAGTCACTACAGTGTGCACATTTGGGGCATTAAGGTACACTACTTATTACTGCAACAGCAGCTGATGGTAAGGACCTCAGACAACTTCAATTTAAAACAGGCTATAGGGACAAGTGCCATCAGTTTGAGGCTTGATTGAATAACATTAATTACAAAATAAATCATACTATCAAAAATACTACAACGAATGAAAATAAGCTTGAGATAATTGAAACTGTGGTTTGAATTAGTTCTAATAGGCTATTGTTATTTTTACATTTAGAAACGAAAACATTTTTTTTTATTTCTGGCGTTGCTAATGACGACCATACTACCCGTGAACGATTAGCGAACGTTGCAAGCAAGCTAAAGAAAGAAGAAAGCTGAATGATGTTAAAAACGTGGCTCAAAACGGGAGGTATTCGGAAGAGAGGTACAGAGGAGAATATTACCAGCGAAAGTGAACAAGTGAATGAGGAGAAGGACAGTCATCAACCGAGTACAAGCGTAGGCTCCGCAAGCAACGCAAAAGTGATATGCACAGCCGCTGTGATGGAGGAGAGAAGTGACTCAGGAAGAAGGCATTTGCTCAAAGGATGGAGCCAGGTCAAAAGCTGAAAAAGCACACACTTGTCCTTAATTGTTATCTTTTTTCTTATGTTTTTTCTTTTCTTTTTTACTTTGCCACCACAGAAATGGCAATAGCAAACATCAGCAGACTGAAGATGAGCTATTAGCCCTAAGGCTCATCTGCTCCTGGAGGCTTCATTATTATTGGAATTGAATTCCCAATAGGACATTTTCTGTTTCGATGTAGGTTGTTGCAGGAAGCCTACATTCACACTTTGGTATAGGTCCAGGAAATTACATGTGTGTACAGTTGACATTTGTTGTGTGAGAATAAGTTATTATTTTGTTCTTTATATTCTCACTTGTGGTGTGTGAGTGAGTGAGTGAGTGAGAGAGAGAGAGAGAGAGCACAATAAATAATGGTATTATGAATACATTTGCCTCCGAGTCCTGCATGAACTGTGCATAGACTGTATTTTAACATTGGTCATATGGTGGTACTTGGAGAGCCAACTATTTTCTCAGGTGGTACTTGGTGGAAAAAGGTTGAGAACCACTGCTCTAGAGGATATCTGCATGGAGGAATGGGCCAAAATACCAAAATACCAGCAACAGTGTGTGAAAACCTTGAGAAGACTTACAGAAAACGTTTGACCTCTGTCTGCCAACAAAAGGGTATATAACAAAGTGTTGAGATGAACTTTTGTTATTGACCAAATACTTATTTTCAACCATAATTTGCAAATAAAGTCTTTAAAAATTAGACAATTTGATTTTCTGGATTTTTTTTCTCATTTTGTCTCTCAAAGTTGAGGTATACCTAGGATGAAAATTACAGGCCTCTCATCTTTTTAAGTGGGAGAACTTGCACAATTGGTGGCTGACTAAATACTTTTTTGCCCCACTGTATATGAGGGTCGATGTGCGAACATTTGACTTTGCAGCCTTTCTGGACAGATAAATATTGTAACAGAGAGTTTTATCACAATGGATATTTGGTCAATAAAAGGTGAAATGATCTTCATTACAGGATTGACATGTACTATTGTCTTACTACAGAGGTTTGTTGGTTTGTTGGATCAGTTGTGTGTGTGTGTGTGTGTGTGTGTGTGTGTGTGTGTGTGTGTGTGTGTGTGTGTGTGTGTGTGTGTGTGTGTGTGTGTGTGTGTGTGTGTGTGTGTGTGTGTGTGTGTGTGTGTGTGTGTGTGTGTGTGTGTGTGTGTGTGTGTGTGTGTGTGTGTGTGTGTGTGTGTGTGAGTGAGTGAGTCTTCACCTGAGGCCATACTGTTTGAGTGAAGGCCACACACAGATGACAGGAGAGGGGGGGACAGCAGCAGGAAGTGCTTCATGGTCTCTGACATCATCACATCTCCATCATGCTCAGATGATGGCTGATTCACGACCGTGAGACACTTATCTTTCAGAGCGGAACCCAAACTCCTGCACAACACTTAAGAAAGACAGACAGTGTTACAGACAATGAACAAATGCAACAGAAAGAAAGGTTTGTTTCCCCACAAACACAATTAAAGTTGAAAAAAGTTGCAGTGCGAAGTTCTGATGACCGGATTAAGATTCAAAGCTTATGACGATTAATTATCTTCAGTTATGCTGATTGTAGATTGTGGTGTTGACTTGTGAGTGTGTTTTTGGTTTCATGTTCCTGTAAGTATTTGTAAACAGCTGTGACTGACAGACCATCACATTCTTTCAATAAGGGGCAGGTCAAATAAGATGTTCTTCTCCCTGCTCCTTTCCATCATGGGCTACAAACTGGGGAAAGTGTACATGTTTTTTTTTTAATAATAATTGGCATGTGTGGAATACACTAATAAATACATAAATAAATTATCACTGAGTACAACTCAGCCTGCTGCTGTCAAACTCAACCACTGAGATTACACTGTGTGTGTGTGTGTGTGTGTGTGTGTGTGTGTGTGTGTGTGTGTGTGTGTGTGTGTTGTGTGTGTGTGTGTGTGTGTGTGTGTGTGTGTGTGTGTGTGTGTGTGTGTGTGTGTACCATTGTCCCACTGAGCATGTGCAGTGACCACTAACACATACAGACTGAAGTCCTGCAGCATAGTCCGGCACTCCTCAGGGATCAGATCTGCAATAAACAGCACAACGTCGTCATGGAGATTGAACAGAGGACTGGATCATCTCTCTTACAACATAACTAACTGGGGTAGGAACTCAAATGTTACAATTACTTATTTTTGCATCGCTTACACATATTTTTGAAAAAATTGCAAATTTTCTCAAAAATACTTAATATAATGAACAAAACCATACACCTAAGGTGCAAAACATCTCATGTATCATCAGAATTAAGCACTGCTCTCAAAACTACATAAAGACTTACCAAAACCAAACTTTTGGACACACACACTTATACTACACAACTCTTCCAATCTGTCCAATCAACTACACACTGATGTGCTCAATCAGAAGCACACACATCTTCTAAGGGCTTTGTTCTGTATGTAGATAATTCTGTCTACAGAAATATGTGCAGAAACACAAATAAACTGTTGAAACTAAAAAAAAAAAAAAGAAAAATTCTACACAACTTATTAGCACAACATGTATGCACAGCAAATACAACTAGAGAATGCAATTCCTGAGGAAATTGCTAGTGGGAATGCTTTATGCTGAAAAGCTGACTCTGAATTGCTATGCTGAAATGTAATGTGTAAGAAGAAAGGGAAACATGTAGATTGAAAGGATACATGAACACTGGGGGCTTGAATGTGTGATAAGAGAAGAAAAGAAAGTAAAAAGGCTTGGAAAAGCAGCAGAATATTTGAACTGCAACCTATTGAACTAACTCGCCATGGTAACGGTATTTGATGACACCCCATAATACGCTTAGATATGTTAATGGCTGCATCGTTACCAAACCTGTTTAGTTTTGGGCTGTTTTGGGCAGCATTTTAACTGAAGTTATGAGAAAACCGTGTTTCATGGCGAGCATTGTGTTGCCATGGCAAGTCCTTTTGAAAAAATCTCAAAACTGTCCCGTAGATGTCTTCACGGCTGGACTGTTAGCACACATGTGAAGTTTTAGCACATTTTGACAATTTTCATAGGAGTTATAGCAATGTCGTGTTTTATTGCAAGGGATGCGTTGCCATGGCAACAGCTTTGAGGAAAACTCACTAATGGCACATACACATGTTGAGGGCTGGAGCATTAAATGTCATCTGAAGTCTGGTGGTGTTTTGACCATTTTCATATTAGTTACGACAACATCGTGTTTTTTGGCGAGGGAAACAGCCTATGGAAACAGTCTATGGTGAGATCTCAGATTTGGCGTAGAGCTGTTGAGGCATGGACCGGTGATATACAAGTGAAGATTGGGGACGATTGGACCGTGTCCATTGGAGTTATAGCGACATTGTGTTTCATGGCGAGGGATGCGTTTCCATTAGGGATGTGCATCTCCATCACTGAGGCCGATGAGATGCGCATCTCGATACGTTGCCACGATACGATACATTAACGATACATTTGAAACACCAGGCGATTCGATACGATTCACCCCTTTTGCGATACACCTCGATATGATTTGATTCAACATTATGCGATTCGGGGCTATACGATACGATTCAACACGATGCAAAAATAATGATACTTCAATATGGTACGACAGGATTTTTGTTTTATTCCTTATATGCAGCAAATCATACATTAACAAAAAAGTGCTTTACATATTTGGTTCTCTTTACTAGTACTGCACATCCTATCATGCTGTTTATTTTTTACCTTAAAAAACTCTCCAGAGTATAGTACAATTGTATAACACCTCACAGTTAAACAATTTAAGGATGCATTGCCCATGATTAACAATGTGCAAATAACAACTACCATAGTGCAATGCCCATACAGCTGCCAGCCTGATGTGCTTAACACTCATTCTTAGGCTAACTCACCAGTGAGCAGAAAGCAGTGGGTTCTATATGAACAATAAAGAATACAAATAACCTTTCACAAACAGCTCTATCATAACTGCTTACAGTAAGGAAGACATTTAAACTATTATTGACTGTCGCAGGCTGCTGTAAACTAAACACCACTCTCTCTGACAGAACACCTCACTGAGTGATTGAACTCATATGTCTTACTTTCAGGTTTGTCTTTTCAGCCGCAGACCCCATGTCGCCTCTTTATGTGCGTCGCTAAGTTCCTCGTATTACTTGTGTACTTTAAAGCGGCACGATTGCAATTTGCGAGCGATTTTTCAAGTTGACCGTCTTTCTTGAACAATCCGAAGTGTTGCCAAACGTTTGATTTGAAGGTATATTTTCGGTGCGCTGTGTTTCTCTTTCTCCTCGACTTCCATGTGTGTTGATAACTGACTCTCGGCCTCCGTAGTGCGAAGCAATGATCAAAGATCGTCTCTGCTGAGTGCTGACAGGATGAGGGGATATTATATGAATGAATCGTTTTTTTACTGATGCAAAGACGCTACGCAATCGATGCATCGCGAGTTCAACCCAAACTGTAGCCGATGTGCACTCTTTCAACCGGTGCACTCGCATCTTGAACGTTTATGCCGGTGCACCGATGTGAATCGGTGAATCTTAATATCTCTAGTTTCCATGGAAACAGCATACGATGACATCCCATAATTGACATAGAGCTGTTGAGGGTCGGACCATTAACCATTATCTGAAGTCTGGTACTGTTTTAGACCATTTGCATAGGTATCACGACAACATCGTGTTTTATGGCGAGGGATGCGTTTCCATGGCAACAGTCTATGGTGAGATCTCAGATTTGGCGTAGAGCTGTTGAGGCATGGACCGGTGATATTCAAGCGGAGTTTGGGGGACGATCGGACCGTGTCCATTGGAGTTACAGCGACATTGTGTTTTATGGCGAGGGATGTGTTTCCATGGAAACGACATATGACGACACCCCCTAATTGACGTAGAGCTGTCGAGGGCAGGACCATTAACCATTATCTGAAGTCTGCTGCTCTGAGCATGTCAGTTGGAGTTATGACATTATTGTGTTCCATGACGCAGGTGTTTATATTTGAGCTAACGACGTGTCCAAATCAAAGGTTTCCATGGTGATTTGCAGTAATCAGTGAAAGGAGAGCATTTGCATTGTTCTGAATGAGAGATAAACCTCTTACATTGGACGTCTTGTTGAAGAACCGTAACAGATATCGGTGACATTTCTAAGCGTGAAGCATGTCAAGGAACTTGAGCATCTGAAGTGTACTTTTTGTGTACTTTCGGGTTAATAATGTGGCCTTTTTGGCAGATTAACTAAAAGGTATGCTGCTGCTGTGGCGGGGAAAGATAAGGCTGAACTTACAATGGGGTTTAATGGAGACATGTTGAAAGTTTTTGTCACTTCATGCCCTCAAGAGGCATTTTGTTTAATTATTTTGCTTAATTATTTTTTATTTTTCAAGCTACGAGATGTTTTCCTACATTTCTCATGAAAAAGTATGTCTCAGGAATGTAGGGTTTGGGAATTATGGCAGGTTTAAAAGAAAATATGAAGGCAAAATTAAATCTGTCCTCCACTCTAGCTGTGACATCACGGACTCTAAAATCTAAAGAAGGCCTCTTTACCAAGGTCTGAACAATGTTTAATATCTCTAAAAGTATGAATCAGATTTAAAAGTTGTGTTACACGAATAATGTCAGAAAGATGTAGTACCGGCAGGACTCATTTTTGCATTGTGTTCACCTCTCGAGTACTGCTTGTTGGTCACGCTGTGTTAGCACACCGTTACCTGTGTGTGAAGCGTGCCTCATGCTGTTCAGGATGTGGAACCCTGTGAGTGTGCGTTGGAGGTTGATGCTCCCTGTAGTGCCCCCTGCAGGTGGCACATGCAGCTGCAGCCTCAGGGCCTTGCTGCACAGCGCCCACAGCAGGCTGCGGTACTGCCCACACACATCTGCAAATAACACAGACTGACCCACGTCCAGCCACTGTACCGAGTGAGGCCAGCCTGCTCCATCTGTGGCCCCCTCTGCACCCACAGGCTCCTCCTTCTCTGGGGCTCCATCCCTTCCAAAACAAACACACATTTATCACACATGCACTGCTGACAAACAAAATATAACAAATATAACAAAAAAATATAAAAAATAATATAACAAAATATATCACATTTTAGGCCACATTACTGCTGGAAACCCTGAATTGTTACACAATGTTTTCCTGCTCACATTTAGGCAAACGTCATTAACATTGTCAAACAACTTGGTATAATTACTAGTGCCTTTTTTGAATTGCTGAAAGGGGGAGACAGGAGGAGTATAGTTTTGGGAGCTGGAGGCTGGTTGAGCTATCAAACATGTTATGTAATAAGGGATCTGCTTAAGGTAATCCATCTCTAAAAAATATATTTTATGGGCAAAAGTTACAAACATGTGGAGGAGTTATATTTTGTGTACACCTACTAAGAAAACTGTGTATCACGGTGTGTTTTACTAGTAAAAACACACCGTACAGTGGCTGTTATTCCTGACATTACCTGACAGCAGCTTCTGGCCGGGGGGGTATTTCCAGTTCAGCCCATTCCTGCAGACCATCCACACATTGGTCTTTGTTCAGTTCTGTACTCACAATATTCCAATCTGCTGAATCAGCTCTATTTCTGACTGGAGCCTTCCCATTGACTGAGAACACCTCTGCTGCTGTGTGAGAGAGTAGCTGATCAGCTCCAGGTGCAGCTGCATGTGAAACTAGTGGAGCCAGCAGCTCATTGGAGGAGAGGAGCACCTGAAACAAAAGCTCCACTGAGGACTGTTCCTGTTGGCAGAGCCCTGACAGGGAGGGGGGCTGGATGGGGGCTGGAGGGAGGGAGATGGTCGGCCATTGTTTTTCTAAGCTGGTCTCTTTTTCTACATGTGGTTTGGCTAACCTAAAAGCATTCACACTGGTCGGGGGGGTGTCTGTGTGGCCTTTGTCAAAGCACCCGGGCATGTGGTGGACAGGGGGGGGCTTGGCTTGAACAGGATGGGGGTTTTCAGAGAGTGTTCTGTCTACATGAAGGTCAGGGATGTAAACAGGAGGAGTCTGATGGCATCTGTGACGAGATGATGACTGCAGGACGGGGGGGTGATTGGTGGAGAAGAGAGGAGAGGGGGTGAGGTAGGTTTGCTGTAGCTGCTCCCAGGTCCACTCAGGTCTCAGTTCAGGGGGCCTGCAGCGGGGCCCGGCCCCCCGACTGGATGGGTTCTGACAACATGCCGAGGCCTCGCGGGTCTGTTCAGAGGCCATGCAGTGCAGCTGCTGGGCTGCCACATCTGCCTGATGCACTGCTAAAATCCTCATCAGCTCTTTGAGGGAGAAGGCAGCAGGGTGAGGCCCTCTGCTGCTGGGCTGACTGGAGTCCAGGGGGGGGTAATGAGCCTGCTGTAACACTGCAGTCCTCAGCTGGGTGGCGCTGTGCTGCGCTCTCTGCTCTCCCACCGCCTGGTTATACAGCTCCGTGCCAGCCAAAATGTCCTGCAGGAGCTCTCTGGGGACACAGTGCCCCTCAGTGTGGGCCACAGCACACAGCAGGGCGTACACATACTGCTCCACCAGAAGCAGCGCCTGCACCCCCAGCAGCTCCAGACTGCCTCTGACCTGCAGCAGCAGCTCGGACTGCAGGCTCAGAGCCGCTCTCAGGGGGGGGTCATGCTGGACTCTGGAGAACAGACAGGACCAGTGGCTGAGGTGGACCCTCAGCTCCTGACTCAGCAAGCAGAGTCCCCCCCTGACTGAAGAACTCTGGGGGGAGAGGAGAACGTTTTTGTTTGTGATTAGTGGCAGAAGTCTTCAGATGCTTTACTTCGAAGAAAGTACCAATACATTACATTTGAAAATACTCCATTAAAAGTTAAGAATCCTAAATTCAAAATCTCACTTAAGTTAAAGTACAATGATACTGTATTATTAACCTGTTAAGCCCTGAGCCTGTTTTTCAGGTCTCAGGCTCGAAAATGACATGCCCAGAACAAATGACTATATCTTCACTTCTAAAAGGGGTAAATGAATAATCTTTATTCTCAAAGTAATGATAAACCTGTGAGTTGGATGTAGAAAAGTCAGAATCAATATAGATTTTTTTTTAATTTAAAGTAAATTCTGACTGAACATAGACATTTTTTTAAAATGATAGTGTCCGTCCAAAAGAAAAACATTACTTATTGTGAAAACCAACCTTGAATGATTGGTTAGTAGACTTAGGAATCCAAACTATAACATATAATAAGTACCCTGTATCAAGATTGACGCAAAACAAGGGACATTTAGAGGTTTAGAAAAAAAAACACCTCTGGGGTCATTTGGGTGGATTTGACCTATCTCTGACACCTCTTTAGAACCGTTAGAGCCAATAGAATCGAGGGGAAGTTCCTAAATCCATCTAAACATTACCATTGGTGAATGAGTGATGCATAGCCAGAATGCCCAAAACCGGAAGCTGAGTTGTAGCTCTCACATACTCTGAAATCTCAGAAAACAGCAAAGGTAAGACATATTTGCCGTTTTGGCTCCGTAAAGCTACGTTGTGTTTTATCTGGTTTTGCCTTCGCTGCCCTGAGTTCTGGTCGCACAGTGATGATACTTATACCTCTAGAATCTGTGGAATCTCAGCCTTCATTTGATATATTGTTTGTGCAGATCCAATAAGTAATACAATATTTCTACCGTGAGTTCTGTGCTAAGTGCGTTATCATTTTTTCGCTTAATGCTAATTCAGAGGCTTGGTATTATTACCCTTGTGTTTTGTTGAGCTAAAAATGGTTCATATCGTCAGTTAGATGAGTTTCTTCCCGTTAAGTGGGTATGACACATTAAGAGGTTGTTAAAGGTTAAGAAGCCCTGAGACACAGTTTTGTGAAAAAAAGCCTCAACAGGTTAACAAAGATACTTAAATGATCAAAAGTAAAATACTCTTTTTGGAGGTAAGTGGCCATAGTGAAGCCAGCCTCCAGATCAATGCAATTTGGAGGGAACCCTGCAGTTCAGCCTGACCTGGTTAAGTGTCAGGTGTGAGTTCTTCAGCTGTTCCTCCAGCAGGTGGCGCACTCTGGAGATGAAAGCTGCTGTGAGGCGGGCCCTCCTGGTGAACTCGTGAATGAAGAGCAGCAGGACCCGCTGCTCCAGGAGCCTCCACAGAGCTGAGTGGTGTCCCTGCAGGAGGAGGGAGGAGGGCAGGAGGAGCACCCCACTGTCTGCTGGGAGGCCTTTAACACACACCTGGGAGGCGGGGGGGGGGGGAGGAAAATGGTATCTAGTTATCAAACTTAAAGACAGTTTCTTCCCCAGAGCAATAATTGCACTAAACTCCAGTTATATATATATATATATATATATATATATATATATATATATTTTTTTTTTTTTATACACATTGAAACATATTTATTTACTTTACTTTACTTTATTTACTTTACTTAAAGATCCCATGTCATGGCCATTTCTACGGATCATAATTCCATTGTTGAGGTCTACTAGAATAGATTTACATTGTTCAATGTTCCAAAATCACATTGGTTTCTCATACAGCATCTCTGTAAAGTATGTGTATTCACTCTCTGTCCTAAATGGCTTGTTGGAGCTCCTGCCCCCTCCACCTCCCTGTGAGCCCAGTGTGCTCTGATTGGTCAGCTCGCCCACTATGTTCTGATGAGTCCACCACCTTTACAGCGTTGTTTGTATGTTGTCTCCTCCTGAATGTTTCACGTCTCTTGTTGGTTTTTTGTATTTTTGATGGCACCTTACAAAAAGGAGTAGCTCTGCTCATCTCATTGTACCTGTATAATGACAATCATTTCCAAGTCTGGTGTAAACACTTGCTGTCTTACATATTTTCAAGGAACGTAGATATTATATTATGGTCCAAAGTTTTGGGGGGAAACCTTGTTTTCCACAGATGTGTTTCACGGATGCAATGCATGAGAGTGATGATGCATTTTGAAATGTGAAGTAAGGTCTTCCAGCAGTGCTTTTGTCTACACAAGGCAGCAGCTGATCATGCTTTCATCTCATTCATTGTTTCATTTGAAATACCCTTTCAGTCATTATATTGTCTATTGAGGTACTCACTGGTTCATAATGAACTCCATGCATTCATTCATGTATTTGTGCCTACATTAAGTATGAGTGTTAATGCCTCAGTTGCCAAATAAACCTTCCATTTGTGCAGACATGGATTAGGTGGTTTGTGCGAGTGAAGCATCATGGTTACTGGTTCAGAGTCAAGCCTCAATCTCCAGAGTTGAGATAGAATTCAATGATTGTTCACCATCCCTTTGGTTGGGTGGTGCCCCAAGTTCAAAGCTTGGACTTTGTAGAAACACAGAAGTGCAGATTGCATTCCTGCTATGAAAGTAATCATTGCAAATAAAGTGCTAAAGATAATCATTTTAGGTGATCACAGATTCAGCTTCCCTACAATCCCTGGAACTTACCCAGTGAGACCCTGTCTGCTCCCTGCCCACCGACTGCCACTGGGGGGCCACAGTCACCACAGCTTGGTGCAGACGCAGGAGGCGAGCAGAGGACCGGGACACCAGATTGTGAGCGACCACTAAATGTCTCTCCATGTCCTCCTCATCCTGGCGGCCCTGGAACAGCCACTTGAGGCCGGGGTTAAAGGTTCTGAGCAGGGTCTCGGCTCGCTGCAGGGAGCGGCTCAGGGACCTCTGAGACCAGGAACCTGTAGAGGAGTGAACATATTCGGAGGTCACAGTATGCTGAACATGTATTGTATTTGCTGCTAATTTAGCCTGGTTACGTGTGTTGACTGATTGTGGACTAACTGATCAAACATTATACTTTAGCATGTACAAAAATGTTTTGTGTACAAAACGAGTATATGTATTTTTCTGCTGGATCCTGTTCCGCTGTCCTTCCAGCAGCATGCATGTACATGCCGACTGCTCAATCTGCAGCTATAACATGTATGCACTATACCATTAGTGATTCCATCCTCGGTCACCATGCAGGGACTGCATCTTGTCTGAAAGACACAAAGGGCAAATTCCAAAAACAAATATTGACAAATAGTTTAGTTCCTAAAGGAATACTTCACCAACAAAGTGACCCTTAGTTCATCTCCTCCCCCTGTGTTACCTTACTAAAGCAGGCAGCAGGCATGCTGTCTGTGCCAGAAGGCTCTCATGATTGTTGTTTGGGGGGTAGTGAGCGTGGATAAAGATACGTGGACTGAACAGCTGTCTGATAGTTTGTGATTGTCTTGATATAGTCTATCTGATATAGTTATTGACTTTGTGACACAGCAAGCCTTTACACGAGCCAGTGTGTGAGGGTGTGCTGCGCAGGACACATGACCCATCAGAGCGTCACTGAAAACAGCTGCTGTACTGAAGACCCAATCTATGAGCAGCCTGAGGCATACTGCCCTCTGGGTCCCTCCCACAATGTCTATTACCATATAATAAACAAACACTATAATATATATATAAAAATAAAAAGGTAATAAACATCATCTTTTAAGTAGTACATGTCAAAAAAGTACTAACCTGCTCCTTTTCTAGGCAGAATGCCTCAGAATGCTCCTGGTCTGAAAGGAAGAGACACACAAAACACACAATCATCAGAACATTTCAAACCGAGAGAGCAACACGTTGAAAGCATCACCATCGCAGACATCTGCATTTAGGACATTTCTCTGAGGTCCGTGGGGCTGGGCTGCTGTACATGTCTGGTTCAAACATATGGCCATGTTGCAGTGCAACAAGACAACGGGTCGTGGGGGTCAGGAACCTTTGCAAACAGACTGAGGATGCTTCTTGTGTTAGTCCCACAGTTCCTAAAGAATCATCATGTTTAGTAAAGTTATGATGTAACTGTTTATCTGACTGCAGGGATATTTCTTTTATGGGTCCTACTCCTCCTTTGTGTTTGAACCAGTAGCCTGTGTGTGTGTGTGTGTGTGTGTGTGTGTGTGTGTGTGTGTGTGTGTGTGTGTGTGTGTGTGTGTGTGTGTGTGTGTGTGTGTGTGTGTGTGCACGCGCAAGTGTGTGATCACCTGTTAGCCCTGCCTCTCCAGGGTCTCTCAGTATCTCTGGGTTGCTGTGCTCCATCCACACAGTGCAGCTAAACTGTGAACAGACAGCACTGACATCTTTACTGAATCATAACAGAACACACATTCCTCATATTCTGGACGTATGTCAGCCATGTGAAATGCCAAATGTACTTTCTAAAACTAACACATCAATGAAATCAGTCAATGTCACTTCTTTCATTTTATATTTGTCACATCTATCTGTTTTTTCATATCTATCTTTACTTAAATACTTTCTATCATATGTATTTATCGGCTACTGTAAAATACTGGTCTTTCATAGAGCTGTCTACCTTTTTTCCAACTTTAAGTTTTTTTAATGCCTGAACACACTGCTGCTACTGTAACTAAATAATCTCCCAATGTGGGATCAATAAAGTATCTATCTATCTATCTATCCATCTAACAAATGTCAATATGTAAGTAATGGTTATGTAGTATGATGATCAGCAGTACCTTTCACCTTATTGTGCACTTAAGGACAATTTTTGAAATATTCCAACTACTGCTTTTTCAAGGGAAATATTGTATTAAATCCAAAATTGGCACTTGTTGGTACATTGTTGGAAGTAATGGATCTGAACACTCTTGATCACTGAAGCTGTCAGTGCAGGGGGAGTGAGGGTCTCTCTTCCCAGTGAAGATGATTTCATTCATATCACCCTAACGTCAGGTTAGTTTATTGTTCTTCCAGTAAAATGACATTATCCTCAAACATTGAGAACATTTTTAACGTGTAGCTCTAGTAACACCTGTGATAGGAAGACGTGTCTCTACAGCTCATGTTCAGTTACACAAAGCATGAGGAACATTCTTACTGAACATTAGAAATGGCGTCCAGACGTCCATCCCCGGTGAATGCTGCCTGTTCGGAAGAGCTGTCCGCCGACGAGCCGTCTGTTATTGAAGGCTGCTGCTGTCAATACCATGGTTAATGCTCACTCACAACTAAGCTGTACAGTAGCAAAACCCATTTATCACAGCTAACGGCTTTTTGTATCGGTGTATTGAATTCCTTCTCTGAAACAACCGCCGAATGACAAGTATGCCATTACTGACTTACTTGTTTTCTTGTAGGTGCTTGTTAATCCACTGCTTACGAAGGAAGTATGTTTAAAATAGCATCTGCTAGCGAGGCCTGAAAACACAGGATGTAGAAACAGCCAATCAGGAGGAAGCGTCCTCGGTTGTTATGGAAAACAGGGGAGGCTCTGGGAAATGGCCGGGAAAACAGCGCAGAACGTTTCTACACCAGCAGGTGGCAGGGTTATGGCTAGAAAGGATCCGTCTTGTGTAAATATGACGTCACGTTCTCGTTGTAACTCTCGTTGTAATTGGAGCGGCTCGGAAACACATCTACAGCAGTAACATGATGCAACATACACATTAATCCAGCAGCAATATTAATAGAGAAACATCAGACATAATAGTAAAACACTGCAAGGGAACATTTTATTGCACCAGGAGCTATCTTGGGACTTTTACTGCGACAACGTTGACTTGCCTGTGAATAAAAAATAAACCATAGTGTTGGTGATCTACAGTGTTGTCATTCTTCTTTGAACACCAGCAAGACCGCTAACACCCTATTTCAACAATCACACTCCCTGTAATTGACATAATTAATAGATAGTTTAGCTTCTCATCATCATTTGCTGTGGCCCACTGATGTTAACGATCGTAACTGAAAGGCTGCTTGCCAAACGTAAACATTCAGCCACGTGACATTCAGTCAAACTCTCGCGAGAGTTTTACAGAAGACGGATCCTTTCTAGCCATAACCTATACGGCGCTGGCCATAACCAACTTTCAGCTCGGCAGCAGGTCCATGGCAGCAGGTCCCGCCTCTTTGCCCTTATTTGGAGAAGGCGGGAGTTGAACTCTGACGTCACTGTCGAGCCGTTAGTGGCCGACTCCGCCTAAGCCTAAGGGCTTCTCGGCATCTCTGCAGAATCCTATGGGTGGTGTCACGGACCCTACGTCCATTGGTTCTTTACTTTTAACTGTGTAAGGCGGATGCAGAGTTGCTTCTGTTGTTTTCTCTTAATTCGCGCCCAGTATCTTCGGCCCAATCCCAAACCGCCCCCTAAACCCTACCCCTACACACTACCCCTCCATTTGCGCCGAGGGTCACCCACATTAAGTGCTGTTCCAAACCAACGAGTGTGGAGCGGTGTGGAGGGGCAGTGGGCTATCAAGCCCTCAAACAGCGAGTCTGCAGCGGTGCTGACTGGAGACCGGTCTGGTTATGGCTAGAAAGGATCCGTCTTCTGTAAAACTCTCGCGAGAGTTTGCAAGTCACTCGGCTGAATGTTTACGTTTGGGAGGCAGCCTTTCAGTTACGATCGTTAACATCAGTGGGCCACAGCAAATGATCGCGAGAAGCTAAACTATTTATTAATTATGTCAATGACAGGGAGTGTGATTGTTGAAATAGGGTGTTAGCGGTCTTGCTGTTCAAAGAAGAAAGACAACACTGTAGATCACCAACGCTATGGTTTATTTTTTATTCACAGGCAAGTCAACGTTGTCGCAGTAAAAGTCCCAAGATAGCTCCTGGTGCAATAACATGTTCCCTTTCAGTGTTTTACTATTATCCTGCTGCATTAACGTATATGTTGCATGTTACTGCTGTAGATGTGTTTCCGAGCCGCTCCAACGAGAGTTACAACGAGAACGTGACGTCATATTTACACAAGACGGACCGGTCTCTACCTGACCGGTCTCAACGCTGTGTGTGTCTGTCAGGAAACACGCTGCGAAGTAAACAACCTCATCATGATAACCTCATATGTTTTTAACTTAGGATCCTACATGTGTTTAGTCTGGAAAAAGGTAAATGTGTGCATTTATTATAAAGTTGTGTATACTTACAGAATGTTGCAAAAACTAAGAAGCTTATAAACATCAGGTTTAAAACTAAAAGAGACACAGTGAAAGATGTTTGGATTTTTATTTGAGTTATTAAATTACATTTTTTGTCAATGAGATGCTGATTTGAAACCGTTGTTACATACAGTTACGGACTTTCCTGTTTCTGCCGGAGAGAGGGGGGTTTGTCCCAAAGCTTGTCGCTGTATTTACTCCCTCCATCTGACAGGAGGGAGCCTCATGTGTCACTCCCCGGAGTTCACTCCGTCACGGAGTGGGAGTGTTTAGGGGTAGGGTGTAGGGCGTGGTTTGGGATTGGGCCTTAGTATTATTTGCATGTATATCCGCCCTTTCCTGTCACGTGACCTGTTGGATTGTTTGGGACCGCGCGCCTTTCAGTGTTGGCGGGTAGACAACACTGCCTGCTGCTGAGCTGACAACAAGGATAATTTCACTCGATTTATAATCAAGAATATGTCGAACTGGACCAGAGGCAAACGACGTGAAACTCGCGAAAACGAACATGAGAATGGGCAAGTTTCACCTTCTTAAACCACCACGAGCCTCCATTGCGTTCACTTGATTGTAGACACCATATTAGCTAGAACTCTTTCAGAATGGGATTATGTAAATGTGTTGCTAGCTAACCGACTACAAACACATTTACCTTTTTCAATTATGTATTTTTCTCATAAATGAAGCCACACTGTAAGGCTGTGTTCATGTTTCAATTGACTTGTGTCCTGCGCTAACGTAAGTTAGCTTGATGCTCGCTTTGAAATGATTTACATTAGCCTTGAAGAAATTAGCTAATTTATTGTTGTGCTGTGTTCGCCACTGGGTGAAACGACGCTAGCACCGTGGCGGCTCTGCTCTATTGTCGGCGGGTACCGAGGAAGAGAAAACGGTGGTAAAGGCTAACCCCTGCTAAACAGGACTGTAGTGCAGCTGTATCGGGGGTTGGTTATAACTTGGTTATAACCTGATGTTTTTGCAGAGGGCTGAAGTGTTATTCACCACAGCAGAAGCTTCCTGGTAGGAACAGTTGGGGCTTTGGGGAATGACGGACGTTTTGCCGCCAGTGTTCACGGAATATACCGGCAATGGTGTGCCCGGTTGCGAATAGCCATGAATGTGAATTGATAGGCCTCAGCACCCCCACCCAGACCCTGTCGGATAGATAATGGATGGATGAACAGATGGCCAGAACAATCGCTAACAGGAAGTCAGTGGCGGGAGAACAACTTGTCAACTAACTACTTATATTTCATTCACTAACTGATTAGGTTATTGCTTGTACTGCTAGTGGCTATGGTTTATCTGAAAGAGGATTTAAAAGTAGTGTTTGGAAACAACCGAGAGCTACTTTTCAACAGTGGTGGAAAGAAGACAAGTACCCTTTACCCTAGTACAATTTTGAAGTACTTGTGCTTTACTTGAGTATTTTAACGTTTTGCTACTTTGTACTTTTACGCCCTGACATTTATTTAATACATTTAGTTACTTCACAGATGTTGATTAATGAGGTGCAATTCAATAAACACTTAAATCAGACTTTAGTTCCACCCGGAGTAAATTCACAAGCTACTCTGCAGTATACAAAGTCATTCAAACTAGCGGTACCTTTACCAGCTTTGAGAACACTTTAATGATCAATCATTATAAAACATATCATATCTATTATTCTGAAATGGACCAATCTGCACAACGACTACTTTTACTGTCGCTACTTTCACTATATTTTGATGATAATACTTTTCTACTTTTACTTGAGGAACATTTTGAATGCAGGACTTTTACTGTAACAGAGTATTCCTACACTCTGGTACTTCTACTTTTACTCAAGTACCAGATCTGAGTACTTCTACTTTTTCTCAAGTACCAGATCTGAGTATTCTCCCACCTGTGATTTTAAATCACTTGACCTTACCACCATTAGTTATAGATTAGCATATTATTCGTCCATTCGCCGCCCAATAACAAAGACTGACCCAATTTCCGGAGTTGCATCTCCTGACCGTTTTCTGTGGAGTCCGCATTCATCCACTGTGTGTGTCTGAACAGATAGAAAAGATGATTAGAGACACACTAGCACTGAAGGGCTACTAAATTGACGTTGAACATAAAGTTGCATGTTAATAATATGCTATCTTTACTTGTCTCTACTGTGTAGGAGCTCTGGTCCGTCCCGGTGGTCCCACTGCAGGAAACGAGGGGTCGACGGAAGCCTGCGGGCCAACAGAGAGGAGGACGCTGGTCGAGAAAAGGGTGGGCACTCCGACAGCAGAAATGCTAGGTAGGAGAATACAGCTGCAATAAAAACAGTACATTCAACTTGACACAATTTGCAACTTGCACATTTACCAGAATAGCAAAAAGCACTGCAGAGTGTGTACCAACGTGCAGATGAAATATCAGGGCTAGATATGAGCGGTTTGTTTGACTTATTTCAGTAAGGTGATCTGAAGGTTAGAAGCTCTGGACGATCATCATTAAACCAAACTGTTAGCTCTATTTCTGTAGTATTTGGCAACAAGGGGTGAATGACCTCGTGATTATCTCCTTCTAGTATTCTCTTCTCTTCATATCCATCTTGTGTTTCTATCTCATCATTTGCCCTCTGGGCCAGGGATGGCTATTTGTGGCTTAAACTACATTTACTTGCACTGTGGCAACAGTAATTCCATTCCCCTCTGTGTGTTAATGCTGGTTCACCCCCCTTGTGCTTCCTCCCTAGTTTCACCACTCCAGAGGGCACAGGCCCGGTGTCTCGCTGCGGCAGAAAGGCTGACTGGGGCAGTCAGGTGGAGAATGATGAAATGAAGAGAGACGTACACAGAGACATGCAGCGGTAACCACACTCTGCTTCTATCTCAGTGGTTCACAGCACACTTTTCACTGAGTCTTGATTGTGACTGACTGTGTGTGCACTGTTCAGTTACAGGAGGAGGATACTGGGTGCAGAGGTCACCCAGAGAGAGAGGAAGATCTCCTCTGGCTCATCGGGGAGGTATGTCCACTTCTGTTGCACCTTTTTCATTGTTGGAGTCTGTGTGTGTGAAAACACCTGTCCGTCTGTGTTCCAGCTGCGACTCAAAAGAGGGGGAACACATTGAAACTGATGAGGCAGTGTTGCTAAGGCGACAGAAACAGATCAACTATGGAAAGAATACACTGGCCTATGATCGGTACATCAAAGAAGTTCCAAAGTAGGTCAACACACACACACACACACACACACACACACACACACACAGCCTCACACAGCCTCACACAGCACTACAACCATATTGACAGTTTTTGAACAATAATGCATGTTTTAAAGTGACTCAAATATTATAAAACAATAATATGTATGCACCACCACACATTCCTTGTAGGGATGCCAGAAACTGACCATTATCAAAATCGGACAGCCCTGGCGAATAATAATCGATTATTCGACGCACATAACTAATAATAAAAAAATATATAAATAAAATCGAATTTAAAAAATAATTTTCGATTATGGAGACTGTAACGAATAATAGCTGGCATCCCTAATTCCTTGTAAGTGCAAACCTACTTGGCAAAAAAAGTGATTTCTGATCTGTACTTTTCTGTTTCCATTATTTTTGTTTCTAGACATATTCGTCAGCCGGGTGTTCACCCCAAGACTCCAAATAAGTTCAGGAAGTACAGCCGTCGCTCCTGGGACCAGCAGATAAAACTGTGGAAGGTCAAACTGCACGCCTGGGACCCCCCAACAGAGGAGGGTCAAGACAAAGTCCTTGATGACATGTAAGAAGAGATTAGGCTTTCAACAGAGATGCATGTTAACGGCATAACGCATCCACTTTGAGAATCCTAATAAACATATCGGTATCGATAATGAAAGAACAGTTCAGCTTCAAATCCCCGCCGGATGGTGCTCTACACACACACACACACACACACACACACACACACACACACACACTTACTTACCCAAGTCAAAGAAGCAGTACCACATTGTAAATGCACTGTAACAAGTCAAAGTCCTGCTCAACACACACTTGTAAAAATACTGTATTATGATCAGACATAATACAGTTTTGATCACAGCTGCTAAATGTGGACCACATTTTTCTAGCAGTCCCTTTACCTTAAATGAGACTTTTTGGAATTGTTGCCATAATAAAAATATACATTTTGTCTGAATCAATCATATGTATCCACTCCCATGTTGAGTGTATTTATATATACAGTGTATGATTTCAATAGAAACATACCTCTTAAGGTGCCTTTTTTTAAAGTGCAATTTAATTTGCGAATAATCGCAGTGTGTGTTTATAGTGTTTATAGTGTTTATAAATGTTGGGGAAAGCTGAATGGACAATCAAGGTCATCCCAATACACAGCTGGGGGATAAGACTGTTGAAGCTCCAAGGCTGTTAACGATGATTTGAACACATCTTAACTCAAGGGCCACATAGAAAATTCTATATATAAATGTATATATATATATTTATACACATCCAAGTCCCTCCTCAAAGCCAACCTGTTCAGATCTGCCTACTCACTGTAGTGCTACATTACCCCTGTTTCCCTGCATGTTCCCTGTTACTGTCCTTTTGTAACGTTTTTAAGAATATTCTCTGAAGGGTTTCCTTGGGGGGCTTTGAATGGCACCTCTAAATACCATGTTTTATTATTCAAATACAATGCAAAGGCTATACACATAGAGCCCCCCTATGTGGTCCGGCAGGCAGTGATTCATAGACTACCTCATCTGGTTGCCCAGCCCATGTCACCTGGCCTGTCATATTGAAAGAAATGTTTACTTCTGGCGGATGCCGATATTGAATTGTAAAGTGCTTTGGTCCGATGACATGCTACCTCCATGCTGTAGACTCTGTGTTCTGTCTGTTTGCTGATGGGCATGTTGTTGTTTTTTGTCCTCTGCTCTCCAGTGAGGAGCTGGGAATCGATGATGTCATGGACATTGAGCTGGATTTCCCAGACTTCCAGAATGTCCCAGCCTCTCTTACCACACACAGCTGTTCCCTGGAGGTAAGATTGATAACTTTGAATTCACTATGAGATCAGAATAATTAGAAGAAAGGAGAGAGCAGGTCAGCTGAAAATGCAAAAGTGTTTACAGGCAAATGCACAATTCAACTTGGACATGTATGTTTCCAATAAATCTATGAATGATATCCATTAGAAAACAGCCACCGTTAAGTTAATGGGAATATGTTTAACCTGGTTACATATCTCTTAACATGATACACAGTTTCCACATTTCCTGTCCATTTGGACCATACAAATGAATCTTCAGTCATCTGAATCAAGTGTGTACTGACACATGTCCAGCTTCCTCTGTCAGCATACATCTATCCAAGTTTCTAAAACCAAACCAAAAGTGCAGGTAAAGAAACCTGGTACTTTATGAGCCTTTCCGTTTGATTGATTGCTTTGTTTCTCTCTCGCTCAGGGTGAAGACGACTGTTCGGGTACTCCAGTTAAAATACAGAAGACTGAAACCACAGTGCAGCCGGACTTGGCGTAGCTCATTGTGGACAAGAAATCAAACATGTTGACACACCTCCCAAATGTTCATCCATCTCTTCCCTGACACTCCTCGCAGCCCACCGTGTCCCCACAGTGACTGTTCCAGGTTCAATCTGCTCCCTCTGTGTCTCAGTTGGCATTGGTTCAACACTGTAATTTATATTTACGACCCATGTGTAATGTCTTTATTCACAATCATAAATATTCAATAGGCTTCCTTTTTTTCCAGTGCTTCTTAATCCAAAGGTTGGGACCTTTTACAGATTCCTAGCCTGCTCAGGGAGTCTTCTTTTGTGGCAAGATGTAACAGGTGCATGTTTAACTCTGGCCACTTCAGATAGTTGGGATTTGGTGTTCACAAAAGAAAACGTAGCACTGATCCTTGCTGATGGTAATGCAGGAATACATAGATACTGACTCAACTCAAAAGTTTCCTTCCATTGTTTAAATGCGTGGGGCAAACCAAAGTATTTTTAATGATTCATATTGACAATAACTTTCCCAAGGATGTACATTTTAAACACCGAAGAGCATTACTTCAGTTCTATTGGGTTGTGGTTTGTTTTTGTACTAGTTGTTTTTATTGCAAATGTTTTGGGGGTTTTTCTGGTTCCTTTATGGTTTTTTCAAATAAAAAAAAAGAACAATGTTGCATTGACTTCTATGAGCCGTTTGAAGGGTTGTAGTGATGGGACTGATGAGTTGCATCAGTGTGGAGGGGCTCTGCAGCGGAGCCTCTGGGCTACATGTGTTATGTCCAATGATGTTTGTTATAACAGCCCTGCAAACCGAGGTGCAGAGCTACCACACCTGCAGCTCTAGTTTCATTATGGTGAGGGATTTTCAAATGTAAATCTGATTCTTTTCAACCTCCTTCTTAAAGAAGTCTTTTCTATCGCTCATTTATGGATATTGATAAACTGATCAACTACATAGAGAAGTAAGTAAAGTTTATTTATAAAGCGCTTTTCACAGTGCTTGACAAAACAATAAAACATCATCATAGGAATCGTACAATGATAAATGAACACACAAAGCCAAGTGTTAAGAAGTCATAAAAGCACCAAAACACAATAGAAGAAGCATTACTGCAGTAAAAAGTCTCCGTAAACAATGAATTATTTGGAAAAGGAAATACATTGGGGGTGGTATTGCAGCAGCACACCCTGCTCTGCGGGGGGAAGCTTGTAGTTCTACTTTTGACCAGGGAGGCAGTATGGCGCACACAAACTAAAATACAAAGAAGAAGAGTGGGGTAGAAACGAAAAGAAGGACGAGAGGAGAAAACACGTACTGCTACTGTGCAGGTTAAAATATTATCACTTGCGAAGCAAAGTGATTTTGGACCATGCTGAGGGCTTGTCTGAGAGGGGCTAACAGCAGCGTGCGGGTAAGAGCAGCCTTCACAGCCAGCCGGGAGCTAACATGTTAGCATTAGCATGTTGTCATTCAGTGACCCACAGACCTGCCCAAGGTGCCACTGTAGGTTTAATTTGAAATAGTGTTTAATTGTTAACATCAGCATGCTTTCTGATGCTGGAGCTTAGCAGTCACAAGGCTCTGTGTTAAACAGTAGCTTGCCATTCGAAAGAGCAGATCAGATCCCTGCTAACGTCCGTGCTAGCTGTTAGCTTCTAGTGACATATGACTAATGACATACAGCCAGCATGGAGACAGCTCAGTTACTGAGGAGGAGTGCAGCATATCCACAGCTCCACAGTTCACTTCACTGCACTCACCATGCAGTCAGGCTGGAGGGACCCTAGAATGTACATTCATATACACAGTGTACTAACATTACATAATCCCATGCAGTCAATGGGCGGGACCCCGGGTTATCACCTGAGCTACGATCAGTACGGACGACCTGCTCAGGAACATCCCGTTATTACTCTTTTGTATTCAGCTCATAAGGAAGTAACTAGAGTTCAGTTAATTTCAGTTTCTTTACTAAAGTAAGCAAAGCTCCTCTGATACTGTTATTTATCTTCAAAAATATCAAATCCATGTCATCATCACGTTTACACACATCACAAAGGTACAGAATGAATCTACGTGATGTCAGATGTTGAAGGTAAAGCACCGTCCCCCTCTGCCCTCCCTCTCTGTCCCCTCTCTCCAGAAGAACTTTGGGAGAACCCCTCTGACCAATCTGCAACCCTGCCGTCACTACACAGCAGGAGAGAGCGGGTAACACACACACACACACACACACACACACACACACACACACACACACACACACACACACACACACACAGACACACACACACAGACACACACACACACACACACACACACACACACACACCAATTTATTCCATCAATGACTTGAGTAATCTGATGTGAAATATCTTTGCTTTTCCAACAATAGTAAACATACAGAAGAGAAAATAAGGCAATAATAAATAATTGGTTCAAACATTTTTGCTATTGAAATGGAATGCAACATGATCTGAGAGTACCATATTACCGTCTGAGGGTAAACGAACAACATTTTCTGAAATGCAAAAACAAGCATTTACAATAACTTAATTCATTTGACTTTTTAAAATATATTCTTATCATGGGCTACTCCTTTCAAGGAACTATATCATATATTTAACTGTGAGGATTATTATATTCAGGCAACCTACACACACACACACACACACACACACATACACACACACACACACACACACACACACACACAGATGCATTGTGCTACATTTCGACTCTTGACAAGACATGACACCAGCTTCTCGTCTCTCTGCAGCAGTGGAGCTGGCAAAGTGGTAGCTGCTGGCCTGGTGACAGTTGGTGGGGGCATTGGAGGAACAATACTGTACGCCAAATGGGATCACAAGTTCCGAGCGGCCGTGGAGACCAATGTTCCGTACTCAGACCGGCTGCTGGGTCTGGCTCTGGGACCCGCTTCTCAATACGATGGCCCCCTCCAGAAACAGGTGAGAATGGGTTCTCAGCATCTCCCAGTGGTTCCCAACCTTGGTGGGGCGCCAAAGGTCGCAGGGGGTGCGCCAGGCCTCAGATGATTTGAGGCCAAATATCATATTTAGACTTTTTTTTAATTTTTTTTTACATATAATAATTATTGTAACGCAATACATGATTGTCGCTAAGAGCCTTGTCTCTACATTACAATAAAATATTAAAAATAATTAATTAATTAATTAATTGAATACATATTCAAGTTAGTAGCTAATATAGGCATAAAAAGACAGAGATGTATAATTCTTTCTTTAATAGAAATGTTTCTTCTGCCTGTAAAGTGTCCAAACCAGGCTTTTCTGAATAAGCGCATTTTTAAAACATAGTCATTGTCCATGCCGGTTTCAGTTGGATTATTTGTCACAGTTGCTCCGATCAGATCGGTCTCCTCCATTTTGTAGATTATTTACGACTTTTGAATCCACATAAACACATCGGCAAAATCCGGCTTACCTTGAGCAACTTCCAACTGGAGTCATTTGGGGGGGCTCTTGGGAAAAAAGATTGGGAACCCCTGTCCTAAGCGCTATCTGAAATCTGTTTTTGGTGAGATCGGAGTTTTTTGAGAATGACGTGAGACATAATTGCTAGTCCAGCTTTACAGCCTCCATTTTTTATGTTGCACTTTTGCAGACTATTTTCAATAAATCTTAAAAGCTACATCTGGGAACACCGTATATCAGTGGCAGGGCTTCTCATGTGTATTCATTCATTCAAGAGAAAAGTTTCATCAGGTCATGCTAAGAGGAAGTACCTGTTGAAGATGTATGAAGCTATTTACAATTTCTAATATAGTCGTCTTTTAGTGGAGGGAAACTGAAGTCCAGGGCTGATATCAAACAAACGTCTTCCTGCAGGACTCAAAATGAAAGATGTCTTGCTAAAGGATCAGGGCTCAAAGACTGTATATAGAAAGGTAGAGCTACACAAACACTTTTGAGACTGTCAGGTTAAAGAACTGCTTTTCCTGCTCTTTAGACGGAGATTGCACAGCATCCCTCTATGATGGATAAACCGCCAAAGGGGTCCAAAGCTAAGACGGAGAAGAAGTCTTCAGAGAGCCCAGCCGCTGAGGGGGGGGCCGTCCCAGCTCAGCCTGCTCTCAGCATAGAGGGTAGGTCTCCATCGGGTTTAGACCCTCATCATCAGCCTCTTTGTACCGTGCAACATGTGTTGTGGGCGGTGGCAGCAGAGTGATTTCCACTATAATGATATCCCCATTCTGACTGTTAACTGTATGTTAACAACTTAACTCAACCATATTTGAAACAAAGCTGCACTCATGTTGCTCTTATTTTACGAAGAATGACTTCTCCAACTTAACACCTTTCTACAGAGTGACATGGATCATTGTTGCCCTTTAAATTAGTAGTGCCTCTGTAATGGGACACGCTCGTGCTCCACTGCCGTTGATCCTACCGCTTGCTAACAGCAGTTGCCCTTGGAATGTAGTATCTACCGTCTGACTGTAGCACAACATCTTCAAAACTGTTACAAATGTATATTTAGTAAATTGTGTAATTTTTTTTATCCATGCTTCTTAGTTAATATGAAGCTGTCTTTGGCTCTTTTCGGCTGTATCAAATGCAAACTTCCCCTCTGTGGGACAGATACAGATGTTCTGATTCTGAAGTTATGTCTCCTGATGCAGATTTCCAAAGGGTCCACATGCTTGATGTTAGCATAGCCACCAAAGCTAGTCCCACTAATCAGTTACTAGATTTAGAGCCAACAAACTACGTCTTGACTCCAAATATTAATTGAAATTATTTTATTGACTTGAAAATAATCGTACTGCGCCTGCTCAGAAAATAAAACTTCCACGGCCCACCAACGACTGGAACTGTGGCAGCAACAACTTAATTTCAAATAAAGGCAGCTCTCATGAATGTTTTCTGTGACCAGGGCCGGATTGGGACAATAAGACCAGTTTTTTGTGCCATTTTGCTGGATTTATTTGTCAATATTTACAGCGTTGCTGCCCATAGTGATAGCCCTCTAAATCTACTACCCAAAAATAAACATATGGAGATGGGTTACTATTAAAAAAAAAAAATGCAAATCTATTTAGGAACCTATTCGTGTGAACATATTTTAAGTGGGGGCGGACCTCAAATCCTATAGGGGGTTCTGGGGGCATGCTCCCCCAGTAAGATATTTTTTTAAATGTTGGACTTAAATGCATCAATCTGGTGCACTTTGAGGCGGAAATAAAGAGACTACAACCATATGAAACAGAACTGTATACATTTAAATAATCATAACATCATAAGAACATGGCCATAACCAATAACATACCATATCCAATATGAAAAACATTGAAACTTGTTTATTTATTTGTTTTTGGTTCATTTATAGTTGTGAGTGTGTCTGGGCTCCTGAACCAGCCTCACCTGTCTCCCCCGGCTCCCTTCTCCTCTTTGAGGCAGCAGCAAAGACTAGTTTTAGCTCTCAACAAGTTTTAAAAGTGTATCTTACCTTTTTTCACCTAACGGTTTTTTATTATTATTCATGCATATTTTACTAATCACTCCCCCTTCAAATGGAAATATGTGTTTACACAAAGGGTGACCAAACCATTTGAGACCCACAGAGAACTTAGACTAAGTTAACTATCTAAACACTCAGAGTCCTGTACCTCACCTGAGCTGTAGTTATCAGTCTCTCAGTCTGACAGGAGAGGACTCTCCTCCACCTTGTTGTTGAAACAGCTCCTTATATCCGTTAACGCAGCTAGCTAGCACCAGATGCTAACAGCAACAATACACGTAACCGGTGCGCGCGCTTTCTCTCTCGCTCGCTCGCGAAACACACTAACACACACCCTCCCGAGCTTGAATGACACACAGAGACCAATCGAGGGCTTTAGTGTATGATCTGTATGAAAGTGGCCATGTCGGCAGGCCACATCATGTAGACAGCCAGTCACAATCTGTGAGGCAGAGTCAGACCCACATTTGCGCAGCGTTGCGTTCACAATACATACATAAAAAAAAAAATCCTCAGGCCAGCAGGCCACTTAACAGGCCAGGCCATCGGGAAACCTCCCGGTCCTCCCGATGGCCAGTCCGGGCCTGACCTGACTGTGACTGTTCAGGTCTGTTCACAGTTTCTGTTCCAAGTCCTTAAACACTTCATTTTTACTCAAATTAATGTTCTGACAACGGTAGCATATGTATTGATTACTACTAAAATATGTATGTCATACCTATTCCTAGTAAATGTCACGTGACATTCATATTCATTATACACACACACTAACTGCTGTTGTGTGTTTCCCTCCCATCCAGAGGCTTCAGTAGAGGCCACTCACATCATCTCAGCCATCAGTGAGGTGTCCTCGATCCCTGCTCCCTGTGACTCGGAGGCAGCAGCATTCAAAGGTGACGTCTTGACCTCTGTAACCTTGATATCTTAAAGCATAATCAGAAAAGCACAATTTGAAATGTACATCTATGTGTACAGCCGATGCATGCATGTGGCTGGTGGCTGCTAACCAGATGTGTTTTACATATAATGGAAAACTCAGAAATCCCGTAATATTTCCCCAGCCGACGGTTATATCACTCTGAACCCTAACCGTCACTATTTTAGAGCCATGCGAATAATCACGGCTCTCGGTTGTGTTTACTCGCGTCATTAAAACAAGATGCGCTGACAAAGGGGGCGTGGCTTATCTCCTTAGATACTATGGTAGATACCAACTATAACAAAATGAACATATTTTTAATTTCATTGTATCACATGTTTCAAAATGATGCCGAAATAAAAAAATTCTGATACCGGTTAGTAAAAACCATGAATGCTTTGACAAAGTGTGCAGACAAGGCGGCAGACGAAATACTTTTTAATATTTCGTGTCTTTTGTGAACGCAGAAACTCAGAGACTTCAAGGTTGGAAATGACAAAGTAAGATGAGATTGCCTGTTTGTGCATGTTCTCTAGAGGAGTGCACAGAGTGCCACGACCATATGGATACTGCAGTGTCAGCGATGGAGGAGCCTGAGACAGAGCCCGGGGCGTCAGAGGCCCTGAAGGAGCGCCCCGTGGAGGAGGTGACCGCTAGACTGGCCCAACAAGACCACGAGGAACAGGAAGTCCTCACATGTAGGCTGGAGCACACACACACATTCTTCAGAAAGTGAATGAACAAAAGTTGATTTAATTTATTTTGTAATGAAAAACATGTTTAACTCCTACTGTCTCCTCCCTGTCTCCCTCTCACTCGTGTGTGTGTGTGTGTGTGTGTGTGTGTGTGTGTGTGTGTGTGTGTGTGTGTGTGTGTGTGTGTGTGTGTGTGTGTGTGTGTGTGTGTGTGTGTGTGTGTGTGTGTGTGTGTGTGTGTGTGTGTGTGTGTGTGTGTGTGTGTGTGTGTGTGTGTGTGTGTGTGTGTGTGTGTGTGTGTGTGTGTGTGTGTGTGTGTGTGTGTGTTGCAGCTGTATCAGCCAGTCTGGACGACTCCCTGGCCAGCTCTGCTAAAGCCACTTTGCAGGCTATTGGAGCTCAGGAGGCCGCGCTGCAGGCCATCGCTCAGCACACACTCAGACTGAAGGAGGCCATGGAGGCAGAGGTACTGACTGTGGTCTGATCACAGTAGCACTGGCAGTCATTTTTCAACCCAGTTTAGATTCAACCACACCCATTTCTGCATTAGCATAGCTCTGCATGATGGATGTATAAGAGAATTCAAGTCAAAGTCAGCTTTATTGTCTACGTGTGTTTTACATACAGAAATCTTGAAATACCGTTCCTCGCAGTCCCACAGTGTGACGTATACAGTGGGGCAAAAAAGTATTTAGTCAGCCACCAATTGTGCAAGTTCTCCCACTTAAAATGATGAGAGAGGCCTGTAATTTTCATCCTAGGTATACCTCAACTATGAGAGACAAAATGAGAAAAGAAATCCAGAAAATAGCGTTGTCTGATTTTTAAAGAATTTATTTGCAAATTATGGTGGAAAATAAGTATTTGGTCAATAACAAAAGTTAATCTCAATACTTTGTTATATACCCTTTGTTGGCAATGACAGAGGTCAAATGTTTTCTGTAAGTCTTCACAAGGTTTTCACACACTGTTGCTGGTATTTTGGCCCATTCCTCCATGCAGATCTCCTCTAGAGCAGTGATGTTTTGGGGCTGTCGCTGGGCAACACGGACTTTCAACTCCCTCCAAAGATTTTCTATGGGGTTGAGATCTGGAGACTGGCTAGGCCACTCCAGGACCTTGAAATGCTTCTTACGAAGCCACTCCTTCGTTGCCCGGGCGGTGTGTTTAGGATCATTGTCATGCTGAAAGACCCAGCCACGTTTCATCTTCAATGCCCTTGCTGATGGAAGGAGGTTGTCACTCAAAATCTCATGATACATGGCCCCATTCATTCTTTCCTTTACACGGATCAGTCGTCCTGGTCCCTTTGCAGAAAAACAGCCCCAAAGCATGATGTTTCCACCCCCATGTTTCACAGTAGGTATGGTGTTCTTTGGATGCAACTCAGCATTCTTTCTCCTCCAAACACGTCTAGTTGAGTTTTTACCAAAAAGTTATATTTTGGTTTCATCTGACCATATGACATTCTCCCAATCCTCTTCTGGATCATCTAAATGCTCTCTAGCAAACTTCAGATGTGACTGGACATGGCTTAAGCAGGGGGACACGTCTGGCACTGCAGGATTTGAGTCCCTGGCGGCGTAGTGTGTTACAGATGGTAGCCTTTGTTACTTTGGTCCCAGCTCTCTGCAGGTCATTGACTAGGTCCCCCGCGTGGTTCTGGGATTTTTTCGCTCACCGTTCTTGTGATCATTTTGACCCCACGGGGTGAGATCTTACGTGGAGCCCCAGATCGAGGGAGATTATCAGTGGTCTTGTATGTCTTCCATTTTCTAATAATTGCTCCCACAGTTGATTTCTTCACACCAAGCTGCTTACCTATTGCAGATTCAGTCTTCCCAGCCTGGTGCAGGTCTACAATTTTGTTTCTGGTGTCCTTTGACACCTCTTTGGTCTTGGCCATAGTGGAGTTTGGAGTGTGACTGTTTGAGGATGTGGACAGTCAATCAATCAATGTTTATTTATATAGCCCAATATAACAAATGTTACATTTGTCTCAGTGGACTTCACAGTTTGTACAGAATATCAGTATGACAATACGACACCCTCTGTCCTTAGACCCTCACATCGTACAAGGAAAAACTTCCAGAGAAAACCCAGTTTAAAGGGAAAAATGGGAGAAACCTCAGGGAGAGCAACAGAGGAGGGATCCCTCTCCCAGGACGGACAGACGTGCAATAGATGCCGTGTGTAAATTGAAAAGATAATACATTTGCAACATAGGTAGTCCAAATGTTTGGAAATGCATGTGTGTATAATAGGAAGATGAATCCATGAGTATATCCATCCAGGACTTATGATCCAGGACCACAGCCACGACTCAAGATCCAGGACTCGCTATCCATGACACAGGACCGCAGGATCATCCATGACTCCGGATCCCGGCGTATATAGACACCAAAAAGAAAGAAATTTGGGGAAGCTGGGTTAATCGGAACATGAGAGTACACAGGTATAGACAGAGAGAAGGAAGAAGTAAGATGTCCCCCGACAAACTAAGCCTATATCAGCAAAACTAGGGGCTGAATCTAATCAGCCCTAACTATAAGCTTTATCAAAAAGGAAGGTCTTAAGCGCACTCTTAAAAACGGATAGGGTGTCTGCCGCCCGAACACAAACTGGAAGCTGATTCCACAAAAGTGGAGCTTGATAAGAAAAGGCTCTGGCTCCCATTGTACTTTTAGAGACTCTAGGAACAACCAACAACCCTGCATTCTTGGAACGCAATGCCCTAGTAGGACAATAGGGTATAATGAGTTCTTTAAGGTAAGATGGCGCCTGCCCATTAAGGGCTTTGTAGGCAAGAAGAAGAATTTTAAATTCTATCCTGTGTTCTATAGGGAGCCAGTGTAAGGCAGCCAGAACAGGAGTAATGTGGTCCCTTTTCCTAACTCTGGTTAGTACACGAGCTGCAGCATTTTGAATCAGCTGAAGCGACTTGACTGACTTTTTGGTACACCCTGATAATAAGGAGTTACAATAATCCAGCCTTGAAGTAACAAATGTATGGACTAGTTTCTCTGCATCGTTTTGAGGCAAGATACGCCTGATTTTTGCAATGTTACGTAGATGGAAGTAGGCGGTCCTTGAAATTGATTTTATGTGGGCGTTAAAGGATAAATCCTGATCAAATATAACACCAAGATTCCTTACAGTCTCACTGGAGGCCAAATTAATGCCATCCATTGTTAATATATCTTTAGATAATTTGTTTCGTAGATTCTTCGGGCCAAGTACAATAACTTCAGTTTTGGTCGTGTTTAACATCAAAACATTTAAGGTCATCCACGTTTTTAAGTCCTTGAGGCAGTCTTGAATTTTATTTAGATGATTAATTTCATCAGGCTTGATTGATAAATATAGTTGAGTATCATCCGCATAACAATGAAAGTTTACAGAATGATTCCTTATAATATTGCCTAACGGAAGCATATATAGGGTGAACAAAATAGGTCCAAGCACTGAGCCCTGTGGCACTCCATGGCTAACTTTGGTTTGCATGGAAGATTCATCGTTGACACGTACAAACTGAGAGCGTTCAGATAGATAGGACCTAAACCAGCCTAATGCAGTTCCCTGTATGCCAACTAAGTGCTCTAGTCTTTGCAATAGGATATCATGGTCGATAGTATCAAATGCAGCACTAAGATCGAGCAAGACAAGAATAGAGACAAGTCCCTTGTCAGAGGCTATTAGAATGTCATTTGTGACTTTAACCAGAGCTGTCTCTGTGCTACGTTGTGTTCTAAAGCCAGACTGAAAATCTTCAAATAAATCATAGTTTTTAAAGTAATCACACAGCTGTTTTGCGACTGCTTT
The DNA here is from genome assembly GCF_949606895.1 of Notothenia rossii. Classification (NCBI taxonomy): domain Eukaryota; kingdom Metazoa; phylum Chordata; class Actinopteri; order Perciformes; family Nototheniidae; genus Notothenia; species Notothenia rossii. The sequence goes on along the minus strand of NC_136901.1, from coordinate 58,626,136 downwards.
CTCAAGAATCTTTGAGAGGAACGGAAGATTAGAAATAGGTCTATAGTTGGCTAAAACCTCTGGATCGAGGTTTTGCTTTTTAAGAAGCGGTTTTATCACTGCTACTTTGAATGATTGTGGAACATAGCCTGATAATAAAGACATATTCATAATATTTAATAAAGAAGTGCTAATTATTGGAAAAACTTCTTTTAACAGCTTAGTTGGAATCGGGTCTAAGATACACGTTGATGGTTTAGAAGAGAGAATCATTGAATTTAATTATTCAAGGTTTATGGCTGAAAAGCATTCTAGTTTACTATCTAGTGTAATATTATTAGAACTTACGTTTCCGGGAGCTGTTGATAACACTATACTGGTTAAAGGCAAGAGGTCATTGATTTTGTTTCTAAGAGTAACAATTTTATCGTTAAAAAAGCACATAAAATCATTACTACTGAGTGCTATGGGAATAGAAGGCTCAGTCGAGCTGTGGCTCTCTGTCAGCCTGGCTACAGTGCTGAAAAGAAATCTTGCATTATTCTTATTCTCATCTATTAATGAAGAGTAGTATGCTGCTCTCGCTTTACGCAGTGCTTTCTTATATTCATTGAGTGTAATATGCCAAATTAAACGAGATTCTTCAAGTTTAGTGGAACGCCATATCCTTTCAAGTTGTCTCGACTTTTGCTTTATTTTGCGGGTTTCGGCATTATGCCATGGAGCTAATCTATGTTGTTTTATTTTCTTCTTTTTCAAAGGAGCAACAGAGTCTAATTTTATTTGCAGCGCATCTGTAGCACTATCAACAACATGATCAATTTGGGGTGGTGTACATTTTGTATAAGTTTCCTCCCCTACATGCAGACATGCTATCGAGTTAAGTATTGGTGGAATCTCTTCCTTAAATTTGGCTATAGCACTAACAGATAGGTTTCTGCTGCAGGAGCTTTTGGCTAATGCTTTGTAGTCTAGTAACAGTACTTCAAAAGTTACTAAGAAATGGTCGGATAAAGCAGGATTATGCGGTTCGACTAATAGTTGCTCAATTTCAATACCATAAGTCAGAACAAGGTCAAGAGTGTGATTATAACTGTGGGTTGGTTTATTTACACTCTGACAGAAACCAACAGAATCTAATATAGAGTTAAATGCAACAGTAAGGCTATTTTTATCATCGTCAACATGAATATTAAAGTCACCTACGATAATTACTTTATCTGTTTTAAGTACCAAAGCTGATAAAAACTCAGAGAATTCTGATAAGAATTCTGAATAAGGACCTGGTGCACGGTACACTGTAACAAATAAGATTGGCTGCAAAGTTTATCAGTATAAAAGTTATCAGTATAAAAGACAGGTGTCTTTTATACTGATAACGAGTTCAAACAGGTGCCATTAATACAGTTAACAAGTGGAGGACAGAGGAGGCTCTTAAAGAAGAAGTTACAGGTCTGTGAGAGCCAGAAATATTGTTTGTTTGTAGGTTACCAAATGCTTATTTTCCACCATAATTTGCAAATAAATTCTTTAAAAATCAGACAACGTGATTTTCTGGATTTTTTTTTTTTCTCATTTTGTCTCTCAAAGTTGAGGTATACCTAGGATGAAAATTACAGGCCTCTCATCTTTTTAAGTGGGAGAACATGCACAATTGGTGGCTGACTAAATACTTTTTTGCCCCACTGTATACATAAAACAAGATACAAAAAGGGCCTAGATAATAATGCCGATCCACGTTGACAACGCTGAAGTGATATCACACCTACTCTAGCTCGGAACGATATGAGCTGTTTATCAGTCAGTGCTTCATAAATGATCTTTTTCTAAATAGATGAAAACAGTGCTTTTTTAATACAAAAGAACATCACAGCTATGCATAGCTGAGTACATTTTAGTTATTTTTGTCATATCAATTCACCATGGATTTAAAAATAACAAACCAGAAACCAATATGTAGCTTAATAGCTGTTTTTTTGTTTTGTCTCCTTTTTGTACACGAGTACAGTATTTGAGTTAATGTACTTTGTTATTCTTCAACACCAGTGTTTCCCCTACCATTGTCTTGGAGGGGCGCTGCCAACGGAGCCCCGCGCCCCGCCAACGGAGCCCCGCGCCCCCCCTGAAATTGAAGGTGTTTTTAAAAAAGAAAAAGTATAATTTTTTTTAATATATATTAGGGCTTTCAAACGATTACACATTTTAATCGGATTAATCACAGCTTTAAAATTAATTAATCATGATTAATCACCATTCGAACTATGTCCAAAATATGCCATTTCTTTATGTATATTGTTGTGGGAATGGAAAGATAAATGAAAGAAGGCGGATATATCCATTTAACATACATAACATACATAGTATGTATGTATGTTTATTATAACATTGTTCTGTGTGTCAAAATTAAAGACAGCCCACACCTCTATCAATAATCAAACCGTGGGGTCTTAATTCATTACGTTAATGTTGTATCGATGTATATAGAGATGTACTACAGCAAAAGTATTCTCCGTCGGGACTTCCTGCAACAACACCACGCCGTTATCTTGATTCTGATTGGCCAGAAGACATTATCAAAGATGTTCTATTGAGAAGACGATCACTACGTGACAAAAGTTTTCAAAACCGTTTCTAGTCTTTGGTATTTCGAGACAAGTGGCTACTGAAATCAATCTTACTAACTGCAGTCTTTGCAATTTACTCCGCGAGTTGGCACACTTTATTTTGCTTACTTTAACATCATTTTTCATGGTGGGGCTAAGCCATTTCTTGGTATGGGTGTAGCCTACCCCAGCCATACCCTGGCGCTGCCACTGGTGGGATGTATGGGGCGGGACATTCTGCACATGCGTTAAATATTTAAACGCAATTAATTCAAAAAATTTATTACCGCCGTTAACGCGATAATTTTGACAGCATTAATATATATATATATATATATATATATATATAGTGCTCTTTTATTAAATAAACTAAAAGCTTTCATTTTAAGTTGTGAGTTTAGTGTTTTTGACCCTAAGAAAACCTGATTCATTAATCAATAACAATAATCCACAGCTCCTCTCTGTGCCCCAGAGGATTTAAAAAATATACACTGAACACTGTCAGAGGATAAAACCTATTCCTCCTGCTGCAGACCGCTGGAACGTGTTTCACTTGGACTGGATGATTAACAGCCCATATCGTTTTTTTCCAAGCTAGAGTAGATGTAATACGACGTTCTCTTTATACGTCCATGACGCAGAGCTACGTTAATGCGGAAGCAAGTGCGGTTAAATCTAAACTGGGTTGGTCAAACGTCGCATCCCAGACACATCCAACCAAACAAGAACCAGCAGAGGCAGACCGCTGCCCCTGCCAAACAGATCACAGCCAAAAGGGAGAGAAATGACAGCAGCTGGTGTTTGTGACACATAAGACAGAGCATACTGTGACACTCACCTCCTTGATTATTCCAAACAACAATGTCAGTGTCAAATGATTAGTAATTGGAAAATAAGAAGAGATTAATCTGAGCAATCCCTCCAGAACTGTCTGTGAGCTGAGCAGCCGACTCACAAAACAACAAGCTAATTTAGCGAGACGTCTGTTGGATGAACGTACTGGACCAGAAGCCCGGTTTGGGTAACTACTGGCAGTTTGTTTTTGAGTGGAATAAATACAGGAGTGAATGGTTGGACACACAGACTGTGCACCCTCTCCATTTATTGACTCAAGAATTGATTCTGATTGGATCGTGAGATTGTCATCCCCAGATATTTCCATAGGAGTAATTGGCTTTAAATCCCATACACCCAACTACACAACATTCAACCATCATATCCTGGGCTGTGACGCTTTTATTGCCAACAGAATGGTTGTGATTAACGTTCTTCTTAAATCCAGGTTCCTCCCGAGGAGAAGTCCGCCCAGTGGAAGGATCTGGAAGCTTCTCTAGCTGAGAGGACCAGCGCTGTGACTGCAGCTGAAACAGCCTTGTCCAATGCCAAGTAGGACATGTACCTCAACACACACACATTACATTTCACGGCAAAACATTTTAACATCATGCAATAACACTAAGACGACATTAGTTGCATTGAACTGATCTTTTTAATAAGTTGTACTTAGAATGTAGTGAGAAACATGTGCTTGTGCTTCACTGAGGATCTTTGTCATTCTGACAGCGAGGCACCCACCGTTAATACACTTCACGTTTTGAAATATGCGTAACTCTGTTAATATAAAACCCACACCGCTCAAACTTCCTTACCTTTCCTAAAATTTGTATATTTTTTTATTTTGGGGCGTGGGGAAGAGAAAAAAATATGAGCATTTCATGAGCATGGGATTTTGACCCCTCATATAAACATAGCCTATAATGCTAAGCTATACTTTGCGGCCACACGCCGTTGCTAAGCAAAAATGCCTATTTTGTCATTGCTTATTATTTCTATTATCATTATTTGTTTACTTCCCATAGTCGTAATTGGTCACTTCAGGCAAATATCACATGGGTATGGTGTGAGATAAAGTAGTCAGTGTGATGGGCTTGTGTGGAAAGACAAAGAGGGATCCGATATATTTTTTCTGTTGACCGTTTGGTTGGTCCTATTGTAGTTATCGTTTGTTGTTGTTCTTGAATGAATATTCAACAACCCAGGGGCCAGCGGGGCCTCGATGGTCATTACAGCCATGAGACGTGGGACCGTTTTCAGCTGCACACCCAAGCTGGCCGCCTGGAGCCGAGTCATGTGAACACTGATGCATCCGGGGAAGGGTTACATCACCCTTCCGAGCCTTTATATTTTGCACCAGTTTTCTGAAACTCTTCCCCCCCCTGTTTCCCCCACAGTGAAGCCTTGCACAGTCTGAAGGCGGTGATTGACAGCTCTAAGGGGCTGAAGGTGGCTGCTGTGCGCCCCCTGGTTCTAGCAGCAGAGGAGAATCTCCACAACATGGTGGTGGACTTGGACAAAGTGGTAACTAAGGTAAGGAAATTATTTGTGTACATGATGGGATGAATAGACTATCAAGTGATGATTCTACGTTTTGGGAAAGGCAATTTTTCACCTTCTTGCTGAGAGATTGGGGTTCAGTTAAACCACTTTGGTACAATGAAGAGTCAGAGGATCAAACTATTACAATTCATCCTGAAAGAAACGACTGTGGTAGCCACATTTGGGAAGGCAAGCCATTTCATATGTCCAGATACAGTACTTGAGTTTCACCCAAAGCGGTGGATCTACACCAGAGGTTGCGTTAACCGAATATTTTCCGTCTATGACGGATTTTTTTTAACAATGACGGAAAAATCTGAAAGCAGTCCGTAATTTTGACGGACTAGAACAAACTCAGAACAGTGCCAAAGTTTCCCCGCAGCAAGGCTCCGGTGTTATCCATGCCTGTCGAAAAGGAAATGATACCGTTTCTAAACCAAACTTTGCCGTACAAATCATTGAAATGTCTGTGAGTTTTGGCTTTACGCTGTGCGCACTCCTGCGAGGTGCAGTGGGCATGCATAACACGGGGCTAACAGTTCACGAGCGTGCGCCCCACCCCCCATTGACAGTTTACGACCGTGCTCTCTCCCCGAGAGAGCCCCCCCCCCCCAGAGTGGACAGCGAAAAAATCTAGCGCAACCTTTGATCAACACACTGCTCAATACATGAATAACACTAAGTCTCCTGGAAATGTAAGTCAATGTAATGTCCCGTGTGTGTGTGTGTGTGTGTGTGTGTGTGTGTGTGTGTGTGTGTGTGTGTGTGTGTGTGTGTGTGTGTGTGTGTGTGTGTGTGTGTGTGTGTGTGTGTGTGTGTGTGTGTGTGTGTGTGTGTGTGTGTGTGTGTGTGTGTGTGTGTGTGTGTGTGTGTGTGTGTGTGTGTGTGTGTGTGTGTGTGTGTGTGTGTGTGTGTGTGTGTGTGTGTGTGTGTGTGTGTGTGTGTGTGTGTGTGTGTGTGTGTGTGTGTGTGTGTGTAGGTGCAGTCATCAGAGTCAGAAGCTAAGATTGTCTCCCAGTACAGTGAGCTGGTTAATGAAGCCAAACTACAGTTCCAGAGGGAGGTGACCAGCCTCACTCCAGAGATCCAGGCCAACTGGAAGGGGCTCAGTAAGAACACACACACCCACCATCAGTACCCTGCATGTCTTACACTGTTTGTATAAAGGACACTTGTGCTTTACTGATCCAGATAAACACCTGAATGGATTTATTTAGATGCAGTAGAGATATTTTCAAAAGGAGTTGTCTTTGTGTTTGAGCTGGTAAGCTGTCGGAGGATGACCTGAACGCGCTGATCGCCCACGCTCACCGGCGCATCGACCAGCTGAACCGAGAGCTGGCGGAGCAGAGGGTCAGGGAGCAGATCCACATCGACGCCTCGCTGGAGCAGCAGAGGCTGGAGGACCAGAAGGCCCTGGAGAAGGCCGTGAGCACCGCCCTGCAGCACGTCAAGGAGGAGGCCCGGTTGGAGCAGGAGAGGAAGGTACGCACGGCACATTTATTCTACCCAGCAACATTAACCACCGTTACTAGCGCAACAGAGAAAAGCTATGAACTGAAGAGAATAGACTATAGGAAATAATGTAAAACATGTTAATGAGAAAACTATATTAAAGGTTTGTCAGTGATCCTGATAGTATTTAGGCCAGCAGAGAAGGCCTTCTGGCTCTGACGGCCCACCGTGTGTGTGTGTGTGTGTGTGTGTGTGTGTGTGTGTGTGTGTGTGTGTGTGTGTGTGTGTGTGTGTGTGTGTGTGTGTGTGTGTGTGTGTGTGTGTGTGTGTGTGTGTGTGTGTGTGTGTGTGTGTGTGTGTGTGTGTGTGTGTGTGTGTGTGTGTGTGTGTGTGTGTGTGTGTGTGTGTGTGTGTGTGTGTGTGTGTGTGTGTGTGTGTGTGTGTGTGTGTGTGTGTGTGTGTGTGTGTGTGTGTAGCTGTCTGAAATGAGGGAAGTGATGGAGGCGGAGATGAGGACTCAGCTGCGGCGGCAGGCAGCGGCTCACACCGACCACGTCCAGGACGTCCTGAAGGTGCAGGAGACGGAGCTGAGGGCCGACGCTGAGCAGGTGAGTACACATTACATCAAATCGCTCCTATAACTTCACCCATATGTAAAAAAGGGGGTGTGGCTTGATGATGTCATTTAACAGCCATATTTATATTTGATGATTGGGGTTAGTATTATATTGTTCTTCATTGATTTATTAATTTCAGTCAGTTTTTAATTGAAATAGCAGCTTTAGTCGTCCACGTGGTACAGCTGGTGTGACTGTGTGATGCGTTCAGGTGCTGATCAGGAAGCTGCTGGAGCAGGAGACCAGCTACAGGCAGCTGAGCCAGGAGCAGCTGGACAACTTCACTCTGGATATGAACACAGCCTACGCCCGGCTGAAGGGGGTGGAGGAGGCCATCGACAGTAAGATAAAGAACACACACACACACACACACACACACACACACACACACACACACACACACACACACACACACACACCAGAGCTCGACATTAAGGACTGCCCAATGGCCCGGGGCCATCTAGTATTTCAAATCAAATCAAGTTTTATTTATATAGCACATTTATAAACGATTTTTGGTCGAGCCAAAGTGCTGTACATATAATAAAAATAGCCAACAGTAGAGACACTTTACAGCTAATACAACAGCACAGATTGTTCAGAATATCAGTATGAGAAAAGGTATTTAGCTCGGGCAATAAAGCCTCACCTGCTGGTTGCCCGATCGGGCAATCTATTATGCCAGTATCTAGCTCGTGGATCCAGTAATGAGTGACCCGACAGAAAAACTAAACATATCTATAAGTAGTTTAGGTAGTTTGAGAGGTCATTAAAATAGCTACGTGTGATATTCTAACCTGAAGTGTGTGTTTTGTTCCGGTCACCCCTGCATGTGATCATGCAGAGCTGCGTGTCGACTCGTCAGCAGCAGCTGATCTCTCTCTCTCCCGTCAGATTAGACTTCACTCGCGTTTATGTCCATATCGATCAGATCCAGATAGTTCTAGCTAATGATATGACTACCAGCTTATTAAAAGACACCTAAACAATAAGTATCGCTATGCAACCGGGTGAGGCCACAAAGTATAGTGCAGCATTATGCATTTGTTTACATGCCCACCGGAACCCCGAGGCATTACCAACAGATCAACGCACAATCAACCCAGACAGGACATCTCTTTCTCCACATTACGTGTTAGACATTATAATTGACTATTCTTGTCTGTCACATACTCTTCTTGTCTGTCACATAAGTGGCGCAACTGAAGCGGTATTGCGCTAAAAGGAAATTATTTTTGACCGGACATTTTGACGGAAGAGATTTAGATTTGCCGGCTAATGGGAACTCTGACGTCGCCATTTTGTGTGCTTCGCGGATGCGCTCGGCTCCTCTCGACTGCTGCTCGGGTCTGCTCGGTCAGCTTCAGGATGAGGAGGCATTCGTTCGACCAACTTACAGTAGATAACATTACAAACATTTTTAACAGGGGCCATAATAGTGTAAATAATGTTTGTTTTGGCAGTAATAACTGAATGTAATGTTTTCTACTTTTTTACATCTGGGAAGGCATTTGCCTTCATCAGATGGAAAGTGTCTTGACCAACAACTTAAGTATTTCTTATAGCTATGCAGGGCATGCAAGAGAGCAAACAAACAAGTGAAATGAAGAATAAAATTGAAATTGTACAATATAATATTGTGGTGGTTCATCTTATAATTCAGTCTAGAGAATGCACCAGACAGCATCTAAGACCTGCAAAAATCTAAATGTTCTAGGGGGAGGCCCCCCAAACCCTTCGTGCCATTTCGTCCGCGCGCATTTTTCAGGGCAATCTCTATTGGGCTCAGGGTCATCTGTAAATTAGCTTAGATGGCACACAGGGTGCGCGCGCACACACACACACACACACACACACACACACACACACACACACACACACACACACACACACACACACACACACACACACACACACACACACACACACACACACACACACACACACACACACACACACACACACACACACACACACACACACACACACACACACACACACACACACACACACACACACACACACACACACACACACACACTTGAGAAGTCCATTTACATGAATTGAACATTAAAACAATGACCGGAAGAAATAAAGCATTTAAGTTTCAATAATCTTTAGTGTTGGTGCGGACACTAATAAACGTGAAGGTACTTGTAATCAAGATTTGTTAATGTGTGTACGTTATCTGGACATTAATGCAGAACTGTTTGTACAGCAAATTTCAAGTCAAAATGATAAAATAATTGGGATTTCTATATTATTCCAATGATCAGGAACATCTGCTTAAGTCTAAAAATAGGTACTGGAATTATTTGACCCTATATTTTGTAAGGTAAGAAATGATTTCTTGTCACAGCAAGGATAGATATTTATTTATTAGTACTTACATAAAGGACAACATACGGTGTTGAGTGTGTGGTTCTTTAGGAGACTTCCTGTGTTGCAGCAGCACCTGCTTTGTGTTAATGCCGCCCTGTGTTCTGCCTGCAGGCCACGTGCTGGCGGAGGAGGAGGCCCGCAAGGCGCACCACCTGTGGCTCTCTGTGGAGGCTCTGAGCTTCACGCTGAAGACGGCAGAGGCGGACGTGCCCACGAAGCCTCTGGAGGGCGCCGCCCAGGCCGTGCGGGACAGCTGCCATGATAACGACTTCGCCCTGGCGCTGGCGTCGGCGCTGCCCGAGGAGTCGCTGCAGCGCGGCGTGTACAGCGAGGCGTCTCTGCGCGCTCGCTTCAACGCGCTGCGCTCGCTGGCCCGCCGCGTCGCTCTGGTCGATGAAACTCACAACTCCCTGTACCAGTACTTCCTGTCCTACCTCCAGGCTGCACTGCTGTTCGAGGATAAACAGGAAGCCCCCCCCGCCCAGCTGAGCAGTGACGACCTGGATCCATTCAAGATCCTGTCGTACGCCAGCTTCTGCTTAGAGCACGGAGACCTGGAGCTGGCCGCCAAGCTGGTGAACCAGCTGAGAGGAGAGGCCCGCCGCGTGGTGGAGGACTGGCTGACGGAGGCCCGGCTCACCCTGGAGACCCGGCAGGTGGTCAGCCTGCTGTCTGCCTACGCAAACGCTGTGGGGCTTGGGACCACCCAGGCCCCCTAGGCTGGCCCTCAAAGGAACAGCCACTGAGAATGTGAGGAGAGCTGCAGGCTCACAGGGAGCAGAGCGTGGAGCAAAACAGCCGAAGAGGCTAGAAGAGATTTCCAGTGGTGTATTCCTTTGGAGTTGGCTAAAGTTAACGAAGAGGTTCATGTTCAGATACAACTGAAGTTTATTTGCTTCAAAGCACTACGTCACTGTGGAGGATCATTTGTAAAATAAAATGAATGCACCTTCTCCTCCCGTCTGTCCAGGCCCACAGCCTTTGCTTCAGGTATTTATTTCTAACCAACCCCCCCCCCACCAGCCTAATACCCCCACTGATTGAAGAATATGTAATGCTTGATTTTATGTTTGTCACAACTGCATATGTTTCAATAAATCATGAAGAATGGTATCTGCTCTGTTCTTTCTTCACTCAACTCTCTTTCACTGTCAAAAGAAAAGAATAATAATCCATTCCATAATTACTGTCTGCAGTCAGTGAACTGTATACATTTACTTAAACAAAAACTAAATGTCACTACTGTAAATTGTGACACCACAGAACATACTTTGATTTCAAAGGGCATGTCGTTTGGAGATTTGCTTGGTGTTTTATTCTTCCATCAGTCAGGGCACATCTGAGTGGACTTATATCTTTGAAAAACAAGTGCACATCCAACGTAGAAGAAACAAGTAGCAGCATTATGAAAGTGAAGATGATAACAAGACTCCAGGAAGTGAGTGGTGTAACATATTTAGACTAGAATGAAGTCCTTCTAAATTCTTTCAACTGGACACTTCTGGATACATCGATCCCACCATCATGGAATGAAGCAGTTATCAAGAGGGCAAACATCGAATGTTATGAAGCTCAGATAGGCCGATCTCAATCCTAAATCAGGACCATAAACTTAATGTGTCCATTATTTCCAAAAGGCTAGACTCTTATGGCGCATTTACACTGCAGGCCTCGCTCGGTTTGGTTAGGCCCGGCTCACTTTAATGCTGCGCTCACATTAAGTTTAGGAACTGGGGTAGTATCTATAGTAACGCAGTGTAGGCGGAGCCGTGACGTCATCTTCAATGAGCGCCCCAGAAAAACCACACAACCGTTAGCTCTTAGCACACAGATCTCACAGCTCTTCATATCTGTTCAGAAACTAGACAAAATTGAAACAAGTTCAAACCACAGACTGTCTGTGTCATGGCGAATACAGTCGCTGGTTTATTTATGTCTGTATAGGCCGTTGTTGTGAGTGTGGACGGTCTGATCATATATAACGTTAGCTTAGCCAAGCTCCATTTAGAAAACACGCATTTTAAAAGGTTTTTCGCCTTCCGTCTGTCTGCAGACTTGTCAAAGCATTAATTCATGGTTTTTACTAACCGGTATCAGTATGTTGTTACTTCGGCATCATTTTGAAACGTGAATCACAATTAAATCACGGTAAAATATGTTCATCTTGTTGTAGTTGTAGTCCCCTTGACAGCGATTCTCTCTCTAGTTTAGCAAACTCAGCCCGATTCCGCCCTGTTTGTTGGCCTCGATAGAACCACGATTTAGGCGGTCCAGAAAAAAGGTTAAAAAGTAGCACCGGGCCGGTACTAGGCCAAGTGTAAGCGCAACCAAAAACAGGCCCCGCACGGATCGGCACGCTTAAAGCGAGCTCCGCGCTGTAGTGTGAATGCGCCATTATATTCCTGATCTGGCAGACGCAGATCAGACCTCGTTTGTCCAAACACAAGATCATGTTAGATGCTCTGTGCACATCATACAGATCGCCAGGGAAACAGATGTGTTAGCCAGCCTTGACACTGAAAAAGCTTTGGACTGTGAGAGCTAGAATTATCTGGTTTTGGAACAATTTGGCTTTACTGAAAATTCAATCACTCGTATTAAAGCTCTGATATTGTGCCCCGACAGCCAGAATGAAAGTAAATGGACGTCTGTCTGACCTCATACATCTGGAAAGGTCCAGGCGCCAGGTCTGCCCTCTTTCTCTAACTGTCTTTGCTCTTTGTATAGAGCCTCTGGCTCAGGCCATAAGAGAAGACAGTAAAATACAAGGAATGATGATGGATGATAGAGAACAACAGATGGCGCTATATGCTGGAAACGTGTTTCTATACTTGATGTTTTTGGCACATATTCAGGCAACAAGCTCAATATTCAAATAACACCCCCCCCCCCCCCCCCCGAATCTCAAACTGACTCCCTATTGATTGGTCTCAAAAAGCAATCAAGTACTAGGGAATTGGTTAACATATTGTCCCAATGATTTATATTCAAATAAACGATGGATCTGTGCCTGGTCGACACTACTACTGAATTTCACTTACCTCATTGAGACTATAAAAATGTACATTTTACCAATACCTTTTTTATGTCATTGCCAGTGGAAGTTCCACATACCCAATTTCAGGATTGGGCAAACAATTTTTTCTCATTTGATTCGGAATGGAAAAAGCCAAGGATTAAATATAGTACATTAACTATCAGTAAGGAAGGAGGCGGAATGGCTCTCCCTAATCTCAGGGATTATTACCTGGCTGCCCAACTAACAACTGTTGTGATTTGGTGTGATGATGGGTATGAAGCAAAGTGGAAGGAAAAATAAGGAGAGTGCAAAGGTGTCCCAATGAAAGCAATGTTTGGAGATCACAAAGCTAAGACAATCTACCAGGAATAGCTAAACCCCTTTGCCTGATTTACCTGAAGTTATGAAACTTGTGTGAAGAAACAGTTGACTAAGCTAGATGGATTGCATACGATTCTGGATTCAAACCAAATACTATGGACTCGAGATTCAAACATTGGATAAACACTCAATCACAATTATTATGTGTCTTTAGGAAATAGAACAGGAATATTTCTCATAATCCAGCCACAGGACTAAATGTACTTAAAAATATATATGATTGTCTTGTGTGCTGTGAGATTGTGATGCTTTGGCTCCAAGTCATACTCTGAGGCAGCGTGTCAAAACAGACTAAAGCAAAATGTAAAACATCAAAATAGAGAATTACCCAGTTTAGCTTCTCATCCTCCGCTTCACCTCCTGCTGCAGGTCCCTACAGCCGCCGCCCCCCCCCCCCCCAGCAGAAGTCATTCTAAACATCAGCACTCACAACAGCACCATGTGGTTTGCAAACATTGTTTTATTAATCCATTTGTCAGTTTGTAATATATAAATTACTTTTAAAAACGTGAGAAGCAGATGCACCTACAAGAAGGACATGGCGTGAAAACACAGGAGTTATAGAAAACCTGGACTGTGTTAACAGCCATCTGAGACGTCCACTGTCCAACAATCCTCTGTGTCTCCCTGTCCCGGATTGTCTATGGACAGGGCGTGTGTGTGTGTGTGTGTGTGTGTGTGTGTGTGTGGTGTGGTGTGGTGTGGTGTGGTGTGGTGTGTGTGTGTGTGTGTGTGTGTGAGAGAAACAGTTATATGGACAGCCTTCCTCCATGTGCCAGCTCTTCCTGTGGTCAGTCCATCCAGATCAGTGCATTTTGGGGGCAACACACAGCAGCCAGAGCCCAGGGAAGGGGGGTGGGGCAGGGTCTAAGGCGTCTGGGGGTGTGCGCTCCTCTTCCTCCTCTTCGTCTCTTGTAGTCGCAGCTCACATTTCGTTGCCCATGTCGTCGTGCTCTCCTGAGGACAGGTCGCCGTTGGCACTGATGGTGGGGTTGTTGTCTTGGTAACCGGGGGGCATGAAGGCCAGGCTGTAGGGAAAGAGCTTATGGCAGGCGGGGCGGTACGCCTCCGCAGCTTTCTGCTGACCCCCCCCCAGCTGTCCATCACAAAGAGCCTCCAGCACCTCAGTACTGACCTGCAACCAAACAAACAGTTAGTTATCTGAATCAGTGTGTACATGTTGAACAGACAGGTGTGTGAGGTCAGACCTGGATGCTTCTCCCAGTCAGCGACTCTTCCAGGGCCGTAGCTATCTCACAGGCTGCCTGATGGCGGGAGGGCTCCAGGTACACCATCATCTTAGCAGCTGAGGACAAACGCCAAAATAAAGTCACGTTTTTATAAAATCACAATGGCAATATTACTCGCCGGTCCTATAACACAAGTCATATGAGTCTGTCATGGCTGAATAATGCACACTTACGCACGCATAAGTGTGCATCTGTGTGTGCGTGTGTGTGTGTGTGTGTGTGTGTGTGTGTGTGTGTGTGTGTGCACGCAGCATACCAGCCAGTCTGTGGGGGATGGAGCTGGAGTGTTGGCTCAGGAACTTCTTGTTGAAGCTCTGAGGGTCGCTGTCCCCAAACAGCCGTGAGATCTCCTGCTTCAGCACCGTCCTCACCGCCTCCGCCAGGTCGGCACTCTCTCCAACTACAAAAACAGTAAATCACAGTTGGATGAACAGTTTGTGTAGAACCAGAGGTGGGAGAAGTACTCAGATCTTGTAAAAGTAGTAGAAGTAGTACAAGAGCATAGGAACACTCTTTTACAACTACAAGTCCGGCATTGAAAATGTTACTCAAGGAAAAGTAGAAAAGTATTATCATCAAAATATAGTTAAAGTACCAAAAGTAGTCATTGTGCAGATTGGTCCATTTCAGAATAATATGTATGATATGTTTTATAATGATTGATCATTAAAGTGTTATCAAAGCTGGTAAAGGTGCAGCTAGTTTTAACTAGAGAATGCAATTCCTGAAGAAATTGCTAGTGGGAATGCTTTATGCTGAAAAGCTGACGCTGAACTGCTATGCTGAAATGTAATGTGTAAGAAGAAAGTGAAGAATTTAGATTGAAATGATACATGAACACTGGGGGCTTGAATGTGTGATGAGAGAAGAAAAGAAAGTAAAAAGGCTCGTAAAAGCAGCAGAATATTTGAACTGCAAACTTTGGAACTAACTTGATGGCGAATGATCTGTCGCCATGGCAACAGTATTTGATGACACCCCATAATATGCTTAGATGTGTTGATGGCTGGATCGTTACCAAACTTGTGAAGGTTTGGGCCATTAGGAGCATTTTCACTGAAGTTATGAGAAAACCGTGTTTCATAGCGAGCATTATGTTGCCATGGCAACGCCATTTGAAGAAATCTCAAAACTGTCACGTAGATACACGGCTGGACTGTTAGCACACATGTGAAGTTTGAGCACTTTTTGACCATTTTCATAGGAGTTATAGGAATATCGTGTTTTACGGCGAGGGATGCATTGCCATGGTAACACCACATTAAGTAACATCAGATTTGAGAGCTGTTCAGGGCCAGTGTTAACCATCATGTGATGTTTGGTGGCGTTCTGAGCGTGTCAGTTGGAGTTATGACATCATCACACAGGTTTTTGTGTTTGAGATGACAACGTTATCAAACACCTGTGTGTGTGTCCAGAGATCGAAAGTTACCATGGTGATATGCAGTAATCAGTGAGAGGAGAGCCTTTTCATTGTTCTGAATGAGAGATAAACCTCTTACATGTGAACGTTTTGTTGAAGAACTGTAGCAGATATCGGTGACATTTCAACGCGTGAAGCGTCTCAGGATCCTGACGAGCGTCTCAGTCTGCTTTTTGTGTACTTTCGGGGTCAATAATGTGGCCTTTTTGGCAGATTAACTAAAAAGGTGTGCGGCTGCTGCTGTGAGGAAAGATTGAATTTTACAATGGGCCTTAATGGAGACATGTTGAACGTTTTTGTCACTTCATGCCCTTAAGAGGCATTTTGTTTTTCCAACCTAGGAGAGGTTTTCCTACGTTTGTCATGATAAATTATGTCTCACGAGTGTAGGGTTTGGGAATTATGGCAGGTTTAAAAAGAAATATGAAGGCGAATTTCAAGCTGTCCCCCACTCTAGCTGTGACATCACACACTCTAGCCCAGTGGTTCTCAACTGGTCAGGCCTCGGGACCCACTTTTTAATTGGTCAATACATCGCGACCCAACATTTTGAAGCAATTAAATCTATTCAACAAAAGAAAGTGCTGTAATATATACGCTTTTCAGCATACAATATTAATACAAGTGAAGTACAGTGCATATATCCCTTCACAGAACTAAAGTATGCTTTTAAAAAAGGTTTAATGAGATGATGGAATCCAAGCTGAACTATATAAAAAGGCACACATGCTGAAAAACTCAACCCCAGCAGGGGGATCTGGGGGAATTCTCCCCCAGGAGATACTAACATAAACTCCCCCAGGAAATACTAACATAAACTACTAACATAAACTATGCATTCTGGAACACTGAGAAGAAAATAAATAAATCTATTACTACCCGACATATTAATAATATTTTATGCCATTGTTTGTTTTTCACTTTGTTCTGACATCTTGCTGCTCCACACAGAGAGAAGAGTAAAGAGGAGATAGTCTGTGTGACTTACTTTAAATTGTGGGTAAGGGTAGATAGCTCCCATTGTTCTGTGACCTGTCAATCATCAAACCGGGGGTCATATTTCCTTATGTGTTCATTTTTATCTGAAGTTGTACCCATGGATGTATAAAGAAGAGTTCTACTGCAGAGTTATTCTCCGTGGGGACTTCCGGCAACAATCTTGATTCTGATTGGCCAGAAGACTCGAAAAAACATCAGCAAAGACATTTTATTGAGAAGATGACAGAAGTTTTCAAAACCGTTTATGGTCTCCAGTACTTCCAGTCCAACGCCGAAAATCGGGCCTTCAAAATAAAAGTTTGACTTCCCCCCCCCACCCCCAAAAAAAAAAAAATCCAATTTATTTTTTCTTCACTCACATCCACGACCCACTCAAAACCGGTTCGCGACCCACCAGTTGAGAACCACTGCAGCCTTAACGAGCTGCTCAATACACACCAATGTTAAAATTTGAAGAAGGCATCTTTACCAAGGTCTGAACAATGTTTAATATCTCTAAAAGTATGAATCTGATTTAAAAGTTGTGTTACACGAATAATGTCAAAAATTGTCAAAAAAAAGTGTAACATTTTAAAGTTGGAATGAGGTTTCTGAGTGAAAGTATGGAGGTGCAGTTAGCAGTTGAAGTCGCATGAAGAGTTTTCAAGTCTGAAGAGTTTCTCCATTGACTTCCATGTTAGAAATGTGATGAATTATGGGATATATCCCTGGAATTATGAAAGTTATGAATGAGAAAAAGTAATAGCCATCGATTCCCGATCGAGCTGAACGTTCTGATGTTTGAATGGAGTTTCTGCGATGTGGAATGTGGGCAGGCCCGGTTCCAGAACAAAATGACTCAGGGTGCATCTGAGATTAGAGAGGGTGCAGTGGTAAAGTGCTATTTTTATAAGTGGGGAGTGGACCTAACACCCTCTAGGGGGGTCCTCAGAAGATTTTTTTTTTTTTAAATATTGAAGTTAAAAGCATCAATCTGGTGCACTTTCAGAGCAAAAATGATGAGATCTATGGATAAATCTCAACAACCATATGAAACAGAACTGTAAACAGATTTACTTTTTCTTTATGGATATTTTACAAATCACTCCCCTTTTAAGACCGAAATGTCTACATGCATAGCAGAAGATGGCATCTTTTTTACAGGAATATTCCAGCCAATCTCTGTTTTGAAACCATGAGCTGCAAAATGAGCTCCTTACCCCACTGTACAGGCGAGTTGGGTACTTTTTTAAATATATCTGGGCAGGCTCTGTTTTGCCGAGGTCCTCTGGCACTTGCGGGCCGCCGAGGGGTGGCGGTGTTTGGGGCAACGAAGACGGCTGCTCCGCCTCCGTGGGCGAGGTGGGCAAAGCCGGCGAGTCGGGCGTTAGTGTCCACGACAGTGGCCGCGGGTAACGTAATGTCCCCATGATCTCAACTGTTATTACCTGCAGTAGATGCAGTGTTACTGCTGGCTGACTGCTGTGTACGCACCTTGCAGTTGAAGAACGCGCAGCGGCACAGGTCACGCGCACCTGACATAATAAAGTTACTTACCGTTTAAATTGACCAAATAAATGCAGCAGATAATGTTATTTAACCACAATTACAATTTATTTGATTTCAACTATATTCTTCTTCTTCTTATTATTATTATTATTATTACTACTATTATTATTATTATTATTATTATTTATGTAATATTTTTCACTTTTAAATTTCCTTTTTTTTCTTCTCACTTTTAATTATTATTTTTTTCACTTTAAATTTTTCAAATGAGGGTGCATAACGACTCAATTGAGGGTGCAATGGACCCTTATGCACCCCCGTAGAACCGGGCCTGAGTGTGGGAGCAGAAGAGGCACAAAATAACCCAGCGGAATAATAAAAATAAAGAATTTGTGCTTAGAAGTTTAGTGGGTATGCTGTATCAGCATTCCCACTAAATGACTTTGTATACTGCAGGGTAGCTTGTGAATTTACTCCAGGTGGAACTAAAGTCTGATTCAACACTTGATTAGATTTCACATCAATCATCCACATCTGTAAAGTAACTAAAGGTATTCAATACATTTAGTGGAGTAAAAGTACATAATTAACCTCTGAATTGTAGTGGAGTAGAAGTACAAAGTAGTATACTATGGAAATACTGAAGTGTACTACTAGTACCTCAAAATTGTACTTGAATACAGTACTTGAGTAAATGTACTTAGTTAATTCCCACCTCTGGGTAGAACACATATTGAGCTCAAAGGGTACTTGCCTCCTCTGAAGAAGCGCACCAGACACTGGTGCAGCCATGGGTTGGACGGCTCTATGGCCACAGCCCTCTTGATGGACTGAAGCATCAACAGGTACTTCTCTGCAGGAAAGAAGACAGATAATCTTGAGAATCGTTGGTATGGTTACCTGCTGGGAGTGCATGAATGAGTGTGAGGCGTGGTGAGTGCAGGGACCTTTCCTGAAGTAGATCTCAAAGGCCAGCAGGTGAGTCTCGATCTGGTTCCGCACCAGGTTCTTCAGAGGGATCAGGAACTTCACTGCCTCCTCCAGAGGATTCTCCACCTGGTCAAACACATTAAACGTCCCCTATTATACTCTTTTTCATCAATATATTAGAGGTCTCAGATATATATATATAGAACATGTCTCTGATTGGCTGAAACATCAAACAGATCATTGCAGCATTCCATAATCCCCTCTGTTTCAGCCCTGTTCCAAAAGTGCTGATTCTGGGTCTGTAGCTTTAAATGCTAATGAGCAATTCTGTGATTCTTTTGCATTGTATTTGAATGGAATTCAATAAGACTTCAGATTCTAATATGCAGATTGGTTGATAAAATACATAGAGCATGTACTGTTCCACTGTACCTTGACCTAACCTACTATTATTAGCAGAAAGGCTGTATTCACAGAGCATGCTGGGAGGGAGCAGGACCCACCTTGGCCAGTTTGTCAGGTACGAGCTCCTCTTTGGGCCCTCCTATCTCCTCATCATCATCCTCCTTCTTCTTCTTCTGGTTCTTCAGCTGCTTCTCCTTCTCTGCAATCTTCTTCTCCTCCTCCAGCTGGGCCTTCTTCTGCGCTCTCCTCTGTTTGTTGCGCAGTTTCTTCAGCTCCTTGTCATTCAGATTTTCTGCAGGAGGCAACAGGATATTTTTACTTTTTTGTTGTAGTGACACTTTGAAGAGAGTGCCGTCACCAAGATGGTATTGTTTACCAAATGCTAATTCAATTGTTTACTCAGCAGTTTTTAAAAAGGTCAGGAATAGGATCATGTAACTTTTGATGACATCAAAAGACACTTTAAGAAATGTCCACCTCTCCTAATATTGATTATTGTAGCGCCATTGCTTCCCTTTTCCTGAGAATGGATCTTTGAACAACCTGAAGCTGCTGCCACCTCACTGTCTCATACGGACTGCACGACACACTGATCCTGAATGCTATGGCATTACCAGAACAACATAGCACTTACTCTGGTTGGTGTGTTTAATGAGAATAAGTCCATAAAAGGACAACAGCTCCATTCTACCTTATATGCAGTACCCTGCTCCGTTGCCGTTCCCTAACATATAAATACATTATTTACATCATGGTTGTTTATCCCTTGGACAATAGAAGACTGATCCAGACATGTTGGGATCATATTAAAGATAACTGACAGCGGGTCTGACCGGTGTGCGCCTGGCTCTCCTTGCTGTCGTCGCTCAGCGGGCGGTCGTGCAGCAGCAGGTAGATCTGGATGGCGCTGCGAGCGGCCTTGTAGTAGAACGGGTGCTGCCGCAGCACGTCCTCCAGCTTCAGCAGGTCCACGTAGGAGCGCAGCGTCATCTTCCTCATGCAGTAGGTGTGGAAGTCAAACTGGTCATCTGTGATCTCCACAAAATGCTGACAGAGGGAGGAAGAGAGGGGTGCAGAGGAAGAGTAAAGTGGAAGTCTGGATAACTGACTGCAAATCTATATCAAGATAAATGTGACGGCTATATTCCCAATGAATACGGCCGCTCAGAGGTTCATCTTTGCTTATCGCTTTGACGCGTGTAAATAATAGAAGTCCCTACTGAAGTTAACATTTAAGGAATCAAATAAACAGACAATAACCGAACCATAAGGTCAACAAAAGACCTCAGATGTCATACTACCAACCTCCACATACACCAGGCGCCCTAAATACCATTAGCCACACCCATTTGACAGTTAGAAGAAACAAACTATTACTATTATTGGCTCCTACAGTAAATGACAGCTGTGGGAGCGTACCCTCTCGATCTCATGGCACTTCTTCAGGGCCTCTCCAAACTTGTTCATGGCCTTGTAGGCCAGCGCACACTCTGTCTGGAACCACATGCACTGCATCTCGTTCAGGTTCTCCACGGCAGACGCCCCCTCCTGAAAACACACACACATCAGTGAGAGGGGGAGGGGGATGAAGCCTCTAAATATGATCTCGTTATTTTAAGGCTATATCGCGAGTACCAATATTTATCTTGATATTTATAATCCACACCAGTATGATGATTCCAGCAGTGCCTGCAACTCATGTCAGCATTCAAACATTCCCGTTTAGATTCATATTGTTCATATCAGTGGTCTCTATTGGAACACTTTTATTAACTTGCATTCAATACATTGCATTAAGAGATTAAGTGCTATCCATGATGCCCAGGCCTAACAGCAGCACTCCTGTGTGTCTGTATCAAATATAAGATTTGTAGAATAGCAACATGAGACTGGAAATGATTTACCTCCAAACATATGCCCACAGAGATACCTCTACGTGGCTCTGTAGGCATTTCAGTTCACCATGGTTACGGTATATATCACCATACAGTAATTGGTTCAGTACCAGTCAGCATGTATAGGTTTCCATTCCTAAAGATAACATACGTGTCATTGTTGTAAGTCCATGTTTGTATATCACTATTTGGTGATAACAGAGGAAGGGCTTCTGTCCACTGAAATACTATATAAACCATGTCCAAAGTCCGGCCTGCGGGACAACTGATTTAAGACGGCCCGCAGCTTCACTCTTATAATGTATTATTAGAGCACTGTCGAACTGAATACATCTTTCAATTGTAACTCATCCTTTCACCGCATGGTGGCAGCACCACTCGAAGGGGCCGTTCACAGGCTGCAGTTTGCCTTTTCTGCTCAAGGTGCTGCTTTTGGGTGGATCCTAAAACCAGAGCTTTGTTTGTTGGCCAATGAATTGGATTGAACTCATGTTGGGGTTGTAACTAACTGGACTCTTTGCTAACTGTATATATTGACTCTTTTCACCACACACTGTACACACTGATCTTACATGTGTTGTTTTCCCCATGAAATAGATCTGACCAAAATGGAAACTGATGTGTGACTTCTTTTGTATTGATGGAAGAGATGTTTCCCGAATTAATTCATTTGTGTATGGTTTGACTGAACAATTTCTGTTGAATATTTCCGATGACTATTTGTCAGACCTGAATCTGACTGGCACACTATTTGATTAAAAGTAGGTGAAATGTGCTTCAAAGTTAAGGTATTCCATATCATCTGTTCAATGTCATCTGACTCTCCAGAATGAAAGGGTGTGTTTTTAGAGTTCTTCACGCCTGCTGAGTGGCCATTTGAAAAATTAAGATAATTGTGACAATGATAGTTATACAACACTGTATCTGTAAGTTACTTTTATGTTTAAAAATATCAGAAGGGACTATTGGCCCCCGGGCATTTTCACATGATCAAATGCGGCCCTCTTGGAAGAAGCTTGGACACCCCTGATATAAACTGACTGGAATACAAAGGAGACACATTCTCACCCTGGTGAATTTGGAGCACATGTCCTCGGCCTCCTTGACCAGGCCAGCCTTCAGCATGTACTTGGCACATTTCGAGTTGATGAAGCGGTCGGCGGTGTCCAGGGCCTGGGCCTCGTCCATCCAGCGCGCCGCCTCCTTTATGTTGCCCGCGTGCTGCAAAGACAGAGAGAGCTTAAAGACCTCGGCCTGAAATCTGAATCTACCTTGGTCATATCCCTAAAAGGCCTTCATACAAGTTATAAATATATTTTGAAGGTTATTATGGCCACAAGTAAAAAAACTATAACAAAATGCTGTCTCCACTTCTATTGCTCTCCTTATTAACATAATAATTTCTATCCGTTCTGTGGAGAAATGACTTTGGCTCTCCAAAAGGAGAAGGGGGATAAATAGTGTGGAAATGGGATTGTTATAAATATCTAGGATCTTAATGTCTTTCTTTCCTTCGGCCTGACTTTGGAACACTGCACTGCTATCTTGGTTTGTGTTTCTCATTTTCACTGATAGTGTTTTGCTGTCTCAGTCCTGATATGTTCTGTATTATATATACTATTACAAAATAAAAGAGCATCAAAGTCTACACCTCATACTGCACTGAGTGTGAGTTCACTGTAAACCTTGTAGATCTTGGCCTTGATGAGGAAGAGCTCAATGAGGGTGGGGGTGCTGTCAATGGCCGCGTTGATGTACTCCAGGGCCGTGCCGTGCCGATCTATGAAGTCAAAGTGCTGCGCCAGGAAATACTGCACCCACAACAGAGTGGTGGGGGGCTCCTCCTTCCCCTCGTCTGCACACATGTTACACATCATCACAGCTCTGCCTTGATATGTTATTCACATCAAGTCACATTTCAATTACAAACATTTCCCAAATTGGGATCAATAAAGTACTTCTTATCTTATACAGGACTGTCTCAGAAAATTAGAATATTGTGATAAAGTTCTTTATTTTCTGTAATGCAATTAAAAAAACAAAAATGTCATACATTCTGGATTCATTACAAATCAACTGAAATATTGCAAGCCTTTTATTATTTTAATATTGCTGATTATGGCATACAGCTTAAGAAAACTCAAAAATCCTATCTCAAAAAATTAGAATAGTTCCTCAGACCAAGTAAAAAAAAAAAGATTTATAACAGCAAAACACAATCAAACATTTGAAAATGTCCATTAATGCACTCAGTACTTGGTTGGGAATCCTTTTGCACGGATTACTGCATCAATGCGGCGTGGCATGGAGGCAATCAGCCTGTGGCATTGCTGAGGTGTTATGGATGCCCAGGATGCTTCAATAGCGGCCTTTAGCTCATTAGCATTGTTGGGTCTGGTGTCTTTCAGCTTCTTCTTCACAATACCCCACATATTCTCTATGGGGTTCAGGTCAGGGGAATTTGCAGGCCAATCGAGGACAGTAATGCCATGGTCAGTACACCAGTTACTGGTGGTTTTGGCACTGTGGGCAGGTGCCAGATCATGCTGGAAAATGAATTCCTCATCTCCATAGAGCTTTTCAGCAGACGGAAGCATGTAGTGCTCTAAAATCTCTTGGTACACAGCTGCATTTACTCTGGGCTTGATGAAACACAGTGGACCAACACCAGCAGCTGACATGGCTCCCCAAACCATCGCTGACTGTGGGAACTTCACACTGGATTTCAAGCAACTTGGATTTTGCTCCTCTCCAGCCTTTCTCCAGACTCTGGCGCCTTGACTTCCAAATGAAATACAAAACTTGCTTTCGTCTGAAAAGAGGACTTTGGACCACTGTGCAACTGTCCAGTGCTTCTTTTCCTTAGCCCAAGTCAGACGCCTCTTCCGTTGTCTTGAGTTCAGAAGTGGCTTGACCATGGGAATACGGCTATTGTAGCCCATTTCCCGGACACGTCTGTGAACAGTGACTTTTGATACCTGGACTCCAGCTTCAGTCCACTGTCTTTGAAGCTCCCCCAAATTCTGGAAGCGACTCTTCTTCACAATGCTGTTAAGGCTGCGGTCATCTCTCTTGGTTGTGCAGCGTTTCCTGCCACATTTCCCCCTTCCAACAGACTTTTTGAGGATGTGCTTTGAAACTGCACTCTGTGAACAGCTTGCTCTTTGAGAAATTTCTTTTTGTGTCTTACCCTCCTGATGGAGGGTGTCAATGACGGTCCTCTGGACAGCAGTCAGATCAGCAGTCTTCCCCATACTTGTGATTTAGTTTACTGAACCAAGCTGAGTGTTTTTCAAGGCTCAGGAAACCCTTGCAGGTGTTTCGAGTTAAGACGATTCAAGTGATTCGTTGAACACCCTACTAGTATACTTTTTCATGATATTCTAATATTTAGAGATAGGATATTTGAGTTTTCTTAAGCTGTATGCCATAATCAGCAATATTAAAATAATAAAAGGCTTGCAATATTTCAGTTGATTTGTAATGAATCCAGAATGTATGACATTTTTGTTTTTTTTAAATTGCATTACAGAAAATAAAGAACTTTATCACAATATTCTAATTTTCTGAGACAGTCCTGTACATTCAAATCCAATAAATACATTGAGGGGAAATAAGCAAGCGCAGCTCACCGTTTTCACAGAATATTCTGCAGGTTTTTAAGCAGCTTTCATAGCCAACTACTAATTCTTCAATGAGTGTCACCTGCATGAGGAGAAAGCAAGTTTAGCTGTTTCATTTGAGAGTAGGAACGAGAAGGACTCCAATGTTCTCAGCTCAGTGAGCTCACCTTGGCTCTATCGGTGTAGAGGGATTTCAGGGTGGTGAAGACGGGGGGGCAGCCTTTACTGAAGTTCATCCTCAGGTAGCTGTCCAGACACTCACGGAACTTGCCCCCTGGCCAGCATCACAGACAGTGGAGGTAAAGAAGAGTGAGATTTGTGGCTTGTTACTATTGACCTGTTGAAGAGATCATGTTCACTGGCTCTACTGTGACATGTCTCCATGCTTTGATGTTCAAAAGGTCTGCTCTGATTGGTTAGCTGGCCTGAAGTACGCAGACAAAGGAGCGGGGAAAGGGTGCGGGAGAGAAACTCCCTCTGGTGGGGACTCTGGGATTTGAGCCTGTGCAGCCCATTTACATGCACCAAAACCTATAGACCCAGGGGTGCACATAACGTTCTTAGTGAGTTACTCAGATGAGTACCAGGAGACAGCGTTTGGTACTGCAACATGTGGGCCCACGCAAAGTGATGTGATGAAGGCCTCTGTGTCGCGAGCGGCGACGGGGGACTGGGGGAAGGGGGGCTGGTGCTAGTGGAGCATGCGAGATGATTTTGCGCAGTTCTCCAGGGGCTGCAGTTAACGCCGGTGTGTACAACGGTGCCCCGCGCACACACCGGCGTTAACTGCAGCCCCGTTTGCCTTTAGACAAAAAGAATGATGTGGATGAACTTAAAGTTCAAACCGTCCTGATCAGGGTTTCCGTTAGCCGGTAATTACCGGTTTTTAGATGGTAACATTTATTAAAAACCGGTAAATTCAAAACCTGCCGGTCAAAATGTCTGGTAATAATTAGGGATGCTCCGATTGATTGGCCGCCGGTCATTATCGGCCGATATTCACTCTAAATAGTTTGATCTTTGCTCTCTATAAAGGCCGATCAGGAGAGCCGGATCTGATTGATATGGACATAAATGCGAGTGAAGTATAACCGGACGCGAGAGAGAGATCAGATGCTACATAATCACCTGAAGCCCCGCCCTCTGTTTAGCAAGCTGCATGAGAAACTGACGGGCTGTAAGGAGAGAGAGGGAGAGAGGAAAAGAAAGGATCCGTTTCTCCTGTGTTATTATTCAAAGTTAATTTAAACTTTTTAATAATGTACTTCATCTGCTACTTTGAATGTAATAATTATGTTGTTTATGGAATCATTTATTGAAAAATGAATCTGAATATTTTGATCTGTTACGATTATAAACTGAAGCAATATAAAAATGACTCCCATTAACTGAGTTTTAAACATCAGCATATCCGGTCCTAGTCCGGTAATTACCTGCTAACGGAAACTCTGCTACACAATTCTTATTATTATTGAAACATGACCGGTAAGTCAAATATGTCCGGTAAAATAAATTCTGTCCGGACGTTTGACCGGCGAGAAAAAAATCCTAGCGGAAACCCTGGTCCTGATGTGTGTTAGCATTGCACTGTGCGGGCGCTCCCCTTTCTGCTTTCAGTGGTGCAAACACAGGTATAGTGAAAAAAGAGAGAACTATTCGAAGCAGGAAAAAAACCACGTAATATACCATCTGACAAAGGCCTGTGCTATAATGCTTCAATTAACTGGCTATTCTTTATAATATACTCTGATCAATAGGAGACAGAGATGTTAAGTTATAAATCAAGGGTTTTTATTATTATTTACAGCAGGGGTGGGGAACCTGTTTCCTTTCGATTTGTACAACATCCTCCGAGGGCCGTACAAATTATTGAACTCAACCTCTGCTTAAAAAAATCACAGCCCATTCATTTGGCCTTTCTTTCATGCTGTGCAAAGAAAAAGCAACCTCTTAATCCAGATATCTCACCATTACTCGCGCATGCATGTGCACGGTGTGGCATGACCACCAAAACAGAAAGATATGGACACAAGATGTGTGCAAATGTATTGAGTATCCATGTGAACATGATTTAAGTGGGGGAGACCTAACCTCCTCTAGGGGGGTCTGGGGGCATGCTCCCCCGGGAAGATTTTTTTTTTTTAATATTGAAGTTAAAAGCATCAATCTGGTGCACTTTGAGAGCAACATGAGGAGATCTATGTATACATCTCTTAACACCCATTTGAAACAAAACTGTAAGCAGATTTTTCTTTTTGGATATTTTACAAATCACTTGTTTTTAACAACTTTTTTGTTACTGTCATATAGTATTTTATACCTGTTTTTCATTTAGTGTCTAATGTCTCATTAATAATTATAATGATCATATCAAGGTGTGCCTTAACCTCACTGAGCTGAGGTTATTTGAGCCTCTCAGGAGAGAGCTCTCTTCCACCTGGTTGGAGAAAAGCTATTTAAATTCGTTAGCATAGCTAGCTAACCAGATGCTAATAACAACAGATCGTCACTGTGCTTACAACTAAAGACACAGCCTCGCAAACACTGCGGCATGTGTACGGCTCCTTATGGGTACTGCAATATTTGAAGAGCTGGAGCGGAGTTCCGGTGCTCTCCGTAAGCACTCTAGTCTAGTCTACACTCCTTTCAGACGAGACATAACCACGTGAAGACACGTTACGCTCGTGTTGTGTTCAAGGAACCTGTCCTTGGCAAGGAAAAACAGGCACTCGCTTGTTTAATTATTTTGCGATCTAGATTTCTTCTTCTTTTTTCAAGTGAGAAAAATTGTCCGTCAGTCGGACGGACTAACGGACGGACGGACCCCCCCACCCCCAAAACGAAAACTCATCGGTTCTCCACGAATTACACAAGTCACCCAAAGCAGCGTTAAAAAAGCGGGAGGCGCCGAAAAGCGACTAATTTGCATCACTGTGCTTTACATACAAAATAATGGCAACATTTCCCCCCAGTGAAAGCCTTTCTTTGTTAGAGGCCATGCTGTCTCTAATCCTGTGAATACAACCCATTTGTATGGAATCCTCAGTAATCGTATTAGTCCTCCATCCCTGCTGCTGGAGGCTGCACGTGTTTACCTGTCAGGAAATTAAGAGGCAGTCTCCGGGGAACCAGGCCTTTGGGGAACTTTACCCAGGAGTCTTCATAAATCTTATGACGATTCTCTACACCTGCTGGACACACACACACATGCACACAAGAAGAACAAATGATCATCAACAGTAAACATAGTATCCCCCACTTATACGGCAGGCCACACTGAATCACTGTGATACTTCCAGTTTGAAGGAAACTCATGGTACTGACTGATGGACCATTTGATTAACCCTTACTCTTTTTACTACTCCTCTTGGCCAAAAGCCTTTACAAATGCATTGAAGGATGCACAGCTGATTGACAGTCTTACAAATAGCCTCAGTATAACTACATGAATCCATCATGCAGTGTTCACCTGGCTTTAAGGCCTTCTCCAGGCCCTGGTAGTAGGCCCAGTTCTCCGGGTTCCTCTCCTGCAGCCTCCTGTAGACCTCCAGAGCCTCCTCCGGCCTCTCCAGCTTCAGCAGCAGCTCTCCTACACACACATGCACAAAGCTTACAATGTATAGGTGGTTGTACTATAGAAGGAAGTCAGTCTAAATTACGAAATGGAAATAAAATATAAAGAGTGCCCATTAGCAAATGTAAATAGTGTTACGGTAGCACATTCTGAGGAACAGTGTTTGGGTTGGGGGGGACATATGGACCCACCTCTGGTCTCCTCCACAGCCAGTTTGTCACAGATCTGTTTCTCAAAGCTGTTCAGGTGATCCAGAGCCTCCTTGTTCAGACCCGCCTCCCTCAGAACCTGGTTCTGATACAGGAGCAGTTCACTGTACTCGTAGTCCACCTTATCCGGAGACGTCTGTGTGTACACACACACACACACACACACACACACACACACACACACACACACACACACACACACACACACACACACACACACACACACACACACACACACACACACACACACACACACACACACACACACACACACACACACACACACACACACACACACACACACACACACACACACAGGAGTGCTGACTCAGTAACGTTTTCAGCAGAGGATGTAAAACCCTTACTCAGTATTTTGGCTGGCTTGAACTAATATTTCTTCAAGCATAAATGAAGATGGATTCTGTGATGCATAGTCAGTTCATTGTTATGGTAGCAACTCAACAACACAACCAATGGCCGCTTATTATTTATTACAAGTTATTGAACACCTATTTCTTTACCTGAACTATTTGAACCCTTTTGAAGAACACTGTTATTTCCTCCTTGCTTTAAGTGAGGGGCTGGACACATGTTCGCTCACTCATTTCGCACAGCAGCACAAACCGCTTATCATGTGACAAGGAACCACCAATCACAGCCGAGAGATATGATTACTTCTGTAAATATTAGTATGCGGCAAATACGAAGGAGAAGTTTATTTCAGTGCTGGTCTGTCGTTACCCTGACTTTCAGATCAGAAAGTGTTTGAACTTATATTCATTTTCTGAGCACCTCTGCTAGAATATCGCACATCATTAATAAGCTCCACTTTAATAATGTAAATAACACCCTGAACATATTCGTATCATATGGTTAGCTGGTAATGGTTGCTTAGCAAACGTAAGGCTTGTCCTGTCTCAGCGCCTCTGAAAATAAAAGTAACACCCAGATCATGCGGCTTTGACGCAGTATAAAAGGCTAACGTGTGCGGTTCTTCTATATCAGTTTGTGATGAAATGTGTACAGTTCTGTTGAGCGATCTATAGCTTTGGCCTACCTGCTGTGTTTTGCGGAACTCCTCAACAATCTTGGCGGCCATCTCAAAGTCCTCCAACAGGTGATAAGCTACAGCGTACCCGATCCAGGAGGCGCGCTGGGCCGGACGCAGTTGCAGCAGCTGGTACCGGGTCTCCTGCAGAGTAGACAAGCAGCACATGTCAGTACCAACATGCATCTCATGATACTGTCCACTAGTGGGTTCACTGCTCCTCTGTCTTTTCTTCACCAAATAACTGTATCCCCTGTACAGGAGGATGGGTAATCGTCTGCCCCAGCATAACCCCTCCCCCCAACTTCTCATCTGGAAGCTACTGTTTTCACACACATCCCCTCACCCTGTAGCCCTCCAGGTCTCTCATCTGGATCTGCAGCAGAGAGAGGTCTCTCAGGATCTGCAGGTTGTCCTTGTCCCACTTCAGAGCGTTGCGGTAACATTTAATGGCCTCGTCGTATTTTTTATCTGAGCGCTGCAGCAAGCCGTACACGTGCCAGCCTGGAGGAAGAGCAAGTTCAGGAAGCAAAGAAAAACAGCAAGTGCACTATCCAGGTGTGCTTACACATGTCATAAACAAATAGAAATGAAGCTGAATTGGGGGGGGGGGGGGGGGGGGGTGCTGTGTTGCTGCAGGAAGGATACAGACGTGGCTCTTCAGGTCGTTGCGCAGGCCTCGTCTCACCAGCTCGTACGCATCCTCCTTCTTGCCCAGACAGTTGAGGGTTAAACCCTTCATGGCCTGCGTTTCTGCAGCACAGAGCGGGGGGGAGGAAACACATTCAGCAACAAAAGTTGTAAAGAGGGTTATCATTGCTCTTTATTTCTTGTATATATTTGCTGCTTATTTTTTGATTGTATGTATTATTGTCTATACTTTATTAAATGTTTATAATATTGTAATGCCTGAACACACTGCTGCTCCTGTAACACAAGACATTACAGCTGGGAAACACCCAAGATATATGTTTGAAGTAGTTTAGAAGCAATACTTCTGTTGCATAGTTTATCCACCTGAAGGGACTGAGTACAGCACATTCAAAAGTCCTGTTGAATGAAGCAGCTGGTGTCTTACCTCCATGTTCAGAAAACTTTGGGTTCCCCAGGATCTGTTTGCAAAACTTCAGGCCGTTTCTGTACTGCTTGTGTTCGTAGCATCTCTGCAACAACAGACAAAGCAGACTTCACATGTGA
Organism: Notothenia rossii; assembly: GCF_949606895.1. Lineage (NCBI taxonomy): Eukaryota > Metazoa > Chordata > Actinopteri > Perciformes > Nototheniidae > Notothenia > Notothenia rossii. The sequence continues at coordinate 58,595,283 of NC_136901.1, read as the reverse complement.
GGACAACAGCCAGCCTGATCCCAGACAGCCGGTTCAGGTGCAAAATGTAATAATATGCCAAGTGCTGACACTGTGTTCCAGGGACCAATACCTAACCCTAGAGTGCACACAGCCTTCCTGGCAGTGCATTTAGCATAATAGTGTAAAACTGAGGAAAGAGAACACTCGCCATTAAAGCAAAGAAGAAGAAGAGGAAATAGAACTGAAGATGGAGGCTGTGTATGAAATGTCATAAGACAAGCTGACCCTCAGTTTCCTGACTGACAAAGTAAAGAACACACTCACAAATAAATATTAGTGAATTGATGCTATATTCTATTAATTAATTACTAGTACTATAACTTGAATGTAAACGTCATGTATACCGTCAACGACTCAATATTGTGATTGCCACTTAACTATTTCAGTCTTGTGTCATCAAGTCATTGGGTTATAGACTAGTGCTTAAATGTAATTTGGTAAAAAGGCTAGGTGAACTTGCTCATTGCTAAGTGAAAGTTGGCTTGCGGTGAAATCTGAACTACTATTTTGGCCACATAAACACTTTATGCACAGTGCAGAGCAGCCTGTAACTGCACAGCTCACTCCACTGTCCCTCACTTCTAAAGCTGTCATGTGTGGAGATTCCATTCATATACTTTGGTGTGTTGGAAGGCTAACGCATAGCTAGGACCCTACACGGCTGCTTTCTTCCTTGCAATGTTAATTTTAAGTGTTAAAAACAGAGACAGTGAAAGTACGTTTGGTGTTCGGAACAGTTTTGTTATTGACTAGCGGCTTCCTAGCTACTGCTATAACTGACGGCTACTTGGTAAACTAGCATTAGCCAGCGAGCTAACGCTAACTCAGGCATTAGCCTACCAATATTCTCTTGAAGAGAGCATTCTCCTTCGGCGGCAGGGTGATTGTGGGCATTGTGGTGGCTTCCTATGCATCTGTCGGTTCACACATGAATAATATCCTCTTGGAGTCAGAGATCCTGGACTGTTCAGGCTCCTCTTTCTCACGTGTTGAAGCCCAGGCCCCCTTCCGAGCAAAATGGCCGATGTGCTTCTCCTCCGGGTCACCGCAGGGCTGCTGTCTGAGTCTGCGTGAGGAGCACCAAGCGAGCAGGGTCAACACGTAATGTGAATAAATAATATTTATACGAATAAATACACACATAGCAAATGTATCTGGCATATGTTCCAAAATAGTAGGCTTACATATTGTATTATGTTAAATGTAGAGTCAGTGCATCATTACGCTCCTATGTCCAGTCTTTAGTTTTGTCGACAGTTGCCAACTAAATTCCATATCCCTTTTATTTATTTTTTAAGCGAATTGCGCTAAAACTCACTAACAGTGATTTTAACACCAACTATTTTAAATGACAGCAAACATAAGAAGGTTAGATCGATGTATCGGTGATCTTGAATCATCCATTCCACTCATCCTTCCAGGAAATGTAATCAACCGCAGAGTGTCAGGATCACAGATCGGTTGAAGGGAACTGTTGTTAAGCTAAAATGACTTTCACCCGGTTATTATCTAGAGCTGCTCTTTTTAGCAAAGGTAAGATTGTCACATCGCGGTAATAAAAAAAAGGTTATGATTTTGAAAGAGCCGGGTTTTGTATTGTTTTGTACAACGTTAGCGCTGTATTTGTTATGAAGCCTGACCTTAGCTTAGCATTCATGTAGCACTGTAGTCACACAGGAACTCTACTATACCCTAAAGTGAATTTGTTTACAACTATTTGCTAATATTTTCATTAAATGTGTATATAGTGTAACAGTAAGAATGATACAACCATTTGACCTTTACCATTCTCCCATGAAATGTGTTCTCACAACACATTTCTTTAAGAGGCTTGTGCAATGTAATGCTAACCCGCTTCTTCTTCTTATTATTAATATTAACGCAATACACACATCTGAAAGAAGACTTCATTCCAACTTTAGGCAAGGCAAGTTTATTTAAATAGCACATTTCAACACAAGGCAATTCAAAGTGTTTTTACAAAAATGAAAGACATTAAGAGCATTAATAATTTACATTTAAAAACACTAATTTAAAAGCAAAGATAAATGAATTAAAGTTATAGTGCAGTGTGAGATACATCTGAAATGTTTAGCTCTGGCTCAATCATTGCTCACTTTTGAGCAGAAATAGATTTCTATCACCTCCATCACAACATTAGGTGCGTAGTGGCCATTCTCCAGTTCGACATGATCCAATAACTGGACAGTCCACAGTGTGCCGCCCTCCACTAAAGCACACAGTAACATACATCTAACAAGTTGCTGTGATTCAAATGAAATATGGCCAGTTGAAGGGCATGGTTTTATTAATTTTGTAAAGTCATCTCTTATACGTCTGCAAGACTTCCTTCTTCTCACAATGATGTCACTTTATAACACTTTTAAGTACTGACTGCCAGTGCCGGTCCATTTTCATTTCAAATGATTAACGGCCCCGTTGTTCTTGTTATTTTCATGTGTTTTGCAGTTGGATCCAGGTCTATTTCCCAAAGCTCCAAAGCGGACATGGCTAAACCTAACTGGATCAGAGTGGGCCTTGCCTTTGGATCAGCTGCTTTCTTTTGGGGCCTGGTAAAGAACCACACCAGTTTACAGATACCCTTTTATAAAGACCATCATTAGTTGGCATAGTGCTACAGTAAACTCACAGCGTTTGTTTGACCCTTATGAGCTTATCTCCGTCTTATTGTATGAATACCAAACTCTGTTCATACACCAAGCACACAATGCATGTCATCGGCCTTCTTATCAAGATAGGTTTGTCTTTCAGCCATATAGTTTTCTGAATCCTGTAGCTGAGGGAAACATTTGAGCACCATTCAGCATTGACTGGATCTCAAAGTATTTCCACTGTTTGCTTTGCCCAGGAAAGGGCAGCAAACAGTTGAACGCTTTTTTTAATGTTTATTATTTCTTTTATTATTTGATATGTTTTACAAGACACAAGGGCAGGAATTCAGAGGGAAAGGAGCAATTTTGAGCTTTGCTCTTAAAAACGGCTTTTTTTAAAGGTTATACGTCAAACGCGTCATATTACATCACAAAGGGTAAACATCTCCGCTCTCTGACCGCGGGTATAGTTAGCAGTTGCGTTGAGTTGAGCGGTTGTGTTTTAGTGAGCTGGTATTTTTCGGTAGTTTTACATTTTATTTCACCATTTGTAATCATGGTGCAGTATTGTGTTTGTGCAGGTTGCACAAATACCAGCCTGTCAGGACATCGAGTCCACAGTTTCCCTCACGGGAAAAGGACCGCAGCTAGCGTTCGTTCCTGTGTGCGTTGTGCATCCACCTCCCTGCAGCACATACTCTCCACAGCTTTATCAGGAAACCGTATTACCCCCCCCCCTTCGCTGCTCTCTTTCTCTCTACCCTCCGGTACACGGCACCGTAAGAAGTAGTGTGGAGTTGCATTAGGTAACGCTGTGGTGGCTGTACTGCTCCAGCCTTCTCCTTTGTGTTTGTTTGTTTCCCCCTGTCTGTGTTGTTTGTGTGTGCGTGGTGGCTGTCACTCCTGGCTCCCGGCTCAACCTCCACTCACCTGCTGCAATCAGCTGTGCACCCTCCCCGACTACACACCTGCTTTCCATCAAGCCATTTACAACGGCATATCAACGGAGGCTCCACAACCTTTCTCCGCCAGATCGTCAAGTATCAGCCGTATCTCGCGTCTCTCCTCCGGTACACAGCACCGTAGTGTGGAGTTGCATTAGGTAACGCGAGATACGGCTGATACTTGTGCATTAGTTTCTGTTATGGATCAGTATCAACAGTCCTGCCAGTAACGTTACTATATTATCAATGCTACTTTAGTTATAGCCTGATATATGATAGCTAACTTTACAATGTTGTGATGTGACGTTAGCGCCGGTCACTCACCAAGATAGCTGCCCAGTTCTCCACTGGTTCTCCTCACACCACAGCTCAATTTCTCTCCGATGGCCGTTATTTCTTCTAATCCTTGGCTGCTCCTGGTCTCTTGGACGCCTAGCAGGCTCATAATTATAAGGTTGTGGTCCGTCATATGCATTCGAATATTCATGTTCAACTTCTTCTGTGTCGAAACTAGCATTGGGATCCATGTTTATTAATATGTTACACCGGCCGCTCTCCCCCTTGTTTCCCCCATGTTACGTCACACGCGGGAGGTCACGTGCCGAGGCTTTTTTATGCGGAAGTGAACATTTCTTACAAAAACGACGCCAGATGTCACTGTAGTGTATATTTCTGTATATTTTTTTGAAAATCTAGTGTATTCATCATTTTCCTACACATTTATTCACAGGTGTCTTTAACCTGGAAGTTGCTCTTTAAACACTTTATCTAGGATAAAAGCCACAGAGCTGCACCTGCAAGGTGAATACAGCTGGTAAAAGAAAAAGTGTTTGAATGCGTACATTAACAGGTTTATGATATCACTGCCCCGTCTAAGACACATCTGACTTTAATTACATTTGACTCGAGTGTTTCGTCAAACTTAATGTGTTGCTTAAAATAATACTTCTGCATACAGTATGTGACACTGTGAGTGTTGCACGGCCAGATACGGCTCAGCTGAATCAGATAAGGAAATATATGATACATTATGATGTGATATGAATGATAATGGGACACATCGACGTCTGCACTCACAGTGCCGCGGACTGTAGGCTACGTAATGTTACTTTGATCCGGTTACTTATGTTGTGGCAGATATTTAAGAAAGCTTTCTTAACGCTAATGTTATTTTAGTCAGATTGCTCTGAAGATGGGAGGTGATATTCTATTCATTTTCACGTTCACACAGTCGGTGATTTGAACTGCAACGGCAGTTTAAACTGTATTTCCTTTATCCTGTAATATGACTTGATCGCTTTAAACTCTGCACACTGTTGTTATCAGCTGTTCCACCATGGTTTCTACCTCAACCTGTAATAGATTTATCCTTAATTGAAACCGTTACATTCAATGAAAAATAAAATCAATGTGCAGGCTTACGTGAACACTGTTCTACATGAACAATATGGGCAGTTTATACATTAAATAAATCAACAGTATAGTGGCGATATGCTCCAAGTGGAAGCGATTCACCATTAAAGCAAAGAAGAACTCCGCACAGTTGACCTCTTATCCTGGAACCTATCTTGCTCTGGCGCAGGCTAGCCGTTCAGAATAAGTTATCTAGCCCGCTAAAAAGTGAACCAGGTTCGTAGGACCGGAAATCCCAGAAGTTAGCTTGCTAAACGAAAATCCTGATTCGTAGTATAGGCCCCTGGCCTCAGGTGGCAATAAGAAGCTAACAAAGTGATTAATATGATCTGAAGCCATTGAGGATACACACTCAGTTATTGAAGAAGTAGAGATGATGTATTAGGATATGAAGTAGTATCCAATTCAACATGGGCTAATACTAATAAATGGCTTGTTGTTACTGCCCCCCCCCCCCAGCTCTTTAAGCAGAACAGTGCAGATCTACATGAGTACCGAGTGAGGAATGGCCTGGAATAACCCCCCCCCACAATGGTATGTGAGTGTTTGTTTGTTTTGATCATACTAGAATATATACAGTATAACATGATTTTTGTAATTGGATGTCTATATTGCCAATATAGCTGTTTTGGGATTCTGCAACATTCTGTGAAGATGTCAAATCTAAACCTAAAACCCGATGCTCTGCTTTCTGTCTTTAGGATGCAGCTGATCGTCCACGTCTTTGAATTCCCAGTCTCCCTGATTCTTCACTCTCACTTTGTGTCAAATAAAAAAGTATCATGTGAAATGTATTCGCTGTTGCTGTGGTGGTTGATCAGTATAGTTTATGTATTGATTGATACTTCTTTATTTCATGTGCCAAACAGAGATAAGCAGTATATGTGTGTTGTTCCCAACAGCCTTCCAAACATAATAATAATAATAATAATGGGTTTAATTTATATCGCACTTCATATCTAAGTTCAGATCCCGAAATGCTACAAGCATTTAGCATGGAAACAAAATAAAACAGTACACAACATGGTAGAATGAATAAAAAGCAATAAAAAAACAAAACAAAAAATAAATCAATAAAAGGGTAGTAATAAATAAGATAAAAGGTCTGGGGAAAGGCTCTATTGAACAGATGGGTTTTGAGGCCTTTTTTAAAAGCCTCCACGGTCTGTGGTGCTCTCATGTGCTCGGGGAGAGCATTCCACAGTCTGGGAGCAGCTGAGCAGAAGGCCCGATCTCCCATAGTACGGAGCTTGGTCCTGGGGGGTTTGAGGAGGTTGGTATTGCTGGAGCGAGAGGTCCGCAAGGAGGTGAGGAGTCCCTTGAGGTAGTGGGGGGGCAGTTCCATGGATACACTGGTGGGTGAGGAGGGAGACCTTGAATTCGATCCTCAGTTCCACGGGGAGCCAGTGTAGAGATTTAAGGATGGGGGTGATATGATCGTATTTGCGCACCCTCATCAGGATCCTAGCAGCGCTGTTTTGAATGTACTGGAGCTTCTGGATGCTTTTGTGAGTGAGTGTGGGGCGGAGTTTGGCGATAATCCTGGGGTGATAAAAGGAGTTCTTGCACAGCTGTTTAATGTGAGCCTCACAGGTCAGATGGGCGTCCATTTTCACACAGGTTGGTGACTGTTGAGGAAAGGGTAATGTCCTGGCCGGTGATGGTGGATGACCGAACCTGGTGTGGGGTGCCAACTATAATGGGTTCGGTCTTGGAGCTGTTGAGTTTCAGGAGGTGTTGCTTCATCCACACCTGTATCTCCTCCAGGCAGGCAGTGAGTGTGGGTGAAGGCAGGGCTGAAGAGGAGGTAGGGTTGATCCTGAGGTACAGTTGGGTGTCATCAGCGTAACAATGGAATGATACTCCATGTCTGCTGATGATAGAGCCAAGGGGGAGCATATAGAGTGTGAATAGAGTGGGGCTGAGAACTGATCCTTGAGGGACACAACAGGTGACATCAGTGTATAAAGTTTAGTGAGAGCACATTTAAGACCAGGTGGGCCTTTATTGATCCCAGTAGGCACATCCAGCTGTTAGAGAGAAACAGATACCACACATTCCAATATACACAGGGATAAGAAGAATACAAGGAGAATAAGAATAAACATGTAACAATATGAATACAAATGACATGAATTAAACTCTGATGAGGCGAATGTACATATAAGTATAGAACAAGGTTAAATATACATTTAAATGTGCATACAGTGCGGTACCGTACATTTGTTCGCTTGTTCAAATAAATCTGATGAATCAGGGGGATCACTCACTGTCAGTATATTTCCAGAAAATAACATGAGTACCCCTCGTTTTCCGACCCTAGTTAAATTGCTAACAGTTTACTGCACTTCCACCCACTTTGAAAAGTGGTGTGGACACTTTTTTCATATACGTATTTCATATTTTTATGTCCCCAGCGTTAATGCCACCTATGCTTCCACCAATAAACATCAGTAACTCAGAACCCCATGGGAGGGCTGTGGTATGTCAAACACATGAAGACCCTCGCCTCCATGGGCAGTGGCGGTTCTAGACCAATTTGAGTGGGGAGGCCATGCTGGGGCCAGTTATTTTCTGAGGGGGGCACAATAAATGCAGGAAGAAAAAGACAAAGACAGTATGAAGTAATTGCGCATAAGAAAATAATGCAATACAGTTATTGGTATTTTTTTTAGTACACGTTTATTTCAGATACTTATAGTTACAGTTTGTACACTCTATGGGTCAGACGGTGGTTCTCAACTGGTGGGTCGCGACCCAAAAGTGGGATGCGGACCCGTTTCGAGTGGGTCGCAGATGTGTGAGAATTTTTTTTTTTTTTTGGGGGGGGGGGGGGAAGTCAAACTTCTATTTTGAAGGCCCGATTTTCCAACGCTGTGCATGCAGTAGGCGTTGGACTGGAAGTACCGGGGACCATGAACGGTTTTGAAAACTTCTGTCACGTAGTGATCATCTTCTCAATAAAACATCTTTGCTGATGTTTTTCCGAGTCTTCTGGCCTTTGATCAGAATCAAGATTTTTGCCGGAAGTCCCCATGGAGAATAACTTTGCGGTAGAACTATACTGAGTGGAGCAGCAAGCTGTCAGAACAAAGTGAAAAACAAACAATGGCATAAAATATTATTAATATGTCGGGTAGCAATAGATTTATTTATTTTCTTCTCAAGAGAGTACCAGAATGGGTATTTTATGTTAGTATTTCAAAAAATCTCCTGGGGGAGAATCCCCCCAGACCCCCCTTTTGGGGTTGGGTTTTCAGCACGTGTGCCTTTTTATGTTATACAGTTCAGTTTTGATTCCATCATCTCATTAAACCTTATTTAAAAGCATACTTTAGTTCTGTGAAGGGATATATGCACTGTATTTCACTTTAATTAATAATGCTGAAAAGAGTATATATTACTGCACGATTTTTTGTTGAATAGATTTGAGTGGTTCAACATTTTGGGTCGCAATCTATTGACTAAGGAGGCCTGACCAGTTGAGAACCACTGGGCTAGAATGACAAATAGCGTTAGTTACGCCTATTCCGTCAGCCAATAAATCGTTTAATCATAAACTTTAATACTTTTTTTCATTTTCAGGAGGACCGCATGGGGTTCCAAAGTCAGTGTGGGGCAAAAACCATGTCCATGGGACAGGGTCTGGGTTTTTTAGGCTTCAGAACCAATCTTTTAGTCTTCAGAATCAAAGCCTCTCTTCATGGTGATTGAACGCTGAATAAGCCCACATTCCTTGAGTGGCTCTTTGGTAACCATGAATTTGGTAAACCTTTGAAATGACAGGGACAGACCGAAAGAGTGAAGGTCTTGTGAAGGCCCTGTAGGCTATATAGTAAAGGCTTGACTAATGTGTGTATGACGTGTATATGTAAGTGTGTGAATGTCGACACGCAGGATTTTCTGGGATAAGATGTCAAAATAAAGCTGCAGTAGCTACAACATGGACAACAGTTTTCAGACTGAGTGAAATGTGAAGAATTCCAAGCAGCAACATCATCATTTCACGTGCTGTCTGCGACCTTCCGTGCGTTCCTAAAGTGAAACCACGATGAAAGTCCAGTAGGGCCTGGCTCATTTCGTGGCATCTGCAGGCAGTGGCAAGTACTTCCGGCATCTGCCACAGAGGCCGCTACTCCGTGGTATCTGTGGCAAGTATATGCCACAGATGTGGTATCTGTGGCAAGTATATGCCACAGCCACAACTTGCCGTGGCAAGTAAATGCCACAACCATGCCAGTATATGCCACAACTTATATATGCCACAACTTGCCGTGACAAGTATATGCCACAACTTGCCGTGGCAAGTAAATGCCACAAGTTAAGAGTTAAGAGAAGGTTTACGGTAGCTGCCACCCGCCTTCCGTGGCAAATGCTGATATTTAAACCCGTATTTATCGCGTAAAATGTCGCTGTTTTAGCATGACTTTATCGGACTGATCTGTACACAAGACTGATGATCTGTTACTGATGGTCCGATCATATTTTTTAAAAAGATTAAACATATGTTCTATAGATTTTACTTGGAGAACGTCGTTTGTTAAAATAAATAAACGTGCTATTTTTATGATAATACTCAAGATATATTATTAGTAAGTTGACATAAAGATCTAACATTGTTGACCAGAGGTGGGAAATAGGCTAACTTGTATACTCAAGTACTGTACTTGTGATTTAGAAATAGCCTAGTTGTACTTTAGTTGAGTATGTAAATGGTATGTTACGTAGTAGGCTACTTACCCCACTACAACTCAGAGGTAAATTGTGTAATTGTAGCCTACTCCCCTACATTTATTTAATACGCTACCTTTAGTTACTTACTACAGATTCTGATTAATGATGATACATATAATCAAGTCTTAAATCAGACTTTATAGTTACTCCTGGAGTAAATTCACAAGATACCCTACTACAGTATACAAAGTCATTAAAACTAGCTGCACCTTTACCAGCTTTGAGAACACTTTCATGATCAATCATTATAATGAAAACATGTAATATGCACTTTAAGTATATTGTTATGCTAATCATTTTGCGCTTTTACTTGAGTAACATTTTAATGCATGACTTTTACTTGTAACAGAGTATTCCAACATTTAGGTTGGCTACTTCTACTTTTACTTCACACTAGAACCACAAGGGGTCGCTGTATAGCCTACCTAAAACCACCAACGTGTCAAATGAACGAATGCATTGATTTTCAAGGTACAATGTTATTTTATTTATCATACTAGAACACAATGAGTGTTGCCACTACATCGCCGTGGCATGTGCCTTGGCATTTGTGGCATCTCCCACAGAGGCCACTACTCTGTGGCATCTGTGGCAAGTATATGCCACAGCCACAACTTGCCGTGGCAAGTAGGCTATATGCCACAACTTGCCGTGGCAATATGCCAAAACTTGCCGTGGCAAGTAAATGCCACAGATGCCACAACTTGCCGTGGCAAGCATATGCCACATCTTGCCGTGGCAAGTATATGCCACAACTTGCCGTGGCAAGTAAATGCCACAGATGCCACAACTTGCCGTGGCATGCCACAACTTGCCGTGGCAAGCATATGCCACAACTTGCCGTGGCATTTGCGCATGCTGAACGGGAGTTGCCACAAGATGCCAGAGTTAAGAGAAGTTTTACGGTAGCTGCCACTCGCCTTCCGTGGCAAATGCTGATATTTAAACTCGTATTTATCGTGTAAAATGTCGCTGTTTAGGCATGACTTTATTGGACTGATCTGTACACAGGACTGATGTGCGATCTCTATTTTTCAAAAAGATAATAAATTATCATTTATATTCAATTTTACTTGGAATAGCCTACGTGGTTTGCTAAAATAAACAAACGTGCTATATCTATGATAGTATGCTAAACATAGGCCTATATTGTAATAAAAAAAGAAATATTGGCAAGTGAGCGTTGCAACGCAAGCCCTTGGCAATTGTCGCTTCTTGAGGGGAGTTTCCACTGCTTGCTACGATAACCAGGTGTATTGTTACTAGTAAAGACAAATAATTAAAAATAAATATCTGTATTGACACAGCAACGTGTACAATGGTGTTATTAGACTTCGCTACAGACTTAGGGCAGCTGTAACTGATTGCAGTTGCCACTGCTAGTGAGATGCTAAGATTTATATTTTATAAATGAGGCAAAGGACAGTTATATTTGATTGTACACATGTATAAATGTGTTATTTTAAATCCAGGCATATGTACTTAATTTGTATTATTTTCGTTGTTAATAAACAGATTAATGTCATTGTATCTGTTTTGTTGTTTAATATTTTAATTCTGGTTGAACATTTTTATTTAAATGCTTCAGATTATTCTTATTAGATATTGATATCGGTGAATCCAAACAAACCATGTTATTCCGTTAAGACAATCATGACAGTATATTAAAAATCAAGACACAATGCATGCTTTTTTATCCATCCTTTTATTGCGTTTTGAAAGTGGTGAACAATTAACATGAAGAATGTTCTCTTAAGCATGATACTCCAAGCAATCCTCATTTAACCGTATAAAGTTGATTTAATATGTTGAGGAAAGAGGGTTACAATGTAATATAATTACACCCTTGTTAAAACTTTTTGTGTGCATCAGTAAAAAGGTTATATGTCATGCATGCAAATATCAAATCATTGTGTTGCTAATTAACATAAACAGATTTTGATATGATACGTTGTATTTAATTTATTTATCTAAAATGTTGAAATCTTTGCGTTACAGCAAATAATAATAATAAAAAGAAACAGGAAATAATTTACACATTATTAGTAGATATTTATCTACAGAGTATCTAAAGAATAAACAATATAGCCTACTGAATATGTAAGAATACACTACAATAAACCATCTCACTAAAACCAATAGAAACATATATTTGTCTTTCTTAACCCTTTCATCCATGAATTATGAAAGCCTCACTCAGGATTTTTAAAAGTGTTTTTATTGCTCTTGGGGTATGAAAAACAAGATTTTAACTTTAGTTTATTTTTATCTATTTTTTTCAAATTTAGAACATTTAAAAATACATTAAAAAAAATAATTTTAAGGATGATGTTTTCCTTATTAATAAGTCACAAATCACAAACTCAGTAAATGAACACTGACATAACAAAAACACAGAAAATGACCACTAGTTGTCATAAAGTAAAACAGTAACAATAGGAAATTACAGTCTTTTCAAGTGAATGTATATATTTATATATAAAACAAACAATAGAAGCACACTTACTGTCAAGTAGCCTATACCAACATTAATATAAGATAATCCTTATGTGTATTATGTATGATGGAAATCCATCAAGGGTGAAAGGTTATATCATGTGCACAGCTATTGCTTATGGCAATGAAAATCGTATTGGTCCCGCCATGCGTTTTAGAAGGGGGATGATTTTAACCGTTTTTATTTCAGGGGGGATGCCATCCCCCCTCAACTCGAGTACCGACTATTATCATAAAAATAGCACGTTTATTTATTTTAACAAACCACGTTCTCCAAGTAAAATCTATAGAACATATGTTTAATCTTTTTGAAAAATATGATACGACCATCAGTAACAGATCATCAGTCTTGTGTACAGATCAGTCCGATAAAGTCATGCTAAAACAGCGACATTTTACGCGATAAATACGGGTTTAAATATCAGCATTTGCCACGGAAGGCGAGTGGCAGCTACCGTAAACCTTCTCTTAACTCTTAACTTGTGGCATTTACTTGCCACGGCAAGTTGTGGCATATAGCCTACATGCCACGGCAAGTTGTGGCATATATAAATTGTGGCATATACTTGCCACGGCAAGTTGTGGCATGGTTGTGGCATTTACTTGCCACGGCAAGTTGTGGCTGTGGCATATACTTGCCACAGATACCACATCTGTGGCATATACTTGCCACAGATACCACGGAGTAGCGGCCTCTGTGGCAGATGCCGGAAGTACTTGCCACTGCCCGCAGATGCCACGAAATGCGCTTGCTGTCTCTCTGAAAGTCACCGTGGTGTATGAGGAGTGATTCGTGCCCAGAAGAGAGGGTTGATCAGTGCTCACTGCTCAGAGGAGAGGCAGCAGAGGAAGTGTACAGTGAGTTGTTGGTTAGGCTCTAATAAGAAAATTAGGAATATTTGATTTAATTAAATTCTAAATAGATATTATTATTTAATTTGAAATGCTGATGTATTAATTAAATAATCCAATAATCTATAATGTGAAAAACTGGATATTGCAAGTGTAAAACTTGATATACTTTGTAAGGCTATTGCTTATCCAACTATCATATCACATGCAATTTCTTTCCAAGTTTTGATCACCTCTCTTTAAACATCTTGAGTTTCTGTCACATTCATGAGTAGAACAAATATTCAGTTTTCCATAAGTAAAATAAGTAATACTACAGTGCAAATACACTGTAACCAGCTAAAGCCTTCCATTCAAAATTGTACAAATGCATACTATCAAAACCTACTTTAAGTCAAAGTTGCCTACCAACTAAACACACTGGTTATATTGTTAGATGAATGATGCATTAATGTGTTCCTGACTTCATACTGCAGCTGGTGATGGTGGGGAATATTCTAGTCTTACAACAATTTTATTTTATGATATTATGCATATTGTAATTCAGGGTAACATTTACATTTGAGATTAGAGAATCTGCAAAGAAACAAAAGTTATAGTTAAAGTGGAGTTAAAAGTTGTCTGAAATCACTTTTGAGGTACCACGAAGTTTTATGATAGAAATGTATAGTATGGGTCCAAAGTATAGACTTGTAGGTCCAAAGCACAAATAAACTGCTGGATGCTCACTTGCATGTGTTGGGCAATTTGCACAATTATCATACACTGCATAGGCTACTTCAGTTTACTGCACCTTCCTCCACTGGTGGCATTAGCCGCTTTCAAACCAAGTACTTAGCCGTTACTTGTCCCCTGGTACATGTTCCCCCCCGAACGCTTTAGTTCCTGGAACTGTAGACCGCGTTCTCACCGGAATAAGGCCCCGCCCACACAGAGACGATATCAGTTGAATCCGCTTACGTTCTCTATCGTTCGTCCACACAAGGCCGACACGAAAACACGGAAAAAGTATATATATCGGATTCGGAGCCCGAATCCGATACACGTTGATAACGGCTCCCAAAGTGGGTAGGTCTGAGAACGAAACGCTTGCGGCTCCGTGTGTATGCCCTATACGATCATTCCCTGAAAACACTAGTGGAGCCTCGCCGTGGCGAAACCGTGCCGCGCCACACTAATTGCGCAAGATGAGGCCCCCTCCGCGAGGTGAGGCCCCACGCAGTCTGCGTGATCTGCCTGTAGGGAGGGACGGCCCTGTGTGTGTGTGAAGGGACGGCCAGTGGATCAGAGTGGCAAGTGACGCTCACTGGCGCGATTAACCACCCGTCAAAATGCTGCTGGGTCGTGTCTTCCGAGTAAATCGCCAAAAGCGCCGACACCTCCTCATCACTCCACCGCTCCACCGCTCCCATGTTTTCTTTTCTGTTGCCATGAATTAGTCTCTCTCCATTGGTGCGCTGGGCTAATGCTATGGCTAATGCTATGGCTAATGCGAGCAAATAAAATGGCAGCTTCAGAAAACCTTTCGGAGTTTTACGGGGCGTGGTTTGCAATTCGCCCACCCAAACAGAAATTGATAGTGTGGCCGGCATACCCACGAACCATTTCCTCCTCAGGAAAGTACTACCTCTCTAGCAGGGAATATCTGAGGGTGAAAAGGTTCGCTCAAACTAGGGACTAGTTCCTGATCCTTTTTGGTGTAAAACCAAATCTCCCCCCCCCCTATCGGCCTAGTTCGGGGGGAAAAGTACTCCGGTGCGAAAGCGCTTATTAATACCATGGACGTATTACTCAACATTGAGGCCGTTTCTCAATGTCGAGTAAACCTGCTGCAGAGCCACTATTTCAAATATACTACGTCATCAAGTGGCGCCGAAGGACTGTTTAAATGCATGTTAAATGCCCAGCATTCGGCGCCACTCGATGGCGTAGTATACTTGAAATAGTGGCTCTGCAGCAGGTATACTCAACATTATATATATACGCGCACTTCCTGGGGGCTTGGTCTCAGCCAGATGATTAGTACCGCCTTCTCTTCCGGGGTCTTAACGACTTCCCATACATTTTATTTCGCTTGCTCTCGCTCTTGGGCAGTGAGCACCCTTCATACGCCGGCAATACTCAACAGAGAGCAGTATATCCTCCGCCCCCCACAGCACACGTTTCGCCGATCCGAGCCGAGCAGCCAGCCTTAGTGAGAGCAGCCCGGACACACACCGGAGACAAATCGGAGCAGCGATGTTTTCATGCAGAGCAGCTTGGCAGAGGTGTGGGCCTCTGGCGCGGAAAGCAGCCTACAGGTTGCCCCGAGATGGTGAGTTTCATTAGCAGAAGAGAAAATAAAGCATTTTTTAAATTATTCCCTTTCACACAATGTGGTTCTGACACTCTGTGGTGTAACGGGAGGCGGTCTCTTTGTCTGAGGCAGCCTGTGACTGAATTCACAGGAATAGTACATCGTGTCCTCGTGCAAATTACACTGCATAGCTGCATCCCCGAGCGCAGGAATGCCAATGGCTGCCTGAGATGTGAAGGTCAGCGGGACTGTGACAGGAGCTGGCCTCTAACACATCTGTGCATTAGAGTCTCTTATTCATAATTATGTGGTCTGTTCGGCGGGTTTCTCATTGAGGTATGGTTGTACTTTAAGCTGTAGGCATTATCAAAAAAAAAAAAATTACAATGACACTGAACACTTGCTGTGTGCCCCCTGCTGAGCGTTAAACAGAGCTGCACACTGTCGGATACATTCACAGCTTGTGTAATACTTGTTCTGTTTTATACTGCAATGTCACTTGAGCCGAAACATTCATGCTTAAAAAAACGAGCCACGCAGGTTCTTGTGAGGCAAAGGTCAATGAAGGTTCCTTACAAATTGCCAGATTGATGAAGGCCACTGCATGTATATAGAGTCTGACCTTCAGCAGGCAGCGTGGAGACATTATACTGTGTGGTGTAACATGGCTGTCAGTCACGTGGTGTGACGGAGTTGCAATGTAAAGAGTGCAGAGGCACGCGGGACACCTCTGCAGTGTGTCTGTGATGACCTTACATCATGGAGGAGAATGGAGGTTTGGGCAGTGTGCTGTGAGCTAATGCAGCCTGCAGAACTGCAGAACACACTACCCTGTCTGCCAGCTGACTCATGCTTCTATCACACACTGTATCCAAGTCCTCATTCCAGCTAACCTCCACAGGTTTTTTCAGGCTAAGGCATGTGTTTGTCAAAGAGAACCTCTTAATTTAAGGTAACTAAAGATACCAAAATGAGACTTAAGCACAAAACAGTCACTCAGTGCTTCACCATAAAGGGATTTGCTTGCAGCTGACTTTGTTGCTTCTGAATGGTCAGGTAGCAGTAATAGCACTTTAATAAAAACATGTTGTTGAAGAGCTTGGCCTTCCTCTCTAATGTCCGGAGTGACTGGCCTCTGACTGCTTCAGGCAACTCCTTCAGGTTACTGTGTCCTAAATGTCCAAAAAAAGATGCTAGCATGCAAGCCTTCCCACAAAGGCTGACCTGTTGTCTTACTGTCAGGCACGACTGGTGGCCTCTCAAGAGATTACATGAAAGAGATGTCCACTGTCCACTCCGTAAAGAGACCCATGAAGCCCCTCTCCATTCCAGTGGTCCCACTTAACCAGAGGATGGTATCATGGTCTAATCCAGTGAGTCGTTGACCTGCGTCCCCTCCACTGCTCATGAACGCTCCCACCTGAACCACCAGCTCTTGAGCCGATTAGCCAGTGTATATAAAGTCGTGCTAGAGCCCTGGATAGTGGATTAGTTCCTGAGAATACGTAGCGTTTTAATACCCTCAACAGTGGAAAGGACAAAGCTCCATCCGCCTTAACCTCCACAAGAACGGCTTATTATAATGGAGGACATTTTTAAACAATTTGAAGCTATTCATTTGTCCCCTTTTTATGTACGAAGCGGCTGTCAGCAGTATCAGAAAGTAATGCTGACTGGGGTCTAATCGTAAACAGTGTTGGATTTTCTCTTTCCTTTTTAATATTGTTAAATATTCCCAGAGTCAAGATAATGGCAAACTAAATAAAAGAATGGTTCATCACCAAATGTGCCTAATCGTACTGTGTGCAGAATTGTAAAGCTCCTTGCTGTATGCTTAACAACAGATGAAATACGAAACCACTTTCTGTCTCCTTTCCAAGGGTGTGTACAGAGTGTCACCTTTGAGGCTTCAAGCAAGCCCTGACATGCATATTTGTATCTTTAATCTATTGTGCTAAATCCAATCAGAGGGGCGGTTATCATGAGCCAGCAGAGCGCCTTAGGCTGCTTCTCCCGATCCTCTGTACACAGCCTGATGTTGCTGGGCCTGCAGCACATTACTCCTCCCTGTGGGGTTTCAAAGCCTGCAGAGCTGCAGAGCTGCAGAGCTGCAGAGCTGTGTGAAATGGGGATGCAAGGTGGATCCTTGTCTGAAATGATTCCTTTCATAAAACCGGTCCCTCTGGGATCCTGGAGGGAGGTGAAAGTGGGAACACATACCAATGCTCCATGCTCCATTTGGAGAAATCAAACACGTTATCACATAATTGAGGACATTTTTGAGAAAGGTCTAACATTGACTTTTTTAACCCTTTTCAGTTGTGCAGCGGCGTCAGATGTCCTCCATGCCCGGGGGCTCCGTAGAGAATATATTGTACAGCCTGCTGTGTGGAGGAGCCTTGGTTGCTTCGGTGTCCTACGTAAGTTCTATTGTTTCTATTCTCTGAAGATATAACCTTTACTTATTACATGACTTTTAAAGACTTGTCTGTGAACAGACTCCAACAGTTAGAAAACCTCAATCAGTGCTGCCGTTCATTTTAAGTTACGCTGTTGTGGCGGAAGATTCAGCCATTGGTACGCCACAGAACAGACTTTTAATTTCTTTTTGGAAGCAATACGATCATTCCTAAATCAATAAAATAATTTAAAATCAGTATAGTGAGTCAAATATTCGATTGTATTATGAAGTAGCCGTGTAATAAGCAGGGTGGTGTGCCGTGAGCTGGTCATTAATGAGAAAAGAAAGCATCCCTTACTTGTTTGACAACAATGATATGTGACCATCCAGAACCAACAAGCTTATCTTATCGAATAACATCATTTGCGCAGGATCTGAAATGAGCACTTCTGGCTTCAGGAATAGGAAATGAGTAGAATGCTCAAGTTGTGAATCTTTCCTCTCTCCACAGGCCTACAGCACCGTGTCCTCTGACAGCAACAGGTTCAATGATCGCATCTCAGAAATCAAAGCCCGGCCCAAGACGGAGTGGGTCCCTAAACCTTGGCCACCTAAGAGTAAGCATTTCTCAGCCACTGCTCCACACACTTCAGCAGGTTACACCAGCTCATGTTTTTCAGGCTAAACACGAGTCTTGATCAAACTTTGCTCAGTTGCTCTTGTTCTTGTTGTGTAGGTGGAACCCAGGTTAGGGTGGACCTCCTTATAGCTGGGGCTCTTTTGGCAAATACTTTTGTTTCAAAGCTCCAAGGATAACTCATCTGTTGTCACTTTAATTGTCCCTTTCCAAGGATCTTTTGTTAGTATTATGCTAAACAGGGTTACACAATGAAGTGTAGCGGAGTCCATTATTCGACACACGGTGGAACAGAAACTGTAGCAGTGCAATTTTTGAATTTGCAACAGTAACAATGTAAAGAAACAAAAACAATAGTTAAAGCTGTATGCCGATACTGTGGCCTGCATTAGGGAAACATTGTTCATCAACTTTGTCTTTTGAGCACCAAGTTTGAACATAAAGACAGCCTTCACTCGCTGTGTCCTGGTTAGCCCACAATCTTTTCCTGCAGCGGACACGAGCCAGGTGCATGCTGGGTCCCAGCTTGAGTAAACTGTGATTGGCCTTGTATGCTCCACAAAAAAAATCAAATATATATATATATTTGCTGTTCAATACCTCTGCACTTCCTGTCCTGAACCCCCCCCTCTCCCCAGCACAAGTTCATTTCCTTCTTACACAAACATGATCCGCTCCAGCACGCGACTGTGTGTATCCTCTTTGATATCTCTTGATCTCAGGAGATTGGTTTACGTGATCCACTCGGCGTGTATGGATTGAGCAAATATGGCAATTGCTTGTGTTCTGATAGCAGTAGCGGCACATTGTAGAAACGAGAGATAAATCCACTTTGTAAAAAATTTGGCTTATTTAGAGTCTGTCTCACTGCTGGTATCAACATGATTATGTTTATCACATGAAATGAAGAACAAATTTTGGGAGCTTACGATCTGCAGCTTTTGGTCCTGAGAGGAATGATTGGTCACCTACCAAATGATGCACTTTTTGCACCCACACATTTTAAGATATAATGGGCAGATATGCCTTTGTACATGAATGCTCCTCTGGCATGACCCAGTGATGGATAGAACTCAATTGATTGAAATGTGTTTTATGTGAAGCAGAATGCGTAAAGAGAACATTAAACAGACCGAGTTGTTTCCATTGCTTAACCCTGCATGTCTTTAGTGCTCAACATCTGAAGTGGCTTGTTTCTCTGTGAAACGGCACTGACGATTGTGTTTGCTTGCAGGTGGAGAGGAAGATGAGGGTAAGTTGTGTCACGCAGCTAATTAGCATGATTCGTCATCGCTGCTTCATCACTTTCTGAATGCTCTCAGAGAGGTTTGCATTGGCTTGATTGGGCTTCTATCGTTCAACTAACTGACTCTAACGTCGGTGGCTTTAGAAGCTCATGATCACATAAATCAATATGCGTCTTTTCCACTCATGGTTCCATGGCTTGAGTAGGCCAGGCATGATTCAAAGCAATTTAGATGTATGTAGTTTGGAATCATGCACATTAGTCATGGCTATACTTTGGGCCAAAGAGTACCTTTCTATTGGAGATGCAGAGGTGAAAGGGGAGAGAGGGGAAGACTTGTTGATTGGCTCTGGAAGCCAGCGGACTGCAGGTCTAACCTCTGAGCTATCCTGGAGCTCTATACTTTGCATTTGAACCTCCCATGTGACCTCAGTCTCTCCACCCCGTCAACAATTGTCTCCCCTCTCTTGCTCCCAGCCCCTCCCTCTCTTCATTGTGTTCTGCATATCTGTGTCGGAGACTTTAGATTCAAACCGAGTCTTCGTACCTTATGTGTTGGAAAAGGCTTTAGTTAAAACAGTCTTTAAATGAAGACACAGAGCTGTCTTATAGCGCTCCCATTACCATCACCAGTGCATCTGTACTCTGTGGTTGATGTAACATTGATGATGAGATTGTTCTGTAAATGTTTCTTTTTTTAAACTTGGCCTTTTTGAAAGACCCAGATTTGATTCTTCCCCCTTTCTCTAACTGTCTCTGTCTTTACTCTTTCAGTGTAATGCTAAAGCTAAGGTCCTCTGTGGCCGGAGATTCGTCCTAGCACTGGACTCTTGGGATCTGAATGGGAAACAAACCCCCCCCCTCTCCTGTACTGCTAACAAAGGATATTCGGGACATTTTGTGAAGATTCTTTTTTTTGCTGCTTTATGTTAGTTTGGTCTGAAGAGGATAAATGGACTTGATCGAATTATTTCAAACCAATTCTGACAGATTTTTGTTTGGCAACTGTAAATGTTCAACAACACTCTAGGGTGAAGCTAAAAAGAATAGCATTGTTTATGTGGGACGTCCATGCTAACACATTAGCATGCACTGTTGTGAGTGATATGAGTCTGTTAGCATCATCCAACGGGCATCGTGCGGCAACATGCAGTACACTGCGTATTTATCTGCTCACTGACAATCTTCTGCATTTAAAATCTCAAAGGCCTCTTTATTAATAACTGATAAACATTCTCCCCCCCCTTCCCAATCTTTCAATAGATAAAAAAAGGAAAATAGTATTAATAATGTCATTTGTTTTCATAGGCATCAATGCTCAAATATCACTTGACACCCAATGAAGGCTATAACAGAAAAGCCTATAGTTGGCACATTATCCAGGAGACTGCTGTGTTTCCATGAGGAGGAAGATTTGAGGTATTTCTAAAAACGTTTCAAATTGTCCACTTCAGTGGGGAGGAGGTTGTATTCTCAAGAATGAACCACGTTATCATGAAACCCCACTGTGCCAGCAGTCGTCTATCCCTCCCAACAGTCCATGCTGGAGTGTGTACCAGCCGTCCCACCACTTGGTGTGTTTGTGTTGGATGTTAATGTCGTATTAAAGATTCACAACCCACTGGGCCGTCTCAGTGTCAGACTCTTTTTCAGAGTTCAGATCGTTTTTTTTAATTGGATGGTAAGAACCAAGTTTCACCTTGATCCCCTCTACCCTGCATCCTAACCCTCTCCTCCCCTTCCCTCCCCCCTCCTCACTTTCTTCTTGTCTGTCGTTCTCCTTCCTGTCCTTGAGTTGCATGCACTTTATGTAGTGAATGTGTCTCCTCAGATGTATTTGTTAGTCAGTGATCTAAAGGTAGTCCTTCTGGATCAGACTGCAGGGAAAGCATGAACGGCTTTTAGTAGCTATGTTTCCATCCAACTGTCCCTCTCTCTGGTTGTCACAGAGATGATATTAAGTTCTGATACACAGAGGCTAACTGATCAATGACAGGCAGCAGCTTGCTAAAAGTTGAAGAGTCACAGAGCTGCAGGGTTCTATTTCTTTTATCCATGATTTATTTTATCCATGGTGTTAAATCCAAAATGCTTCAAGGCATCACTTCTCAGCGTAGATAGTTAACCTGTTGGAGCGTGCAACCGGGACACAGTCAGGTGACTTGTACCCAACTCTTCATCAGTGTGCCAATGTTTATTTCCTCTTATTTTGAATTCAGTAAGATTGTTACTCTGCTAATTATTTTCTACATTGTGATTTGACTTTCCAACAAAAAGTGAACGCCCTACATTTGACTGCATAACAACATTTTGTAGGCATTACACCTCATCCAATGTCCACACTGTGGATGGAAACCTAGCTACTGATCAATTGTGATGTCAAGTTTACAAAATAATGCACCAAGTTTAAATGGAACATCAGAAAATAAACTGAAACAAAATGTAATGGCTTTTAGTTCGGTTCAACTTGTTTTAATTGAAAAATGTTTATTCAACAAGCAATTGGTTTTAGTTCAGCACAACGGCAGGTGTTAGCCCTGCTCTGGCTGATGCACGTCTTCTGGTTCTTGTGTTCCAGCTGGAGAGGAGGAGGAGGAGGCAGCAGCCGAGGAGGAGGCCGCTGAAGAGGCTGAGGTCGGAGCAGAGGAGGCTGCTGATGGGGAGGCTGCTGATGGGGAGGCTGCTGATGGGGAGGTGGAGAGCGTAGCAGAGGCAGTCGCTGAGGTCGTTGCCGAGGTGGCGGAGGTCGTTGCCGAGGTAGCAGAGGAAGTTGCCGAGGTGGCGGAGGAAGTTGCAGAGGTGGCGCATGAAGTGGAGACTGTGGCTGAAGAAGTGGCTCACGCAGCTGAGGCTGTGGAGGAGGCTGCCGAGGCGGGCGCAGAACCAGCCGCCACCGAGGAGTCCGACAGCAACGGTACGCCTGCTGCACCTGAGGGGGGGGAGGCAGCTGCCCCTGAGGCCTGAGGCTTGAGGTTCATACTCGCACTACAGGGAGACACACACTACCACTATCTCTAACCACCAGGTGTTTTTCTTCCCTCACACAATGGGAATAATGAGCAGTGACTTCCAGTCACAGTCACAACCACTGAAGGGTTAGCTGCTTCTCAGGTGCCTGGGTTCACCTATTGATCTTTCTCTTCTGTCTTCCGTAAAATGTCTATTTTCACTGTATTTAATTTATTGGAATGGGTATAGAGGCCGACACTCTGCAAATGAAGTGTTTGTTTTTCTGGTGTGCAGTGTAGATCGCTGTGTGATATGTATATTTGTTCAGATTATTATGGGCCGAGGGATGTTTAAAAGCAGCAGCTCATCCTCTCAATCGGTTCCTTCCGATTTACAGCTGCGCGCCACAGACTCTTATTTGCAGTTGTGGGTGAAATAAAAGTGATCACTGTGAATAGATACATACATGCATAAGTATTGGCCCTTATTTAACATGACTGAACACCAGCTAATTCTGTAGTAAACAAACTGACAACAAGCAGGAACACCCCTCAAATGCTGTGATATCATTGGTATCTTTTAGAAATGAAGGCCATAATGCTAATTTACGGGATTTGACCAATCGCTGTGTTACATTGAAATCTCTGTTTATCCATCTCAGGGCAAGATGGCCCTTTGCAGACTCTGTAACTGCTAGTGTGTTCTTTTCCTAAGTGTAATGTGAAAATCTTAAGAGCTCATTAGATTACAAGTTATTTAACTTATGTGATCATATTTTTATTTAGCTTATAACTGGAAAATGAGTACTGTGAATGGTAATTCATCAACCACACAATAAAACTTTTCTCAATCTGGAAAGCTTTACTGCGGTCTTTAATTTGTCTGTTTAACGTCATTTGTATTGGAAGCTTTTAGGAAGGGTATTTCTAACCCTTCAATCCACTCTAAATAAAAAAAAAACATAATTTTTTATTTCTAAATTTACAATTTTTCTGTAAACTATAAAAATGTCTCATCTTGAATGTACGTCTTTGGAGCTATTGTAGATTTTCAGTTATTGATCATGATTAAAACGCTCACTTAATAAATGCATTTAAATGTCAGCTTTTCCTTATCACTAAACCTGCTTGATCACTTTGCACTGGGACTTCTGAGAAAACCCTTTCTTTCTGCACGGTTTGCACTTCTAGGAACGGTGCATGATGACCTACATACACCAACATGTATATCAGTACTGCTGTATATTCTGGGGAAATACTAACAACAAATGGCAGTTCTGAAATGCGTTGCTTGTCCAACAGAGAGGACTGTAACAGACTTTAACTTGATCACCAGTGATGTTTGGATGGCTGGATTTTGTGTTTCAGTGCCGCTGGCTGCTGCCTCTGCTCTAGAGGCTCCAGAGATAACTGAAGACAAGGAAGAGTTGGCAACCGCTGGTGAAGACAAGGAGCCCCTGCCATCAGTAGAAGAAGCCCTTGCACCAGTAGAGGTTGCACCAGTAGAAGAAGCCCCTGCACCAGTAGAAGAAGCCCCTGCACCAGGAGAGGTGGCACCAGTAGAAGAAGCCCCTGCACCAGTAGAGGAAGCCCCTGCACCAGTAGAAGTTGCACCAGTAGAAGAAGCCCCTGCACCAGTAGAGGTGGCACCAGTAGAAGAAGCCCCTGCACCAGTAGAAGAAGCCCCTGCACCAGTAGAGGTGGCACCAGTAGAAGAAGCCCCTGCACCAGTAGAAGAAGCCCCTGCACCAGTAGAGGTGGCCCCAGTAGAAGAAGCCCCTGCACCAGTAGAGGTTGCACCAGTAGAAGAAGCCCCTGCACAAGTAGAGGTGGCACCAGTAGAAGAAGCCCCTGCACCAGTAGAGGTTGCCCCAGTAGAAGAAGCCCCTGCACAAGTAGAGGTGGCACCAGTAGAAGAAGCCCCTGCACCAGTAGAGGTTGCACCAGTAGAAGAAGCCCCTGCACCAGTAGAGGTTGCACCAGTAGAAGAAGCCCCTGCACCAGTAGTGGTGGCACCAGTAGTAGAAGCCCCTGCAGAGACCTTGGCAGAGGGTCCCCAGAGAGAGTACATCGTTGTGGTTCTTGAAGGAGCACCTAAAGCTGAGAAGCGGCTCAAGGTGCTGGGCGTGAGCTCCATGACTGGTAGAGTCATCGCAGCCCCAGAGGAGGACCGCTCCCCTGCTGAGGTACCAGTGAACTTTGTTTCAGACTGATCTATGTGTGTATAGATGAAGATCAGTTTACAAGTGACAAGAGTCCATTGCAAATGTTTCCCAGTGATTGCAGTCTTAACTTTATTTTTGACTATCATGCTTTGGTTTAACGAGAAATGAAATGCATGTTGACGCTTGCTTTCAATCAGCGTGGGCTTTCAAAGAGTCACTCTAACACGTTTTAAACTTTGCTACTCAGGGTAGGCGACGTCTTCTTAGGATGCAAATGCAGTAGTTCCAAATAAGGTACTGAGCCTTTATTATTCCGACCATCGATTAATATGATGAAGGGCAATATGTTAGAAACAGGCAACTGCTGATATAATGACACAGGCTTTGCATGGTGCCCGAGTTTCAGCTGGCAGAAGTTTTTAGGAGGGGGGGGGGGGGGGGGTGCTGTGGCTTAGGGGATTTATAGGCGTAATTCAAACGGGCTAAATGCCACAGTGTCCTTGGGCAACATGCCTATCCCCAAATTATTCCCACATGCACGACTGCAGTACTGTATGCAAGTCGGTTCAGATAAAAGTTGAATGATAAGTAACGTTTAGTTTGTTCAAATGGGTCATAACCTAGGAAAATGTAAAGAAAGTAAATATTCTTACACATTTCTTTGTTTTTCTCTGAACAAACCTTATCCTTTGTGCTGTGGACATGACAGTTGTTATTTATAACATGTCCACCCTTCACATCCATGTTCCTGTAGTTCATGTTCAAATGCTCTTTAGAAATGATTTAGAATTGTGTAATAAATGGATACACTTTCAGAATGTGCTGACGCAGACAGTTCTAATGACGTTTTCGTTTCTGTCCTCCATTACAGTAAACGGCTCCTGGATGATGACTTAATATCCTCCAGAAGGAGAGGATGTGCCTTTCTCCAACATCTTCTCTTCCTCCCTTTACCCAATACAAATCAAAGGGACTTGTAGTAGTACAAATACAGTTCCAGTGTTAAAATATAAATAACGCACAAACCCAAGCCTGCGTTATGGATCCATTCACCAACATGTGAGCAGTGCCCATTACTGTGACACTCCACACTGACCTCCATGTCCTGGCCCATCTGTAGATAAACAGATCTCAGGTGTTTCCTTCACCAGCCTCACTAACACTTCTTCAGTGAATTGCAACCTGTTACCTGGTGTGTTTTAAAAACGGACCAATCCAGTCACCGTTTCTTCTTACTGTTACAGAGTTTACTGCCTCCGAATCACTCCGTGGAATACCTCCATACAGCACCACATTCTGTTAACCCATGCTCTGCCTAGCCACGTCTAATGTGAAATTAGTGTTATATTTTAAAGAAGCTAGGTTCATTTTTATTCACCAAAATTACCCGACCTCAGGTTTTTCTTCTACTTAGTAAAGATTTAGAGAGACGGCATGTACCACAGCCACCTGGCTACCTCACTGTTCCTTATGTTTTCAGCATTCAAGCGACTGTACCTCTTCTTGAAGCAGTCTGTATTGCAGCTCCAGAGCCAACAACACAGTTGCAAAGCCAATTCATGGAGCGCCCTAACTCTCCTGTAAGGCTAAATAAAGCAGGCATTGTTTATTTTCCTTCCCTTTTTAAATGGTAATTCAACACTGAAACATGTGTTCCTCTGCTCTCATTGGGTAAACTCTAAAGCGCTTCCCCAGTCGGTGATGTCACAGCAGGTTCGTTCCACCAACACCAGACACTGACCCATAGAGAGCAGCAGCTGTTTTCCTTTTCATGTTCAGTGTTTGCATACCCTCTGTTCATCCTTAATGATATAGACAATCTGATGATTAGATGTGAATGTATACAATATAAGGGACATCTTCCTGATCGGAAGATAATGGTGCAAGAGTCCTTCTACCTTTTGTTCTTTTCCACACACACCCCTGAGGAAGCTGGTGTGTTCCTAGAGAGCTGCTTCAGTGAGGATGGTCAGTGGGTTGATGGAGGATGTATGAGCAGCATTCTGTTCTTTCACTCTGCTTTCAGTCAGATCTGTGTGGATGTGTGCTTTAAAGGATGCGGCATGTGCGCTCGGTAATGCTCTTGATGTGCTTGTGTGACGTGAGGTGTGTATGGGAAGTGTTGCAGTCTGTCTGAAGTAAAGTCTCCTGTGTGAAATGCAAACTGTCCCCTCTTCTTTGAGGCCCTCTTTCAGATCTCTCCCCTCTACTCTTGTATTTCTGGCTTTGTTAGTTTGTTCTATGTTAATTGAAAAATATCTGAGAATAATTAAATATGACAATTTAGTAATGTATTTTGAAAATGTAAATTTGTCTGTTGAGGCTCTCAGGCAGGTTTCTGTTACGGGATGTGAGTTGATGTCTTTGATTAAGCAAAGGACAGAAACTGATTGCTTCACACATGCATGTATTTGCAAAATAAAGATGGATTAAACCTATTTTTTGTGTTGTAATTTTAGTTCACCAACTTTTTCCAGGAACACTTGAATGACTTAAAGGATTTTGTGTAAACATTGTTGAGGATAAGTATGCTGGTTGGTGTAAGCTCAGCCTGATAACACTGCTGTGTACCTTTTTTTTTAGTTTTCTCCAAAACTAGAACAGTAAAAGCTGTTTGGAGTTTTTGTAACTTTTCTGCTAAACTAAGGACCATCTGTTTTACTGAGAAAACGTTCAAGGTAATGTGAGGTGCAGAAACATTTAACAAATAAATCAAAATCTGACAGCTTGTTTTCTTGTCAATCAGATCTGATCAAACCTACCTTCACCTTCAAGCAGATTAGCTGTGATCGGTGTTAAACTGTGATGCTGCTTACTTGACGTTGACCCTGATTATTTAGAGAAATGGACAGGAACTCCCACTGCTGGAGTAATTGTGGGTAACTGACACTGAAACTTCACTGTTTGAACCTGAATAATACAATTTGACTAGACAGACACGTGTCTTTCCTGTAGTGATGGGGAAGGTATTTACATTACATTTGGCTGATGCTTTTATCCAAGGCGACTCACAATAAGTGCAAAGAACCTTAGAGATTCATACCATAGTAAGTGCTGGTGAAATAGTTACAGGACCTAAATTAACTTTTATTTTCTTAGAAATTAATTAATATTGTGATCATTTACTTGTGTGGTATGAAGATATTCCATTAAAAATAAAGCATTATTGATCCTTTAAAGTATGTCTCCCGTGAGTAATTCACTATATGATGTTACTAATTTGAACTATTTAATATAGATGTTTTGTAGATTTATGAAACGTGTAGTTTTTGTATTACATTTCTTAATTTGTGAAGTAACTAAAGCTGTCAAACAGTCGTAGTGAATTAAAAAGTTCACTATCTGAGTTAAGTAAAACGAAATGTTAATACTGAGTTTATGTGAACTGATATACAGTACTTTGGTAAATGCATGTCAACATGACAAGGACTCGTTCTCAAGTGGAACGTGTTCCAAATCAAAATGTTTCAGTGAGTTTTTCTAATGTTAGATCTCAGTGCTCTGAACACCATCCTCTCAGGTGAGAGCGGGCAAATCAAACCAGGCTCTGCATTGTTACAATAACTCATCATGTAATACATGTCCTTGAACAAAAAACTTTTAGTGTCAATAGCATCTAACTGTGAACCCCTCTCTTCAGTGGAGTCAAATCTATTCATTACAAATAGCTTTTTGTGTTGATCTTTTGGTCTTTACACATCTATCTGTTTTTTTTGTCCTTTTGTAAATGTTTTTATGCTTTTGTTTTGCCACTTTAGGACTCGTTGTAGTCATTTGGAATTGTCTCTTTGTTTTTGTTTTTTTATTTATCTTTGGGTCTTTATGTGGTTTGTGTGGTGGTCTCTTTGGTACATTTTTTTATTTGATACATTTTTATATTCAAGAACATTCATATATATTAATTATATATTTTTTTGTATACAAAAAGGTTGACATCAGGGGTAGACATATAAAGTAATGAAATACATAAATATAAAACCCAGTTACAGTATGCCATGCGACGCCCATTGTTGGGGTTTGTCCTCGTGACGTCACGGCGCTCTGTGCTCTGACCCGCTGGATCCGCTGCAGCAGAGGCGACGCGCCGGAAAGCTACAGGATAGCGAGAATTGAGCTGTAATCAAAACAACTGCAGGGCCTGCATCTACGTCTACCCTTTACGTTTCTGCGCGGGAAGACGATACCTGTCTTTAAAGTGTTTTTAAGGAACGGAGGAAAGCCTAACACTTGTTTATGCGAGCGAAGTTAGCATTTTGGCCTTGACAGCTTGGCTAACGTTAGGCCAGGGCAGCGCTAGCCTCGGAGCTTACTTTTCGCTAGCAAAAGCAAAACAAGGTAAGAGAAGGACATTTATATCAGCAGTGTGACCTTTTACAAACTCCAATATTAACACCCTAATGTGTGCTATTTGCCAGTTCCTGAACATGTACGCTTTAAACTATACCTTATTTGCGGTATATGTATTTGCTAGCTATCTGCTAACTGTTTGGAGCTAATTTACTAAGCTAGCCATTTATGTGTGATTCGGTTGTGGGTAGTCTCCTTTTAAATGAGAATGCAGTGTTGATATTTTTTTCTGGCACTGAATATGTGATGTAAGATAACAAAGTGCATATTGTGAGCAGCCTTAGTAAAGTTAGTTTGAAACTGTTTAGTGAGTAGCAGAAGCATTGGCGGTAGCTAGCGAGTTAGCTCCAGAGTGTAGCTGCAGAGCGCAGAGCAGAAAGTAAACACCAGCCTGCGCGCTGCGAGAGCTGTCAGAGCCTCAGTCCCGCTTCCTGTTTGATCAGAACATGTATTTAGGATACCTGCCTCTGCCGTAAATAGGAAAACTAAAATTATTTAAAAAAACTAGAAATGTAAATTAAATGGCACGTCGTATAAGCTTAGTACAGAACAGTAAATCGAGCCCCCAAGCCTCTTCCTAACTTTACAGAAGTTGGCCCCAAATTAAATTAAAGGTCCCATGTCATGGCCATTTCTACTGATCATAATACCATTGTTAAGGTCTACTAGAATAGATTTACATTGTTCAATGTTCCAAAATCACATTGGTTTCTCATACAGCATCTCTGTATAATATGTGTATTCTTCACTCTCTGTCCTACACGGCATGTTGGAGCTCCTGCCCCCACCCCCTCCCTGTGAGCCCACTGTGCTCTGATAGGCCAGCTCGCCCACTCTGTTCTGATGAGTCCATCACCGTTACAGCGGAACATCAGTGTTTATGTTTTACAATGGTGTTTGTTAGCAACCAGAAAATGACACCAGTAATGACAAACAGATGAGAATGCTGCGTGGGGTCTGGGTGCCGTGTTGGCGTGACACATTTTATTTAGTAATTTCAGCAGATGTTAGAATATTTGAAACTGGATTGTGCTGTAACATGGTGTTTTGAATGATGCTGTGTCTTAGTCATGAGCAGGGCCATGGGGCATTCAAATGACGCCACCCACTGCACACACAAAACACTGACAAATCCATCCTGACCACATGTACTTTTGTTTTGGCAGGAATGAGTGATGACCTCTGTGGTAGTGTCAGACGGAGGAGGGAACATAGTGGAGTATGTCACCGTGGTGGAGGAGCACCAGGAGGTGAGTCTGTGTTTCCCAAAACTCTTTTCAGGGGAGTCAGCAAAGCCTTTCCAGTTGAAAAAGATTACTGGAGACGATACCAGAGGTTGTGCCGATCCAACAGGTTTTGTATTTAATACAATAAAAAATGCAGCTACAAGGCTAATTCAAAATCAATTTAGCATATTTGATTTAAATATGTTGCTGTTTTGTGCTTTTGTGTTGATTATAAAGCTGGAACAGTATCTGGATAATAACAGGTGTATTAGGTGCAGCCAGTTGAACTAGACTAGACACTATGGATGGGCTATGATTCAATGTTATACGTTCCCTGGAGTCTATCATGGCAGTTATGGAGACATTGGAATGAACGCAGGCTAGTAATCTCTGTGTATTCAGAGGAAAAATAAATCAACAAGTGAACCATATACAAGAAAAGCATAGGGGAAGGACTTCCCACGACCAACAATGGATTTCCAACAATCACCTTGCCTCTGAGTGTGAATGGGTGAAGGATGACTTCTGTCTAAAACTCTTTACAAATGCAGATCATGGAACATGACAGCCTTTGACAGCTTACACTTGTTTCTGCCTGGCTGCTGATTGGTTAACTGCTGATTGGTTTACTGAAGTTGTTTTTTTTTTTAAATATAGGTGGATCATAAAAGGGTCTCAAAATTCTGTTCAGATCAGATTACCATAGCATTACGTTACTTGTGTACGACTAACGTGTTTATTTCATACTTCAAGGAGAAGACATTGACTCTAACTCAATATAAAGGGGTCGATCTGCCTGATTCTCTTAGTTTTGTCATTAAGTTTAAATGCTGTTATCTGGGAACACAGGGACTTAGGAAATTCAACTTTTCACGTTTCTAAACTGTTCAGTGTGAGCAGCAGCCCACTGAGGAGGAAGAGGAAGAAGAGTTGGTTGAGCAGGAGATCGAGGCAGTGATCGTGCAGGGCGGAGAGGAAGATGTGGACGATGAAGACAGCGTGGTGCTGCAGGAAGAGGGCTGCCCGGCCGTGATCGTGGAGGAGGTGCCCAGTGCCCAGGTGGAGGAGTGCTACTCGGCACAGGTGTTGGTGTACGACGACGGGACGTACCTGATGCAGGACGTGGCCGAGGAGCAGGAGGTGGTGACGGAGGTGTCTGAGACCGGTAAGGTTCACTTCTCTCAAGGTTAGATCTGACTGCCAAACAATACATGTATGAATAGATCAGCGTCTTTCAACTTTTCTTGGCAGACCAACAATACAAAAAATGTCATTGTAGCCTAATACAGCATATATCAAGACAATTTCATTACGATTCCCTCAATTTGGCCACAAGTTCAGCTCATAAGAAGATAGCGTTGAGAGTGCTCTCAGAAACCTTTGTGTTTTTTTATTACTAAAGTAATCTGTTTGATTTGGCTTGGGAGCACGGCACTGCTGGAGTTTATTTTGCAGCAACTAAATCATATTTTCATGACCGATTTCAACTGGCTGCCCGGGTTTTCTCCTTTGTTCCTGGTGCTAGGAGAGAAGTTAAGAGTGAATGCAAAATTACACAAATTGAAAAAAGACTCGGTAGTCTACTTTTTTATTTTCTCTACTGCAAACCTTCTGCTCACCGCGACTCCGTGATTGAATTCTCAATGGACGCTATCCATCAGGGGTTCTGTACGTTCAGTGAGAGCGCCCACTGCTCCACAAAAGGGTGTGAGCGTAGAAGTTTTACATCTTGTGTGTGAGGAAACACCAATTTAGATCCAGTTCAAACTAAATGTTTTACAAGACATCATCTAACTTTTTCATGTTTCTCCTGCTGCTAATTATGTTATAAATATAACTATGTTTCCAAATTTTCCTTTATATGGATTGTAAAACTCCTCTCAAATTGAGTTCCATGCAACAAACCTTAACATATATCTTCCATTTGACTTTCTGAAATGTGCCAAGCTGTATTGAGACGGTAGCTCTAGACCCTATAGAGCAGGGGTGGCCAACCCGCGGCTCTCGAGCTGCATGCCGCTCTTTGCCTAGTTTCATGCGGCTCTTCAGTTCATATCGAATTTTATATGTGTGAGTTTGGGGGAGAGACACTGACTCCTGACTAGTGTTGCACAGTGTACCGATACTTGAAAGGTATACCGCGATACCCTGCCGTTAAAAACGTTACGATTCCTCCGTTTCATTAGTATCGGTACTTTAAGAATGACGGGGGAAAGTACTCCGGTGAGAAAGCGCCGTTTTATTAAGAGCCGTGTGTGTTCAGCGCTCTGCTTCCAATCCCTGCACTGCAGCCGTGCCTGCAGTCCCGCCCCTCTCAAGCACGCTCAAGTGCCTCCACTCTCTCGTGCCAGAGCATGTGAGAAAACGAGAAGCATGGCTGCAAGTGGGAGTGCAACTGCCGCTGCGCCTCGGCTTGTTGACAAAAAAGACGCCAGAAGCTAAATGTTGATGTATTTGAGCTATATCTCTGACAGTGAGGGCAAGCCTACGGACACCACGAGGCCTGTCTGTAAGAAATGCATTCATTTTATTTCATACGAATTCTTGTCATTTATTTTATTTATTGTTCTCATTGTTTAAAAGTTTGTGTTATGGTTATGGTTCTGGTGTGAAATAAAGCATAATAATGACATTTAAGACTTTCCCTTTTTTTAAGAAAAGTATCGAAAAAGAATCGGAATCGAAATCAAAACCAAAATGTTGGTATCGTGACAACACTACTCTTGACAGTTAAACCTGATATTTAGTAGGTCTGTTAAGTATTGAATGCTGATCATTCTGATGTAATTTGGCCGGTCAAAGTTGTTTGGGCTCAGATAAAATCGCTCCGTTACTTTCGTCCCGTGTTACTTTCGTCCCGTGTTACTTTCGTCCCGTGTTACTTTCGTCCCGGCTCTCCCTAAGTGTGTATGTATGGTCTCAGGTGTCAGTCTGAGAGGATGACAGCGCGTCTAATTTTGATGTGGCCCAAGAGCCAATCACAATAATACCTGCGATGCAGTGAACCAATCACCTTTGAGGGGGGAAAAACCTATCGTTAATTAAACATTATCCAGTGTTTCCCCTACCATTGCGCTGCGCCCCGCCAACAGAGCCCCGCGCCCCCCCTGAAATTCAAGGTGTTTAAAAATATATATATATAGCACCAAATTGCAAATAATCTATAACTACTGTCACTTTTCACATTGAACATGTGCTCTTTTATTAAATAAACTAAACGCTTTCATTTTAAGTTGTGAGTTTAGTGTTTTTGACCCTAACAAACACTGATGCATTAATCAATAACAATAATCCACAGCTCCTCTCTCTGCTCCAGAGGATTTAAAAAAAATATATCCCAATGCCACAAAAATGCATCAGTGACGTGGTTGAAATCTTGTCTCCAGAAAGCAAAAAACTGAAACAAGCGGTATCAGTGACTGTGTGTTTGATGTGGGTCTTTGCAGTAACATAGAAAAAATGTGGCTCTTAACCTCTGACTGGTTGGCCACCCCTGCTATAGAGAGTAGGGCTGAACGATATACCGTGTCATGGCGATAACCGCGATATTCACATCATCTTTTTTTTTTTTTTTTGGCGTTCGATATTAAGTAAATTAACTCAAACACGTCATGTTACAATTATTTTGCTGCTTGCTACAAAAGGAAAACTTGCGCGGCTCTCATGTCAGGGGTACTTGAGTGGAGTGACATGCAGGCTCTGAGTCTGCATGCACAGCAAACAACTATTTCAGATGCCTTTGCCGGTGTTACATCATATGAGAAAGGTTCAAAGCGGCATTAAGGAGCTGGTGTATAGCTGTTCTTAATTTTATTTTTATAATGTTGTTTAAAAGATGTCCACTACTTTGCTGCTATTTGCATAAAAAAGGTTTTAATTGTGGAATAAAAAGTTAAATTACCTATTTGGTCACGTATGTTAATTCCCTAATGTGATAATGAAGCTTCCTATAGTTTAATGTAATACATTTTAATCTCTTGGATACCTTCTAGACACCACTCTTCTTCATTCACAGATGAACCCCCTTATTTGAGGGTAAACAACCTGCATTATCATGACATGTTAGATCATGACTTAAGGTATGATGAGTCAACCAGTAAAGATCCAGACGTCCGTGACTAAAATCCTTCATCCGGTTAAATATAGTTAAAAACACGGCAATATATATCGCAGGGGAAAAGAATATCGCAATGTCAGTTTTTTTCAATATCGTGCAGCCCTACTAGAGAGGTTGAGCTGCTGCTGATGCGATGATAGCAGAAGACTGTCACCTTCTGGCAGGAACAACCTCTCAATATTCAGACCAGATCTCAGGCAGAACAGACTGATCAAGCTTTGATAATAGACCAAGCCGGATCTCTGTGTTGTAATGTGGTTGATGTAGCAGCCCCCCCTCAGGGGGCATGTGCTGCAGATGCCTGCAGACTGACAGCTCTCTGCTCTCTCTACTCCTGCTTCAGTGGAGATGTCTGGACATGACCTGGTGTGTTTCGACAAAACGTTTGAAGCAGCTGAAGCTCTTCTCCACATGGAGTCTCCTGGAGGACTGCACAATGACCGCAACACAGGTAAACACCGCAGCCAGGAGCTGTGTCAGTGCTGATGGGCAGAGGTCAGATCTGTAGTTCGTCTCATTCCCTCTGTGATTGGCTTAACCCACAAAGTCAACATCCTGTTGCAGTTAACAGGAAAAACAAAAGCAATACCATATAAACATGTTTACATGAAACAATCTGCTCATTGTAGAGAAGTCCTTCATCATTTGATCTCATTGGCAAACAGATGATATGCGATTATGCGCCAATTCTCTATTCATCTTTATCTCAACTTTAGTATATAGCTGATAAATAAACATATCTGTTAATTTAACACTATAATTGTGTATTCAAAATGTAATGGAATATTGCATATTTTCCTGTAACCAATCAGAGGATGTAATGATGGAGACAGTGGTTGAGGTGTCCACAGAGTGTGGACCAATAGAGGAGGAGTCCTTCCCCATCCCTCCTGACTGTGAGCCTGCTGCCAAGAAGAAGAGAGGAGGTGAGTGTGGCTTCATGGCAGGTGCCGTGCTTTATTCCTAGTTCACAGGCCTTCGTGCTGGAGGCCACACAGCTCCAGCCTCACACTGTAAGCTGTTGCTCTTGTTCCACATGCTACCATGAGGTGGGATGGTGCAGGGACCCGTTAGGTTTGAATGGAACTGTTCTGTGTGTGCAGGAGGACGGAAGCCCAAAACAAACCAGCCTGCTTCTAACGGCTCCTTTGACCTGGGGATCAAGAAGAGGCCGAGGGAGGGCAAAGGTTGGTCAAAGTGGTGCACACACCTTCATCAACAAATCCTAACATAATGTCCAGATAAATTACATGTTGCAAAGCACTCCAGCCGTTTCAATCATTGGGCTATACCAAGTAAAGAAGATTAGGGTACAACTGTAGATAAGAAAACTAAAACTAACTGAATCCTCAAAGGAAGAAATTCATTTCAGAACGTCCCTGAACTTGAACTCTTGTCGGCCTACCCAGGAGTAGGCTTCTCACTTGTTCCCTCGACAAAACGTCTTGGGTTATTACAGGGTAACGTGCACAGTGCCGCTCATTCTTCTCAAAGGAACCCGGCAGGGTTGGAGTCAGCAGCTTACTTAATAACTGGGCTGTTATTAGCTGCACAAAAACCCAAATTCCTGCTTAACGTAAGCAAAACAAAGGAACTGATTGCTGATCAGTCTGCTCACCTACAGAAGTATCCACTGCTGTGCCTCCAAACTACAGGACAGCCTCTCCCCTTAGGCTGCAGACTCCTCTCCTCGTCCTCCACACCATCATATTTGTCAGTTTTTTGTAATGTAGTATTGGTACTAACTGTCCTCGTTAACAAACGATACCATGGTTGCATAATGTCAATGTAACAAACACATAGCCAACATGTTGATAGTGTTGACATGTTCTACAAAAGCCTTCGCTCTTAGCCTGGCCTGAGTTGGCTTTCAAGTTTGAGAGAAAATTGTTTGCTGTAATAGTGGACTAGTTATCCTCACAACATCATCGTCCACCTTGGAGAAATGCTGACTCAGTACCAGGTTTTCGGACTCATTGCAGCATTCAATATCTCTATATTATTTTGTACATCACAGTAGTAGAACATTATCTACCATCTTTTTTATTTAATACAAATGTTGTTTTACATTTTCACCTAAATCACTTGATGCTTTTGGCTTGTGTTCAGAATGCTTTATGTTAGTAAAAGTAATTTGCAGTTGTGTTAGGCGGTGTTTACATGAGACCGAAAGGGGTTGTACCTGCTACTTTTCTCTCGCGTATAGCCTGTTCGTGTGAACAGAAGGCTTTTTTGATATCAAATTTGGTTCGTTTACGGTCCCGTGTAAATGGGGTCTTAGTGTGTGTGGTGTTTTATGAAAACCTTTGCTGTTGAGGATCTCACATGTGGCTCCTGGCTCTGGAGACATCACTGATGTTGTGCTTTGTGTCCTCAAGGCAACACCACCTATCTGTGGGAGTTCCTGCTGGAGCTGCTGCAGGATAAGAACACCTGTCCAAGGTACATCAAGTGGATGCAGAGGGAGAAGGGGATCTTCAAGCTGGTGGACTCAAAGGCGGTGTCCAAGCTGTGGGGCAAACACAAGAACAAGCCTGACATGAACTACGAGACCATGGGCCGAGCCCTGAGGTCAGCGCTCCTCTCCTGTGCTCCTACGGTCTGTCCCTGTCACATGACACCAACTCTGATCCCCTGTGTGTGTTTGTGTGTGTGTGTGTGTGTGTGTGTGTGTGTGTGTGTGTGTGTGTGTGTCTAGGTATTACTACCAGCGCGGCATCCTTGCCAAAGTTGAGGGGCAGCGGCTGGCCTACCAGTTCAAAGACATGCCCAAGAACATCCGAGTGATAGATGACGAGGAGGATAGAGATGAGGTGGAGGACAGCGAGGGCGTAGTGTCCATCCAGCACCCAGCTCAGCATGGCCCTGCCAGCCTGGGCACCCTCTCCCACGCCGCCCCCCAGCCTCAGCAGACCTATGTCACTGTCCTCCCCGGCGGCGCTGCCAGCAGGTCTCTACTCACTGTCATCACTCAGCTCTCTGTCTTTAGCCAGGTTAACCATCAGTCCGGTCATCTGCTTCAAAAATGACAAGAAACTAGAGCATTAAAATAATGATAATAGTTGGTTTGTAATTGTATTTCAAGCATATCATCTGATTGGCTGAGAGCAGATCATTTGATTAGATACCTGCAAACAAAAGCAGAACCTGTAGGCAACGGGACAAGAGTGTGGTGTCGTATGGTTCTGGTTTCTGTGTGGTGGGATCAGTGTAGAGCGCTGGCTGGCTGAAGGCACACTCAACATTTCTCATGCAGAAAAGGTCAAAACAATTATTGCAGTTCTCTCCTTTTTTATTATTTGTCATTTCTATCATCCAACCGTTCCGTTTGAAGGATGAATATCCAGGAAAACATTTGATATGCACATTATTAAGGGATCCACATGAATGTTTTTTCAGCAAATAACGATCATTTCCCAGTTTTGTATTTTATAAATAACTTCTTAGCTATGACAAAGTGAAATGCTGCAACTTAATTATTCTCCTCTCTGCTCTGATCCTGCAGGCCCATCAGAGCCATGCCCTTGGTCATGAACTCACTTGGTCAGGTGACGTTAAACTCCTCGTCCATCTTCACCACCACCACGGGGGTCCCGGTAACGTTAGCCAACGCCTCCGGAAGCACCCCCCCTAAACTAGTGATCCAGACTCTGCCCAGCATGCTGCCCTCTGGCTCCAAAGCAGGAGAGAAGATCACCATCATCACCATCCCTGCCAACCAGCTGGCTACGCTCATGCAGGCCAACTCGCAGGGCCAGCTGACGCAGCTCTTCCAGACCAAACCCCTCGCTACGCAGTTAGCCAGCGCTAAGATGGCTCCCACGGTGCAGCTGGCAGCAGGCCGACCGACACAGCACCTCATCCTAGCTAAACCTGCAGCGGTGGCCCAGCATCTACCCCAGCTCACTCTCCATGTCAGTCAGCATCACCTCGCCACACCTAAAACCCCCCCCCAGCCCTCCAAGCCTCCCAGCAGTAAGCCCCAAGCAGAGGCAGCAGCGGAGCGTCCATCAGCAGACACCAGCTCCTCCTGAGTGTGCCGCCCTCCCTGGGGGGGTGGGAGGCAGGAAGTGACTGTGGACACTGCTGAGGAAGTGCAGGACACCCCCACCCCCCCATACCCCACCCTACCCCACACATAGAGCAGAGCAGCTCTCTGATTGGCTCAGACATTCAGCCTGACATTGGTCTCCTGGAGATGCATCCTGTTACTGTGGAGCTGCCGAACCCACAGAGGATAAAAGGGACTGTTGAACACACACACACACACACGCACGCGCACACACACGCGTGCACACACACACACACACACACACACACACACACACACACACACACACACACACACACACACACACACACACACACACACACACACCCACCCTTCGGAGCTCACACCAAATGGGCCGCCTTAGATTGTAAATGATAACCTTTTTGTAATGGAAGGTGATATAAAAAGCCAGAACAGAAATGTAAAAAGCATTTTTGATACTCAGCGTGTATCGGACAGACGTAGTATGAGTTAATGTCTTTGTTTCCTGTTACTCCACAGCACTGTTTTTTTTACTGTCCATAAAAAGGGAGTGAAAGGATGTCTGCTTAAAGTAAATGGTGTGCTCTATATCTGAAGTATAATATACTATTTTTTTCTTGTACTATCAGCGTATTGAAGTAGATTTTACTGCAAATATGTATTATAAAAAACAAACAAATGTGAACTCCAACTGGCTGAAGTTGTCTTATTCAAAAATTGGAAAATTACATTTTGATAATTATTTAGTGGCTCTTTTTAAACAAGTGTTGTTTGTGCATCCGTCCACAGAGAGGCGCTGTGCTGCTGTGAAACACCATGGCGGGGGGGGGGGGGGGGGGGATAACTATGGATTTAATGTGTATGTGACATTTCTTCCAGACAATCATTTAATGTAAAAAAAATCAGGCAAACTCAGTGGCAGCCGTCCCCCTGAAAGACCCCTTGCCACCCGGTTTCCCCTGCTCTTCATCCATGGCAGGTAAGATTTATAAGTTTATACAATTATAAATCTTAATATCAATATTTATTTAGTCACATCCATGATATGTCAACATCCTCCTTTAATTTCTGAATGATTTTACATTTGATATTCTCTTGGAAGTAGGTTTGGTCGCACCTGGTTCAAAACTACGTTTATAGGGTTCAATGACTGATATGGGAAAACCAAAGAATGCAATTCCTGAGAAGCGATCGGCTGGAGAAAAGATGTTATGATGTGCTGGTGTCGGAACTACAGAAACTCATGCTCATACTGCATTGCTACAGAGTGGACCTTCTTCCCTCACAAAAGAGTGTGTTGTGGCTGAGTCCAGAGGGAAGGTTGTTCCATCACTGCTTCAGAGGAGGCTAGTAGGTTGAATGCTGAGCAGCTGGCAGGCAGATGGATAGCAGCGATCTGCAGAGTATTTGTGTTCGAGCACAAAAGAGACAACAGAAAGTTGAAAGCACACACTGTTGTCCAGATTCTTTAGGCCACATAAAGTGTATGTGCCGACAGTATCTGTGGGGAACTGTCTTCTCTTGACTCATCCCACATTCCTAACTGCCAGCTAATTGGCTCCTGAACACAGGCAAACATCATCCCTTTTCAGAACTCTGTGGCAAACAGGAAATCAGTGAGTGAAAATGACTTTATTTGTAAATAACAAAATGTCTCTTCATGTTCAGTGGAGTCACAGTAACAACATCTTCATGATTACTAATCTCCAAATAACAAACCATGGAGAATTGCTTCAATTCAAAATAATTTATTTCAAAACACTATAGGAAGAGCATAACCTTATGACAGAAAGTATAAAGAACAAGTCATTAAATAGAAGTAATAATAGCATTGGTGTCCAGTGTTCAAACTCCAGCAGAAGAATCCCCGAGCTGGCTTTTTATCTGAAGTTCATTTACAGAAAGCGCGTTCAGTTAAAAAG
Source organism: Notothenia rossii (assembly GCF_949606895.1). Lineage (NCBI taxonomy): Eukaryota > Metazoa > Chordata > Actinopteri > Perciformes > Nototheniidae > Notothenia > Notothenia rossii. Next base: position 58,554,873 of record NC_136901.1, on the reverse strand, counting down.
TTACTTGGGACAGGTCACTGGATCAAATCTAAATAAAAACCTGAAACTAAAAGCTCTTCCATCAACATGTCTCATTTCTCTAATGTTCCCCGTTAAGATAATAGCAATGGATAAGAAAAATGATTGTGTCTTATGTTTGGAAATGGTTCACGCTCCAATGTCTCCCTGCTGTGATTGAAATTAAGGGTGTCCACTCAGCAGTCTTTCTATTGGTCCAGGTGGCCTACATCAGCATGTGGGGGCCCTCCCTGAAGCTGAGGTCACAGAGCAGGGATAAATGGTCCGAGGGGTAATGGTAGGAGGGGAGGCGGTCGGGGCCGATCTGCTCCTCAGTGGGAATGTCCAACAGGCAGTCCACACTCAAAGCATCATGGGTATACCAGATGTAGTCCAAAGTGCTGCAGCTCTCTCCAGAGGGGCGGATCTTCCAGGAGGTGTAGGCGGGCTCAGTCTGTCCGTCAGAGCTCAGCATCTTGTACGCCGAATCCAGACGGAGTGTGGAGGAGCTGAAGCGGCGGTACACGTCCTCTGAGGGCTCAGCGTTAAAGTCTCCACACACGACCAGTGGGACGGGGCCTGTCCCCTCCTCAGGGCTGCTGGGCCCCCCTTGGGATGTGATGCTGCGTAAACTCTGCAGCAGATCTGCCCCCTGCACACTGCGCAGCCTCTCCCAGCCGCTCCGAGCTTTCAGATGGGTGACGGCGACACACAGCCGCCGGCCCGTTGCCCGGCAGCTCAGCGTCTGGACGATGGCCACCTGGTTGGTGGGCAGCATCATGGCCGACAGCCTCAGGTGAGCTGTGGCCTGCAGAGAGAAGCGTGACCGGCGGTAGAACAGGGCGCAGCCGTCAGGACCGTTGTTCTGCTCCACATCCAGACAGGGGGACCAGGGTTTGGCCAGGAAGCTGCCTTGGTAACCGAGGCTGGCCATGATTGGCTGGAAAGTGTCGTAGTAGTGGTCTACTTCCTGCAGGCACAGGATGTCTGGGCTGTGAGTAAGGATCTCCTCCAAGATCAGGTACTTCCTCTCCTCCCAGTTAAGAGCGTCCAATGGACATCGAATAAACCCGTCCTTCCCCTCACCGAGAGCTGCACAGAAACACAGAGACATTCATTTTAGCCTCAGTCTGTACTTATGACTAGAATGTATGGAAACATCTTAATTAGCATTTTCCAACACTACCATTAAGAACACACTGCAGCAGAGTATGATGGATGTCTTTAGTTTGGCAGGTTATTGAAAAAACTAATTACTGAAAGCAATTGGACACAATAGTGGTGCTAGATGAAAATCCAGAGGATCACTTAATTGATTACTGATTGTCCTGAGGGGAACATGAATGTCTCAACCAAAGTAAAATAGCTCTATAGTTATTTCACTGAATAGAACTCTGGAGATTTAGCTTATATTTAGCTTGTAAACAGACTACTTTAAAAAGTGTGGTCTTAGACATTGTCTCTCAACTCAAACTCCATTCTCTATCACAACAAGCTATCAGACAAAAGAAAAAAAGTTTGCTAATCGGCATTAAAAAAAATTAACAATGATATTGCAACAAAGGTAGGTACGTATTGGACCATTCTCAGTGAGTGCTTTGTAGACAAGCCTGCCTAAATGCAGGAACACGTTCTTATATCTCAGGCAGAGCGCTGCTGTCAGACAGCTCTCATTAAAACATTTATATTAGAACACTGTTATTCTTTAAGTACCAATACAGGCAGGATTGGGTCCTGTACCGTTTTACCGAACAGTGTATCGCAGTGCTTTCTACATCTCTACCTTGTGCCAGAATGTTCCACTGCATGATCCGTATGGACGAGTTGTGTTTGTGGCGGGGGGCCATGCTGCTGGGATAGACCAGGTTGCGGTGTGGGCGGGCCGGACGCCTCTGCAGGACCTCCTCACACTGTCTCAGCAGCTCCTCCGGGTCCTGGTCTGGGTATGCCTCCAGTTGGGCCAAGGGGGCGCTGTTCAGGGACTGGGCCAACGTACCAAACAGCCTGCTGCTGCTGCCACCCATCGGACAAACTGATGAAGAGAGGGAGATAAGTGTAAACAAATTGTCATTAAGGCCCAATTCCACCCCCTACCCCTCCGTTTGCGCAGAGAGTCCGCCACATTAGGTGCTGTTCCAAACCAACGAGTGTGGAGGGGGAGTGGGTTATCAAGCCCTCAAACAGCGAGTCTGCAGCGATGCTGCCCTACCTGACCGGACTCAACCCTGTGCGTGTCTGTCAGGAAACACGCTGTTTACAAACAGTTCCTGCAAACATCCACTGATAAACTGCGATGTTAACAACCTCATGATAACCTCATATGTTTTTAACTTAGGATCCTACATGTGTTTAGTCTAGAAAAAGGTAAATGTTTGCATTTTATTATAATGTTGTGTATATTTAAAGACTGTTGCAAAAACTAAGAAGCTTATAAACATCAGGTTTAAAACTAAGAGCTTTACAAAAAAGTAACACAATGAAAGATGTTTGGAGTTTTATTTGAGTTATTAATTTAATTTTTTGTCAAAGAGATGCTGATTTGAAACCGTTGTTACACACAGTTACGGCATTTCCTGTTTCTGCCGGAGAGAGGGGAGTTTGTCCCAAAGCTTGTCGCTGTATTTACTCCCTCCATCTGACAAGAGGGAGCCATGTTAAGCTGCGAGTGTCACTCCACTGAGTTCACTCAGGGTGTGATTTGGAATTGGGCCTAAATGTGCTTGACTCTCAGCTACCATAAATTGCTGCTCATAGCAGGCCGAGTGGTTTCAACCCTAACCCTGGGGACATGGACTGGACATTGAGCTGTGTAGGATCTCTAGCAGAGCCAGGTGAAGCCAGTAGAGAACAACCTTTACCCAAATATGTCCACCGGCAGGGAGATGAGGAGCATGACACTAATCCGAGAGACACTCAGCACACAGGACAAAGGTCATGTTCTCCTCTCTGAACATACAAAGCAAACATCTGTTCAGAGCACTGCACACATGTTTATGCTGCACTGTTGTTGTCCTGCTAGCTCTGATGATGTTGAAATTGTATGATGTTGTATTTTATCTGTTGACAGTGTGTTCCGTTAGTGACAGTGCTTCTGTTTGTATATTTATTGGATGGAGATGCAGCTTTAGAAAAGTCCAGACCAGGTCCAACTGAACCAAACCAGCCCAATGCTGTCTGCTGCAATTGGAGAGGTGGTCCACACAATGGCGGATATTGATATGGGCGACATGGGCGGTTGCCCAGTGCGGCATTTTGACTGGGGGCGGCACATGCACTAATTTGCACGAAATGTCATAGTGTATTGTTGTTGGGGTTGTGGGTCGAAGGGGGCGCGGCCACTCTTATGACAGCAGGCAGCTGGGATGGAAGGTCTCACACTCAAAGAAGGGCGTGTGTGATCTCAGGTCACCTCACCATGGGGGAGAGAGAGGGGGGCGGCAGGTAAACTATCTATCAAATAAACACTTTTGATGTTTATAAAGTAGTACCGCAATTAGTTCAATTAATCTCACGCCTCGAAATGCCACCAAATTCATTCATACAATATAAATAGTTATGCAGATGTATTTTTTTCCTGGCCTGGCTTTCATGAAACAATAAAGAATTATTTAAAAACTGACTACGGCAACTTGGTACCGTCTTGACCTGTAGTTGACAGTGTTGGGGGAGGGGTACGCTATGCATTGATTCTCGGGTCGAACATTAATACCTACGGTAATGGAGAAAAAAAAGGCACAACGCATCAGGGGCCCAGTTTAGAAAGAAAAGAAGAAGAAGAGAAAAGATAAAGGTATGCACCTGTAACATCTTATTTATTTAGTTGGGCTTTATTAAGCATGTCATTAAATGATGCTAGTAACCTTAACTCCATTGCTACTTGTTGTTCCTAACATTGTAATCATTTCAAACCGTCTTACTTCAGAACGATAATGTGTAGCCCTGCAATAAAAATCTTATAAACAACCACTATAACCGTTGTTGATTTAGTCACCTTCATTTAGCAAGCACCTCAAAAGGTAATCGGACTGACAAGTCCTTTGTGTCATTTTCAATACTGGAGGCTTGATTAAAAGACGAAAGGTGCACCATATCAGCTAGAACCGCCACTGGGTCCACACCTGTACCTATAGTAGGCAATATTATAGCAGAGCTACAGAACAAAAAACCAAACAACTGATCGCCGGTCGGACACTGAATGCAACACTAACTGTAGTTAGTTAGCCAGGCAACTGCATCAGCTCCCCTCGGACACTGTGTCAATGAAACCTACAAGCTCTGTGTCTTGGTTGTGCCGGGCTACCTTTCATACACAGCTGTGGTGATTCCAACAGTCTGGATGCTTATTCTATGATGACATCATTCAAACTCCAGCTCAATTAGGAGAGGGAGACTCAACAGACCAGATCTCATTCAACTGCTCTCTAATGACAAAACAATACTAAAATGGAACTAATCACGATGAAAAAACAAACACACCTTTCTGTTTTGTCCACGGGTTATATACCTAACTCTTCCTTTCCCCCCGCCTGTTGTCCTCTTAGCATCCCTGGCACTCCTCTCCCTGCTGACAGCCTGCTGGATGTGCTATGGTATGGCAGAGTGACTCTCAACACTATGGCAGTGACTCGTGACCACACACACACACACACACACACACACACACACACACACACACACACACACACACACACACACACACACACACACACACACACACACACACACACACACACACACACACACACACACACACACACACACACACACACACACACACGTTCAGGAATGCTCTCCCTCAGTAACAGAATAAACGGCCTGCAGCGTGGGCAGAATAGGGAGGGCACAGTCAGAGCCACACATTGTTGCTTTGGCTCTGTTCATGGGATTTGGTGACAAGAAAAATATATACAATATCAACAGTGTCATAATTGTAATTGTATCCACACTAGCTCTGTGTACTGCTTCAGAGAGGTATGCAGAGCTAAACTTTTCCTAATAAGTTGCGCACTGGTCCAGAAAGACAACATTCCTCTTGCAGTAGGTAACATTCAGTACTTCCTGCTTTACTTTGTTGATATTTGAACACGCTTCCACACCCTTGTGCACATTTTGTAAAAGGTACACAGTGAATTGTTATAATAGGAAACGGTATCTCCCTCATTTTGTACTCAAACTGTTGCTTGGCTGAAGTCCAGCTCCAGGCCTGGGTGAAGCTGCTGCTTAATACTGCACACTGTGGGAGTGGGGTTACGAAGACAGATCAAATTCCTCTGCTATGGCAAACACATGAGCATTAGCTCAATTGCCAGACGGACATATTAGATGAAGTGGTACAGGGTGAAGCCTGAAATAAGGATTGTCCTGAGTATGTGTGTGTGTGCATGCTCACACACTTCATACAATGTTTTTCTGTCCACCGTTGTTTGAGTTTAAACTCTGATAATCATTACTAAAATCCTGTTGACCACTAACAAAGATAAACTGTTGTTCTCAACATCTGATTTAGCAAGTGTCTCAGAGTCACATTTAGCAGATGTAAAGTCTGCAGTGAGCCCTATATAGCTGTCCAAACAGACATGCCGTGAGTGAGTGAGTGATGTTACATAGTGCGCACTCTCTGTTGACCCGTGTCTTTTGGCTTATGCAACTTGGCCAGACCAATCCCATGACTCACTGAGGCCAGTAAAGAAGTGCACAAAGTTACATTAAGACTTTGAGTCTCCAGAGGACACCCAGAGTTTCAGATGGCTAATTTGGGAAACAATTTAGCTGCTGACCCAGGCCATGGGGGGGGGGATGTTCATGACAATGTGCATGACCTGACCACCACCGTTATGAACCTAGCCTGTTTCCATGTGACAATACCTACAATAGACAACCTTTCAACCTGGTTAGAGCTGAAGACTCTGACCCAAACACTGGCTCAACACCTTTACTAGCTAGCAGTGCATGTAAAAGGAATTCTAGCACAATACTGTACCACATGAAGAACAAGCACCTGGCTGCCATGTCTGTTTGTTCTCTACTTATGTAAGACAATACCAAAGCTAAAACAAAGAGGATTTGGACATTCATCAGGTGGACACAAACACAATGCGGAACCAAGCATCATGCGGCTATGTTACTGCTAACAACACCACCACTTCAAATGTATTCATGTTGTTCACAAGTGTTCTTTTAAGCCTATCAATTCTATTAAAAACATTTCTTGTTAATATTGAATCAAATAATATCAAAAAGCAAACAATGTAACCCTGCCTATTGCTGCTGCTTTTCTACTGCTCTTCTCTGAGTAAGATAAGGCCTTACTAATGGAGCGGCACTGATCTGCTGCACTCTTTCTTCGTATCGGAAGCAACCAGGTCAATCCTGTGTGCTAACATCTAAGCAGCAGCTTGAGCTCTTGTTCTCAGCACAGTCCTACTATCCTATCCGTCAGCTAGTTGAGTGTGGCACGACATGCAGTGTCAGAGTTTGCAGGAAGGAAACAAAGGCTGCTCAGACCAGCAGCTGCTAGAGAGCCGTCTGAAGAACATCCTGTGTCACAGTTTCACTGAGATTAAATACAAGTGGTCACAAACAAGAGCGCCACCACAAGACAGACGAGTACATCTAAACATCTGCAAAGTCACAACCATGATCACTTTTCCTTTTCATACCAAACTAGCACTAAAGTGGTCTTCCAAATCTTTTGACAAAAAATGAATTACAGGACTGATAAAGATCAACTCTTTAACGTGTGGATGGGTTTTGATTTCATTGTAAATACACTAAATATTTAGTATTCCTTGTCGGAAGAGCAGCAGCCCTCCAAGGAATTTGCAGGAGTAGCGTGTTGAACAGCGCCTCTGTAAATACATCTGGTGTAGAACCTGTTTTGATGAACACATCCTACACGTCATCTGAAGGTTTCAAACTCCTCAGAGCGGAACCCAATGGGACTACCCCACAGACCCCCAGGGACATATACTGGGACATGTTTGAGGACTTCAGCTTGGCGTTCATCACCAGGCCATCATGCCTCCAGGAGTCTCTGCTGTCCCCACTGCTCTTCTCCCAGGCCACTCTTTATTTATTACCATGAATGTCTGTTTAATTGTGCTGTCAGTAGAGCTGAGTTTATGTCCTCAACTTTCTGTGTGCTGATGTCTGGAACAACTCTACATTTACGTTCGTTTTTGAGGTCCGAAAATAGAGAAGATATTCCAATGAATGCTTTTGTCATGCGTTGTCGATGCCTTACTATCTTCTGAGCGGCCACAATACTAACAGCAGTAGTTGAGTTTAGTTCATCCACTTCTTGAAAGTATATTTCTTCTGCTCAGCTCTTGCAGCTTTTCCAAAATTGCCCTTTTTTTTGCCCAGTGCTTTTTCTTCAACATTACCTTTATTGTTGTTTGCTAATTTCTCACCACATATAAGGCATAAAAGTAAGCCAGCATTGTTAGCAAAAAAAGCAAATAGTTCTGCATAGTCCCTGCAGAATTCAAGCGTTTGTATTATTCAACCATGGGCAGCTTTCTGAGGACGGAGTCAAAATGTCAGAATTAGCGACCAACAGGTAAATGGTGCGTAAGTGTTGACGGTGTATCTTAATGTCACAGTATCACCTTGAAGTCTTGTGAAAAGATTCTCCGCTTTGCAACAAATGATTAGAATTACTTTCCTTATTATTTGTTCTCAAAGCTACAGGGCTTTGAGGGGATGAAGAGCCGCATGTCGGCCCCTCATCTAACCATCACTTCATGCAAATCAATTTCATTTCTTATTTTATTAAATACTTGTATTTGATTACATGAATGCCCTCTGTAAGGATTTGAACGTATTTGTTTCTCTTGTAGCTGGGAGTCAGGTCCCTACATATGGGTCTGAGGTGTAGACTCTACAGACCTCATACATACACTGAGGAAGGGGTCCTGTTCAATCCTCATCAGAGAATCAGAACTAATGTGTTGGTCGCACTTTGAAGACAGTTTGGAGCTTAGGTGAACAACAAGTATACCATTTTAAATATGTTGGATAGTAGTAACGACGTTACCTTAATAAAGACGGATAAAACAAGAGTATCTCTGTTGATACATTTTCAAGAAGAAGGTTTTTGAAATGTTATAGATCGTTTCATCAATCCCATTTTGAGTCATAAGAGAGTGACAGAACTGATGAGTCAGCGCGCTTTGACGTAGGCTTATTGTTTGTGACGTAATTGGGGAACGTGAGAAAGCCCGATAGAGCTATTGTAACGTTAGAGCTGTCACGCTGGTGAGGAGCCTACTGAAGGTAAGAAGGTATACGGTGGTCCTACCTGATGCTGCCCCAGTGTTGGACGCTCTACTCGGCTTCAGCTGAGGACAGGTCCTTTTGAGTCCCCCTTCTCCTCCACTGACAGCGAAGTGACAGCAGCGTGTCGAACCGGCTGCCGTCCCTCCCCTCGAGGGGGCACATAGTTGGCTTAACAAAGCCGAACAGCGACGAGCTGGATTCATTCTACAGTGTTCAGCGTTAGCGTAGAAAGAGCTGTACGTTACCGGATGCTGTCTGTCACCTACACTGAAGAAACCGAGCCATTTATTTTAAAAGCGTGAGAACTTTCCCCTCGCACAGTCGCACTTGGTTTGACAGGAACACTTCCTTTGTGTGGTGCTCTTGAAGGTGACAAAGCCGAAAAGCCGGCCGGCAGAAGTTACGTTATGCTGCTGTTGAGTCACGAAATTCCCGCCACTGAGGGGTGAACCAATCATGGTTTAGTCCAAAATGTTTTTCAGAGGGCACCAAAATCCGTGAGACCTACTTTTGACATGTCTCTAAATGTTGCATTTTCGTTAGCAAACGGATCAGGAGGACCAAACAAAAATAACTACCTACGGAGCTCCCCTGTTCTTATTATACATCCATGGCTCCCTCCTATCGTCTCCGGTGTCTCGAGCCTCTGAAACGTGTACTATGGAGGCAGGACCAGCGGAAAGAGGGCATTAACATTTCATGAACAATCCAATCAGCGTTTATTACAGAGGAACGACGTCAATAGCACGCCCCCCTACGCCTGTTCCATGGATGTATAATAAGAACGGCCTGTTCCCCTGTTCCCATGGATGTATAATAAGACATCAGTGACGCGTCCGGGTTTTAGGACGCGTCACTGACTGTGGCACTCTATGCTGTCGACGCAGTGGTCGTCTCAAATTCTACACCTCAAAACAAGACCCGTAAATTGCTCTACCCAGAATAACCACCATACAGCCAGGAGCCAGCACCTGTCTACCTAAAGAATAAGCAGGATTCAGAAGGGCGGTAAAGTAATAATTATCTGTAATTATTTGTCTTAATGTTTTTTTAAACTAAAAAGTCAGAAAGAGTGGCAGAATTATATCAGTGTTGGCAAGTACTTTTTAACCATCAAAGCCAAGTTCCCCCATGATTGTCCTTTTTATGGAACTTCAAACAAAAGCTCTATAGGTAAACAAAATATCATTTTATAGCTATATATCAGTTTTTATTAATTGTACAATTTCTCCTTATTATTATTATTATTATTATTATTATTCCTGTCTCTGTACTACCCTCTGGTGTCTTTCTAATGCTTGAGCAGTTTATTAAGTTAATTGAATGATATATAGCTTAAGTTTCAATTTGTCATTCTTTAGAAATGCCATTGTTTATGTCCCTGCTGTCTGTGTGCAGTAATTAAGAAAAAGATCACAGGGGCAGTTTTAGTGATTCAGGGGCAATAGGAAAAGTAAGGAATGGGGCCCGTTTATCCCTTATCAACAAATTAATTACATATTTTTTATAATTATAAAATTATAAAGACAGTTAGCAGCAGACAGAACAGTTAGTCTCTCTCTCCCTCTCTCTCTCTCTCTCTCTCTCTCTCTCTGTTACCTCTCATTTATCATATGAAGAATTAATTTGCACTAATTGATTAAAGCCAATCTTAAAATGATTAAACAAACGCCTGTTTGAGACTCCTCAGTGCACACAAAAGCATAACTTGAGAAATAAATAAATACTGATATGTTATTTAAAACCACCTCGTGTGTAACATGTTGTGTTAATTTTATGACATGTATTCTCATAAATGATGCAGGGTCTTTGATCATCCTGAGGGCTTTCTTCCTGAGCCGCTGGAAGTAGAGATCCTCCATGGATGGCAGCTCCGTCCTGGTGATGTGCTGTGCAGCTTTCACCACCCTCTGTAAAGCCTAACGATTTAGGGCGGTGTAGCTGCTGTACCAGGCCGTGATACAGCCAGTCAGGATCCTCTCTCTTTGGTGCACCTGTAGAAGGTCAGGATCCTCTCTCTATGGTGCACCTGTAGAAGGTCAGGATACTCCTCTATGGTGCACCTGTAGAAGGTCAGGATGCTCTCTATGGTGCACCTGTAGAAGGTCAGGATCCTCTCTCTATGGTGCACCTGTAGAAGGTCAGGATGCTCTCCCTAAATGTAGTGTAAGTGGGGATCTAGGCTGTGCCTCATCGTGCACACACTTTTAGAGCTTGCACCTGAGTGCTAATATAAACTAAAACGGATTAGATAAGAGAATATAGCATCTCATTTGAATAAGGAATAAACAGAATCCCTAATTAATGAAGACTAATGGTGTTCGGGGGGGGGGGGGGGGGGGCTGGATTGGCACGCCAACCTATGGGTGAACAAAGTGTAATTAGCGTTTCTAGTAATTCATTAGATGTTTCGACTAAGCAATATACATTTCTGTTATATATTTGTCATATCATCCCTGCAGAAGTTAACATCATAACCCTCACCTCCACCTGTTCTCCCGTCTCCAGTCCCAGGTTCGTCACCGTAAAGAGTCCCCGGGGAAACGGCGAACCCTCTTTTATCGTTCCGGATGGGGTTAAAGAGCAGGATGGAGGCAGGGGTGGTTTTATATTGTGTACATTGATGTTGTTGGTTTATAATAGGAGGATATTGATGTTGTTTATAATGTTCCAACGATGAATACATTCCCACACCGGGTTGTATCAGGACGTTCTGCCTCTGCCTCCTTACTTGGTCAGGCTGCTCACTTGTCAGCTTCACAAGTGGTGTCAGAAGTGGGATTCACCAAGTATTGAGCACAAGTGTGGCCAGATTCAGGCCCAGGTATCTGAGATGAGAGAGGAGCAGCCAACAGAGCAAGAGAGTGATGAGGAGCGGCCCAGAGGAAGAAGGGACTTCATTGATGACCTGTAGCAGACGTCTTTGTCCAGACGAAGGTCGCCAAGATAACAGAGAGAACAACCGCTTCACCAGGAGCCAAAGTTGTTGCCACTGGCGCCAGATGACGACATTGAACACAGGGTTCCCGTGGGGTCTTAAAAAGTCTTAATAACTCTTACATTTGATAATCAGAATTTAAGGCCTTAAAAAGTCTTAAATATGATTAAAAAAAAAAAAGAAAGGTCTTAAATATGATTTAGAACAGGGGTGTCAAACTCAAGGCCCGGGGGCCAAATCCAGTCTGTGACTTCATTTTCTTTGGCCCCACAAGAGCTTGCAAAGAATATTATATTTTTATTATACGGTTACATGATGATTTACAGAAGCACGTTGCCTATAAACTACATGTCCCACAATGCATCTCAAAATAGACTTTTTTCTCAGAATTTAAACGTTACCTTTTTTTTAAATGTTACTTTTTTTTTTTTAATGTCACTTCCTGTCCAATAATAATCCAATGCAGAAGCAATAATGTAATATAATACATTATTGTATACAGTGTTATAGTCAAGTCACCAATTCACGAGTCCAAGTCACTCTCGAGTCACCACTCTTCGAGTCCGAGTCCAAGTCCGAGTCACCCAAGGAGTGTCCGAGTCGAGTCCGAGTCGTTATTACCTGTGTTCGAGTCCGAATCCAAGTCCGAGTCACCCAAGAAGAGTCCAAGCCAAGTCTGAGTCACAAGTCTTCATGTATTAATCTTCGTAGATATACAATTGAGGCCAAAATGGTTAGTCCCCCTTCTCAAATCAGACAAAACCCTTGATTTCTCCATGGAAATTACCATTAACAACAAGTGTTTATAGTGTATTTTTAATTAAAATAATAAAGACAAAATGTCCACCAAGTTTGATTAGGATATTTTATTGATGCACTGAGTTGAAACAAGAAACAGCAAAAATGACACGTCCAAAATGATTAGCCACCTGGCCTAATAGTCAATATTGTACCCCAGCGCCATATAGATAGAAGAGTTGCGACAACTGAAGTCCAAAATGCTTGATCGTAACGTGGTTCAGAGAGACTCAGAAAGTCCCGGAAGTTTGTGGCGGGTCATTTGAATCACGATTTGAATGCATTAATAACAGGATAGAAATTCAATTTTTGGTAATTAGTGGTCAATAAAGGTTTTGATTTGCAATATTTATACAACATATCAATATGTGTATGTAGTTACATCAATGTTTTGTTTTTTTTCAAAGTAAAATGTGATAATATTTGAGGATTAAGATAAAATAAGAAGTACTTTATTGATACCAATTGGGGAAATGTTTATGCTGCAGCAGCAAAAGACAAGGCATTGTACATCAGACAGTTAAAAGACTAGAATCAAACAATCAAAGATGTAAACGTCTTAAATAGAAATAAAATAGCATTACAAAAAGTAGAACATATACATAGATAGTTTTAACAGCTATTTTACCTGTTAACATATACACGTTAGGTTAACGTTGCCTTGGTTACAGAGCCTGTTGCTGTTGTTTATTGCTTTGAATTCTTTAAAACAAATATTATCTTCTTAAACTTGTATGGTAGTCAATAACATCACATCCTAATGTTTATTGATATATTTAGAGGGAGGGAAGGAAGGTTTCAAAATTCAGATTAGAATAATTTCTACCATTTATTTAATTCATGGTGGTTTCAGTAATCCCATGGTAATTGAGGACATAAGTAATCTAAATGACTAATGTAATCTTTATGACTTCAGAAAGGACAGGAGACCGACAGGTGCCATTCAATGAATGTCAACTGACAGCACAATGAGTCAAAGGACTAGCAGCAGCATGATGATGATGATGTTACATGTGTTGTTTTAGGAACATCCATTGTAAATAAATGGAATTCAATAAACATTGAATAGCATTTCATGCAGTTTGTCTGTGCCTTTTCCTCTGTGTTGTCCTGGCATATAGTCTCCCCCATGGTTTGCTGTGCTGCCTGGGGATGCTCCAATCGCTCAGAGAAAGGAGTATGAATGTACAAGTGGAGTTCATTTTGGTTGTTTATTCATTTATTTTCTATTTATTTATTTCAATCGTGAAGCATTAATATACTGGTTTAGTTGTGCAGATTCTCATGCAAAATAGGTCTCAGTTGGGAGGGAACCTTGGTTCCAATATTTTGTTTCCCTTGGGACTCATTTGATGAGGGACCGTCAGCCATCTTTAAAAGGGCCACTGAAATGTTTGTCAGTCATGTTTTGATCAGCCACAGGGCACACGGGCAGCCGGCGAGTGTTTGGTTTAAATATGTGTTTATGGGGATAGACTTTTGTTGTGTATGCTTTATGTAATTTGTTTATAATGTGTTTTCTCTTAGGTTGATAACCTAACTTAAAATGGATTTGTAAGAAGAAAAAGCTAACTTTGTATGGAGGAAGTTAGCCTTGAAACTAACTTAAAGAATAAATCCTAAACAAAAGCTTAGTGGTCACGCCCCGTGTTGTCCAACCCTTTTCGGTGGGAGTAAAACCGAACAGTACGGTTTCCCCACTGACACAGAGAGGAGGAAAGAATGGCTGGCTCACATCAACAGGAGAAATGTAACTATCACAAAAGACAACAACAGCAACAAAACATGTGAGGTAATCATATTTTTCACAAAACGAAGACCACACCATTGGGAAGCTTAATGTTTGGTTTAATAAAAATAAGGAACAGGGAGAGGCTTGCAAAACTCTGGGAGTTAAGACTCAGGCTCAGGGTGAGGGTCTCATTGCAGGTCTTCAGGCTCCATTGAATCCCCCTGGGGTTCTTGTGCTGAATGAGGGAGACAAAGACAGGAGAAAGGGTTAAATACATCTATATAGCTGACCTACAGTATTTGAAACTTACCTTGTGTTTTCACTCTCACTTAAGTCCATCTCCCTTTGCCATCAATCCAAAATCAGCTGAGCTGCACCATAATACAGGCAGGTAATAATCAACAGAATCACAAGGACATCATCTGACTCTGCTAAAAACACTCACCAATAAGTTAGGTTTTTGTTTACTGTGTGGAAGTCTCAAATATCCACTCTAAATCCATATCAATAGCGATGTATCACAAAAATAGCTCTCTTCCTTATTATTGTGTAACGTTAACTATATTATACTAGCTTGAACTCCAAAATGGATATTCTCATTTCACCACCTCCACCCACTACAATCACACGCTAATTCCACAACGTTGGATTGAAATAACATTAGGAGAACGGATTAATAGGCTGTTCATGGTTAACATGTGTTGCTAACTGGTAGGTATCCTAGCCTAATCTGTTATCTGTAAACGTTCCCTAAATCTACTGATTTAGGGATAATCCACTAACATCCTTCAATACACATCTTCATTTGACTCAGATGTGCTGATAATATCCGCAATATAAATCTTTAAACGTCTTCTTACCTTTAAAAGTCCATCACGAGCGGTCCATTATCAATCAATCAATCAATCAATCAATCAATCAATCAATCAATCAATCAATGTTTATTTATATAGCCCAATATCACAAATGTTACATTTGTCTCAGTGGACTTCACAGTTTGTACAGAATATCAGTATGACAATACGACACTCTCTGTCCTTAGACCCTCACATCGTACAAGGAAAAACTTCCAGAGAAAACCCACGGTTTAAAGGGAAAAATGGGAGAAACCTCAGGGAGAGCAACAGAGGAGGTATCCCTCTCCCAGGACGGACAGACGTGCAATAGATGCCGTGTGTAAATTGAAAAGATAATACATTTGCAACATAGGTAGTCCAAATGTTTGGAAATGCATGTGTGTATAATAGGAAGATGAATCCACGAGGATATCCATCCAGGACTTATGATCCAGGACCACAGCCACGACTCAAGATCCAGGACTCGCTATCCATGACACAGGACCGCAGGATCATCCATGACTCCGGATCCCGGCGTATATAGACACCAAAAAGAAAGAAATTTGGGGAAGCTGGGTTAATCGGAACATGAGAGTACACAGGTATAGACAGAGAGAAGGAAGAAGTAAGATGTCCCCCGACAAACTAAGCCTATATCAGCAAAACTAGGGGCTGAATCTAATCAGCCCTAACTATCAGCTTTATCAAAAAGGAAGGTCTTAAGCGCACTCTTAAAAACGGATAGGGTGTCTGCCGCCCGAACACAAACTGGAAGCTGATTCCACAAAAGTGGAGCTTGATAAGAAAAGGCTCTGGCTCCCATTGTACTTTGAGAGACTCTAGGAACAACCAACAACACTACATTCTTGGAACGCAATGCCCTAGTAGGACAGTAGGGTATAATGAGTTCTTTAAGGTAAGATGGCGCCTGCCCATTAAGGGCTTTGTAGGCGAGAAGAAGAATTTTAAATTCTATCCTGTGTTCTATAAGGAGCCAGTGTAAGGCAGCCAGAAAAGGAGTAATGTGGTCCCTTTTCCTAACTCTGGTTAGTAGACGAGCTGCAGCATTTTGAATCAACTGAAGCGACTTGACTGACTTCTTTGTACACCCTGATAATAAGGAGTTACAATAATCCAGCCTTGAAGTAACAAATGCATGGACTAGTTTCTCTGCATCGTTTTGAGGCAAGATATGCCTGATTTTTGCAATGTTACGTAGATGGAAGTAGGCAGTCCTTGAAATTGATTTTATGTGGGTGTTAAAGGATAAATCCTGATCAAATATAACACCAAGATTCCTTACAGTCTCACTGGAGGCCAAATTAATGCCATCCATAGTTAGTATATCTTTAGATAATTTGTTTCGTAGATTCTTGGGCCAAGTACAATAACTTCAGTCTTGGTCGTGTTTAACATTAAAAAATGTAAGGTCATCCACGTTTTTAAGTCCTTGAGGCAGTCTTGAATTTTATTTAGATGATTCATTTCATCAGGCTTGATTGATAAATATAGTTGAGTATCATCCGTATAACAATGAAAGTTTACAGAATGATTCCTTATAATATTGCCTAACGGAAGCATATATAGTGTGAACAAAATAGGTCCAAGCACTGAGCCCTGTGGCACTCCATGGCTAACTTTGGTTTGCATGGAAGATTCATCGTTGACACGTACAAACTGAGAGCGTTCAGATAGATAGGACCTAAACCAGCCTAAAGCAGTTCCCTGTATGCCAACTAAGTGCTCTCGTCTTTGCAATAGGATATCATGGTCGATAGTATCAAATGCAGCACTAAGATCGAGCAAGACAAGAATAGAGACAAGTCCCTTGTCTGAGGCTATAAGAAGTCATTTGTGACTTTAACCAGAGCTGTCTCTGTGCTATGTTGTGTTCTAAAGCCAGACTGAAAATCTTCAAATAAATCATAGTTTTTTAAGTAATCACACAGCTGTTTTGCGACTGCTTTCTCAATAATTTTTGAGAGGAACGGAAGATTAGGAATAGGTCTATAATTGGCTAAATCCTCTGGATCGAGGTTGTGCTTTTTAAGAAGCGGTTTTATCACTGCTACTTTGAATGATTGTGGAACATAGCCTGATAATAAAGACATATTCATAATATTTAATAAAGAAGTGCTAATTAATGGAAAAACTTATTTTAACAGCTTAGTTGGAATCGGGTCTAAGATACACGTTGATGGTTTAGAAGAGAGAATCATTGAATTTAATTGTTCAAGGTTTATGGCTGAAAAGCATTCTAGTTTACTATCTAGTGTAATATTAGAACTTACGTTTCCGGGAGCTGTTGATAATACTATACTGGTCAAAGGCAAGAGGTCATTGATTTTGTTTCTAAGAGTAACAATTTTATCGTTAAAAAAGCACATAAAATCATTACTACTGAGTGCTATGGGAATAGAAGGCTCAGTCGAGCTGTGGCTCTCTGTCAGCCTGGCTACAGTGCTGAAAAGAAATCTTGCATTATTCTTATTCTCATCTATTAATGAAGAGTAGTAGGCTGCTCTCGCTTTACGCAGTGCTTTCTTATATTCATTGAGAGTAATATGCCAAATTAAACGAGATTCTTCAAGTTTAGTGGAACACCATATCCTTTCAAGTTGTCTCGACTTTTGCTTTATTTTGCGGGTTTCGGCATTATGCCATGGAGCTAATCTATGTTGTTTTATTTTCTTCTTTTTCAAAGGAGCAACAGAGTCTAATTTTATTCGCAGCGCATCTGTAGCACTATCAACAACATGATCAATTTGGGGTGGTGTACATTTTGTATAAGTTTCCTCCCTTACATTCAGACATGCTATCGAGTTAAGTATTGGTGGAATCTCTTCCTTAAATTTGGCTATAGCACTAACAGATAGGTTTCTGCTGCGGGAGCTTTTGGCTAATGCTTTGTAGTCTAGTAACAGTACTTCAAAAGTTACTAAGAAATGGTCGGATAAAGTAGGATTATGCGGTTCGAGTAATAGTTGCTCAATTTCAATACCATAAGTCAGAACAAGGTCGAGAGTGTGATTATAGCAGTGGGTTGGTTTATTTACACTCTGACAGAAACCAACAGAATCTAATATAGAGTTAAATGCAACAGTAAGGCTATTTTTATCATCGTCAACATGAATATTAAAGTCACCTACGATAATTACTTTATCTGTTTTAAGTACCAAAGCTGATAAAAGCTCAGAGAATTCTGATAAGAATTCTGAATAAGGACCTGGTGCACGGTACACTGTAACAAATAAGATTGGCTGCAAAGTTTTCCAGGTCGGATGTGTAAGACTAAAAACGAGGCTTTCAAAGGAGGTATAATTTAATTTTTGTTTAGTATTGATCAGTAAACATGAGTCAAAGATTGCTGCAACTCCACCTCCTCGGCCCGTGCCTCGGGCAATATGAGTATTGATATGGCTGGGTGGAGTGGCCTCATTTATGCTGACATATTTTTCATGTCTCAACCAAGTTTCAGTGAGACAGCATATATCAATATTATAATCTGATATTAAATAATTTACCAATATTGCTTTAGATGCTAGAGATCTTATGTTTAAGAGACCAAATTTAATCTTCCTGTTTTGTTGCACTGTAGTAGTTGTTACATTTACTTTTATTAGGTTATTATGTATGACACCTCTATTAGGTTTACCTTAAATTGTCCTTGGGCAGACACACACACCGTTAATATTGGGTATTTTATTGGGTTCGGGATTCCTATGGATGACTGCCTAGGAGAGAGCGCAGAGAAGCGTGTAAGACTGTGACTCTGCCTCCTGGTCTCAACTCCAGTTTGTCATGGATTAAGTCCACAAAGCCATGAAATGTTTGCCGAAATGAGATTTGCACCTTCCAAAGTAGGATGAATGCCGTCTCTCTTAATCAGACCAGGTTTTCCCCAGAAGGCTGTCCAATTATTTACGAAGCCCACATTGTTTGCTGGGCACCACCAAGACAACCAGCGCTGAAATGCTGACATTCGGCTATACATGTCATCATTGATCAGATTGGGGAGGGGACCAGAGAAGATTACAGTGTCCGACATTGTTTTAGCATAACTACACACCGACGCCACATTAAGTTTGGTGCATTCTGATTGGCGTAAACGAACATCATTACCACCGACGTGAATAACAATCCTACTGTATTTACGTTTATTTTTAGCCAGCAGTCTAAGATGCACCTCAACGTCGCCCGCTGAGGCGCTTATGCTGCAACTCTGCTGTGCTGCTAGCCGCAGATCGTGGAACTCTCAATAGTTCCCCCGGAAGTCAGCGGCAAGCTAACTTCAGGGGAACTATTGAGGGCTCCACGATCCGCCATTGCTGTAAAAAAAACTGGTCCATTGGAGTGAACGGAGATGTCGTTACTCTCTTCTATCTATATGGCGCTGGTTTACCCTTTCTGAGCCACAACTGACAACAACCTCTTAGAGTAGTACTGTTGAACCAATGTTGATGTGTGCTTTGGGTCATTGTCTTGTTGGAAGACCCAGCAACGACCTAAGCTAAGACTAAGAGCAGATTTTTTCATGTTATCCCTCAAAATGTCAAGATTTTCTTTTTTCACGATGCCTTGCACCCGAACAAGGCTCCCTGTGTCTGAGGCTAAAAAACAGCCCCACAGCATGATGCTCCCACCACCATGTTTAACTGTGGGAACTGTGTTCTTAGGGTTGAAGGCCTCTCCCTTTCTTCGCCAAACATAAGCAACATCCATGTGCCCAAACAGTTCCAGTTTAGTCTCATCCGACCAAAGCACAGACTTCCAAAACTCATCTTTACCTTTCAAATGTTCACGGGCAAACCTCAGTCTGGCTCTGATGTGCCACTGTTTGAGTAAAGGGGTTCTTCTGGGACGATGGCCCTGAAGCCCACCACCACGAAGGGCCCTCACAACTGTGTTCCTTGAAACATCAACTTCAGAAGAGGCCAGGACAGCAACAATCATCTTGGCAGATGTCCGGGGATTCTTGCTGACATCTCTGACTATTATCCTCTCCAGAGTTCTTGAAATCTTGCGCTTTCGACCACGCCCAGGTTGGTTTCTTACAGAATTTGTCTCCTTGTACTTTGCAATGATGCAACGTACAGCAGTTCTAGACACTGTGAAGAACTTGGAAATAGCAGTACAGCCTTCCCCCTTATCATGAGCCTCCACTATCTTCTTTCTGAGCTCAAGACTGATTTCCTTTGTCTTTGGCATGGTGAGTAGGAGTAGTAGTATAGTCCCTCTCAATAAGTTATTCAAGTGCCTGTTTCTTGGAGTCCTTTTATGCTGATTGAATGCTCAGGTGTGGCTTGAAAGCTGATTGGTTGATTAGGTTTGGTTTGAAAGCTGGTTAATTTATTAGGTGTGGTTTAAAAACAAAAATTCACATGGGGGCTAATATTTTTGACCAACCCATTTTTCACTATATTTGAAATAAAGCAAGCCTAAAAACATATTTTGATGTTCCAAAATGTACCAAAAGCTACTAAATAGCACTGGTGAATGTTTGATTATATCAAGTTTTATCAATGCTAGCAACCAACCAAGCTTCAGCTAGCGGCAGTCAGAAACCCAGGTATCTTCGAATCTACTTACAAATAAATATGGGGAAGTGTAAGTTCAACCGTATTTGGTTGGAAAACATCAAATTTAGTGCTTGGTTGAAACCAGTGGAGGGGAGCGTGTTTGAAGCCTGCTGCACCTTTTTCAAACGAAATTAGCGTTTGTTTTGCTAATGCAGGGTTAACTAGTGCAGCGTTAGCTAGTGCAGCAGCTCCCGCAACAACATCAGGGGACCTCCGGGTGACGTTTGGGTCTACGTCAACCCTAAAAGCGGAGGTGCTGTGGACGCTAAATACCGTAGCTAAACACCAATCATAATCAACAGCATGAAGGCAGCAGAGCTCTGAATATAGGTCTTGTCACACACACACACACACACACACACACACACACACACACACACACACACACACACACACACACACACACACACACACACACACACACACACACACACACACACACACACACACACACACACACACACACACACACACACACACACACACACACACACACACACTGAAGGATTATTTGAATTATTTGAAGTATTAAAGTAACGTGTTATGGCAGGAAAGTTCAATCTGGTATATTCATTTTAATGTCACCTTATATATTCGTGGGTGTTAAATTTGAAAGTGCATTTTTACTCTTTAAATAATAGAGAGGCTTTTCATATATTCCTGAAACAATGTCCCACTACTTAGTAATAATAAATTAAAGCAATAGTCTTTTCTTCCACTTTTCATGTGTAGTCAGAAGGGTGGTTTTATGACCTTTGACATCTGCTTTGCAGTTCCCAGCAAGGAAGGGGCCCTGAGTCTCTAGCTTCCTCTGCTAATTGCTAAAACCCATATTGATTAGCCCAAAGGGAGATGTGCCTCAGATAAAAGACAGTTGAAGCCTTGTAGCATTAATGATTTATCTCCTACAGACCCCAAAAGAGGCCTTGAGACTTGGGTCACCCAGCAGTAAATGAGATAAAGGTCCTTTTGAGCTTATCAATAAAATGTATTCATTCCTAGTAAGCTGACTTTGGGGTGAAGGGATGTTCAGGGAAGCCATTAAGCGATAAGAACAATTAACTTCTGTTAAAGATACATGATAGGATGTGTGTGTTGAAAATGTTTAGGGGGAATGAGTATGTGTCCTGTCAAAGAGTCCTCTGTCATGACTCCAAATAATTGATTGGGGGATCTGCCTGAGGGCAGAGGGACAGAAACACACACACACACACACACACACACACACACACACACACACACACACACACACACACACACACACACACACACACACACACACACACACACACACACACACACACACACACACACACACACACACACACACACATACACTGTGAAGCAAACGATGGAATCAACAAACTGACTTACTACCTGGGATCCCGCCCAGAAGGGAAACCGACCAATGGAACACTGCCAACTCACTGTCTAGCTCGCTCAGAAGTGAACTCTGTGTATAAATGTTGTGATCATTTTGAAGATCGGGGCTCTTGTTTCTGACTGGCCGTTCCTGAGACATGTCTCACACGGTGGTAGAACCTGAGCCCGGACTACTCTGCAGAGTGCTTCGTGATTCGGTGATGTATTTGTATGTTTTACCATTAAAGCAGATTATTGTTTAACCCTTATCCTGGCTGCTTTGAATTTTTCCTTCTTTTGAGAACCCGCTCATATAGGAACGGCGCGGAGCAGAGATTCTGCCCCAACAACACACACACACACACACACACACACAAACACACACACTTTTTGTCTAACACGCTAACAGAGTTCTGTGTACTGTTATGTTCAGTCATCGTTCTTATGTTGAACATGAATACATTTACTTTGTAATGAATTATGGGACGTATTTCTTCTTTCATATCAATTTTCCTTCATACTTTCTTGCGGTGAAATAGGTCTTAAATTCTATTCAAAGTTGTCTCAAAAAGTCTTACATTTGAGTTGGTGAAACCTGCAGGAACCCTGTGAACAGTTTCTCACCACCTTCGAACGCATTGCACATGTCTGTCGTTGGGACCAAGAAGAGTGGGCTGTCCGATTGGTTCCCCTACTGACTGACAGGTTAATCCCCACCTATTAACACCACTTTTATAATAATTGAAGCCTAAATGCTAAAGCCAGAGATGAAAAGCTAACGTTGAGCTACAAATGAACTACATCACACTTGTATGACTTATTGTAACCACCGCTAGGCTAAAGCGGGCAATGTTCAGTGTGATGACGTTTAGTGGTCTCATTATGTCACTTGTTAGAAACCCCTGTTTTTTTATTAATCTAAACAAAAAAATAAAACATTTAAAAACCGTTGACTTTCAAATGAGGGAACAGGATTTGCCATAATGCTACTTCATTTCTGGGTTTTAGGACTCATTCCTTCCCCACTCTGTTAAGGGCCATATACAGGAAGACCGCTGATAACACCATGAATTTGGAATCACTTGCAACTACTATTCAATTTCATGGTCCTATTCACAAACAATATTTTACTAATGATAATACAGCACAGAACATCTGCTTGCAACAAGTCATCTGGTATAAAAGGGCTTGAAGCCAATGCATCAGTCAGGTTGAGACTACACAACACAACACAGAGTGAAATGGGGTCGGACTCGGCCCATTTATCTTTTCTCATTTCTTTGTGCCAATATATGCCTCTGTGCCGCAGAACAAACAGGTGCACATTAATGTTAATATAAACTTATTTAAAGAGTTTTTGATACATTTGAAACATTTTTGAGTTTGTTTAATAATACATGCAGCAATCTCACCCAGTAGAGATGATGTATGTGTCTCCCTATAGGTTACTGAGAGATGCACGGAAAATCTTTATCAGTATCAAAACAATGTTGTACCTTTCTGCTTTGTGTGATACTAACTTCAGAAATAAAGGACATGTTTTATATTAATTATGTTTTTATTTTAAAGACATTCTCAACTTTTAATCTCGTCTGGTTTTACTTCCTGTTTTACTTCACATACACACCTCTTCTGAATCAGTCGTTAGTCTTCCAAGCCAATCAGCTCCTTCCTGTTCCCGGTGTTTTCCCTGCCTTTTTGATGGTGGATTTCTAATGTTATACGGAGACGATACGATATCAGTTGAATCCGCTAACGTTCTCTATCGTATAGACCAGGGCAGGGTTTCCGTTAGACGGTAATTACTGGTTTTTAGCTGGTAAAATTTAATAAAAACCTGCTGGTCAAAATGTCCGATACTCCGATTGATTGGCCGCCGGTCATTATCGGCCGATATTCACTCTTAACAGTTTGATCGATGCTCTCTATAAAGGCCGATCAGGAGAGCTGGATCTGATCGATATGGACATAAACGCGAGTGAAGTATAACCGGACGCGCGAGAGAGATCAGATCAGCTGCTGAGTGAGGGAGACAGCAGCTCTGCATGATCACCTGAAGCCCCGCCCACTGTTTAGCGCGCTGCATGAGAAACTGACGGGCTGGCAGGAGAGAGAGAGGGAGGGAGGGAGGAAAAATTCAAAGTTAATTTAAACTTTTGAATAATGTACTTCATCTACTACAAGTAGTTTGTTTGAATGTAATAATTATGTTGTTTGTTGTTTGTGGAATCATTTATTGAAAAATGAATCTGAATTTTTCGATCTGTTAAGATTATAAACTGAAGGAATATAAAAATTACTCCCATTAACTGAGTTTTAAACATCAGCATATCTGCTCAGAGTCCGGTTATGACCTGCTAACGGAAACTCTGCTACACAATTCTAATTCTTATTGAAACATGACCGGTAAGTTTCAAATTTGTGCGGTAAAATAAATTGTGTCCGGACATTTGACCGGCGAGAAAAAATCCTGGCAGAAACCCTGGACCAGGGGTGTCAAACTCAATTTCACCGCGGGCACATTAGCATTATGGTTGCACAGTTGTAACTATATAAATATATAATATATATATATAAAATAATGTATTATATTACACTATTGCCTCTGAATTGGATTATTATTGGATAGGATAATAACTTAGTAATTAACTATCAACTACGTCTGAAAGCAGAAGTCCAGGGCAAATAATTGCAAGTCTCTTCAGTGTGCATGTCACAAAACGAGATGCATTGTGGGACATGTAGTCTATGGGCAATCTGCTTCTGTAAAGTCTCATGTAACCGTATAATAAACGTATTATATTCTTTGCAAGCTCTCGCGGGGCCACATAAAATGAAGTCGCAGGCCGGATTTGGCCCACGGGCCTTGAGTTTGACACCCCTGGTATAGACGGTTCGACCACGAGGCCGACACGGAAACGCGGATTCGGAGCCCAAATCCGATACCCTTTGATTATGGCTCCCAAAGTGTGTAGGTCTGAGGACGAAATGCTTGCAGCTCCGTGTGTACGCCCTATACGATCATTCCCTGAAAACGATGACGCCATAGCCCCGCCTCTCCCCACCTCCCCTGCTCACCCCCGTGTCACCCGCGTCATTGCTGATGCGTTTCGCCAACAACAAGAACATCAACAAGAATGGCGGATCACAGAGTTGCGTTCATGCTCCAGACGCTACTGACCATGGTACAGTTTGTGCAACATTTACAGCTCCTCTACCACAACCATCAGCAGCAATAATAATAATTATAATAATAATAATAATAATAATAATCGTCATCGGTCTTCTTCGCTGTTTTTGGTGTGTTTTGTGGCGGAAGTACAGCGCCACTTACAGGCCCGGCATATATACTACAGCGTCTCCAGCAGGTCGAGCGGTCTCGTGTGGACGGACACGTTTCTTGAGCCGATTCCGTGTGGATGGAAGACTTCTTTGATATCAAATTCGGTTCGTTTTCGTCTCGTCTCCGAAAATGGGGCCTAAATGTCATCTCACTCCAGTCCTTTGCAGTGTTGAGCAAGTTACTTCCAAAATGTGATACAGTACATATTACTTATTACTGTCTTCTTTAAGTAATAAGTTACATTACAATATTACTGTCTCTGAAATGTAATGAGTTACTCTACTTTTATATTACTTTTGAGTTACTTTCACCAAAATAACCGCAAAAGAATGGCTAGGTATTTTAAATGCTAAGATGTAGTTTAGTGCAGCTCATTATTTCACGATCTGTCTGTGTTGTGTTTTTTCTTGTTTAGATCTGTCTTTTGTTTTCTGTCTGCGTTGTGTTTTGTCTTGTTTAGATCTGTCCTTGGTTTCCTTTCTGTGTGTGTTCCCTCCTACCTGTTCCCTCCTACCTGTTTACTTGATTGTGTTCACCTGAGGCCTGTACTACGAAGCTGGTTCAACCTAACCTGGATATGTTTGAGTTAGCCGGTTGGCCTAATCCAAAACATACGCGCTCTCGCTAAACGGTACTACGAAGCGGGTTATCAAGTGGATCGCTCAAGCCAGCCGTGCCCTATCTAGTTAGGTGCGCGTTCACATGAAAGGGGTGGTATTTGGAGCATTCGACCAATCACAAACATGGAGAAGCATACTGACAGCGCAGCGTCATACTTCCTGAATGAAAAGTCAACTATAATATTAGACATATATGAAGAAGTTAAACTTTAAACATCCATGACTTATACACTGTATCCAGGATAAAAGCCACATAGTTGCACCTGCAAGGTGAATACAGCTGGTAAAAGAAAAAGTGTTTGAATGCGTACTTTAACAGGTTTATGATATCACTGCCCCGTCTAAGACACGAGTGGATCTGACTTTAATTACATTTGTCTCGAGTGTTTCGTCAACTTAATATGTTGCTTAAAATAATACTTCTGCATACAGTATGTGACACTGTAGGCCTAAGTGTTGCACGGCCAGATACGGCTCAGCTGACTCAGATAAGTAAATATATTATACATTATGATGTGATATGCCGCGCACTGTACTTAATGTTACTCTGATCCGGTTACTTATGTTGTGGCAGATATTTAAGTAAGCTTTCTTAACGCTAATGTTTTAATAGTCAGATTGCTCTGAACATGGGAGGTGATATTCTATCAATGTTCACGTTCACACAGTCGGTGATTTTTGCCGGCCGTCTTTCCTGCAACGGCAGCTTTTCTGTATATCCTTTCTCCTGTAATATGACTTGATCGCTTTAAACTCCGCACACTGAGCTCTGATTGGTCAGCAGGCAGTGCTTTCACTGAGTTGAGCTCTTAGCTATGGCAAGCCATTTGAGTATTTATTCCACATCCTTGATATCAGACGGCAGCTACGGGGCAGGTTAGCCGCACAACATAAGTTACCATGGAGATCGAGCCTGCTAAAAAGAGAACCAGCTTCGTAGGACCGGAAACCCAGAGTTTTCTCTTAAGTTAGCCGGCTAAGCAAAAATCCTGCTTCGTAGTATACCCCCCTGGTGCCCCTGTGTTTTCTCCTCCCTCCTCACCTGTCTCTTGTTTCGTTGATTCGTCTTGTGTGTATTTAAGTTCTGTTTTTGCTGTCTGTCTTTTTTGGTTCCTCGTTTGTCTGAGACTGTGTTCTCATGGTTGTGTTCTGTTTTTTGTCACCTACGCCTTGAAATAAAGGTATTTTTCTCTGTTCAACCTGCATTTGGGCCCTGCCTGTTTCGGTAACTTTAACACTAGTGATGATGGCGAGATGAAGCCTTATGAAGCTTTGAAGCTTTCCAGCCAATTGGTTCGCAAAAGGGTTCATCTCATGAAGCTTCATCATGGGCTTCATTTGAACACAAACCCCCTGTTGGTCAAAGTGTATAAAACAGGCAGATTGGACATCTCAACAGTGTGCTTTATCTCATACCGAGTTCCCAATGAGTAAAGCCTTAGAATAACTCTAAACAACGAACATAAAATCATATGCTCATGTTAACAATATTGTTTTTATTCCAGTTGATTGTGATTGAAAAGCCTAAGGAGGCTGGTAAACGGACGAAGGTACGTTTTAACCGTTTGTTTTTTCGTTCTAATTGAAAAAAAAAAAAAAGCAGAAACGGGTCTTTTTTTTGTTTTTCAATTTTGCCCCAAAATGAAAAAACGGAAATTCAGCTCCTTTTTTCGTTTTTCTGTTCTTACTGTTAAAACAAGTATACCACTCAATGTTTCGTTTCCATAAGTGGGTGTGTCTCCAGCACCTCCTTGCTTCTGATTGGCTAGGGTGCCCTATGCTTGCGTTGTACTCTTCAAAAATAAAGGTTCTACGTCTTTGCCTTTAGACTGCGTTACAAATATACGTATATTATTATATTCATACATACAAGTACAAGTCTGTCCGTATGTCTGTCTTTCTATGTATATGTCTGTCTCGATGTCTTTCTATCTCGATGTCTGTCTGTCTGTCTTTCTGTGACTATATTTTAGAGTTTAAAGCGTAGCCACTTTTACTCCACTACATGTATTTAAAACCTTTAGTAACTTTACAGATTTGGATTAATTATGTGAAATGTAATCAACACTTAAATCAGACTTTAGTTCCACCTGGAGTAAATTCACAAGCTACCCTGCAGTATACAAAGTCATTCAAACTAGCTGCACCTTTACCAGCTTTGAGAACACTTTCATGATCAATCATTATAAAACATACCATATATATTATTCTGAAATGGACCAATCTGCACAACGACTACTTTTACTGTCGCTACTTTCACTATATTTTGATGATAATACTTTTCTACTTTCACTTGAGGAACATTTTGAATGCAGGACTTTTACTGTAACAGAGTATTCCTACACTCTGGTACTTCTACTTTTACTCAAGTACAAGATCTGAGTACTTTACTTTTACTCAAGTACAAGATCTGAGTACTTCTACTTTTACTCAAGTACAAGACCTGAGTACTTCTACTTTCACTCAAGTACAACATCTGAGTACTTCTACTTTTACTCAAGTACAAGATCTGAGTACTTCTACTTTTACTCAAGTACAATATCTGATTACTTCTACTCAAGTACAAGACCTGAGTAATTCTACTTCTACTCAAGTACAAGACTTGAGTACTTCTACTTTTACTCAAGTACAAGATCTGAGTACTTCTACTTTTACTCAAGCGCAAGATCTGAGTACTTTACTTTTACTCAAGTACAAGATCTGAGTACTTCTACTTTTACTCAAGTACAAGACCTGAGTACTTCTACTTTCACTCAAGTACAACATCTGAGTACTTCTACTTTTACTCAAGTACAAGATCTGAGTACTTCTACTTTTACTCAAGTACAATATCTGATTACTTCTACTCAAGTACAAGACCTGAGTACTTCTACTTTTACTCAAGTACAAGATCTGAGTACTTCTACTTTTACTCAAGTACAAGATCTGAGTACTTCTACTTTTACTGAAGTACAATATCTGAGTACTTCTACTTTTACTGAAGTACAAGATCTGAGTACTTCTACTTTTACTCAAGTACAAGATCTGAGTACTTCTACTTTTACTCAAGTACAAGACCTGAGTACTTAGACAACTTCTGATTAATGGTTGATTTCCAAATGTTCTGTTGGTGCGTGGATGATAAAATAATAGTGTTTGATTGTATTGCCTTACGTATGCAGCTATTTGCCTGTGTTTAGAAACATAATTAAACATACCATGGACACACATTCAAACAATTTTCCATTTATTAAACATTGCAGATGAACAATTAACATACAGCTAAAGAAAACTACAACAATAATTTTCTGTATGATAATATCATGGAACCTGGAATTTGAACACACACCACTTAACAATAAACAATAAACTTAACAATAAACTTAACAATAAACGACTGAACTGCTGTCCACTTTAGGGTAGGGCTCTTAAAGCATCCAGTGCTGCAGACAGTCCAGCAACCTGGGTATACACTGGCTCCTGATCCCTGCACTTATGGCATTGGGGAGATGTTATCCTCCACTCCTCCACACAGAGCCTGCATCCCACGATGCTTCGGCAGCAGGAGGAAAACATGGGCCCAGTCATTGTGTCTTTAAAAAGAAAAAAGACAGGTTTTTAAAGATATGCTGATAGTTACTGATTGATGTCATGGACTGTATTTCTGAAGCATGCACTCAAACTGAGAAAGATACTGTTCAGAAATAGATTTGAAAAGATTAACTTAGAATAATATGAAAATCCGGCACCTATACGTTTTATTTTTTAAATACTGTTTGTTACACTGAGCATTATTCAAAGAGAAGATGAAAACAATACCTCTGCAGATCAAACAGCTAAATGCCTGTTTGACTTCTGGCCTTGGTACTACCAAGTCCTGGCTGGCTGCCACTATGTCAGAAATCTTCCTGGTGACTTCTTCCAGGCCTTGGGATGCATCCAGCAGTTCCTCCACCTTGTTGCTCAGTGTGTGGACTTCAGATAGCTCATTTCTGTTTTTGTCACATTTTGAAAATAGTTTAAGTATTAGCAGTCATTTAAGATTTTTTCTTCATTTTATTAGAGATTAAAGAAAGTTATGTATTCCATGGCAAATTAGATTATGCTAAATAAACAAGAAATTACATTTAAAGGATATTGTTTATAAATGCTGATTGTAGAACGGATGTTGACTGTGACTCTTCATACCATGTGCTGACCCACAGAGTACTGAGGTGTGCTACAGTGAAGCCCATGCTTATGCATGTCTGCCCCAGATGGCAAACGTATATAGCCCTTGAGCTGCAAAAATGCTAAATGGCCAGAAAGCAGCCTTTTTCAAATAATGAGAGGGTTTTGCCAGTCTTTTGTTAGCGAGTAAAATAAAGTGAAATGCTGCATATCGTGACCCTTCAGTTTGAGTGCTAGCCCTTCTTTACACATTACATTATTATCCCTATTGATAGATCAGTTCAACCTTCTCCAGACAAAATCAGTTTTGTTATACAACCACACCTGCTTCTTGAGCCTCTTCGACGCCATTGCCTGAAAGCAGAGCTCTCAACAGCATGGATCTTTCTTGCATTCGGCTTCCAGTACAAAGACCCTTTATGAGAGAAATAAAGAGTAAAGACACGTGAAAATAAAATGTTAAAAGGGGCACATTGTTGTACTGATAGCACTTTCAGACCATTATCTTTTGCACAAATGAAAATGAAATATAGAATAATTATATTTACCAATTGTCCCTTCAGACTCAACGATTTCATTCCCAACGGTATCTGTAAGGATGTACTCCTCACTGTCTCCCATGGCCACATTCACTTTTCCTGTGATCAGTGGAACGCTTGCCTCTGATTCAACAAATCTGATCATGACCACCCTTGTGGAAACAATCTTTCCATCCATTATTTCTGACACATGTATTGACCTGTAATGCAAAAAGAACAGTGACACACATTTAGTTAGCAACATGGACTAAAACGTAACATTCTAAAGCATGCCAACGTATGAAATGGGCCTCTCATTACCTTTGAAATGACCGAGGGGTGCTAATTGATCTAGTCAACTGACTCATGTTTGCAGTAGACATTGGCTGACTATGACGAAAAGCAAACGGCCGTGACTCAGCTGGCTCTGTCTGGATCCTTTGAGTCTCCCCAGGTTTTTCCCCATGAACCTCATAATGACCGTGATCAGAGAGGTCTAGGGAGCAGAAACACCCACTATCCAATGGAAAAACCGCAACGTTGGCGGCATCAGTGATGAAAAGGCTACCTGCGTTGACCTAAAAGAAAATAACAGGTTATATATATTTCACAATTTCCTTTTAAACAATCACTACATTGTTCTTTGTCTTTCCATGTGTGTCCTTGCATAATTTCTTCCTTTGTGTCGTTTCTTCAATGGTGGTAGTGGTTTATTAATTGTATTAAAAAAACATGCAGTTAGTAGTTAATCCTCAAGATTATTTGTATGCCTATATCAGACCTCAGTATCAATCTAAATGTCACTGATATAGTTTATAAATAAATGTCTTGCTGGACTGTACGACTAAATTGTCTCAGGGCTGTCACCAAGTAAATGCTGTTTTTAAGTTTCTTCTTGTTTCGCTTCTGCAAAGTTCAATTATAGTTATGCAGTTATTTGTGCAAAACAGTTCATATAAAATAATTATCATTGAATCTTTTCACATCTTTTCATGCCATGTCTATTTTGTGCACCAAATTAAGGATAACATCCGATAACATCCTAATAATATCCTTCCCCATTTACAATGTGATATCTAAATATTGTTTTGTTTTTAAATTCAATGATTAACTGACTCTCTCGTCCAGACGACTCGTAGCTTTATTGCTATTGAAACAAGGTTAGCTTGTTACACGTTAACACACCATGTGCCTGTTCAATCAATAATTAATCACGGATCTCTTAAAAATACCTGAAAAATGCAGCTGATTCTGTCGACGCGCATGTCGTCTATTTTAAGAGTAACTCGCTGGCTGCCTCTGAAAAGAAAGTATGACTCCATCTCCGTGTTTATTGTTAACAATATATTTCTATCGCTGTGTCCGATAAAAGATGGTTATACTGATCAAAATATATCCGATCATCTCCAGTATGAATGTGGCTTAACAAAAGGGTCAAAGCTCTCAAGTCTCACGCATTTGGCGTGAGACACACGCATTTCACTCCATTCACACGCTCACACGCCACACCTTGTATTTCTCACGCAGAGATTTCTTTCCAGGGTACCATCACCAAACTAGGCTTGTGTGAGACGCGTGCACTCCACTAGCACCCCCCCCCCCCCCCCCCGTTGACATTCGCGATACAGAGGGCTGAAAAATGCGGCTGATTCTCTATTTTAAGAGTAACTCGCTGGCTGCCTCTGAAAAGAAAGTATGACTCCATCTCCGTGTTTATTGTTAACAATATATTGCTATCGCCGTGTCCGACAAGTCGTTCTTGGCGGTAATGTGTGCATTACACAGGGTGCATTTACGGCATGGTGCCGTAAGTGTACCATCAATTTACACCAGGAATGCTGTGCGCATGACAGGAAAGTTTGATCGCGGGAAATATAGTCACCCTCCTTATTAATAATAATGGAGTCCAGTTGGTTGGCCTACAGAGAAGTTATACAAAGTATGATAAAATATGGTTATACTGATCAAAATATATCCGATCATCTCCAGTATGAATGTGGCTTAACAAAAGGGTTCTCCCAAACAAATATCCGTCGCTTTTTTACCCAAAATGGTATAGGCAGAGAGCGAGTGCACGATTCCCAACTGGAAGTAGAGGTTGCTAAAGCAGCTGTTGAGTTGAGGTAGGACTATGGCTTAATTCAGTGATGTAAAGTAATTACGTAGATTTACTCAAGTACTGTACTTATTACTTCATAGTAATAGAGTGGTGTAGTGAAGCGTCCTAAAACCCGGAAGTAAGTTCCTTCTGGTTCCCTCGACAAAAAAGCTATGCAATTTTGCCATAGGATTTTGGAAAATAGCTCGAAATAATGTCTGCGGTTGACACACATTTAAGAGACGGAACACGGTTTGTTCAGTCGGATAATCTCCACATGTCTACCCTACTTTTATAATTTTATAATCATAAATCGAATCGAAAGATTTATGATTTTAGGACGTGTCACTGCACGACTCTATAGCCTACTGTTGGGCTTCGGAATGCTGGGAGGAGTAAATGACCAGAAAGAATCCAAGAAACTTCTTGTAAAATTGACAGGGTTTTAATTATAGTAAACATGACGTTCCTCTGAGGCTGCGACGGGAGAGGGGCTGTATAAACGTTTCAGCTCCGATTTTAAACTCTGGTACTTCCAGTCTTCTCCCATTGGTTGGCGGCGTCATATTCCGTTGCCCTCTATTGACGTAGCTAAACATCCATTCATAAGCATTTAAATAGCTATATACATGATAGTTAACCATATAGTAACAGTTGATATGTTAGCATCGATGAGTGGCAGTTGGAGACGGTGTGTTTAGTATGTAACTACATGCGTTTTTATCCATCTCTTCACTAATGCTGCTTGATATGCTACATCCAGCGCCGTATAGACTGAGAGTTACGTCATCTCCGTTCACTCCAATGGACAACTTTTTTACAGCAATGGCGGATCGTGGAGCCTCTCAATCGTTCCCCGGAAGTTAGCGCCAAGGCTAGCAGAGCTGTAGAGTTGCAGCATAATAGACCGTTCGTGACGGACTTTTAAAGGTAAGAAGAAGTTTAAAGATTTATATTGCGGATATTATCAGTACATCTGATTCAAATTAACATGTGTATTAAAGGATGTCAGTGGATTATCCCTAAATTAGTAGATTTAGGGAACGTTTACAGATAACAGATAAAGCTAGGATTCCGGATCAAGTTAGCAACACACGTTGAACAGCCTTTTAATTGTAAATTCCGTTCTCTTAATGTCATTTCGTCCAACGTTGTTGAATTAGAGAAGAGGGTCTTCTAAAAGGGATTGTATGCGGGGGTGGAGGGAGTTAAATATTAGATAAATATAACTTTGGTGCGTGTAAGAGTGAGTGTTTTTAGCAGAGCCATATTGTGTCCTTGTGGTTATGTTG
Source organism: Notothenia rossii (assembly GCF_949606895.1). Taxonomy (NCBI): domain Eukaryota; kingdom Metazoa; phylum Chordata; class Actinopteri; order Perciformes; family Nototheniidae; genus Notothenia; species Notothenia rossii. Next base: position 58,521,331 of record NC_136901.1, on the reverse strand, counting down.
ATTATTACCTGTCTGTATAATGTTGCAGCTCAGCTGATTTTGGATTGATGGCAAAGGGAGAGGGACTTAAGTGAGAGTGAAAACACAAGGTAAGTTTAATACTACTGTTTTATATAAGTAAGTATACTAAACATGTATTCTATCACTGTATTATATAAGTAATCGTGTTAGTAACCTACTGTATGGCAGGTGGAGGGGCAGTGATGTTACAGGTGGAGGAGCAAAACTGCAAGACTGCAAACTCACAAGACAGAGAAATCAAAGTTTGTTCTCCAGAGAAGAGGTTGATTTCACTTCATTTATTTCATATTTTCTAAAGATGTGGAAATGGCAACAAAAAAAAACTTGAGAGCTGCAACCAAGACAACTGTAACAACATGAGTAGAGAGCCACCAAGGTTTTTCAAGTCCCTCTCTTACTCCATTTTGCCAACCCAAACTTCCAGGTACATGACGGGACACCTTGCTTGTTTTTGTTGTTTGCGCTCCTCTGGCTGGGTGCTGGCAGGTGGAGGGCATTGATGTTGGCAGGTGGAGGGGCAGTGATGTTACGGGTGGAGGGGCAGTGATGTTAGCTGTTACACACCAGGCTCAAACTCAACACATTGCATCCTTCTTTGCAGTGTCCTTAATCCTGGAAGGGGAATCTGCAATTCCTGCAGAGTTTTGTAACCCGTTGGTCCGCATGCAAAGCACATTTTTAAAGCCTTCTTAATTGTCTCATTGCTCCATTTCATCCCCTTTGTGGTGAGTCTGCCTAATGCCTTAGGTTGGTCTTTTTAAAACGTTTTCTTATATTTGTTGTCCCTAATTTTCATTGTTTTCTTGAGAGCTGCATTTTCCTTCCTGATTTTTATTAGTGCAGACTTTGCTTTTTTGGTGATTCCTTCTTGGCTCTTTAATTTTCTCTTTAATTTTTTTAATAGATCTGTTTGACTGGCTGCTGGTTCCCTCGTATGCTGACTGGCTGCTGGTTCCCTTGTATGCTGACTGGCTGCTGATTCCCTTGTATGCTGACTGGCTGCTGGTTCCCTCGTATGCTGACTGGCTGCTGGCTGAGTGGGTGGTGTCCACCCTCCCTGTCTCTCCTCACTAGCCATGTCCTCTCTTTCTTCACCCTCACTTTCCTTTCTCTCAGTCTCCTCATCCCTTCTTCCCTCAATCTTTGAGACTAATGTAAGTAGAAGACATGGCACTGTAGATTTTCGAACATTTAAAATATTATACCACTTAAAAATAAGAAATATGACTTTTGTTACTAAGAGTTCATACTTATTATACCTGTGTCACCTTTCACACTATAGCTGTGATCATGAGCTATGGGCTTTGTAGATACAGGTCCCGGGGTCAATCGTGATGCAGGGGCCCTTCTCTTTTTGACCACAGGGCGATGCACGAAGACGGTGGGTATAGCCTCTGCTCTCAGCCTAGTCTTGCCCTTTTTTGTTTTGACAAACTGGTCTGCATCAAAATGTGCCTGCGGAGTGACTTGAGGTTACTTCACACACAGAACAACTCAGTTTTGTCTGCCCACATACATATTCCATAGTGGTTGAATACACAGTATTAGGAAACACTTTATACTTACTGGACATGTTATACTCATTACATACTGTATATAAAATATGACCAAGAATGTGAGACAACTTTATAGAAATTCATATCACATCTGTTACTGATGCCATTTGTCATACTTTGTTAAACTCACAAATAATAAAGTTCCATAACTTCAGTTAGGAACAAAGACCACACCTTATCTCCCCAAGGCAATTTCCCATCCAATAGGTGTGCTATATAGGTGTGTATAACCCTTTCTCCTGTCTGTTACTCCCTCTTTCAGCACAAGAACCAGAGGGGGATTCAATGGAGCCTGAATACCTGTACTGAGACCCTCACCCTGCACCCTGAGTCTCAACTCTGTGTTTTTCAAGCCTTTCCCTGTTTTTTTGTATTAAACAAAACATTAAGCTTTCCCAATGGTGTGGTCTTCGTTTTGTGAAAAAGTGCAAATGCGGTGTTTGTATATAATATCCTCACATATTTTTTTGCTGTTGGTCGTGAAATTGCTCCTGCTGACTTGAGCCAGCCATTTTTTCCTCCGCTCTGTGTCAGTGGGGAAGCCGTACATTCGTACTCCTTTCTCGGAGCGATTTGAGCATCCCCAGGCAGCACAGCAAACCATGGTGGCGACTAGGAGGCAGCACAGCAAACCAGGACAACATGGAGGAAAAGGCACAGACAAACTGCATGATATGCTATTCAATGTTTATTGAATTACATGTATTTGCAATGGATGTTCCTAAAACAACACATTTAACATCATCATCATCATCATGCTGCTGCTGCTGCTGCTGTTAGTCCTTTGATAGTCACCTGTCGGTCTCCTGTCCTTTCTGAAAGCCATAAAGATGACATTAGTCATTTAGATAACTTGTGTCCTCAATTACCATGGGATTACTGAAACTACCATGAATTTAAGAAAATGGTAGAAATTAATCTAATCTGAATTTTGAAGCATTCCTTTAGATCCCCTCCCTCTAAATATATCAATAAACATTAGAAAGTGATGCTCCTGACTACCATACAAGTTTAAGAAGATAATATTGGTTTTAAAGAATTCAAAGCTATAAACAGCAACAGGCTCTTTAACCAAGGCACTGTTAGCCTAACATGTAAACTAGTTGTTCACACTAATCCTAATATTATCACTTAATATTAGCAAATTCTATTTTATTTTTTAAAACATATTGATGTAAATACATACACATATCGATTTGTTTTATAAATATTGCAAATCAAAACCTTTATTCACTAATAATTACCAAAAATCGTAGTTCTATCTCCTGTTATCAATGCATTCACATTGCCTGCCATGAACTTCCGGGGAACGATCCTCGTCTGCATGAACCACGTGACGATAACCGTTTTTGGACTTCCGCTGTCGTAACTCTTCTATCTATACGGCGCTGGCTACATCCTACTGTGAATGCTAAAAACAATGCAACTTCCGGTTCCGGAAGCTACTACCCCCGATATTTGTCCGTGGGGGAACAATACATCAGTGGACTAAAGTTCCGGTTTAATATGTATATTGATTATTCTCACAATACAAACAAATGTAACGAGCCCTGAATTATGGGTTTTCTTTGAGACGTAGGAGCTGAGTTGAGGCTTAAAAATGATGTGACAGAAATACTCACAAATAACTTTGGACATAATTGTGTAAATAATAATGAGATAACTATTCTGGGGTTTTTTGGTTTCAATTAGAACTAAAAAACAAACAGTTAAAACGTACCTTGGTCCTATTTAGTTTTAGTTTTGTGTTTACAAATTCAGACTGGACCAACATATGGAAGAAAAATGATGACTGGTTACCTGGTCTCAAAAGGAATCCGAGCATCAGAGGGGCGTGTTGGCCGTGTCCTCAGAGAAACTAACCAGCCATATCATGCAGATCGGTATCGTGTAGGTATTATTAAAAAACATCTAGATGTTCCTGTATTGTACATTGCTGTGAACATATTGTGAGAACAATAACATTGTGTTTAATTCCTCAGAGATTAAGGAATTTAAATCCAGTGCCATACAGTGCAGAGTACATGGGTCACAAACTGCACATTGACCAAAACGAGAAACTGGTGATGTATGGGGTGACCCACGTCCTTGCCGTGGACAGATTCTCCAGCAACATTGTAAGCCACTCCACCATGCCAGTGAAAAACAACCTGACCATATATCAAGAGGTTTACCAGTAAGTTTCAGTGCCCTGTTTCTGTTATAATAATATAATAATAACCTAATAAAAAGGTTGCAAACAGCAGACAGTAAATAATTTAGTAAACGTTTAGCTAAATAAAAACACAATGGCTAAATGTAGCTTTATTTGAACAGTTTTATTTGGGAAAAATATTGTAAATCGAAAACTACTGACAGGTAACCACTGTATATTGTACGTTACTTGGTAATTGATTGATGAGATCAAAATGTTAACTGCGTACAAAATTCGCTTTAGCAATGCTTAGGTTGTAACAACAAACATGAAATTCTGTTACATGTCATAAGACTTTTGTATTGCTGTTTTGCAGGAGTGCTGTCCTACGATATGGAATGTGGGACCAAATCCGAGTAGACCATGGAAAAGAATTCTACTTGACTCTTTTCATGCAGGAGAAATTGGCAGACTACCGGAATAACACAGGCAGACAGCCATACATGCAAACAAAGTCAACACAGGCGAGTTGTTTTTTTATCTGAATTGCAATCAACGTGTTCATACATTACATTACATGTCACTTGTTAGACGCTTTTATCCAAAGCGACTTACATTCTCAATACTGTGGACAATCCCCACAGGAGCAATTTTTGTGTTTTATTCCTCACTTTATCTGCTGTAATCATGTAAATTACCCTGTGGTGAGACAAATAAAAATATTTCTGATCTCATTCCATTATTCACCCAACTGCTCGCTGATAAAGCTGTCAATAGACCCATGGCGTTCACTAAACTTCTCTAGGGGACTGCTAGCTTTTTCCTATGACATAGGAGAGATACACAGTACTTTTGAACTGGATACAACAGGAAATGGATAAAATACAAAGCCGGAAATTGGGAAAGAAATTGGGAAATGAACAATGGGAAATTACAATGTGCTCTCTACATTTGACTCTTCTCATTTTTGTTTACTTTAAATTACAGAATCATATTATAGAAAAGATGTGGCCAGAGGTAAACAACAGGGTAAACTACCCTCTGAAAGGCGCACTCAACCACCTTGTTGACCAGGAGGAACTAAACCTCGAAGACAACATCACACGATATTGTGTGTCCACTCTTACCTGTCAGGTAGCCAAAATTGGACTTGACCGGATGGTGCAGTCCTGGAATGCACACAGAATCCAAGGTTTTTATAGCAGTTTTCAGCATGTTACTTAAGCCCCATAACAAATGACCTTCTTTATGCATTTTTATAAGTTGTACTTATATCCTACATTTGTTTCTCTCTGTATCCCCTTTTTTACACTAGGTTGATGGAAATGTTTAAATGTGGCATGTATATATTACAATATTTCAATAATTGTCTGAGTAAAGACATATCTACTATCTAGTTTATAGATTGCTCTTATTGCATGAAACATATATATCTGGTAAGTACATAAACAGTCAAATTAAAAACATGCTTTTTAAAGTTTGTAAGAAGTGTACTAATAGCACAGGCTATGAGGTTCATTGATATGCATGATATGTAACATTACACTAACAATGGCCATTTATTTGTGTTTTTTTTTTAAGGTAAGGGTATCCCAGATCAACTTGCTCATGGTGGGTGCCCAAAGAGACTGCCTGCAGATCTTTTGCCTAAAGCTACAGATACTGCAGACTGCTATCATCAGGACGTGGGGTCCTCTCTGACAAGAGTGTCACTGTTTGGGAGAAACCCATTTGCCACTGTGGAGCACCAGACAGCAGCTGAACAAGAATTTGCAAGGAACTATGCGGACATTGCTGAACTCTTTGAGCGTGCCATTCATAACGAGCCAGCACCATTCCAAAACGGGATAAAGGATCTCATAGGCATTGTAAGAAGATATGTGTAAAGGCAAGTGATCAGGAACCAGTTTATACCCAGGATGCTGGACTGTCTGCAGCACTGGATGCTTTAAGGGCCCTACCCTAAAGTGGACAGCAGTTCAGTCGTTTATTGTTAAGTTTATTGTTTATTGTTAAGTGGTGTGTGTTCAAATTCCAGGTTCCATGATATTATCATACAGAAAATTATTGTTGTAGTTTTCTTTAGCTATAGGCCTATGAATAATTGTTCATCTGCAATGTTTAATAAATGGAAAATAGTTTGAATGTGTGTCCATGGTATGTTTAATTATGTTTCTAAACACAGGCAAATAGCTGCATACGTAAGGCAATACAATCAAACACTATTATTTTATCATCCACGCACCAACAGAACATTTGGAAATCAACCATTAATCAGAAGTTGTCGAAGTAATTAGATCTTGTACTTGAGTAAAAGTAGAAGTACTCAGATCTTGTACTTGAGTAAAAGTAAAAGTACTCAGATCTTGTACTTGAGTAAAAGTAGAAGTAATCAGATATTGTACTTGAGTAGAAGTACTCAGATGTTGTACTTGAGTGAAAGTAGAAGTACTCAGGTCTTGTACTTGAGTAAAAGTAGAAGTACTCAGATCTTGTACTTGAGTAAAAGTAGAAGTACTCAGATCTTGTACTTGAGTAAAAGTAGAAGTACTCAGATCTTGTACTTCAGTAAAAGTAGAAGTACTCAGATCTTGTACTTGAGTAAAAGTAGAAGTACTCAGATCTTGTACTTAATTAAAAGTAGAAGTACTCAGATCTTGTACTTGAGTAAAAGTAGAAGTACTCAGGTCTTGTACTTGAGTAGAAGTAATCAGATATTGTACTTGAGTAAAAGTAGAAGTACTCAGATCTTGTACTTGAGTAAAAGTAGAAGTACTCAGATGTTGTACTTGAGTGAAAGTAGAAGTACTCAGGTCTTGTACTTGAGTAAAAGTAGAAGTACCAGAGTGTAGGAATACTCTGTTACAGTAAAAGTCCTGCATTCAAAATGTTCCTCAAGTGAAAGTAGAAAAGTATTATCATCAAAATATAGTGAAAGTAGCGACAGTAAAAGTAGTCGTTGTGCAGATTGGTCCATTTCAGAATAATATATATGATATGTTTTATAATGATTGATCATGAAAGTGTTCTCAAAGCTGGTAAAGGTGCAGCTAGTTTGAATGACTTTGTACACTGCAGGGTAGCTTGTGAATTTACTCCAGGTGGAACTAAAGTCTGATTTAAGTGTTGATTACATTTCACATAATTAATCCAAATCTGTAAAGTTACTAAAGGTTTTAAATACATGTAGTGGAGTAAAAGTGGCTACGCTTTAAACTGTAAAATATAGTTACAGAAAGACAGACAGACAGACATCGAGATAGAAAGACATAGAGACAGACATATACATAGAAAGACAGACATACGGACAGACTTGTACTTGTATGTATGAATATAATAATATACGTATATTTGTAACGCAGTCTAAAGGCAAAGACGTAGAACCTTTATTTTGAAGAGTACAACGCAAGCATAGGGCACCCTAGCCAATCAGAAGCAAGGAGGCGCTGGAGACACACCCACTTATGGAAACGAAACATTGAGTGGGATACTTGTTTTAACAGTAAGAAGAGAAAAACGAAAAAAGGAGCTGAATTTCCGTGTTTTCATTTTGGGGCAAAATTGAAAAACAAAAAAAAGACCCGTTTCTGCTTTTTTTTTTGTTTCAATTAGAATGAAAAAATAAACGGTTAAAACGTACCTTCGTCGACCATACACTGACCTTTTTTATTAGGTTTTTTCGTTATCCGTCTTTTGATTCAGACAACACAAATGGGAAAACGGCTTTGGTTTTCCGTTTTTTCTTTTTAAATCAAAAACGAAAAAACGGAAAAAGGCTGGTATTTTCGGTTTTTGGCTTTTGGTTCAAACGAAAAATCTAACTAACAAAACGTACACGGACCGTAAACATTGCAAAGAGGGATTTGTAATCCTTAATAATATTCATAAACTTAACCATGTTGTAGCCTGAGAAAGGCTAAACCATATCAAAGAATACATTTATTAACTACATTATCTAATTTAGCTGTAGCTTTTATAAACAACAAAAAATACTTATTGATGAGTCGTTGAACCAGGGACCCTACGGTCGTGAGTCAACTGCTTTCCAGCTGAGCCACAGCACACACGCTGAATCTCACTGAAAACACTCTAAGATATTTATTCCTGTATTTATTCATTCATGTTTTTATTCCATCATTTATTTATGCTTGTATCCATTTATACTTATGACATGTTCCGACCTCTATATAAGTGAGGGTCTGAGCTCTCTTAATTTCACCGTGTCACCAGCTGGCCCGGGTACAGGAGGGTAATATGGTTCTTATTATGTCACCATGGGTATTATGAGCATTGTGGTTCAACGGTTCAACTTCAACCGATCTGAATCGCTTCCTGAAGCAGTCACGTGATATCGTCAGGCAGCGAGGCTTCGTTTGTCATCGATGACGTCACTGGCCCAAAACGATACAAGCCTCGATACATGCTTCACAAAAAGCTTTGGGGATTACTCGACACACGCTCCGAAGCCTCGGCGCAATACCTAACATCACTACTTAACACATTATACATCTAGTGAAGGGCAATGTGGTATAGCCAGTGTATGGGCATAGATATGTCTCATAATTATTTGTGTGAACATAAAAATCATTTGTGTGTAAATATGTGATTTGGAAATGTAAAACACCATCCACAAATGCATTTAAAAGATTTGCAAACTCATAAATAAATTTGCAAGTGTAAAACGGATCTGCAAATACGCTAAATATTTTCACAAATAAAAAAAAGATCTGTGAATATCTCTTTAACATTTACAACTTTCGATCAGGCATTTGTGAATCCATTTTGTATTTGTCGACCAAAAATGCGCTTGCGGATCTCAAATCTCTGCTCGTGGATCTCACATTTCTGCTTGTGGATCGTCTTTTTACACACACGGAATTTTGAGACATTTCCGCAGGTCTCGGCTAAAATCTACTCGTGTCACTCGTGTTATTTTCGGAAACCAGGTGATGGCCCGCTGATGACGACATTTCCGCATGATTTCAAATTAAGAGCATGATGGTTTGTTTAATGCTCTGTTTTTTTATTATAATGAACAGCGGAACGTTAGATGCATTCTTACTTAATCATCATCATCATCGTCATCGTCATCATCATGTTATAGTGATACAGTTAGTTTGTGTTAGTTTATTGGTTCAATATAGCATATATCGAGCACTTTCGTTGATGTTGAAGTACAGGCTATACGCCACTTTCGGGTCCCGGGGGAGCAGCTGGCAGCGAAGCAGCCCAAGATAAAACTCTTTCTTCATTGTTTTTTGTGTATTCAGTCAAGCGGGTCAAAGTTACAAAGCACTTCACATCTTATTAATCGGCCTAATTTTACCTTACCAGTGCAGTAATAAAGTAATCTGTAGAAAAGCACTGTATTTAGGTTAGCCTTCATAGTAAGGCTACATTAAATGTTATAATATTCATTGTGTCCTTTCTACTGTATATGCATATATTCCTGTCTATTGCTTTCATTTGTATTTAATGTTATTGTGTTTATACTTGTTTCCTCACATTTCACAATGTGGGATGAATGAAGTATCTATCTATATATGATATCTATCTATCTATCTATCTATCTATCTATCTATCTATCTATCTATCCGTCTATCTGTCCGTCTATCTATCCGTCTAACTATCTGTCTACCTTTCTATCTGTCTGTCTGTCTGTCTGTCTGTCTGTCTATCTGTCTGTCTGTCTGTCTGTCTGTCTGTCTGCCTACCTACCTACTAGTTGTTTTGTTAGGTTTTGTCATTGTATTGCTCTTTACCGGCACCTGCAGAGTACAGGACTTTACATTGTACTTACAATTTTACATTGTAACTTTGACCCGCTTGACTGAATACACAACAAACAATGAAGAAAGAGTTTTATCTGGACTGCTTCGCTGCCAGCTGCTCCCCCCGGGATCCGAAAGTGCCCCAGGCCTATAGCCTGTACTTCAACATCAACAAAAGTGCTCGATATGCTGTATTGAACCAATAAACTAACACAAACTAACTGTATCACTATAACATGAGGATGATGATGGTGGTGATGATGATGGTGATAAAGAATGCATCTAACGTTCCGCTGTTCATTTTAATAAAAAAACATGAGCACGAGTGACACGAGTAGATTTTAGCGGAGACCGGCGGAAAGTATGTTTCAAAATTCTGTGTTTGTAAAAAGACGATCCACAAGCAGAAATGTGAGATCTATGAGCAGAGATTTGAGATCCGCAAGCGCATTTTTGTTCGACAAATACAAATTGGATTCACAAATGCCTGATCGAAAGTTGTAAATGTTAAAGAGATATTCACAGATCTTTTTTTTATTTGTGAAAATATTTAGCGTATTTGCAGATCCGTTTTACACTTGGGTAGTAATATTCATCCCGCTTTCGTGTCATTAGTATGCATACAAAGTGACAGGTGCTGTGACAGGTCACACCTCTCCCTACTTATGCTAATGAGCTAAGTCCCGCCTCCCCTTTGATCGAGGTGTGAGATCTCAAGTAGGTGTGATATCCCAAGTAGGTGTGAGATCCGTCGATAGGAGGGGGGTGATGTGTATTCACAGGTGTGAAAAGCCCCCAATGTTGCGCCTTATGGTGTATAATAAAAAAAGTTTCAATCACATTAGTATGCATAAAAAGTGACAGGTGGGCCCACCCCCAAGTGTGTGTGTGTGTGTGTGTGTGTGTGTGTGTGTGTGTGAATCAGTCACGGATGTCTTCACATGGAGATGAAGACTCCTGTCTCTTAAAGACCGAGTGAAGTGTGCGCCTGTGCATGATCTGTTATGCTAATATGTATAGGAATGACCAAAATTGTCCATTGGAACCCATATCAAAAGATGTTGGAATAGCAATGAATTTGAGGAGATTTGAATTTGCCGCCTGGAAATCCGCAGTTGACCTCCGCCTTCGTGGGCGTGGCTTGCGATCTACTGCGTGACGTCACGAGATGATCGCCGCCGAAGTGTTTACATTCATCACAGTTTATTGTTTCTCTGTTTCAAAGTCGAATTTATCAAAGTTTTTGAGCGAGTATTTTAGTGGAAAGTGTGTCGGAGTCGACTGGAAGTGCTTGCCAATCGAGAAAACCTGACAATGGAGGCGTCAGTGAAGAAAACGGGAGGAAAAACACACGGGAAGCGATGCATTGCCGCTGGCTGTAGTAATGTCAAGTCTGCCGAAGTGGCGATGTTTCTGTTCCCAAAAGATGAAGGTGAGCCTGGCTGGTGTCATTGTTTCGTAGATTCGTTGATTGTTCATGACAAATAAAGGCCACTGGTCGATTCGAGAGAGAGAGAGAGAGAGAGAGAGAGAGAGAAAGAGAGACTGAGAGAGTTACAGGGTTGTTGTTAGCATCTGGTGCTAGCTCGGACCTAACGGAGATTAGCTGTTTCAAAAATAAGGAGAGGGAGAGTCGGCGGAGGCTCTTGATGGTGAAGCGGGCACAATGCCCGCACGAGCCGGGGTTGTCGATAGCCTCCTGGGCAGAGCCGGCCCGACCCATTAAGCGACATAAGCGGCCGCTTAGGGCCCCGCAGCCACTAAGGGGCCCCCTAGCAAAACAATTTTTTTTATTTTTTATTTAAAAAATAAATAAATCTCAGTACACCGTCGCCGTGATAAGTATGTTTAATTAATTGTGTTAATATGCCTAGATTGCCTACTCTCAAAGTAATGTATTATATTATTGAGTCAATAATATAATACATTAACCGTGCTTTACCTGAACCTCATCATGACACAAGAGAGGACGGCAGGATTGTAATTTCCCGTGTTCAGTGAATGCAACAGAGGCAAGACACCAGACCAACCAGAGAGTTGAATGGAAATAAACATCTGTCTTATTGGCTGACAGGTACCTATCATGTGAGCTGTGACAATGTTTAAAATAAACTGTCAGTCGGACTCAGAGTTTTTGAAGATGGACATAAGGAAACATTTTCTTAAAAAATACGACAATTCTCAAGTGGTGGCTCACACAACAACCCCAGAGCCACCACTTGAGCCAGGTAAACAAGGTATGTAAATGTCAGTAAACTTCCAAGTTATGCGAACATGTAAGCAAAGCATAAATTACAGCTACGTTGACGTTACTTTGAATCACGGGGGTAAGCTAAACCGTTAGCAAGTAGCTATAGCTAGCCAGATATATTAAATAAACACTTTGTCATATAATCTAAATGTATATTCCTATTGACAGCTAGTTTCTATGTTAACATTATATGATGGACAGCCAGAGAGAATAAATGAAAAAGAGTTATGAAATACTATATGAAAAAACAAGAATACAGTTTAAGTGATTTGTAAGATATCCATAAAGAAAAATCTGTTCACAGTTCTGTTTCATATGGGTGTTGAGATATGTATCCATAGATCTCTTAATTTTTCTCTCAAAGTGCACCAGATTGATGCTTTTAACTTCAATATTAAAAAAAAAATCTTCCCAGGGGAGCATGCCCACTAGAGGAGGTGAGGACCCCCTTAGAGGACGTTAGGTCCACGGTTTTTATATGCGTATTTATACAATATGTGTGCTTATGCTAACATCATAAGACAAAAGTTGGTTCCGTGTTGTGTGTAGTGAGAACGCGCTAGAGTGAGGGGGCCCCCAAGCCAAAGCTTGCTTAGGGCCCCCAAAAGTCTAGGGCCGGCCCTGCTCCTGGGCGTGTTCCAGCCCGAGGCAGGACGAGCAGACCTGGTGTGAGTCTGTGCCTGATATCTTCAACCCGCAGCCGCAGAGCCGAGCCTCCGAGTCCCTGACTCCTCTGGTGTGAGGGAGAGAAGCGTCCATCTCGTTCGCCGTGGTGACGGCGTGGAGAGGACCCGCTCGTAACAGGTACGTTGCTGAGAAAAAATCCTTTTCCACCTGTCGTTAATCCGGAGAAAAAACGACGGTGTAGAATTTTATTCTCAAAGAATATTAACTGGTGTGTTAATACCCTTTTTATCTTCCCCTCCTCTGGTGTGAGAGAGAAAAATAAAAAACCGTCCCTGCTACCTTGGTGTCGGTAGTGAGGAAAGGCAAGCTAGTAACAGGTGTGTTACCAGCTTGAAAAATCAAAACCTTACCTTTAATTCCGAAGAATGAAACGGCGAGGTAGATTGCAACACTAACTGGTGTGTTAGTATTAACAGTCTTCTTGCAGAAGTATATATAGAAGTAGCCGGCGAGCGCCCGTCGACCGAAGTTAGCTTGGATAGCTGGGTTCCGTCTGTGGACTGTGTGAGCTAGCCCGGCTACCAATATAGTTGTGTTTTCTGAAGCGAGAAGAGGTGTTTGTTTTATAATTTTAACTTGGAACTGTATATTGTTGAATTTTATGCAAAAGATCCAATAAAGTTAGACTATGTGCGCATGAAAATAATTTCTTGTTCTCGCCCCCTGATTATTTGATAGGTGGAATTATTCCCATAAACTGCAGATAAGCAGAAAAACAGGGCTGGTCACCCTCGCGTATGTTTTAATTCAATGACCAGAAAGTTCTAATTCTAGTTTAATAATACTCTAGCACATGACATGTACATAAGCTAATTATTTCCCAGAGGCTGAGCCCAAGCAGAGATTTTAAACAAGGCAAATCCCCCTCTCTCTCACACTTGTATCACTTTCCAAAGTCTCCGCCATGTTTACAATCACAACTGGGCCCATCTTGTGACGTCACAGCCTCTATCGTCTGCAACTTCCGGAAGGCTCAGACGGCCGTTATTATTAAAATTAATAATTAATACATAAATAAATAAATAAATAAATAATTAAAAAATATTTTAGCCATGAACAGGCAAAATGATATGTAAGGAATGAAACTGCCATTTAATTTTGGCGCAAAAACATGCACTTCACGGGCACTTTAACACCCAAGGTCCTGCAGTCGGCTGAGGCTGTAAAAGTATAGAAAAAGCAGGTAGGAGGGGGTTGAGAGGAGACTCTGGGGTGTCAATATATCCAGACCAAAATATGCGGATTCAGAGCTGATCAGAACACAGAAAGGCTGGGAAATTCTTTTTAGTTTTTGTCTACTATCTACATGTTTGTAATGTGTATGTACATATTTTCAATGCCATCTCTCTCTGTTTCTGCTGATGTGTAAAATATACAAAATAACGTTTTATATACTTACTCTCTTGTTAAAAGGCGATGAAGTTTGCAGCGTAAGCCAGCCATCAGTGTTCTAGTTTTAAGGCTTTGCATACCTCAAAGTGTGTCTAAAAGTATCTTGGCAAGAGAAAAAAAAAAGCCAAAATTCGCCTAGGCCATTAAAAAGAAACCGAATTCCACGTTTTACAAATGAACAGACACAAATACAGACTTGACTACTTGGCAGTTGATTAAAGCAGATGTGTCCTTTTTCATCTCTCAAAGGTTTGGGTCCTGTTCAACACTGGGTACAGAAATATATTCAATATACAGTCATTTGTACGTAAATATTTTTTAAGTTGTAAGCACTTAGAAATATACATTTGATTGCATTTAAAGTGGCTGTAGACAACTTATCATAATGAAGTAGTTGCTTGCACAAATTTGTAATGGATGTAAAATAAAGACGACATTAGCATTTAAATTGGCTCCCTATAAGACTCGCTTTCTCTATGAAATTATGTCTGGCTCTGAGTAGTGTTCTCCCTTTCACAATAAAAAGCCCAAACACAATACTTTCTGAATCACTGCAGGAAGTAATGTGCTAAAATGCAAATACAAATAGCTTACAGCAGCTCCCAATTAGTTGAACAATTGGAAAACCGCAATGACTGTGGAAACACCTACTGGCAAAGGATTGTGGATGCAAATTATGCAAAGAGGAAGAAAAAACATTATATCTAAAGCTATATAACACAATCTGCATATTGACAGTATGAGTACAACAAAAACAGTATGCATGTTGATGCAAACGACGATGTTCAGTAAACTATCAATCAAAATCGAAGGATCCAATGTATTTTTTAAATGGAGCAGAAATAGAACTAGTCTCCCAGTTCAAGTATATTGAACAGGGAGTCATATTGGACTCGCACTTGACTTTTTAAGAAACATATCCAGAAAGTATCCAATACCATTAAATTCAACTTGCAACATTTTAAACAAATTAGACCTTTTCTTAACTGTCAATGCTGCAAAGTCATACCTCCACTGTATGATTCTATCCCACATTGAATACTGTTTCACAAACTGGTCGTTTGCTTGTGCCACACACCTGAAACCCATAGAACAGCTGTTCAAGAGAGCTATCCAGGTGTTTGACAGAAAGCCACAGTCATACCACCACTGTACCATCCTTGAAAATCACAATTTCTTGAGTTTTTGACAATTTTATGTCTTTTAAAAGTATGTGTTTTTAAAAAAAAAATATTTACATGGGCTGGCCCCCCTCCCCTTGGGGGAATTCATCCACAGAAAACACACTGGACGCAGCACTAGGTCAGAAACCAAAGGAGACTGTGAAGTCCACCACAGACGGACCACCTTTGGACAAAATGTCCTCTCCATTAAAGGCAGCTCATTGTGAAATAGCCCCCCAACTGAGATACGGGATTGTCCCACTCTCAATAGTTTTAAAGGTCAACTTAAAGAATGGTTGAGCAACAAAACAGACGTGTAATCACCGCTAAATAAATGCACTTTAACACAGGGGTATCTCCTCTTGCACTTTTATGTAGCGCTTTTTATCTTATCCTGCACTTTATATATCATAGCTGCTACATTGTACTGCCATGTGGTAAATGCTTGTATGCTGCTCATGCTCTTTCTGCATATCATGTATTTATTTTTGCTGTATATATAAATGTCATGTTCTTATATGCTGTATGTGACGGGAATACAGATGGAAATGAGCTCAAAGCTAAAATCCGGCTCATTTACACTTGTAAGCATTATTTTTGTTTTAAAGTGTTCATCAATGTGCACTACGGTAGCCCTGAAGAAAATTAAACATTAAAATATGTTATCGATGTCCCCATTCCCAGTTTGTTTTGGGAATAATTGCGATGTTTACTATGTTTTGGTAGCTCTTAACAAAACAGAATTTTTGTAAAAGACTGCGACTCTAAAAGGCAAGTTTGTGATTTTAACACTGTTTCGATGAAACAATACATTATACAATATTACGACTTTTTGCCCTATTTTCAACACAATATACTTGTACCTTTTTGTTGTTGTTGTAGTTGTAGGGCTTCAAGATATGTTGCATGTCATGCATAAACACGGTGTCATCTTTTCCTTGAAACTGACGTGCTGCCCGTTTTACAAAACAAGTTATTTTTCTGCTTCTTCATCCTCTGATTTGTCCTCCCCCGTCCCTCTTCCTTCAGCCAGCACAACAAGAATAAAGGTGGATCTGTGAAATGAAACACCTCTTCCCAAAGCGTGACTTCCCTATTGAGAGCATGCGTCTTCGGCAGCAGGGTCTAAACCAATTGGCCAGATATACTAACATGCAGAACGTACGGTATGTTTGAAGACTAACCATTTATCCAGTTCAAGCTGTCTTTAAGATGTGACATTGCGCTTTGACTATTCCCCGTAAAATCGTTACAAACTATTACTTATTCTTAAATTTGACCTCTTGCTGCTTGGTTGAAAATGATAGATGAAAAATAACTTTAAAAAAAAAAGACTCAAACAGCGAGGGACATTATACTGGTGCAAAGCATCCAAAACTAAGGACCCCACTAAGACGACAGTTTGAAAACTAGCTATGGATCTGAGAAAAACCAAGTCTCCCCCCGCGAGTTGAAGCCAAGAACAAACTCCTGGACTACCATCATCACCATCATTCTGGACACCCGAATCTTGCAATACTACTGCTGCTTATTTTGCTCCTTGGGCCAAGACGTCTCTGTTTATGGAAACAGTGAAATCAATGTTGGTTGATATTGTGGAGGGGGTGATACATCGGTACAGAGAAGAAATATGCAACGGATGCCGAGTCAGTCACCCCGGCCAGAGGCAACACGATTGTCTGAATGACATGCCCGATTTTTTCTTCAGAAACAATTACAACGCGTTACTGAAAAGACTCTGGCTCACCGACTTCATTACTGAGATCGACCAGACTCTTATTGATAAAGAAATGTTCACGGATGATTGGAGGATCCAAGGCGCTTCGGAGGCTGTTCTGCACAATCTCAAAAATTGTAGACGCCTCAAGGAGAGACTTGAAAAGATCCATGCCGAGTTGGATGGAGAAGAAGAAGACTAATAACCTGCGGTTGGTTGAAGCCAGGGATTTTTTCTTTTTCGATACATTGACTTTTTCTTTAAAGTAAAATAAACATGGGGAACTACTATGCAAAATGCTCGGTATATATTGATCAGAATGTAGTCAATACCCTTTTAATAAGTGTGGTGATGAGGACGATTGAAAACAGAGTGAATAGTGATCCCCGTGTAAACAGAATGGCTGAAGTTTGTAAACTAGAAGACATTTTGGATATCGTTCGTTCTGGCAGTACTATTCCTGGTCATTGGGAAACGATTGTAAACAAAACATTTAAAGTGGTCCTGGAATCTTCATTTTCCGAAACATTCTGTTATATTACCGAAGAAATGAAACAAACATCAAAAGTGTATCATGTGCTCTCATTGTATGCTCTGTTTGTAGATGTAATGCATCTTTGTGTCAAAAACAGCATACACATGAATATTTTGACTGAAGTGAAAAAACTCCATCATGATATTTCCAGTAATCTGGGGAATTCTAAGCTGGAGACGGTCCTGGGGATGTTACAATCAGTATAACTATTGATTTTGTGTGTGAACAATTTAAATGTAAATGGACATTTTTAATTAAAAAAAAAAAAAAAAGTGTTTTTTACATTTTAAAAACTGTTGTCTTCATTATAGCAAGGGGAGCGTGTCTTATACATGTGTATTACAGTCCTTCACATGCACTGTTGTCTTCATTATAACAAGCGGAGGGTAACAGTGAAGATGTATTATACATGTGTATTGAAACGTGCGTATTATACCCCCACAGAAACACAGAAACATGGAAACACAGAAACACAGAAAACACTGAAACCACTGAAACACTGAAAAAACACAGAAACACTGAAACACGACACACAGAAACACCGAAACACAGAGACACAGAACCACAGAAACACAGAAACACCGAGACACAGAACCACAGAGACACAGAAACACAGAAACACAGAAACACAAAAACACAAAAACACAAAAACACTGAAACACTGAAACACTGAAACACTGAAACACCGACACACCGAGACACAGAAACAGAAAAACACAGAAAAACACAGAAACACTGAAACACCGACACACAGAAACACTGAAACACAGAGACACAGAAACACAGAAACACCGAAACACCGAGACACAGAACCACAGAGACACAGAAACACAGAAACACAGAAAACACAAAAACACTGAAACACCGACACACCGAGACACAGAACCACAAAAACACAGAAAAACACAGAAACACAGAAACACAAAAACACAAAAACACTGAAACACGGAAACACAAAAACATGGAAACACAGAAACACAGAAAACACAGAAACACAGAAACACAGAAAACACAGAAACACAGAAACACAAAAACACAGAAAACACAGAAACACAGAAACACAGAAAACACAGAAAACACAGAAACACAGAAACACAGAAACACAAAAACACTGAAACACCGACACACAGAAACACAGAAAACACAGAAACACAGAAAACACAAAAACACAAAAACACAGAAAACACAGAAAAACAGAAACACAAAAACACTGAAACACCGACACACAGAAACACCGAAAACACTGAAAACACAAAAAACAGGCTTGTGTGCTAGTATGGTTTTTGAATAAACACATCAGTATTTTAAAAAGTCAATTAGTATCAGCCTCCCATCGACTTTTTAAAATACTGAAAAATAATGCTTACAAGTGTAAATGAGCCGGATTTGAGCTTTGAGCTAATTTCCATCTATAGTCCCATCACATACAGCATATAAGAACATGACATTTATATATATATATATATATATTAGGGGTTTCACCAACTAATCGACTAGTCGACTAGTCGACTACCTTTACCACTAGTCGGCGCTGTAGGCCCTAGTCAACTAGTCGTGAAAAAAATTGAGGTAAACGAGGTGCTGCAAAATGCTCCAAAACACGTCCGACATTCTTATGTATGGCAGAACTTCAACGAAGATGTAACCAACTCCACAGTGAAGGGTCAGTTGTGTACAGCTGTACTGAAGTACAATACAAATGCATCTGCTATGCGCAACCATCTGAAGATGAGACACCCGCTGCCGACAGCTAGCACTAGCAGTAATGCTAGCACCAGTGAGCAACGGACCGGCGTCAACACTGAACAGAGGCAAACGAACAGCAAGAAAACACGGGTCAACAGTGATGCGGATGATGAGCTACGGGATTACTGCCAGCGGGCACCGCATATCCCCACAATGGATAATCCACTGGAGTGGTGGGCAGAAACTGCGCACCGCTTCCCCCGCTTTCGAGGAGCTACCTGGCTATTCCAACCACATCCCAGAGTGAGAGGGTTTTTTCCCTGGCAGGCAACACTGTCACCCGAAAGCGGTCAAGCCTCCTTCCCTCACATGTCGATGCGTTGGTGTTCAAACCAAACCAAAAATATGGAAAGGTGGATGTTATCGTGGAGGACAGCGAATAAAGTGTTGCGCACTGGATTTACGTGGCATTTATGTAAACAAGAGTTTTTTGCTGTCGATTTTGGTGAGTCCAGTTACTGTTTGTTATTTACTCAGCAATGTAACACAAATTAAAATGCAGTGTTTAATGTTACTGTATGAGTTCTAATATAAAATACAGTTGTACACCTCTCTTTGTGTGTCTTTATTATGACGTAACGACTAGTCGACTAGTCGACTACTATTTTGAAAAACGTGTCGACTAGTAAATATTGGTAGTTATGAAACCCCTAATATATATACAGCAAAAATAAATACATGATATGCAGAAAGAGCATGAGCAGCATACAAGCATTTACCACATGGCAGTACAATGTAGCAGCTATGATATATAAAGTGCAAGATAAGATAAAAAGCGCTACATAAAGTGCAAGAGGAGATACCCCTGTGTTAAAGTGCATTTATTTAGCGGTGATTACACGTCTGTTTGTTGCTCAACCATTCTTTGAGTTGACCTTTAAAACTATTGAGAGTGGGACAATCCCGTATCTCAGTTGGGGGGCTATTCCACAATGAGCTGCCTTTAATGGAGAGGACATTTTGTCCAAAGGTGGTCCGTCTGTGGTGGACTTCACAGTCTCCTTTGGTTTCTGACCTAGTGCTGCGTCCAGTGTGTTTTCTGTGGATGAATTCCCCCAAGGGGAGGGGGGCCAGCCCATGTAAATATTATTTAAAAAAAAAACACATACTTTTAAAAGACATAAAAAATGTCAAAAACTCAAGAAATTGTGATTTTCAAGGATGGTACAGTGGTGGTATGACTGTGGCTTTCTGTCAAACACCTGGATAGCTCTCTTGAACAGCTGTTCTATGGGTTTCAGGTGTGTGGCACAAGCAAACGACCAGTTTGTAAAACAGTATTCAATGTGGGATAGAATCATACAGTGGAGGTATGACTTTGCAGCATTGACAGTTAAGAAAAAGGTCTAATTTGTTTAAAATGTTGCAAGTTGAATTTAATGGTATAGGATACTTTCTGGATATGTTTCTTAAAAAGTCAAGTGCGAGTCCAATATGACACTCCCTGTTCAAGATACTTGAACTGGGAGACTAGTTCTATTTCTGCTCCATTTAAAAAATACATTGGATCCTTCGATTTTGATTGATCGTTTACTGAACATCGTCGTTTGCATCAACATGCATACTGTTTTTGTTGTACTCATACTATCAATATGCAGATTGTGTTATCTAGCTTTAGATATAATGTTTTTTCTTCCTCTTTGCATAATTTGCATCCACAATCCTTTGCCAGTAGGTGTTTCCACAGTCCTTGCGGTTTTCCAATTGTTCAACTAATTGGGAGCTACTGTAAGCTATTTGTATTTGCATTTTAGCACATTACTTCCTGCAGTGATTCAGAAAGTATTATGTTTGGGCTTTTAATTGTGAAAGGGAGAACACTACTCAGAACCAGACATAATTTCATAGAGAAAGCGAGTCTTATAGGGAGCCAATTTAAATGCTAATGTCGTCTTTATTTTACATCCATTACAAATTTGTGCAAGCAACTACTTCATTATGATAAGTTCTCTACAGCCGATTTAAATGCAATCAAATGTATATTTCTAAGTGCTTACAACTTAACTGAATATATTTCTGTACCCAGTGTTGAACAGGACCCAAACCTTTGAGAGATGAAAAAGGACACATCTGCTTTAATCAACTGCCAAGTAGTGAAGTCTGCATTTGTGTCTGTTCATTTGTGAAACGTGGAATTCGGTTTCTTTTTAATGGCCTAGGCGGATTTTGGCTTTTTTTCTCTTGCCAAGATACTTTTAGACACACTTTGAGGTATGCAAAACCTTAAAACTAGAACACTGATGGCTGGCTTACGCTGCAAATTTCATCACCTTTTAACAAGAGAGTAGGTATATAAAACGTTATTTTGTATATTTTACACATCAGCAGAAACAGAGAGAGAGAGAGATGGCAGGAAGGGGGGGAGACAGTCTCCCCCCACCTTTACAGACACTGTGTTTTAGAGAGAACCCCTCCCCCCTCTGTCGAGTGATAAGATGGCAGGAAGGGGGGAGGAGGGGGCAGGGCCAGGCTCAAACACACACACACACACACACACACACACACACACACACACACACACACACACACACACACACACACACACACACACACACACACACACACACACACACACACACACACACACACCAAAAGGCCTTACAGCCATAGGAAGAGGTAAGGGTGACAGTAAGGGAGTGTGTGACTAACTTTTGACGAGGAAGGTGCTTTCTTTGTTCTGATCAGCCCCAATCTGCATACTCTGTCTGAATACATTGAGAGTTACTTTTGACTCTAACAGTGTTCCACTGGAGTCATAGCTTTTTGAACTTATTTCTTAGCAGCAATTCGGTTTCTTTTTAATGGCCTAGGCGAATTTTGGCTTTTCTTTCTCTTGCCAAGATACTTTTAGACACACTTTGAGGTATGCAAAGCCTTAAAAACTAGAGCACTGATGGCTGGCTTACGCTGCAAACTTCATCGCCTTTTAACAAGAGAGTAAGTATATAAAACGTTATTTTGTATATTTTACACATCAGCAGAAACAGAGAAAGATGGCATTGAAAGTATGTACATACACATTACAAACATGTAGATAGTAGACAAAAACTAAAAAGAATTTCCCAGCTTTTCTGTGTTCTGATCAGCTCTGAATCCGCATATTTTGGTCTGGATATATTGACACCCCCGAGTCTCCTCTCAACCCCCTCCTACCTGCTTTTTCTATACTTTTACAGCCTCAGCCGACTGCAGGACCTTGGGTGTTAAGAGACAGGAGTCTTCATCTCCATGTGAAGACATCCGTGACTGATTCACACACACACACACACACACACACACACACACACACACACACACACACACACACACACACACACACACACACACACACACACACACACACACACACACACACACACACACACATAGTGCTGTGTACCTGGACTCACATTCAGGTTCAGGTCCGGACTCAAGTCCAGAGGTACAGGTTCAGGTCCGGACTTATAAGTCCGGACTTGTGTCAAGTTGTGTGAGTAACTAAAGTGAACTTATTGTGAGCTAATTATCAATTGAAAATAAACTCATAATCAACTCAAGTTCAAACTCGTCAGGTTTATTGTGCCCCCTTCCAACTTGTGTCTACACCATGTCTTTTCTAGAACTCTACATGTGTTACTAACTACACAACACAACTACATACATAGTGATGTACATACAAGACTCAATATGCAAGAGTACAAGTCTATGTGTTCTTGTTCAAGAACAACAGCATATTGACATTGTCTGGGTGAAGTGTTGCTCTTTCGGCAGACACTATATCACCATACATACAAAGGAGTTAGCTTAGCTACACTACCAAATATGGCAACCAGCATCCCACGCTGTCAGTGTCCACTATGTCTAAGCCAGCTTCCCTTGACGTCACACAGATCTCGCGAGCAGTTGCGATATTTTGCGAGACTTCGTGAGCTCAGTAATGGCCGCCATATCAGAAGCCAAAACAATGTTTTTCGTCTTTTCTCAGCGCAAATTTCTCGATCTATGGAAGGTTTTAGATGGTTTAGAACACAAAGGAGAATATACGTAAGTACCGGTTCCTGACGTTCCGGTTTTAACCGGACTTGAACCGAAACTTTTTACAAGTCCAGTACCGGTTTGGCGTACCGGTACGCAGCACTACACACACACACACACACACACACACACACACACACACACACACACACACACACACACACACACACACACACACACACACACACACACACACACACACACACTTGGGGGCGGGTCCACCTGTCACTTTGTATGCATACTAATGTGATTGAAACTTTTTTTATTATACACCATAAGGCGCAACAGTGGGGGCTTTTCACACCTGTGAATACACATCACCCCCCTCCTATCGACGGATCTCACACCTACTTGGGATATCACACCTCCTTGAGATCTCACACCTCGATCAAAGGGGAGGCGGGACTTAGCTCATTAGCATAAGTAGGAAGAGGTGTGACCTGTCACAGCACCTGTCACTTTTTATGCATACTAATGAGACGAACGCGGGATGAATATTACTACTCACTTGCAAATGTATTTGTGAGTTTGCAAATATTTTAAATACATTTGTGGATGGTGTTTTACATTTACAAATCACATATTTACACACATTATTTTTATGTTCACACAAATAATTATGAGACACATTTATGCCCATAGTAGCGTAACAACTGTGTAGGCCATTAAGGCTACTAACAACTTTTATCACACGGCTGAGTTGAATAATCCATTCTGATTGTACATTCTTAACATGGTGTTAATACAGTAGTACAGACCACTGTCAAGGACTATAATGAAGGTTGCTAAGGAGGATCAAGAAAGAGAAAGGAAAAGAGGTTCAAAGACGGAGCGCTGGACGTCAGATATATCACCAGAAGAAGGCAGAGAGGAAGTAAACAATAACAGGAACACGGAATAGGCTCTGTAGTTTCTTTAGTATATAGCCGTGTAATAAGCAGGATAATGTTCAGCGAGGCGGTCATTATGGGGAAAAGAACAACCGACGGGCCGATCAGGGATCCCGACGCGAAGCGGAGGGATCTTGATGAGCCTGAAGGGTAAACACCAGGTTTACTAATCTACCCGCACAATTTGTCTCTGGTGTCGGAATGTCTCGCGATGTTAGTGAATTCTTAAAAAACAAAACACCATTTAATTTCGGGTTAAAATATGTTGTAACTGCGTTACTGAGAATTGTAACGAGTAGTATATTACCCACATTTCATTAGTAATGCGTTACATTACTTTGTTACAGCAAAAAGTAATACATTACTGTAACTCCGTTACTTTTGTAACGCGTTACACCCAACACTGCTCCTTGGTCATATGCTGTTAGTGGTTATCCTCCCACAAGATAGTATAAACAGCTAACAGCTAACATTAACTAGCTTTCCTTCTGCAGATTACAAAATGTATTTGTTGTTCACAATGTAACATATACTCTACCATCAATCAGGAACAACAAGATGCTTTTTAATGCAGGCTGTGTTATTGCCTTTAATTTTACCTACAGTATCACTGCGAACACAGAAATCCACATTAGTCTGGTTCTGGTGGTTCTTTCAGAGAAGTACTTCATGTGCTTCAGAGCAGCATGGCAGCAACTAAACATTGTTTTCATTATCAATAAATCGTATTTAATCCAACTTGTTGATACATTCTATATAACTAGCTCAAATATTATCTAAGGAATCTTCTTAGACAGCACTGAGCCCAGGAAGCAGTCTGCAGCCGGACCCTCACAGTTTGGGTCGGGGTATCTCTCCACCTACAGCCTCCATCTGTCCAGTGTTCTGGGAGCTGAGAAAGGTGTGGTCCTGGTTCAAGTATGTGGTGATGAACTCTGGAAAATCTCTCTTCAGGACAACCTCCAGGAACATGTCAGCAGCTGTGAGTAACCTCCGTTTATCCCTGAGGAAGACACAGAGAGAGAAACTTCTGTTCAATAATAGAAATAAATACTGAAACTCAAACAGGGAAAGTTACAGAAATATGAAATCAACGAACATTAAATGTGAAGTCAAAGTTATGATACTGTTTATGATTGATGAATGATGATTATGATATAAGCTTTTTCTCCTCAGCAGGGCACAATGTGCTACCTGTAGCTTACAAGCCATGGACACACATGATTTTGTTGCACTGCTATTGAAGAATAAGCACCACAGTATAAAATAGGAGACAGCTCCACACCTAAAGTGGCATATGTTTCAAAGACTGTGACTCTTTTTGGTGAAATTAATGCCAAATATCAGCATTAGTCTGACTAGTATCTGAAAGAGGTGATGTCTTGAAAACAGCAAATACACATTTATCAAAAGGAGCATGATGTTTATAATTATGTGGAAATAAATTACGATTAAAAGGTCCCCTATTATACTATTTTTCAACAATATATCACAGGTCTCGGATATTTACAGAACATGTCTCTGAAGTGATTGGCTGAAACACCAAACAGATAATTGCAGAATCCCATAATCCCCTGTTTCAGCCCTGTTCCAAAAGTGCTGATTCTGGGTCTATAGCTTTAAATGATGATGAGCTGCTGCTGGCCACGAGACACAATGTTGCTCTAAGAGGAGATTCAGGTGATAAGGTACATTGACATTGACACATGTCCATATCACTGGCTTGTCTAAAAGGCATCCTGAAGGTGCTCACCTGTCAGAGGGACGGCCTGTCCCCAGCTCCATCAACAGCTCCATCACCATCTCCTTACTGAGGTCAGTCACCAGCCGTCTGCTCACCAGCCTGCTGTCATCCTCCAGCTGAGTCTGGTGACGGATCCACTGCCACACCTGAACACACCACGCACGCACGCACGCACGCACGCACGCACGCACGCACGCATGCACGCACACACACACACACACACACACTTGTCAATGTGGCTATACAGTGCTGGTTAAATCCGATTGTTGGAGATATCAACTGTGGAGATGTCTGTCTTCACTTCAATTTAATGGAACTGATTTACACTCGACTTGAAGGCATTCTGCAGTTGTCACAAAATGTTGATAACATGCATTTAAACTTTAAGAAATGATGTTCGAAAGTCTTGCATTTACTGTATTATTTTTAACCTGCAGGTATTGCAACAGCAACGTGATAAGTACTTAGTAATATCTCAGTGGACATGTCCCTCTCATGTGTTGAATAATTTCTCTATGTGCAAAGCTCTAAAATGTAGTAAAATAATATCTATTTATAGGATTAGGGGTCATGCACGGTGTTTCCAGTGTAAGCAGTAAAGCCCACCTGTGATCTGGAGATCTCTGCTGTGGCTGAATCCTCCACCTGGCCTCTGTAGAAGAAGTGTCCTTTACCTGTACAACAGAACATGATTCTAACATTATGCAAGCTTCATCCTGAGTGCTCCTAAAGAAGAAGAGAAGAAGAATATGAACGTGGACTTACCTGAGAGCCATGCATTGATAAAGAGGACCCCGACTGCAATGTTATACTTCAGACCATAAAGAGTGACTCCTCCCTGAGGAAAAACACAATCCATAAGTAACACATAAACACACAGTATATGTTCTTTATGTGAAGCTAACAATATCAGTTTTACATTTCCTTCTATCATGCTCTGCCACATGCACATACTCAGATCTTTGCTTTAAAGTAGCAATACTAGTGTGAAAATACTTATTTACAAATGAAAATCCTTGATTCAAAATTGTACTCAAGTAAGTACCAAAAGTAAAATGACTCATTATGCAGGATGGCATAATTTTATTTATTTATTTTATTATTGATATATTTTGTATTATTGTTAATCAAGTCAATGTCACGCTTGTTAAAAGTGGGGTTTATCAGAATAACTTTTGATTACTGCTGGCTATCTTAAAATATAATAATATATAATAATGTATTAGTTGGTTTCTTTTTTTATTTAAATCTGCAAAGTACATAGAAACTAAATCTTAATATAAATGTAGTGCAGTAAAGAGTACAACATTTGATCTAAAAACACTATTTTTAATGTGGTCAAAGTATAAAGTAGCAGTAAATAAAAATACAACCACAAGTACCTCCATTTCTCACTTAAGTGCAGTACTTCAATAATAAGCCTCATAATTACAGTATTATGTAATTAATGATAGAAAAGGGTTTGTCCTCTCTATTACAAGAAGCTTTTTGTACACAGTATACTTGTAGTGTTGTATTTCTGCAAATGCTTTGACTTGAGTAAAGTTGTCGCTAGGGAAGCATCACTTCACTCTATTTCTCCCCTTTTACAGGGCGTAACATCTGGATTAATCTGCAATCCATATATTACCTTATATTACCTTACTATAAACCAGTGGTGAACCGTCAGGGCCTTCAAGGTATTCAGAGAATACCCTGGAACACTCAGATAAAACAAACAAAACATTGATTTAATTATATAAATAAAATGTATATAAAATGAATAAATGAGAATCGTATCTGTGTTGTTTATCTGTAATATTACAGTGTTACGTTGATTTGTTTGTCCTTCTCGGACCATGCACTAGCATTTCAGTGGTTTTGTGTTAGAAAAGAAAGCAACCAATCAGATCTTGTTCTGGGTCTCTGGGTAGAATATCCTTCAACCAAGGTATTCTATATCCTTGATAGAATACCTTGGCCGTTGCACTGAATGAGAGCGTACGTTTGGACTGACAGTTTGATCAACCAATAATATATTGATTTGTAGCCAATGGGCGTATTCTTTCAGAGTTTTCCTCGGTTCCAGGGTACTCTAGAAGGCCCGCTAGTTAACTGGCTCGAGACAGAGGATCTAGTTCAGGGGTCTCCAACCTTTCTTCATCTGAGAGCTACTTTGAAAAAATGAAAGTGGCCAAGAGCTACCTGCATCACATCGCTTACATTTATTCTCATCAGTTGAATTAAGCTATACTTTTGTACACGTGTGAAATTGCAATACCTGAAGCTTATCAAAAATCTTAACTTCACATCAAGGTCCAAGAAAACGAAGATTTCTCACATATTATTATGGCCCACACTGAAAATTCACATAAATGTCCTTAATCACCACCTTACAAGCATTTCACTCTTTTTTACAGTCAGTGAGATGAATGACACTGCATGGAGTCCACCATAGAGGTGTATGCTGTAAGGCCCTGACACACCAGGCCGAAATCGTCCGTTTTCGTTAGTCGGACGACGAAGCGTGCCCTGTCGCCCAAACTCAATTTGGTGTGTCCCGCACCATCGGCCGTGACACGCCTTAAGGCCCTGACACACCAAGCAGTTACCAGAGAACTCGCCGATGCCGACTGTTGCGTCGGCGTGTTCTCCTGCGTCTTGGCCATGTGTCGCACTGGAACACACCGCAAAGACTTCAGCCGAGTAAGTACGAACTGTGCATGCGTGAGTGGCAATAACTCTCCTTACCAGCAGGCGGCGGTAGTGTGTATTTGTCATTAAAAACAGGCAACAACCGAAGACAGAGAAGAAGAACAGACTACGTGATATAAACAAACAACAAATAGCGTGTGCGTTCCATTTTCACTCTCGTCGATCGAAAACATGTTCAGCCAATCAGAGTGATTTCTTTGTCCGACTGCCTGTGGCCGACGCACGGCCGATTCAACATGTTAAATCGGCCGTGCGTCGGCCATGAAAGGCCAAATAAAGGCCCTGACACACCAGGCCGAAATCGTCCGTTTTCGTTAGTCGGACGACGAAGCGTGCCCTGTCGCCCAAACTCAATTTGGTGTGTCCCGCATCGTCGGCAGTGACACGCCTTATTTGGCCTTTCATGGCCGACGCACGGCCGATTCAACATGTTGAATCGGCGTGCGTCAGCAACAGGCAGTCAGTCACTTAGGTTCACTCTAATAGAGTCATTTAAATGTCCATCAGTCAGTCTTGTTCTGTATTTAGATTTCATGTCATTCATGTCAGAAAAAGCTGCTTCACAAAGGTATGTAGAGCCAAATAAAGCAGACATTTTCAGTGCTGCTTGGTGGATGTTCTTACAGTTTTCTGGGTCTCCAAGGCTCCAGAAATGTTGTGAGTTTTGCTGAGATTTAAGCTGAACATGTTTTGGAGATTTATAACCTCCATCTCCATCTCCACAGGATTGACATTAAATTATAAACCAAAATAAATCAATTGTATAGCTCTAGCCTCCCCATATCTGTGTGTGAAATTGTTCCATCCTCAAAAACAAAAAACGTATACTTCTGCAGTCTAGCTGCAGCTTCTAGCATCGCTTTTCTGTTAAAAAAAGACACTGAATGTCTTGAATGTGGCATCACAAACATGACTTGAGTCTGAACACAACAGGAGTATTTACAAAAGCATTATAAAAACAAAAATAGTGCATGTGGGTGCACACTTACATTCTCTGTCTTACTGTTACATAAATCCCATGAATATAGGAGATTAAGTTAGCTTCATCATATCTCAATCAGTGATTAAGTGAATAATAAAGTTTCTATCGGGTCACTATCAGCCATTAGGAGAGGGGGTGGGGTTTGGAGGAACGGAGAGGAGACGGTGGCCGTTTCTCAATCGCGAGGAAACTGGCTTCCAACCCAATATTTCAAGGATACTACGTCATCGAGTGCCGCCGAAGGACTGTTCCAATCTCCAGCATACTTGGAATTCCACCATGGCCACGTCCTTGGTTTGGGGGTAATTTCGAGGCTGCACATGGGTAGACTTTGCATCCTTCAAATCCCCACAATGCTTTGCGCACGGACCAATTTCAAAAACCCTTGCGGAGAATGGCTGAACCGGCACAGCGCAGCACACATTTAAATGTAAGTATGTAGTGGCGTAGCACATGTGTTGGTAAATATGTTACTTTGTTGCATTTGTTATCACCAAAAATGTGTTCTGTGAAAGTAAAGCAAGTTCATAATTAGATAGACATCGTGAGGTATTTATTTTCGGGACAGTTTATGTTGAAACCGTTAGAGAGAGTGGCACACTTGTTAGCCTGTTCCATTCTTCTTTGTTTTCCGAAGCCGTGGCTTGGAAATATACTTGCTTCGTTTCTGAAGGAAGTGACTTGGAAGTATGCAACTACCAAGCCAGTTTCCTCGCGATTGAAAAACGGCCGGTGATCGTGGAAGCTTTCCTCCTGCCTTCACAAACTTTACACAAGTATTTATCAACTGAAAATAGCAAGAAGACATTCATACTCTGCAATCCAAGACTTGATTAAATCCACCAAAAACCTGACATGACGATAACGAGTGTTTTAAAAAAAACACAAATCCCTCCCTGTGTGTCTCTGAGCCGCAGCAATAGGGCCTGATTTAGAGCGGGTCATTCTGCTGTTGGTGGAGAAAGCAGACTGCTCCGTGTCGTGTGTGGTGTTTGCTTTGCCGCTGTCACGTCTGTTCCTTGATCTCTGCGTCACCGACCAATTTGATATTCGTGTGAGAGAAAAAATTTAAAAAAAAAAAAAGTTATCGTCTAGAGCAGGGGTCTGCAACCTTTTTGACCAAAAGAGCCATTTTGCTCCTTTTTCCAAAACATTTTTTTGTCTGGAGCCACAAAACATATTTCATAGCTTGATAGCTAATAAAGTTGTATTTATTGTTATATCAGACCAAAACTATTTTTTTTTTGCATTTATTAGGCTATTTATTACATTATATAAAACTGTTAACCTCTAATAAGAAACAAAGAACTCCTATAAGGAGAATTAGAAATAATACACAGGCCTACTTTAAAATAAATTAAACACAGCACTTGAGGAGTCATCTGCACATTTTAAGGAAAAAAAAATATTATTAAAATGGGCCCACTTTGAAATAAATAAAACATATAGCTGCACCCTAAAAAGAGTTAAAGGTAGGTAAGAATGGAAAAACCAGCTCGAGTGCGCTAGCATTTGAAAATACACAACCGGAAAAAATATGCCTCTTCCTTCAGACTTTCTCACAGAGTCCCTCCTCCAACACACACGAACGCACACATGACCAATGAGGGCACGAGATAAGTTTGTGCACAGATGGAAGGCTGACAGGCAGGTAGGCCATCCAATCATTTTAGCCCGGCCGGCTAAAATGATTGGTCGTACTTTTTACAGCGCAACGGCTTCCACAGATTAATTTGTTTATGTATTTATTGTCAAAGCATTTAATATATTCATTGCTATCGGGACGTTAAGAGCATTCCATGGAATATAACAAAAACTGTTTTCTGAAATAAATGACATACCCCATTGAATTATGACTGAAGATCGTCAGCTGTCTTCCTCTCCCGTGTTGTTCCTCGACACGTAAAGGCTGCAGCACCTTTGACAACTTCTCTCCACATATCAAACATACCGGTAAACCAGCATCGTTTGCTGTGAAAGCATATAACTCTGTCCGCACAGAATTAAATCCTGTGTTCTTCCGGTACTTTTCTTTGATTTATCCATAGTTCGCTCATCGAGCCGGGGGTCAGGTTATTCGCCTCCAAGAAAAGGCGCTCGCGCGGGACCGTAGCAGGATGTGACGGATATTTTAATTGACCTAATTAAAACCGTTTTGTTTTTTATTTATGTGTCACAGTATCACCTCAAAATACAAGATCCGAAACATTTTCAACCATGCAACAAAATATAAATAATCCTACAAATACTTTTATTTTATTTCCTTCTTATTTTTGTCTAAACTCAAGGGAGCCAGAGCAGAGGGCTTAAAGGGCCGCATGCGGCCCGAGGGCCGCGGGTTGCCGACCTCTGGTCTAGAGCTACTGAAAAGCTGCAACAGGTGAAGATGAAGTTGTTGCAGAATTGCTGTGAGTATCCTTTTCAAGACGACAATTCAGTGAAAAGACGGACATTATAACGCCGGGGGGCGGCGGGGGGACGGCACGGCGGCGGCGGCGGGGGGTGTGTGTCTACAGAAGGTCCAGTTGTGATAGACACGGTTCGCCACTGCTCTAAACCTATATCTGCCAAAAATATCTGCAGTAAGTAAGATACTTCGGTCTTTTTGAATGTGCAGCCACTGTAAATAACCAATTCAACCAACTTGATACCCAACTTGTTCCAGTCCATCTGGAAATGGATGGATTTGCAATCAATGGTTCAATCTGAATGTATTAATCTATCATGTTTAAATAACACAGCTTTGAAAGGTATCTTCTGCTGGTCAGTGTGGGATGAGTGAGCGACTGACTGAAGGCATGGACAGGAGGTCATCAGGGGTCACCGACACATCTTCCAGAAGCTGGTGGAGCTGGTTATCACCTTCAGTGTGGAGCTGGAATAGCTACAAGAGGTGGAGTACGGAGAGAAAACACATTTCAGATGATCTGTGTTTATAGAGAGCTTAGAAAGGCTCATGGTGCAGTGCTTACTTTCTGCATGGGCTCAATCAAGCCTAGATCGTACACCATGAATCCATCCACACCTGCCTGGATCTCCATCAGCTTCAGTCTGGGGGGTGGAGGAAGCAGTTTCAGACGTTAGTCAATTTAACATGTAGCAATATCTACACACTGCATGAACGAAGAAGACGAGCACTCATTTTTCTTGCCCTCTGTTTTTGTTGAATTTAATGTCTGCTCTGTGCACTGGTTTAAGGAGCATTCAGATTATTTTACTTTATGAAAGTACTTACATTAATGTACCTGAAGTTTCAAGCCAATATTTAGACCACAAGTCAAAACGAAGCTACTTGGGCAATCTATAACAATGCAGCCCTCTGTAGCTGTCAAATATTCCGATTGGTCAGTTTGTCCAACACATAGACTGTATTATGCCCAACACTTGGTCTAAAGTTAGTTACAAGTTATCTCAAGCACTTAACCCCAGAATTCTAAAGCGATACAATGACATTTTAGCTAAAAAGCTTCCTCGCCAACTAGTGGCAGTTATTAAATAAGGGTACATTCCTTAATGTAATGTGAGAGGAGAAGAGGAGAGGAGGGGGAGCTCACTGATTACAAAGTGCTTTGCATCAACCAATTATAAATTAGTACAAAAAAACGGTTTACTTGATTATAGTCTGGATTTCTTTAATAATACATTCTAGTGGGATTTATGCTATATGTATAGCAATATAAATATAATAAATGATTTGCTGAACATTAAATACACTACAGAGTGCACCTTAAAGGGGACCTATTATGCAAAATCCACGTTTTCATGTATTTTATACATCCACCTGTGTCCCCTCTGTCTAAAGAGATTCTGAAAGTTTCAGGAAAAAAGATTATCTCTCTTTTTGTCCTGATCCATTTATATAAAAACCTGTCTGAAAATGAACTGATCAGATTTTGGCCACTTTATGATGTCATAAAATCTTTTTGTAAACACTTCAGAGACATGCTTTGTATATATCTGAGACCTATATTGAGGAAAAACAGTATAATAGGGGACCTTTAAAGTTTCTGTATGGGAAGATTCCTGGCTTAATTTGATCTCATCACAGTAACTTAAATATCTTTTTACCCAAATTCACCCTCATCAAATATTAATTTTTAATTTGATCTCATCACAGTAACTTAAATATCTTTTTACCCAAATTCACCCTCATCAAATATTAATTTTTTCAATGGTTTGAATACATTCTAGCCTGTTGCCATGTTCAACTGGACTGTATCTGTTTTTCTATTATTGACACCATACTACTTAGGTAAACACAGGAATTTATTCGAAACAACTTTAATACAAGGCAATAGGAGAGTATTAAAATGAACCGAGCTTATGTACACTTCCTAACAATTTTCTCACGTTAACCAGCACAAAAGTTACTGATGACACCAGTTAGCTATACCAGTGTTTATAAGAGTGTTTAATAATTTGTAAAAGGACCATTGTAAGATTTTTTCACAATGGTGCCAAGCTAAAATCAAACTGTACGTTTTTAGAGCAATGACTTATAAAACTTGGATTAAAATGATGAATGTGCTTGTTATTCCCTCCAGTGCTTTCGTGTATGGGGTTATGACAGGTCATTTCAGTCATTGTGTCTCATTGCTCAGTGAATGTGCTTTTCTGTTTAATTTGTAAGGCCATGTTGACTTTGAGTGACTGAATATATCTGCTACAGTAGATCCATCATGGGTTTATCAGTCTACTGAGCCTGTGTGTGACAGTGATGCTCCACCTGCTGACGGCAGCCATCGCTGTCCTGTGGGCGTCTCTGTCCTCCGGCAGCAGCAGGGCGGCCATGCCTCCTGTGGCCAGCGCTCCCCTCCGATGACACGTCTGCACCAGCAGCTCCATGTAGCTACGCAGGAAACGCTTCTCCATGTTCACGTATTTACTGCGGTCAGGCAGCAGGAAGGCCTGTCTCAGACCTGCAGTATGAACACAATGATTGTCTTTTTCAGATAACTTTGGTGCACAATTAGCCAGAGGTGTAAAAAGTACTCAGATCTTTAACTGAAGTAAAAGTAGCAATACTAGAGTCCTACATTCAAAATTGTACTTAAGTAAAAGAACAAAGGTATTGGCATCAAAATACACTTCATGTACTGTACAAAAAGTAAAAGTACTAATTTTGCCGTATGGCCCATATCAGATTCAAAAATATAAGATTGTAGTATTATAATTATTAAAAAAAGCATATCAATATAAGGTGGGGATAATAAAAATTACTTGATATAATGCTGGGCAGCTTAACCTATAAAAATACATAATGATTTATTGGTTGATTCATATTCTGTAAGGTAAATGTATACATGTGAAGTAGCTATTAACAACATTTTTTACAAAAATGTAATGAAGTAGTAAAGTTTAGTAAAGTAAAAGCATAAAGTAATATAACAAGAATATGAAGTACAAGTACCTCAAATTGTACTTAAGGACAGTACTTGTGTCAATGTACTTAGTTACTTTCTACCACAGCAATTAGTGCACTGTCAACAGATACTCCTAAAGATAAATACACTCCGTGAACCTTCACTCTGTGGCTATAGAGCCACAGCAGTGGTTAAGAGGCTCAGTGTAAAGGAAATATTGGCTCACCAAACTTATTGATGAAGGAGGCTGAGTAATCCCAGATGCCACAGTTCAGTCCTGCTGAATTCTCCCGCAGCTCGTAGAGGATCTCCTCCATCTCAAATGCTGCTAAAACATTTTCAATGAGCACCGTGGCTTTGATGCTGCCCAGGGGAAGGCCCAACTAGACACAGATACACACAATCACTGACTTTCATCTACATACCAGGGACCATTCCACACAGAATTAAGGGCTTTCGTACTTGTTAAAAAGACTTAAGAAGAACAGAAATTACTCATACGAAATGTATTTCATGAAATGGCAGTTTGTAAATGGGATAACAAATTCACTGCAATCGACATGTAAAGAAATATCTGAATGCTCAGCTTAACCCAAACACTCAGAACATTTGATGCTTCGCTTCTCTACATGTCTGTAAATATGGAGGTTTAGACAAAAGGGTGTACACCATGGGGCGAAATGTTATTGAGAATAAGGTTCAAGAAAAGTTATAACATTTTTGAAACTCAAACACAACAATAAAATGCTAATATTTTGACAAAAAATACTTTAAAAGGGAAAAATGTTGCTTCAAGATAATAAAGTAGCTTGGTAGCATTGAATCTAAGGTTGCGGTCGAATTGTCAGTTTAGCTTAGGAACCTTCCTAACGGAGTGAAATGACCCGGAAGTATCTCAGTGGCAGCCATGATAAGACCCGTTGGAATTCTCTAGATCAGTGGTTCTCAACCTTTTTACACCAAGTACCACCTGAGAAAATAGTTGTCTCTCCAAGTACCACCATATGACCAATGTTAAAATACAGTCTATGTACAGTTCAGGCAGGACTCTGAGGCAAATGTATTCATAATAACATTATTTATTGTCAGCAACAGCTACTTGTACAAGGGCAGTCCCTCTCCCTCTCACTCATCACTCACTCACACACCACAAGTGAAAACATAAAGAACAAAATAATAACTTATTCTCACACAACAAATGACAACTGTACAGTCTTCAATCATACATACACACACACTCAATGAAATGCAATAGCTTTATTAGCATGACCATAGTGACATATATTGCCAAAGCTCTAAGTTGCAACATCTATACACAAATACACACAAATACACACATAAACAGTTATAAACAAACTGCTTAGAATGTGGTGTATCAGCTCAGTTTGATTGATTCCCTCAGACTGTGGCAGGCAGAGACAAACTGTCCTGGAACAATGCAGCTCTCTTTATATTCCCCGAGTAGTATGTTTAGTTTTTCATTTTGAAATATTTGAGGCCACACATACACATCTGCCCCCCCCCCCCCCACACACACACACACACACACACACACACACACACACACACACACACACACACACACACACACACACACACACACACACACACACACACACACACACACACACACACACACTCTCACTCTCACTCTCACTCTCACTCTCTCACATGTTGGTGTCCATTGACCAGTCACCTAAATCTAATGAGAAGGTTGTGCCTGTCTCCGTGAACACAGTCCTTTGATGTCTGGGGCAATCGAGGTGAGCTTCAGTCTCAGGTCTGGCTCAGCATTCAGCCTGTTTCTGTATTTGGTTTTAATAACAGCAAGGGAAGAGAAGCCTTTCTCGCACAGATATGTGGTCGCAAAAGGAAGGAGAAAGCGCACAGCTTTGTCAGACAGGGCGGGGTATTCTCTTTGTTGCTTTATCCAAAAGTCCACTAAAGACTGCTTTCTGAAAGCAGGCTTTAGTGTTTCATCACAAGACATCTCTATTAAACTCTCCTGCTCAGCCACAGTTAAGTTATTTGGCAGTCCAGAGGCTTCCATGCTGAACGGGCTTCTCATCCAGCTGTTGTCTTCGGTCATCACTGGGAAATACTGGCGGAACTGTTGTTTGAGCGAGACAAGGTGTGCAACCATGTTGTCCCTCACTCCTTCATCAAGGGTCAGCTCGTTCTCAGACAGAAAACTCTCTAAAGCAGGGAAAGCTGAAACATCACCTGACTTGACTTTGATTTCGAATAACTCCAACTTTTTCAGCATTGTGTTGATTTTGTCCTGAATATCAAACACATTGATGGAGAGTCCCTGTAGTCCCAAATTCAGGTCGTTTAAACGGGAGAAAATGTCTGACAAGTATGCCAACTGGCTGAGCCACACTGTATCATCAAACACATCTGATAAGGGGAAGTTTTTGTCCTGTAAGAAGACTTGGACTTCTCTGTGCAATTCAAAAAGCCTTGAAAGCACTTTCCCTCTTGATAGCCATCTTACTTCTGTATGGAGCAGAAGCTGGACATGCTCGCTGCCCATCTCATCACAGAGCACTTGGAATAGGTGAGACTGCATCGGTCGGGCCTTTATGAAGTTCACACTCTTCACAGCAGAGTCCAGCACAGACTTCAAGCCATCGGGCATCTTCTTCACCGCCAGCGCCTCCCGGTGGATGCTGCAGTGTGTCCATCGCATCTCCGGTGCGACCTCTTTTGATCCGAGCTGCTACTCCGCTGTGGCGGCCAGTCATAGCCCTCGCGCCGTCTGTGCAGACTCCAACACACTTTTTCCATTCAAGTCCATTCTCTTGCACAAACGCGTCTAGGAGCTGGAATATGTGCTCAGCTGTTGTTTTGGTCTCCAGTGGTTGACAGAACAGAAAGTCTTCCTGAGCTGTACAATCATGTTCATATCTGACATAAACCATCAAATTGGCCAAATCTGCAATATCAGTAGTCTCGTCCAGCTGGATGGAATAATAGCTACTACTTTTAATGAGCTCAATCAATGTATTTTTAACATCCTCTGCCATCTCTACTATTCTCCGTGACACAGTGTCATTTGAAAGTGACACCAAATTTAACTGTTTGGCAGCCTTCTCGCCACACATGATTTCTGTCATTTCTTTTGCGAGTGGGAGACAACGTTTTTCGCCAATTGTATGTGGCTTACCGGCTTTTGCAATGCAGAGGCTGGCACGATACGAGGCTTCCTGGGCCTTGGCTATGGGTGTACAGCTGGATTGGATAATTGACTTGCACTTATTCAGTAGATCACATTTTCTTGTAAAGAATTCCGCTGGCTTGTCTTGCAGGTGGGCGTGTTTAGTTTTAAGGTCCCGTTGGAGGTGCGATGGCTTCATAAAATTATTACTTAACACTTCACCACAAATCACGCACCGTGGTCTGGGCTCATTATCTGTCCCACTGCAGCTGAATCCAAATTTAATGTAACCCTGGTTGTATTTCCGAACTGGTTTGTGTCTCTTTTTTATGGACTCACTTGCGCTGCTGCTGATGGAGTCACTCGCAGCTATGTTAGCAGCATTAGCACTGGGCGGCGTTTTGGCTGCGCATATCAATGCTGCGTTGCTGGTGGAGCCTGCGCTTGCGCTCGCTTGACTGTCCTCCTCCTCATTCACTTGTTCCCTTTCGCGGGTAATGTTCTCCTCTGTACCTCTCTTCCGTATACCTCCCGTTTTGAGCCACGCTTTTAGCATAATTCAGCTTTCTTCTTTCTTTCATAGCTTGCTTGCAACGTTCTAATCTTTCGCGGGTAGTATGGTTGTCATAGCAACGCCAAAAATAAATAATTTTATTTTTCGTTTCTAAATCTAAAAACAACAATAGCCTATTTAGAACTAATTCAAACCACAGTTTCAATTATCTCAAGCTTATTTTCATTCGTTGTAGTATTTTGATAGATTGAATGGCGGTCAATACAAATTCTGAAGTTTTTGCAATCCGATAAAAAATCTTTGAAAACCGTGGATTTTTGGATCTTCAAAGAGCTCGATTACAATGGCCAGTCAAGCAAACAATTACATTCGATCATTGGAAATCGACAATCGGTCTTGATATATGGTTAAATTAAAATCAGTAGGCGAGGCTGTAATTTCTCCAGCTGTTACTCTCTTGAGCGAGGCAGAACATAATAGTTGTATCATGCCAAAAACCTGCTGTGTCGTTTATTGCACCTCAAACATTAAAAATAATCAAGAGTTCAGTGTTTCTGTACTTCCTCTAAGAAGAAAGGACAGTAAAAGAAGAGCTCTGTGGCTTCAGGCTCGATCGCCATTCAAATGACAGCGTTGTTTCCCCCAAAAGTTGGCGGGGCCGTAAAGTCAGGTAGATGTTACTCTCATCTATGAAAATCGATAGCCTACTGCTATATTTAACCATACAGGACTGTCTCAGAAAATTAGAATATTGTGATAAAGTTCTTTATTTTCTGTAATGCAATAAAAAAAACAAAAATGTCATACATTCTGGATTCATTACAAATCAACTGAAATATTGCAAGCCTTTTATTATTTTAATATTGCTGATTATGGCATACAGCTTAAGAAAACTCAAATATCCTATCTCTAAATATTAGAATATCATGAAAAAGTATACTAGTAGGGTGTTCAACGAATCACTTGAATCGTCTAATTAACTCGAAACACCTGCAAGGGTTTCCTGAGCCTTGAAAAACACTCAGCTTGGTTCAGTAAACTAAATCACAAGTATGGGGAAGACTGCTGATCTGACTGCTGTCCAGAGGACCGTCATTGACACCCTCCATCAGGAGGGTAAGACACAAAAAGAAATTTCTCAAAGAGCAAGCTGTTCACAGAGTGCAGTTTCAAAGCACATCCACAAAAAGTCTGTTGGAAGGGGGAAATGTGGCAGGAAACGCTGCACAACCAAGAGAGATGACCGCAGCCTTAACAGCATTGTGAAGAAGAGTCGCTTCCAGAATTTGGGGGAGCTTCAAAGACAGTGGACTGAAGCTGGAGTCCAGGTATCAAAAGTCACTGTTCACAGACGTGTCCGGGAAATGGGCTACAATAGCCGTATTCCCATGGTCAAGCCACTTCTGAACTCAAGACAACGGAAGAGGCGTCTGACTTGGGCTAAGGAAAAGAAGCACTGTACAGTTGCACAGTGGTCCAAAGTCCTCTTTTCAGACGAAAGCAAGTTTTGTATTTCATTTGGAAGTCAAGGCGCCAGAGTCTGGAGAAAGGCTGGAGAGGAGCAAAATCCAAGTTGCTTGAAATCCAGTGTGAAGTTCCCACAGTCAGCGATGGTTTGGGGAGCCATGTCAGCTGCTGGTGTTGGTCCACTGTGTTTCATCAAGCCCAGAGTAAATGCAGCTGTGTACCAAGAGATTTTAGAGCACTACATGCTTCCGTCTGCTGAAAAGCTCTATGGAGATGAGGAATTCATTTTCCAGCATGATCTGGCACCTGCCCACAGTGCCAAAACCACCAGTAACTGGTGTACTGACCATGGCATTACTGTCCTCGATTGGCCTGCAAATTCCCCTGACCTGAACCCCATAGAGAATATGTGGGGTATTGTGAAGAAGAAGCTGAAAGACACCAGACCCAACAATGCTAATGAGCTAAAGGCCGCTATTGAAGCATCCTGGGCATCCATAACACCTCAGCAATGCCACAGGCTGATTGCCTCCATGCCACGCCGCATTGATGCAGTAATCCGTGCAAAAGGATTCCCAACCAAGTACTGAGTGCATTAATGGACATTTTCAAATGTTTGATTGTGTTTTGCTGTTATAAATCTTTTTTTTTTACTTGGTCTGAGGAACTATTCTAATTTTTTGAGATAGGATTTTTGAGTTTTCTTAAGCTGTATGCCATAATCAGCAATATTAAAATAATAAAAGGCTTGCAATATTTCAGTTGATTTGTAATGAATCCAGAATGTATGACATTTTTGTTTTTTTAATTGCATTACACAAAATAAAGAACTTTATCACAATATTCTAATTTTCACCCAAATCCCCTGACTATTCTCTCAACTCAGTATTTACATTCTTTAATTCAAAGAAAATCAGTAATATCTAAAAACTTAAACTCCTTTTCTACTGTATAAGCTGTGCACCGTTATGGTGTAAACATAACCTATCTACCTATTGGATCAAATATAAAAGTCAGCCGAATTACTATTGATGTTGCAAGGAGACATATTGTTTGAAGAGAAATTGAAGATGTTGTTTAATTGCTGATATATTTATGATCCACGTCACATATTCAGTTTCGGCTGCAGTTCTCCCAGTTTGTCCAAAGGTCTTCTAATCAGGGCTCTATAAATAGAGAACTACGGCAGATGTGTAATATTGAATGCAGCCGAACTGTGTATTATAATGCAGTTACGTGATGACTTTCAAAGAGAAAAGCAAGCACACTCGGAATAGTATTATTCATTTTTTTTAAAAATGTTTTTGGATTTCATATCGAATAAACTCAATATCCCATTCATTCATCCATTTATGTCTAAAAAATCCAATCACCGAGCTTCAACAATAGCTGAGGATTATGGGTAGTTCGATCTTTTAGCTTATCAAAACCTCAGATTTTTCACACAATTTAAACCAATTAATGTTGTGTAATTAAAAAAAGGATAAACTGATGTTTTTTAGTGGATGAGTACTGGCAGATATCACTGTAAAATCATTTGACAGTGAGGGGAATACTTCCGGTTTTATTATGAAAACTTTGAGACCGGAAATACTGTTTTCACCCCGTGAGGGTTGACGCTAACTTTACATGGACGCTGCCATCAATAGAAATGAATAGGGGGAAAGACGTAGTATACACGCGTTCTCCTGGCGAGACCTCAAATAATCTTCGTAATATCTATCAAACTATAGGTCCTACACATCCACTGGACGTGGATTCGAAAAGTACAATATGCACTTCTCGCTAGAAATCAAATCAAAAGCATTTTAATGACATTGTTTCCCCTATATACAAATAGTGGCGGCGCAGCGCCGCTGCTGAAATATGAGCGCCGCTGCTATTTTTTTTTCTTACATTTTTTTCTTTTTTCTTAAAATAATAATAAGTGGCGACCCTTTTTCATTTTTGATTGTTTGTTATGTGGATTTGTAGTATTTGTGTTACTGGCGGTCGCCTAGGGCGCCAGATCTGGGGGGGCTCTGCACTGGTAGCTCTGGGACGGAAAAACATTTTTGACCGTTGGTGCTCATCCAAATGTTCGGCCTTGATGTAACAACATTCATAATTAAGTAAACGTAACACCCTTTTCACCCCGGTTACACGTTTAATTTGCCCTGTACGGTGGGCGCTGTAAGTGATGAAAGTGGGGGACGTTGACTTATCAGGCGCCCGCAGCTCACAGCCAAAGTGCGAGCGTGGTAGCGAGAGAGCGAGCAAGGGAGAGGGTGCACTGGTATCGGCGCTGTTGTTATTAGAATCTGGTGCTAGCTGCGCTAACGGATATAAGAAGTAGATGTTTCTACAACCAGGGTGGAGGAGAGCTCTCCTGTCAGACTGAGAGGCTCAGTGAGGTTAAGGACTCTCTGAGTATTTAGATAGTTAATTTTAGTCTAAGTTATCTCAGTGGGTCTCAAACGTTTTGACCACAAATTATGTAAACACATATTTCCAAGGCACTCCTTTATAATTATTAGGATAAATAAAAACAGGTTTGAAATCATTCCAATGTATAGGCCTACTATAGGACAGTTAACCAAAAATATCGTTTAAAGTTGGAGAGATATAAAAATGTGCATAAATAAATAAATGTTAACTAGTTAAAATAAGATATGAATGAACAACAAAAATAAAATAAGCTACATTTATTTGTTATTGGCCATGGTAGGTTATTGGTTATGTTCATATACTTATTTGATTATTAAAATGTAAACCAATCTTTTTCATATGGGCGTTTAGAGTTGTGCCCCCTAGATCAGGTCTCTAGTAATTGTGTGCTCAAAGTGCACCAGATTGAAGCATTTTACTGTAAAATGTTCGAAAAAAAATCTTCCCGGGGGGACATACCCTCGGACCCCCCTAGAGGAAGTGACGTCCACCCCCCAATTCAAACATGTTCATACCATACTGAATACATTTGAAGCCATTTTGACGTCTATTACCTATGTCAATAAGTTTCTGTTTTTGCAGTGTATTTGTCTTTTGTAGAGATTTTTCATTTATTCTTTACATATAAAATGTCGCCTTAAATCTCACCTAGGGCAGCAAATTGTCTAGAACCGGCCCTGGTACTAGGCCTCAAGAGCCTTTCTCGTGCTGACACATAGAAACAAATTGGCGGGGCGCTCTTCGCACGCACTAAAAAAATTCACGCGCTCCACGCTCAAATTATGCTGGGCCCACGTGCCTTAGCACCGCTGCTATGACTCCATCCTAGGGGAAACACTGAATGGCCAAACTATCTTACAAATTAGGATTTTCCAGAGAGGGTTATTTGTGAATATACAACCCACCAGAGCGTTTGCAGTCAACGGGCAGGGGCGTAGCTGGAAATTCTGGGCCCCATGAAAGAATCTATTTGTGGGCCCCCAATCCATGCGAGTGCGCGTTTAGCGCGCACGCTAACAAAAATTTGGCCATTTATTTATTGATGAAAACGCATAATATGGTTTTTACCTATACTTTCTAATCAGCAGTTCAGCACCTGAACTGTTGGTGGGTGAGCCTAGTAAAGGATGTCGCATTGCGTTCATCTTCAATGAATGGACCAATGCAATAGTCTACCAAAG
This sequence comes from Notothenia rossii, assembly GCF_949606895.1. Classification (NCBI taxonomy): domain Eukaryota; kingdom Metazoa; phylum Chordata; class Actinopteri; order Perciformes; family Nototheniidae; genus Notothenia; species Notothenia rossii. The sequence goes on along the minus strand of NC_136901.1, from coordinate 58,477,922 downwards.
AACCTTGAGTCGCACTAGCTAGGCATATTTTCCCCTATTCTTGTGACAATGTTTTCTGATACTCAACATCAAAAAGCTGTTACTTGTCCTGTCTCTCTGTAATCCCATCTCCAACACAAATAGTCTACTCAAGCACACTATTAGGTTGACAGAAACTTACATTTTGATGTGCTCTGTAGTATACAATCGTTCCCTGCTTGGATATACCTTTTACGAAGCAGATTTTGAACTGTCGCGGGCAGAGCACTAGCTTTTTTGCTTTAGCGGCCGGGTTGCTGCCTTTCTCAGCAGAGTGCTAAAGCCCTACCTGTTACACGCGCAAGTAATTCGAGGAGGCGCGAGTGACAAGTGTTGAGCTATTGGGTGGGGACAATTCAGGATTCTTGGATACTGGTGGGGTCATGACCTTGCGTCCACCCCCTAAACGACACGATGTAACCCAACCTCGAAAACCCTGTTGAAGTTAATGAACTGTAATGGACTGCAAGAAATCAACATGCACTGACTATCAACTTTATCTTCTGTCTATTTAATTGAAAATTACACCCAATACAGGAATGAACAAACACAAAATCTCAACATTCTTTGACTTATTAAATTAAGATTTGAACAACACAAGGACAAAAGTATAAATTAACTGAAGATTTGAACACAATTATAAAACAATAAACTCTCAGGACATGAACACACTTACAGCAAACAATGAAAAAAGTAGTGCTAGAGGACTATGCATCAGATAGTAATTGTTCACAACCCAGAATCCTGTCATAGACTGGATTTTTATCCCTAAATCCCAAACGCCAATCGCCGGACCTTCTTGGTGGCAAAATCTTTTACGAGCTCTTTGAAATCAAGTGACAGAGCCAGCTCGCTTTCAATCGATAACATTACAAGGCTGTTCAACCTCTCTTGCGACATGGTAGATCTTAAATAGCTCTTGATAAGTTTCAACTTACCAAATGATCTTTCACCACCAGCTACGGTAACTGGGAGCGTCAAGAAAATTCTGAGGGCAATGCAAACGTCTCCAAAAATGCTCTGGAGTTCCATCTTGTATATTGCATTCAGTAGATCAAGAGAGCTACAAGTGGCAGAAAATATTTTATTGAGATGCCTTATCTCACCCTCAAACTGATCTGTGAGATCCTGTGAGTATTTCTCCCTCAGTGGCTGACACACAGAAGCCATGACACTGTCACTCAACTTCCCAATTTTAAGTATGGCAGAAAATTCTTCAACAATATTTGCTGTTGTTTGGAACCGAGTGTCCAAGTCACTTATGATCTGGTCCATGGCAGTGAAAAACACAGTGTTATGGAATGTTGTTTCTGGCCTATCCTCCTGACCTGTTCCTTCAGCAGTTTCATCATGAAACCTCTTCCTCCTCCTCTCACGGCAAAGTTCTTTTTTGAAATGAGGTGGAACCTCCATTTCCTTAGCTACCATTGATGCCTCAGACAGAATAGCATCCCATCCATTTCTGAGAGTCTGCATCTCATCTCTTAGTGCAGCAACATTACCTGCCTCCACCTCTATTGAGATTTTCCCTGACTGGAGTATCACATTTCTGTCCTCAATAGATTGCAATACTTTCACCCAAATGGTGAGAAGGACAATGGCATCAAATGACATGAAGTAGTTCCTCAGACCAACAGCTTCAGATCTGGCCTGACCTGTGAGACTGCATGAGCTCAGTATGGTAGCAAGGGCTTCAATGACACCAGGTAGGTGCTTTGCTACAGGTTTCACAGCATCAATTCTCGCACTCCAGCGAGTGTCAGATAGCCTATGTACAGAGCAACCGGTTTTCTTTTTGTATATAGACCAACGAGATGGACTGGCACTTACAAATGTGTAGAGGCGGTTAATGTAACCAAAAAAGTTGGACGCTTCAGGGCTCGATTCTGCAGCATGTACGCCTACCAGATTCAACGTTTGGGAGGCACAAGGTGAGAAAGTAGCAAGATTATTATTTTTCAGTATTTGGGCTTGGACTCCCTTGATTTTCCCTGACATATTCTGCCCATTATCATACCCTTGCCCCCTGCAATCACTAATGTCTATCCCTAGATCCAGAAGCACACTCTCCATCATGCCTGCTATTTCACATCCTGTTTTTCCGTTGAAATCTTTGAATTCAATAAATCTTTCAGTGATCTCCCATTCGCCTGTGTCTTCATTATAATGTACATATCTTATGAGCACAACATTTTGCTCGGTGTGGGAAATGTCAGGCGTTGCATCACAAATGATTCCATAGTATATGGCATCCTCCCTTTCTGTCAGAATGGTTTTTAAAACCTTTCCCCCACACAATTCAATAAACTCGTTCTGGATGTCTGGTCTCAGATAATGAGTTAGCTGGCTTCCTTTTTTGGATGTCCTGATTTTGTCTAAGTGGTCTTTCAAGAGTGGATCATATCGTGACAAAAGTTCTAGCGTACCTACAAAATTTCCATTGTTAACATCGCCCAAAGCATGCGTTTTACCTCGGAAAGCTAAATTCCTTGTTGCCAAGTGCAGAGTGACATCAAGGAGTCTCTGCAAGATAGCTTTGTTTTTCTCAATTTCAGACTGTAGCTCTCTCTGCAACTGATGATCAACGCCACATGCAGTCATAACCGAACACTATAGGTGTTTCCATCGCAAATAACAGTCCCTGTGATTCCTACTTGTTTCATGGCTTGGGAATTTATCATACATGCGATGCCAATCGACGTCACACATCTTGTATCCCTGGTCACTACTCAAAGCAGTAAGAGAGGGTATTTTTTGCTCCTTGGAGAAAAGAACACATGGTATGCAGAACAGTGCATTTGCACTTTCACTGTGAATCAACCAGTCCCTTTTCACTTTTCCCCTACCCTTATCTGCTTTGGTGTATTTCAAGTAATCTGGAAATGTCTTTCCCTTTGAATCATGTGGAAATTCTTGATCTGTTTCTCGCATTGCTAATTTCTTCACAATAGTTGCCCTGTCCTTGTCACTCATCCTAGCTGGGAACAACCCTGGGTCAAGTGATAGCAGATCTTCTACCTCAGACACCACTACAGGTGGCTCAGTATCTGTGGCATCCTGTGTCGGAGCCTCACTTTGTCCCTGACATTGACTGTCCATAGCTGCTTCCTCCTCATCTGTGCTGCTTTCATGGTCCTCTACCTCTTCTTGTACTGGTACTTCTGCCTCTTCACCTCTGCTCTCCTCGTTGGCTGCCTTGCTCGAGGGCCCTGGCTCTAGAGTATCCATAGTGTACATAATTTATAAAATGCCCTATAATAGTAATAACACAGTACAGCTCGAGCTATCTCTTAATTGTTATAATAATAATAATAATAATAATCATTTGTATAGATATTTTCCAATTGCTCAAATCTAGCTATAGCTACTGTAACAACCTCAATTTAATGTGCCAGTTGTCAATGGTATTGCAATTACTGGAAGAACTAGAGTAACTAAATGTGAATATTACCTACAGTTGTATTCAATGCATGGTAAGCATATTTAAAATCTGTTTGTTAACCCCAAGCCCTGCTGCTTTACCTCCCTCTCCTTCAACTGGGAGCTGGCCTGAGGGAAGGGGTATTTGATCCTGAAGCCGCATCTGTGCATTAGAGCAGATGTGATTAGCATGTAACATTATACAGGTTAGGTTAGCTAGCCATAGCAAAAGGGCATAGCTGCTGGATACAAATTCACTGGGCTCATCTACACTCATCTAATTTTTGATAGCAACAGGTAGCTAACGTCAGCCACAAAATGTTGGCCAAGCTGTTATGGGCTTCAAAACAAGTTCTGCGAATAAATACCTTTCTTGTGAAAATACTTGGTGACTAGCTGTCAACCTCTTTTATTATTTTCCTCTTGCTGACGTTTTTTCTTTCGTTTCTGAGCTCCTGATTCATGAGCTGTGGAGGAAATTTTCCTGTCAGTCTGTTCAAGCTGCAAGCTTCTGGTGCGCTGCTGTGCCGCCTAGTTATAGTTGAAAGTGGGGGTGCAAGATTAGTAACTAGCAGGCAAGGGGTGGTTTGGAGTGGGTCAGGCACGACCACCTCCATGGCAGAATTTTTTTAATTTAATGAACACCTGTACGTGCAATTTCCTGCAATATAGAGCACAGAACTGTCTCAAAATCCTATGGGATCCTAAAGGATTCCTATAGGGTTCCAAAAACGTATAGAGATTCCTATAGCATTTTTTGACTAAGGATGTTATCCTACACTTTAAGCTGTCTGATATCCCATTACCTGTAACTCTTGGGTCTCTTTCTCACTTTCTCTGCCTCCTCCCTGAGTCTGCACAGTCACCACATCATTCTACATTAAGGAGAGCCATTCACGTATGAGTACACTGAACTGGTTTGAATACACAATCTTTATGCTACTCTGTAAAGAAAGGGAGAGAGTGGGGAATATATTATCCAAGTATTGGTGTCTTAATTTGTTATGTTATCTTACACTTTAAGCTGACTGATATTTCCATTACCTGTAACTCTTGTCTCTTTCTCTCCTTCTCTGCCTCCTCCCTGAGTCTGCACTGTCACCACCTCATCATTCTACACAGGAGAGCAATACACGTATGAATACACTGAACTGGGTTGAATACATGATTTTTTCTTTTTTCTGCCATGTTCTACCAGGTTGGCTGGCCACACAGACACACACACACACACACACACACACACACACACACACACACACGCACACACACACGCACACACGCACACACACACACACACACACACACACACACACACACACACACACACACACACACACACACACACACACACACACACACACACACACACACACACACACACACACACACACACACACACACACACACACACACACACACACACACACACACACACACACACACACACACACACACAGTGTGCAGGTTAGTTACAGTAGGAGATGGGCTTCTATTATATTCTATCATTCTATAATTCATTCTTCTTTTATTTTCATTTCAGGTAGTTGTACCTTAAGAGAATTGAAGGCTGGCATCTGTAAATGCAGATAGATATAAGTACTTTATTCCTATTTTATTATCATTATTTTCTTTCCAATGAAATCAAATCAGAAAATAAGTGGTATATGATGGAAATATGAAAGTCAATGCTTGAAGGAAAATGGACTTCGGAAATCAGTTTTTTATTTTTTATTTACTGTTCTGTAAAAGTCTTGTCGAATGTAATGTTTTATGTTTTGTGTGGACCCCAGGAAGACTAGTTGTTGTCATGCAACAGCTAATGGGGATCCTAATAAACTCAAACTCTAATGGGCTTCGATCTACCAGGTAGCTAGCTAGTCAAACACACACACTGGTTGATGTTACTAGCTAGCTAGCAAACGCCAGCTAACCGCTAGCTAACATAAAGAGTGACCTGTAATTCAATGCAGCGAAAATGAAGAGAAGGTGATGATTATAAATGTGTTTTATTGTATTGAGTGGTAGAAGTAAAGACATGTCTAACATATTCTTTGTTTGAACAACTTACTGAAAAGGTCTGCCACCAATGACAGACTGGTCGCGGTGATTTACACTCCCCCTACCTGCATCAGGACTGCTGTGGGTGGGAGGCAGTTGATCAAACCATTGTGAGCGAAATGCGGGGGGGGTCGCAATCTTTTGAAACTTAAAAACTCGCTATTAAGTGTCTATAATCAGCACAAGTTATTTCATTGCGTATTATTAATTTGATTGAAATTACATACTTATGTTTACAGTGATATATTGGGGGGTACATATCATATTTTTCATATGATCAAAAAGTGGGGGTGCAAAAGCACACGTTTGCTCCCCCAAGGTCAATTGTGGGGATGCACCTGCTCCGCTTGCTCCATTGCTCAGGCGCCCATACCATGCAATGAATGAAGGGAGGGGTGCTCATTCTGTCAAACAGAGTAACAAGCACCTGTTTGTTTCTTTTGTGATGTTTTTTTTTAATACAGGCAATTATACTTTTGAGTCATCTACATTAACTTACTTTAGGATAATAATAAAACCATATTAATAAAAAGATAATAATAGTGTTCTCTGCCCCCCCCCCCCCCCCAGTCCTGGGCCCTTGGAATCATCCTAACCTCCCCCGCCCCCCCCCAGCTACGCCCCTGTCAACGGGAGCACTCGAGGTCGAAAGCTTTAAAACGTGATTATAAGTCGTAATAAGCGCTTGAACAATCAACCTATTTGGTCGTATGAGTTGGAGGACTTCTTGTTGTATTAATGTGGACCGGAGGGGGAGGGTGACAAGCATAAGTTTCACTTTCCTTTTTTATTTCAATTCCAACCTTGGTCATGAAGAATATGTTTCTCTGTTGTCCATGTTCAAAAAGCATAAAACAACACCATAAGAGCACGTTGCAAAGTCTAGATGGGCTTACAGTAGCCCGCCATTCTTATTATACATCCATGTAGTCTGCTGTATAGAATACTGTAGTTTCCCCACAGCAGACATACATTTATGACGCCCGTTGGTGCATCATAAATACGTCGGATAGTGTATGCAGTCGGATTCTCAAGGCACCACAGTCTCTTCTCCTAAGTCCTTTTGCATTCTCCTATCCACTATTCCTTAACCCTGTTTGACTTTACATCAGCTGCCCATATGCTACATTGAATTAAAAATGATTTTAGCATCATTAAAAAAGAAGATAACTGATACGTATGCACACCTTCAGTTGTGTCCACACAAATATATTTTTCCACAGTCTGGCCTCCATGAAACTCTCCACCTGGAAAACAATGAGAAAGAGTTTGACATGTTGACTGTATACGTGTGTGTGTGTGTGTGTGTGTGTGTGTGTGTGTGTGTGTGTGTGTGTGTGTGTGTGTGTGTGTGTGTGTGTGTGTGTGTGTGTGTGTGTGTGTGTGTGTGTGTGTGTGTGTGTGTGTGTGTGTGTGTGTGTGTGTGTGTGTGTGTGTGTGTGTGTGTGTGTGTGTGTGTGTGTGTGTGTGTGTGTGTGTGTGTGTGTGTGTGTGTGTGTGTGTGTGTGTGTGTTAGTGTGTGTGTTACTTTTGAGAGGTAGAAAAAGGGTCCACTCCCGTTTCTGAAGAGTTTCTCTCCACAGTGAAACATGAGGAGTCCAAAGTCAAAGAGAGGACCAGGAGCCTCCTTTCCCCCCACCTGGTAAACAGATTCATACACAATATTTATCTTTATGTATACATTTTTGATAATTCATATAGTTATTTGGCGTACAATACATCAAATACAATGAAAAATACCCATCAAACATTACCATAGATACAACAAAATCACACATTTGAGCAGTATAGCGAGATTCAAATTATTCTGTACAGCCATTTTCGTTTTCTAGACAGATATCAGTTTAATAACACATTGTATTTTGATACTACCACAAGGTGGCGCCCAAGTAAAATTAAGTCAAACCAGTTTAGGCTTTTTTCCATTTAACCACCTTCTGTAGAAGAGAATAGAATGAGTGAGGTACAGAGTGCTACTACCATCATGTTGTGCTCCACCATGTTCCAGGCTCTAGGACGGAGCATCAGCACAGGAGCCTGAGATATGTGTGGAGCATCTGTAACAAATGAGAGTGCACAGTGACGTACATGTGTTATCACAAATATTCCTGAACATGTACAGTTAGACCGTCCAGAAAAACGCGGGCAAAAATCCTTGATTATGCGGGCTAAATTCCTTGATTATGCGGGCTAAAATCCTTGATTATGCGATTAAACATGCGGGGTTTTTATGTGATTTTATGCGGTGAAATTGCGGGAAGTTGTGGTTAGTTGCAAAATATGCGGAAAGTTGCGAAATATGCAAAATATGCGGGAAAAAAGAATAACAATTTTTTAAAATGTCGGGCTGTCTTATTTATTCTCTCTCACACACAACCTGCCACTAACGTTAAACCCCTTTACTATTCAATTAAACAAATGCAATGTTTATTTATTGTAAAAGCAATTGGGCTATTTTAATCTCACACACACACACACACACACACACACACACACACACAGACACACACCCCCCCCCCCACACACACACACTTCTCCGCCTCATTCTGTTTTCATTTACTCGTTCGTTATCTGACCAGCTTCAATCTTGTAGGCTACTCACTTCGTTTCTTGTAGCCCTCGAAAGGGTTTTGGAGGTTGATGCCTCGATGAACGTGCGTTGTTTGGCTTTCTTGTCCGCAGCAGCAGAAAGCATTTTCGAATGTTTAAATGAATCAAAGTGGGTCGTCACCGTCGATTTTCTCTTATGCTCCAACACACAGTTGCACGGGGTGCAGAATAGTTCCCCCCCACTTTTTGCCCGGTCTTTAGTAGAAATGTTCGTCGGTAAATGAGATTGATTCGATTTTTTCATCTTGGTGTTTTCTCTATCGTGTGAGCTCCACACGTTCACTCTATACAGTGTTGTTTACATTCTGTGATGCGCGAGCTGATGACGTCACGTCAAGACGAGTTAACTTTTTTTTCCCTCAACTTTGTGTGGAAAAATGCGGGGTTATGCGGCCTTTTGATCAATATGCGACCTTTTAAAAATCTGCGCCATTTTGCTGATTATGCGGTAAGTTCTGCGATCGCAGAATCGCGTTTTTCTGGAGGATCTATTAAGTAATGTAGTTTTATATAAAGTAGAGCACTTACTGGGGAACTTGTTGTGAACTGCCTTATAAACGTTGCAAAGTCCTTTGATCTGGTTGTAATATGTAGGGCAGTTCCCATCATCAAAGTCCACCTGAAACCAGAGAGAGTGCACAGTGTCTCTGTGAGGCTGCGCTGAGGGACATGCTGCTTTGAGATAATTAGATTAGATTAGTAACATGCTGACAGTGACAATGCTAACATTTAGACAATTAGCAGGTATTGTCATGTTCACCATCTCGCTTCATCGTGTTAACATGCTAATATTGGAAAACAAACAATGGCATTATCATAAAACAAGATTTTGGACCAATGAACAAGTTTCCAAAAGCAAAATGGGAGCCAGATCGAGCCTTTAGCTATCAAGGTCCTCCTTAGTGGAACCAGCTTCCAGTTTGTGTTTGGGAGGCAGACACTCTCTGAACATTTAAGAGTAAGTTAAGACTTTCTTTTGTTATTGCTTATAGTTATAGCCTGCTCAGGCTTGCCTTGAACCATCTCCTAGTTATGCTGCCATAAGCCAATTTTGTTGGGGACTTTCATCTTTCAAAGTTTCACCTCTCTTCTCCTATTTTTATTTTCCTCTCTATGAATTTCTAGGCACTCATTTCCCATAAATACATGTTACTAAAACAGTATACAAAGTTTTTGTTGTGGCTCTCACCTGGCAAGTTGCCACCATTAAAGGATGCATGTTGTCATATGGATCCAGCCTGATATCGTTAACATCGGGCTGGATCCATCTTCTTTTTTCTTACATTATTATTTTCATCATTTCTGCCTTTTATAACGTTTTATTATGTAACACGACAATCCTTCCCTCAATGGTTTATACCAATTTTCCCTATTAATTGTGTTTTTTTGGGGGGAGAGACCATGGGCCATATGCTTAACAGGTGTAAACCCCCCAGAGAATGTAATTGTAATATGTGATATTAGGTTATATAAATAAAGTTAAATGCTTGATGAAATTATTGTTCCAAAAAAGATATTTTGTGTTGATTCAGACATTGAAGAATTAAAAAAGGGCTTTGTGAATAATTGGATCCATAGGTTAAACACTCAATGCTCACATGCCCCCTTCGATAGCTCAATTGATGCTCCCCTTTGTTAATCCACAGACTGAAAAGTCAAAGCTCACATGCCCCTTTCGATAACTCATTTGGTAGAGTGGAGGACTGGAGGTTCTATTGAAAGATATTCTTAGGTCGCTGGTTCAACTCCGGCTCGAAGGATGTGTGTTTCAAAGGTGTTTCCATTTGGAATTAAAATAAATGCATGAGCATTTTCTCGCCATAAGCGAAATCGAGCCACATTCTTCTTTGTTCATGAAGACGCTGAACTATTTAAAAAGGACTTTGTGTTTCAGAGTAGTTGGATTCATAGATTGTGAGTTGTATAGCTTTTTTATTTCCTTTGTGAATAATCAAGCAGCAGGTAGAACACTCTATCTGTTTAGGAATTGAACCACGCTCCTCCTTGTTGTTCGATTGGCTGAACAGTCAAAGTTCACGAGCCCTCTTTGATAGCTCAGTTGGTAGAGCGGAGGACTGTAGGTTCTAATGACCCTCCTCCTTGTTGTTGTTCGATTGGCTGAACAGTCAGAGTAGATGGATTCATAGATTGTGAGTTGTATAGCTTTTTTATTTCCTTTGTGAATAATCAAGCAGCAGGTAGAACACTCTATCTGTTTAGGAATTGAACCACGCTCCTCCTTGTTGCTTGATTGGCTGAACAGTCAAAGTTCACAAGCCGTCTTTGATAGCTCAGTTGGTAGAGGGGAGGACTGTAGGTTCTAATGAAAGATATCCTTAGGTCACTGGTTCAACTCCGGCTCGAAGGATGTGTGTTTCAAAGGCGTCTCCATTTGGAACTCAAAGTAATGAATGGCCATTTTCTCCCCGTAGGCGAAATCGAGACCCAAGCTTCTGTGTTGATTCAGACGTTGAAGAACTCAAAAAGGGCTTTGTTTTTCAGAATAGTTGGATCCAAAGGCTAGACACTCAAAAGTCATGTTCCCCCTTCGATAGCTTAGTTGGTATGCTCCCCCTTGTTAATCCACAGGCTGAAAAGTCAAAGCTCACATGCCCCCTTCGATAGCTCAGTTGGTAGAGCGGAAGACTGTAGGTTCTAATGACAGATATCCTTGGGGCTCAATTTCGCCTACGGGGAGAAAATGCCCATCCATTTATTTGAATTCCAAATTGAAACACCTTTGAAACACCCTTCCTTCGAGCAGGAGTTGAACCAGCGACCTAAGGATATCTAATAATAATAATAATAATAACTTTTATTTATATAGCGCTTTTCAATAACCCAAAGTCGCTTACAAAAAAAATTAAAAGTACAGAAAGGGGGTGAACAGGCAGAAGACAACATATTGGACAAGAAAATTGAACATGAACATTACATGAACAGGCAAAGGACAACACAGGGGGGGAGCAAGCATAGGACAACGAGCAAAAGACAACATAATGGAAAAGAGGAAAGAAAAAGTTGATGAATGTATGAATAAGAGATGCAGCGTGGGGTGAATAAGAGATACAGCGTGGGGTGTGAGTGAAGTCAGTGGGTTGGGGGGTAGGGTAAGTTGAAGGCTTGGGAGAAGAGGTATGTTTTCAGCTGGGTTTTGAAGGTAGACAGTGTGGGAGAGTGGCGGACAGATTGGGGGAGGGAGTTCCAGAGGCGGGGTGCTGATCTGGAGAATGCTCTGTTGCCAAATGTTTTGAGTCTTGATGGTGGTACTGTGAGGGAGAGAGTGGAGGAGGATCGGAGGGCTCGGGGGGGGTTGTAGGGGATGAGGAGGTCAGAGAGGTAGGGGGGTGCTAGGTGGTGAAGGGCTTTATAGGTGAGGAGGAGTGTTTTGAAGATGATGCGTTGTTTGATGGGGAGCCAGTGAAGAGAGCGGAGAACGGGAGTGATGTGTTCACGGGTCCGGGTGTGGGTGAGGAGGCGGGCAGCAGAGTTTTGTACCATTTGGAGTCTATGGAGGGAATGGGAGGAGATGCCAGTGAGGAGGGCGTTGCAATAGTCGAGGCGGGAGGTGATGAAGGCATGGATGAGGGATTCAGCAGCACGGGGGGGGAGGTAGTGTTTGATTTTGGCAATGCGGCGGAGGTGGAAGTAGGAGATCTTGATGATGGAGCTGACATGGGGGTCAAAGGAGAGGGTGGGGTCCAGGATAACGCCAAGATTGCGTGCCAGGGGGGAGGGGGTGATGGTCGAATTCTCAATGGTGAGTGAAATGGGTCCTGTTTTATTGAGGGTTGATCTGGTGCCTATGATGAGTAGCTCTGTTTTATCACTGTTGAGTTTAAGGAAATTGTGAGTCAGCCATGTTTTTATTGAAGAGATGCAGGTTTCGATATGGGTGAGGGGAGGGTTGTGAGGGGATTTGGTGGTGATGTAGATCTGGGTGTCATCGGCGTAACAGTGGAAATCAAGGTTGAGGTTGCGAATAATGTGACCAAGGGGGAAAAGATAGCAGATGAAGAGGAGGGGGCCGAGGACTGAGCCCTGGGGGACCCCCTGTGTGACTGGGGAGAGGGCGGATGTGTGGCCAGAGAGGGAGATGAATTGTTGCCTGTCGGTGAGGTAGGAGGTGAGCCAGTCGAGAGCGGAGCCCTCAACACCCTGTTGGCGCAGCCTTTGTAGGAGGATTGAGTGATTCACAGTGTCAAAGGCTGCGCTGAGGTCTAGTAGTAGCAGGATGTTGAGGGCACCGGAGTCTGCAGAGGAGAGGAGATCGTTGATTACTTTGACCAGGGCTGTTTCAGTGCTGTGGAGTGGGCGAAAACCAGACTGGAGGGGTTCATAGAGGTTGTTGGACTGGAGGTGGGTGTGGAGCTGGGTGGCGACAATACGCTCCAGTGTTTTGGAGAGGAATGGCAGGTTGGAGATGGGGCGGTAGTTGGAGAGGTTGGCTGGGTCAAGGGTGGGCTTTTTGAGGATGGGGGTGATGGAGGCAAGTTTGTAGATGGAGGGAACAAGACCAAGGGATAGAGATTGGTTGAAGAGGGTGGTGAGGTGGGGGATGAGGACAGGGAGGCAGGCCTTAGTTAGGGTCGTAGGGAGGGGGTCAAGAAAGCAGGTGGTTGTTTTGGATGAGGTGATGATGGCTAGGATGTGGGAGGAGTCAACAGGAGAGAAGGCAGTGAGGGGAGGGAAGGGCGGGTGGACTGGGAGAGGAGGGGGGGCGTGGGGGTTGGAGGAGATAGTGGTCATGGCAGTTAGGGAGCTGTTGATTTGTGAAACTTTGTTGTTGAAGGCGAGGAGGAAGGAGTTGCATAGGTCAGGGGAGGAGGGTGGATTGATGTCAGGTGGCTGGAGCAATTTATTGATGGTGGAAAACAGGATGCGGGGGTTCCGGTTGGTGCTGTCGATGAGGGTGGAGAAGTGGGCAGATTTGGCGGCTTGGAGAGCATCACGGTAGGAGGAGATGTGAACTTTATAGGCTTCGGCGTGGACGGTGAGGTGGGTTCGTTTGAACAATCTTTCAAGTTGACGGCCGGTCTGTTTCATGGTACGGAGTTCCGGGGTGTACCAGGGGGCGGGGTTGGTGAATGAAACAGAGGAGGTTTTCCAGGGGGCCAGAGAGTCGAGGGAGTCAGAGAGAATTGAGTTGAGTGTGGTGGCATAGTCGTCAGGGGAAGAGGGGGCAGAGTCGGGCGGGAAGGCAGAGGATATGAGCTGGGAGAGCGTGAGGGGGTTGACTGCCTTGATGTTGCGGTAGGAGATGGTGCGTTTTTTGGGGTTGTGGGGGGAGGGTAGAGGGGCGGAGAAGAGGATGCAGAGATGATCAGAGAGTGGGAAGGGGAGGGGCTGGGGGTTAGATAATGGTAGAAAGGAGGAGCAGACTAAGTCCAGAATGTGGCCTTTGGTATGGGTGGGGAAGTCAATGTGTTGGGTGAGGTGGAAGCAGTCAAGGAGGGAGAGGAAGTCAGATGTCAGGGGGGCATTGGGCTGATCCATGTGGATGTTGAAGTCGCCGGTAAGTAGGAGGTGGGAAGATAGAGAGGATGCAATGGTGAGTAGTTCAGAGAGTTCAGAGAGGAAAGAGGGGTGTGGCTTCGGGGGACGGTAGATTAGAACAGTAGTGATAGAGTTGGGGAGGGAGAAAGCAAGGTGTTCAAAGGATGAGATAGGTGGGAGGTTGAGGTTCAGTTCAGTGATGTGTAGGGATTGTTTGTGGAGAACAGCGAGACCACCCCCGCGCCCGGAGAGGCGGGGTCTGGCAGTGAAACTGTAGTTGGAGGGAGTGGCTTGGTTGAGAGCGTAGAAGTCCAGGGGCTGTTGCCATGTTTCACAGAGGAGAAGCAGATCAATGTTATTGTCCAGTAGCAGTTCGTGTATAACAGGTGATTTGTTGGAGAGGGAGCGGCAGTTCAGGAGTGCGAGGGAGATGGATGGTGGAGCAGGGGAGGGGGTACAAAGGTTGTTGAGGTTGGCAGTGCGGTGGATGGGGATGGCGGGGGGGTGGGGGATAGTCCAGAGTGAGGGGATGGGTGAACCGTCAGGGAGTTGTCGGTTGCGGGGGAGGCCAGCGCCCCGGTGGATGTAGCGGCGTCGGCGGAGGATCCCAGCGGCGCTAGCTGCGGTGGCAGTAGCAGCAGGGAGACGATGGTTGTTGTTGAGGCTGTGGAGGTCAGCAGCAGTGTAGATGAGAGGGCGAGAGGTTGGTGGTGTAGTAGGCTGAAGCAGCGGGAGAGATAGTCCAAGCAGCAGATGAAAGGTAGCAGCAGATGAGAGTAGCCAAGGTAGTGTATTTGCAGTGGTTATTAACTGATTGGCTAGGAGTTGGTAGGCAGTGAGATATGTGAAAGCAGCAGTGGACCAGGTGTTGGAGTGAGTGATGCGTGTGGTGTTGGTTACCCCAGACCGTCCCTGCGGCACCATGTCTGGACCTAGCTACCCAACAGTAGACGAGCTGGTGGGGAGTGGAGGCTCCCCGCAAGAACGCCGGCTGGGCAGCCAGACAGAGTGAGTGTTGTTGTTGTTGATGTACGGCGCACAACAGGTCGGTCCAGGTTGGCACAATCACCATCACAAAACACACAGCGTACTCACCCGAGTCCAGAGCAGCGATCAACACACCCAGAGCCAGGAAAAACAATCCAGTGGTGTAATCAGGTAGTCCAATTGTGACGGGAGCCAGCTGTTAGCTTCGGTGGCTAACGTAGCATACAGACCGGGTAGTCAAGGTGACGGAGTGGAGCCAGCTGTTAGCTTTGATGGCTAACGTAGCATACAGTCCAGTAGTGAGGGAGCCTATGAATGGAAACGGAGCTGGAGAGATGCACAACGGAGTGAAGAGCAGCCTTGGATCGGCGAAAACCAGCATAGAGACCCGTAGACAAAACAAACAAACATCCAGAAACAGTCCGGGGGTAGAAGCGGCAGTCAACAGACAAGACGCCAGCGTTGCTCTAGCACCGGAGGGACAGACGTGACGTGACACGACAGCGCAGAACTAGTCAGGGAACAAGACGAACCGACTGAGGTATCTGTCTTTAGAACCTACAGTCCTCCGCTCTACCAACTGAGCTATCGAAGGGGACTCGTGAACTATGACTGTTCAGCCAATCGAACAACAAGGAGGAGGGTGGTTCAATTCCTAAACAAATAGAGTGTTCTACCTGCTGCTTGATTACCCATAAAAGAAATAAGAAGTCATGCAACTCACAAGCAATGAATCCAACTGCTCTTGAATGGAGCTCGAAAACTTTATCGGGGAAACTGCAATGAGGCCCATCAATAGATTTCAAGGTCCAATTGAAGAACTTACGACAAAAACATCCTTCGAGCCGGAGTTGAACCAGCGACCTTAGGATATCTGTCATTAGAACCTACAGTCCTCCGCTCTACCAACTGAGCTATCGAAGGGGGCTCGTGAACTATGACTGTTCAGCCAATCGAACAACAAGGAGGAGGGTGGTTCAATTCCTAAACAGATAGAGTGTTCTACCTGCTGCTTGATTATTCACAAAGGAAATAAAAAACCATCCAACTCAAAATCTATGAATCCAACTACTCTGAAACACAAAGTCCTTTTAAATTGTTCAGCGTCTGCATGAACACAGAAGAATGTGGCTCGATTTCGGCGAGAAAATGCCCATCCATTTATTTGAATTCCAAATTGAAACACCTTTGAAACACCCTTCCTTCGAGCAGGAGTTGAACCAGCGACCTAAGGATATCTGTCTTAAGAACCTACAGTCCTCTGCTCTATCAACTGAGATATCGAAGGGGGCATGTGAGCTTTGACTTTTCAGCCTGTGGATGAACAAGGGGGAGCATACCAACTGAGCTATCGAAGGGGGCAAATGACTATTGAGTGTTTAGCCTTTGGATCCAACTATTCTGAAAAATAAAGCCCTTTTTGAGTTCTTCAACGTCTGAATTAACACAGAAGTTTGGGGCTCGATTTGGCCTATGGGGAGAAAATGGCCATCTATTACTTTGAGTTCCAAATGGAGAAACCTTTGAAACACACATCCTTCGAGCCGGAGTTGAACCAGCGACCTAAGGATATCTGTCATTAGAACCTACAGTGCTCCGCTCTACCAACTGAGCTATCGAAGGGGGCTTGTGAACTCTGACTGTTCAGCCAACCGAACAACAAGGAGGAGGGTGGTTCAATTCCTAAACAGATAGAGTGTTCTACCTGCTGCTTGATTACCCACAAAAGAAATAAGAAGTCATGCAACTCACAAGCAATGAATCCAACTGCTCTTGAATGGAGCTCGAAAACTTTATCGGGGAAATTGCAATGACGCCCATCAATATATTTCAAAGTCCAATTGAAGAACTTACGACAAAAACATCCTTCGAGCCGGAGTTGAACCAGCGACCTAAGGTTATCTGTCATTAGAACCTACAGTCCTCCGCTCTACCAACTGAGCTATCGAAGGGGGCTTGTGAACTATGACTGTTCAGCCAATCGAACAACAAGGAGGAGGGTGGTTCAATTCCCTAAACAGATAGAGTTTTCTACCTGCTGCTTGATTACCCACAAAATAAATAAGAAGTCATGCAACTCACAATCTATGAATCCAACTACTCTGAAAAACAAAGCCCTTTTTGAGTTCTTCAACGTCTGAATCAACACAGAAGCTTGGGGCTTGATTTGGCCTACGGGGAGAAAATGTCCATCCATTACTTTGAGTTCCAAATGGAGACCCCTTTGAAACACACATCCTTCAAGCCGGAGTTGAACCAGCGACCTAAGGATATCTGTCATTTGAACCTACAGTCCTCCGCTCTACCAACTGAGCTATCGAAGGGGGCTCGTGAACTATGACTGTTCAGCCAATCGAACAACAAGGAAGAGGGTGGTTCAATTCCCTTAACAGATAGAGTTTTCTACCTGCTGCTTGATTACCCACAAAAGAAATAAGAAGTCATGCAACTCACAATCTATGAATCCAACTACTCTGAAAAACAAAGCCCTTTTTGAGTTCTTCAACGTCTGAATCAACACAGAAGCTCGGGGCTTGATTTAGCCTACGGGGAGAAAATGGCCATCCATTACTTTGAGTTCTAAATGGAGACACCTTTGAAACACACATCCTTCGAGCCGGAGTTGAACGAGCGACCTAAGGATGTCTGTCATTAGAACCTATAGTCCTCCGCTCTACCAACTGAGCTATCGAAGGGGGCTTGTGAACTCTGACTGTTCAGCCAACCGAACAACAAGGAGGAGGGTGGTTCAATTCCTAAACAAATAGAGTGTTCTACCTGCTGCTTGATTACCCATAAAATAAATAAGAAGTCATGCAACTCACAAGCAATGAATCCAACTGCTCTTGAATGGAGCTCGAAAACTTTATCGGGGAAACTGCAATGAGGCCCATCAATATATTTCAAGGTCCAATTGAAGAACTTACAACAAAAACATCCTTCGAGTCGGAGTTGAACCAGCGACCTAAGGATATCTGTCATTAGAACCTACAGTCCTCCGCTCTACCAACTGAGCTATCGAAGGGGGCTCGTGAACTAAGACTGTTCAGCCAATCGAACAACAAGGAGGAGGGTGGTTCAATTCTTAAACAGATAGAGTTTTCTACCTGCTGCTTGATTACCCACAAAAGAAATAAGAAGTCATGCAACTCAAAATCTATGAATCCAACTACTCTGAAAAACAAAGCCCTTTTTGAGTTCTTCAACGTCTGAATCAACACAGAAGCTTGGGACTTGATTTGGCCTACGGGGAGAAAATGGCCATCCATTACTTTGAGTTCCAAATGGAGACACCTTTGAAACACACATCCTTCGAGCCGGAGTTGAACCAGCGACCTAAGGATATCTGTCATTAGAACCTACAATCCTCCGCTCTACCAACTGAGCTATCGAAGAGGGCTCGTGAACTACGACTGTTCAGCCAATCGAACAACAAGGAGGAGGGTGGTTCAATTCCCTAAACAGATAGAGTTTTCTACCTGCTGCTTGATTACCCACAAAGGAAATAAAAAACCATCCAACTCAAAATCTGAGTCCAACTACTCTGAAACACAAAGTCCTTTTTAAATTGTTCAGCGTTTGCATGAACACAGAAGAATGTGGCTCGATTTCGGCGAGAAAAAGCCCATCCATTTATTTGAATTCCAAATTGAAACACCTTTGAAACACCCTTCCTTCGAGCAGGAGTTGAACCAGCGACCTAAGGATATCTGTCTTTAGAACCTACAGTCCTCTGCTCTATCAACTGAGATATCGAAGGGGGCATGTGAGCTTTGACTTTTCAGCCTGTGGATGAACAAGGGGGAGCCTACCAACTGAGCTATCGAAGGGGGCAAATGACTATTGAGTGTTTAGCCTTTGGATCCAACTATTCTGAAAAATAAAGCCCTTTTTGAGTTCTTCAACGTCTGAATTAACACAGAAGCTTGGGGCTCGATTTCGCCTACGGGGAGAAAATGGTCATCTATTACTTTGAGTTCCAAATGGAGACCCCTTTGAAACACACATCCTTCAAGCCGGAGTTGAACCAGCGACCTAAGGATGTCTGTCATTAGAACCTACAGTCCTCTGCTCTACCAACTGAGCTATCGAAGGGGGCTCGTGAACTATGACTGTTCAGCCAATCGAACAACAAGGAGGAGGGTGGTTCAATTCCCTAAACAGATAGAGTGTTCTACCTGCTGCTTGATTACCCACAAAGGAAATAAAAAAACATCCAACTCAAAATCTATGAGTCCAACTACTCTGAAACACAAAGTCCTTTTTAAATTGTTCAGCGTTTGCATGAACACAGAAGAATGTGGCTCGATTTCGGCGAGAAAAAGCCCATCCATTTATTTGAATTCCAAATTGAAACACCTTTGAAACACCCTTCCTTCGAGCAGGAGTTGAACCAGCGACCTAAGGATATCTGTCTTTAGAACCTACAGTCCTCTGCTCTATCAACTGAGATATCGAAGGGGGCATGTGAGCTTTGACTTTTCAGCCTGTGGATGAACAAGGGGGAGCATACCAACTGAGCTATCGAAGGGGGCAAATGACTATTGAGTGTTTAGCCTTTGGATCCAACTATTCTGAAAAATAAAGCCCTTTTTGAGTTCTTCAACGTCTGAATTAACACAGAAGCTTGGGGCTCGATTTCGCCTACGGGGAGAAAATGGTCATCTATTACTTTGAGTTCCAAATGGAGACCCCTTTGAAACACACATCCTTCGAGCCGGAGTTGAACCAGCGACCTAAGGATGTCTGTCATTAGAACCTACAGTCCTCCGCTCTACCAACTGAGCTATCGAAGGGGGCTCGTGAACTATGACTGTTCAGCCAATCGAACAACAAGGAGGAGGGTGGTTCAATTCCCTAAACAGATAGAGTTTTCTACCTGCTGCTTGATTACCCACAAAAGAAATAAGAAGTCATGCAACTCTCAAGCAATGAATCCAACTGCTCTTGAATGGAGCTCGACAACTTTATCGGGGAAACTGCAATTAGGCCCATAAATATATTTCAAAGTCCAATTGAAGAACTTACGACAAAAACATCCTTCGAGCCGGAGTTGAACCAGCGACCTAAGGATGTCTGTCATTAGAACCTACAGTCCTCCGCTCTACCAACTGAGCTATCGAAGGGGGCTCGTGAACTATGACTGTTCAGCCAATCGAACAACAAGGAGGAGGGTGGTTCAATTCCCTAAACAGATAGAGTTTTCTACCTGCTGCTCGATTACTCACAAAAGAAATAAGAAGTCATGCAACTCACAACCTATGAATCCAACTACTCTGAAAAACAAAGCCCTTTTTGAGTTCTTCAACGTCTGAATCAACACAGAAGCTCGGGGCTTGATTTGGCCTACGGGGAGAAAATGGCCATCCATTACTTTGAGTTCCAAATGGAGACACCTTTGAAACACACACCCTTCGAGCCGGAGTTGAACCAGCGACCTAAGGATGTCTGTCATTAGAACCTACAGTCCTCCGCTCTACCAACTGAGCTATCGAAGGGGGGTTGTGAACTCTGACTGTTCAGCCAACCGAACAACAAGGAGGAGGGTGGTTCAATTCCTAAACAGATAGAGTGTTCTACCTGCTGCTGGATTATCCATAAAAGAAATAAGAAGTCATACAACTCACAAGCAATGAATCCAACTGCTCTTGAATGGAGCTCGAAAACTTTATCGGGGAAAATGCAATGAGGCCCATAAATATATTTCAAAGTCCAATTGAAGAACTTACAACAAAAACATCCTTTGAGCCGGAGTTTAACCAGCGACCTAAGGATATCTGTCATTAGAACCTACAGTCCTCCGCTCTACCAACTGAGCTATCGAAGGGGGCTCGTGAACTAAGAATGTTCAGCCAATCGAACAACAAGGAGGAGGGTGGTTCAATTCTTAAACAGATAGAGTTTTCTACATGCTGCTTGATTACCCACAAAATAAATAAGAAGTCATGCAACTCACAATCTATGAATCCAACTACTCTGAAAAACAAAGCCCTTTTTGAGTTCTTCAACGTCTGAATCAACAAAGAAGCTCGGGGCTTGATTTGGCCTACGGGGAGAAAATGGCCATCCATTACTTTGAGTTCCAAATGGAGACACCTTTGAAACACACATCCTTCGAGCCGGAGTTGAACCAGCGACCTAAGGATGTCTGTCATTAGAACCTACAGTCCTCCGCTCTACCAACTGAGCTATCGAAGGGGGGTTGTGAACTCTGACTGTTCAGCCAATCGAACAACAAGGAGGAGGGTGGTTCAATTCCTAAACAGATAGAGTGTTCTACCTGCTGCTGGATTATCCATAAAAGAAATAAGAAGTCATGCAACTCACAAGCAATGAATCCAACTGCTCTTGAATGGAGCTCGAAAACGTTATCGGGGAAACTGCAATGAGGCCCATAAATATATTTCAAAGTCCAATTGAAGAACTTACGACAAAAACATCCTTCGAGCCGGAGTTGAACCAGCGACCTAAGGATATCTGTCATTAGAACCTACAGTCCGCCGCTCTAGCAACTGAGCTATCGAAGGGGGCTCGTGAACTATGACTGTTTAGCCAATCGAACAACAAGGAGGAGGGTGGTTCAATTCCTAAACAGATAGTGTTCTACCTGCTGCTTGATTATTCACAAAGGAAATAAAAAACCATCCAACTCAAAATCTATGAATCCAACTACTCTGAAACACAAAGTCCTTTTTAAATTGTTCAGCGTCTGCATGAACACAGAAGAATGTGGCTCGATTTCGGCTACGAAAATGCCCATCCATTTATTTGAATTCCAAATTGAAACACCTTTGAAACACCCTTCCTTCGAGCAGGAGTTGAACCAGCGACCTCAGGATATCTGTTTTTAGAACCTACAGTCCTCTGCTCTATCAACTGAGATATCGAAGGGGGCATGTGAGCTTTGACTTTTCAGCCTGTGGATGAACAAGGGGGAGTATACCAACTGAGCTATCGAAGGGGGCAAATGACTATTGAGTGTTTAGCCTTTGGATCCAACTATTCTGAAAAATAAAGCCCTTTTTGAGTTCTTCAACGTCTGAATTAACACAGAAGCTTGGGGCTCGATTTCGCCGACGGGGAAAAAATGGCCATCTATTACTTTGAGTTCCAAATGGAGACCCCTTTGAAACACACATCCTTCGAGCCGGAGTTGAACCAGCGACCTAAGGCTATCTGTCATTAGAACCTACAGTCCTCCGCTCTACCAACTGAGCTATCGAAGGGGGCTCGTGGATTAAGACTGTTCAGCCAACCGAACAACAAGGAGGAGGGTGGTTCAATTCCTAAACAGATAGAGTTTTCTACCTGCTGCTTGATTAACCACAAAAGAAATAAGAAGTCATGCAACTCACAAGCAATGAATCCAACTGCTCTTGAATGGAGCTCGAAAACTTTATCGGGGAAACTGCAATGAGGCCCATAAATATATTTCAAAGTCCAATTGAAGAACTTACGACAAAAACATCTTTCGAGCCGGAGTTGAACCAGCGACCTAAGGATATCTGTCATTAGAACCTACAGTCCTCCGCTCTACCAACTGAGCTATCGAAGGGGGCTCGTGAACTATGACTGTTCAGCCAATCGAACAACAAGGAGGAGGGTGGTTCAATTCCTAAACAAATAGAGTGTTCTACCTGCTGCTTGATTACCCATAAAAGAAATAAGAAGTCATGCAACTCACAAGCAATGAATCCAACTGCTCTTGAATGGAGCTCGAAAACTTTATCGGGGAAACTGCAATGAGGCCCATCAATAGATTTCAAGGTCCAATTGAAGAACTTACAACAAAAACATCCTTCGAGCCGGAGTTGAACCAGCGACCTTAGGATATCTGTCATTAGAACCTACAGTCCTCCGCTCTACCAACTGAGCTATCGAAGGGGGCTCGTGAACTATGACTGTTCAGCCAATCGAACAACAAGGAGGAGGGTGGTTCAATTCCTAAACAGATAGAGTGTTCTACCTGCTGTTTGATTATTCACAAAGGAAATAAAAAACCATCCAACTCAAAATCTATGAATCCAACTACTCTGAAACACAAAGTCCTTTTAAATTGTTCAGCGTCTGCATGAACACAGAAGAATGTGGCTCGATTTCGGCGAGAAAATGCCCATCCATTTATTTGAATTCCAAATTGAAACACCTTTGAAACACCCTTCCTTCGAGCAGGAGTTGAACCAGCGACCTAAGGATATCTGTCTTAAGAACCTACAGTCCTCTGCTCTATCAACTGAGATATCGAAGGGGGCATGTGAGCTTTGACTTTTCAGCCTGTGGATGAACAAGGGGGAGCATACCAACTGAGCTATCGAAGGGGGCAAATGACTATTGAGTGTTTAGCCTTTGGATCCAACTATTCTGAAAAATAAAGCCCTTTTTGAGTTCTTCAACGTCTGAATTAACACAGAAGTTTGGGGCTCGATTTGGCCTATGGGGAGAAAATGGCCATCTATTACTTTGAGTTCCAAATGGAGAAACCTTTGAAACACACATCCTTCGAGCCGGAGTTGAACCAGCGACCTAAGGATATCTGTCATTAGAACCTACAGTGCTCCGCTCTACCAACTGAGCTATCGAAGGGGGCTTGTGAACTCTGACTGTTCAGCCAACCGAACAACAAGGAGGAGGGTGGTTCAATTCCTAAACAGATAGAGTGTTCTACCTGCTGCTTGATTACCCACAAAAGAAATAAGAAGTCATGCAACTCACAAGCAATGAATCCAACTGCTCTTGAATGGAGCTCGAAAACTTTATCGGGGAAACTGCAATTAGGCCCATAAATATATTTCAAAGTCCAATTGAAGAACTTACGACAAAAACATCCTTCGAGCCGGAGTTGAACCAGCGACCTAAGGATGTCTGTCATTAGAACCTACAGTCCTCCGCTCTACCAACTGAGCTATCGAAGGGGGCTCGTGAACTATGACTGTTCAGCCAATCGAACAACAAGGAGGAGGGTGGTTCAATTCCCTAAACAGATAGAGTTTTCTACCTGCTGCTCGATTACTCACAAAAGAAATAAGAAGTCATGCAACTCACAACCTATGAATCCAACTACTCTGAAAAACAAAGCCCTTTTTGAGTTCTTCAACGTCTGAATCAACACAGAAGCTCGGGGCTTGATTTGGCCTACGGGGAGAAAATGGCCATCCATTACTTTGAGTTCCAAATGGAGACACCTTTGAAACACACACCCTTCGAGCCGGAGTTGAACCAGCGACCTAAGGATGTCTGTCATTAGAACCTACAGTCCTCCGCTCTACCAACTGAGCTATCGAAGGGGGGTTGTGAACTCTGACTGTTCAGCCAACCGAACAACAAGGAGGAGGGTGGTTCAATTCCTAAACAGATAGAGTGTTCTACCTGCTGCTGGATTATCCATAAAAGAAATAAGAAGTCATACAACTCACAAGCAATGAATCCAACTGCTCTTGAATGGAGCTCGAAAACTTTATCGGGGAAAATGCAATGAGGCCCATAAATATATTTCAAAGTCCAATTGAAGAACTTACAACAAAAACATCCTTTGAGCCGGAGTTTAACCAGCGACCTAAGGATATCTGTCATTAGAACCTACAGTCCTCCGCTCTACCAACTGAGCTATCGAAGGGGGCTCGTGAACTAAGAATGTTCAGCCAATCGAACAACAAGGAGGAGGGTGGTTCAATTCTTAAACAGATAGAGTTTTCTACATGCTGCTTGATTACCCACAAAATAAATAAGAAGTCATGCAACTCACAATCTATGAATCCAACTACTCTGAAAAACAAAGCCCTTTTTGAGTTCTTCAACGTCTGAATCAACAAAGAAGCTCGGGGCTTGATTTGGCCTACGGGGAGAAAATGGCCATCCATTACTTTGAGTTCCAAATGGAGACACCTTTGAAACACACATCCTTCGAGCCGGAGTTGAACCAGCGACCTAAGGATGTCTGTCATTAGAACCTACAGTCCTCCGCTCTACCAACTGAGCTATCGAAGGGGGGTTGTGAACTCTGACTGTTCAGCCAATCGAACAACAAGGAGGAGGGTGGTTCAATTCCTAAACAGATAGAGTGTTCTACCTGCTGCTGGATTATCCATAAAAGAAATAAGAAGTCATGCAACTCACAAGCAATGAATCCAACTGCTCTTGAATGGAGCTCGAAAACGTTATCGGGGAAACTGCAATGAGGCCCATAAATATATTTCAAAGTCCAATTGAAGAACTTACGACAAAAACATCCTTCGAGCCGGAGTTGAACCAGCGACCTAAGGATATCTGTCATTAGAACCTACAGTCCGCCGCTCTAGCAACTGAGCTATCGAAGGGGGCTCGTGAACTATGACTGTTTAGCCAATCGAACAACAAGGAGGAGGGTGGTTCAATTCCTAAACAGATAGTGTTCTACCTGCTGCTTGATTATTCACAAAGGAAATAAAAAACCATCCAACTCAAAATCTATGAATCCAACTACTCTGAAACACAAAGTCCTTTTTAAATTGTTCAGCGTCTGCATGAACACAGAAGAATGTGGCTCGATTTCGGCTACGAAAATGCCCATCCATTTATTTGAATTCCAAATTGAAACACCTTTGAAACACCCTTCCTTCGAGCAGGAGTTGAACCAGCGACCTCAGGATATCTGTTTTTAGAACCTACAGTCCTCTGCTCTATCAACTGAGATATCGAAGGGGGCATGTGAGCTTTGACTTTTCAGCCTGTGGATGAACAAGGGGGAGTATACCAACTGAGCTATCGAAGGGGGCAAATGACTATTGAGTGTTTAGCCTTTGGATCCAACTATTCTGAAAAATAAAGCCCTTTTTGAGTTCTTCAACGTCTGAATTAACACAGAAGCTTGGGGCTCGATTTCGCCGACGGGGAAAAAATGGCCATCTATTACTTTGAGTTCCAAATGGAGACCCCTTTGAAACACACATCCTTCGAGCCGGAGTTGAACCAGCGACCTAAGGCTATCTGTCATTAGAACCTACAGTCCTCCGCTCTACCAACTGAGCTATCGAAGGGGGCTCGTGGATTAAGACTGTTCAGCCAACCGAACAACAAGGAGGAGGGTGGTTCAATTCCTAAACAGATAGAGTTTTCTACCTGCTGCTTGATTAACCACAAAAGAAATAAGAAGTCATGCAACTCACAAGCAATGAATCCAACTGCTCTTGAATGGAGCTCGAAAACTTTATCGGGGAAACTGCAATGAGGCCCATAAATATATTTCAAAGTCCAATTGAAGAACTTACGACAAAAACATCTTTCGAGCCGGAGTTGAACCAGCGACCTAAGGATATCTGTCATTAGAACCTACAGTCCTCCGCTCTACCAACTGAGCTATCGAAGGGGGCTCGTGAACTATGACTGTTCAGCCAATCGAACAACAAGGAGGAGGGTGGTTCAATTCCTAAACAAATAGAGTGTTCTACCTGCTGCTTGATTACCCATAAAAGAAATAAGAAGTCATGCAACTCACAAGCAATGAATCCAACTGCTCTTGAATGGAGCTCGAAAACTTTATCGGGGAAACTGCAATGAGGCCCATCAATAGATTTCAAGGTCCAATTGAAGAACTTACAACAAAAACATCCTTCGAGCCGGAGTTGAACCAGCGACCTTAGGATATCTGTCATTAGAACCTACAGTCCTCCGCTCTACCAACTGAGCTATCGAAGGGGGCTCGTGAACTATGACTGTTCAGCCAATCGAACAACAAGGAGGAGGGTGGTTCAATTCCTAAACAGATAGAGTGTTCTACCTGCTGTTTGATTATTCACAAAGGAAATAAAAAACCATCCAACTCAAAATCTATGAATCCAACTACTCTGAAACACAAAGTCCTTTTAAATTGTTCAGCGTCTGCATGAACACAGAAGAATGTGGCTCGATTTCGGCGAGAAAATGCCCATCCATTTATTTGAATTCCAAATTGAAACACCTTTGAAACACCCTTCCTTCGAGCAGGAGTTGAACCAGCGACCTAAGGATATCTGTCTTAAGAACCTACAGTCCTCTGCTCTATCAACTGAGATATCGAAGGGGGCATGTGAGCTTTGACTTTTCAGCCTGTGGATGAACAAGGGGGAGCATACCAACTGAGCTATCGAAGGGGGCAAATGACTATTGAGTGTTTAGCCTTTGGATCCAACTATTCTGAAAAATAAAGCCCTTTTTGAGTTCTTCAACGTCTGAATTAACACAGAAGTTTGGGGCTCGATTTGGCCTATGGGGAGAAAATGGCCATCTATTACTTTGAGTTCCAAATGGAGAAACCTTTGAAACACACATCCTTCGAGCCGGAGTTGAACCAGCGACCTAAGGATATCTGTCATTAGAACCTACAGTGCTCCGCTCTACCAACTGAGCTATCGAAGGGGGCTTGTGAACTCTGACTGTTCAGCCAACCGAACAACAAGGAGGAGGGTGGTTCAATTCCTAAACAGATAGAGTGTTCTACCTGCTGCTTGATTACCCACAAAAGAAATAAGAAGTCATGCAACTCACAATCTATGAATCCAACTACTCTGAAAAACAAAGCCCTTTTTGAGTTCTTCAACGTCTGAATCAACACAGAAGCTTGGGGCTTGATTTGGCCTACGGGGAGAAAATGTCCATCCATTACTTTGAGTTCCAAATGGAGACCCCTTTGAAACACACATCCTTCAAGCCGGAGTTGAACCAGCGACCTAAGGATATCTGTCATTTGAACCTACAGTCCTCCGCTCTACCAACTGAGCTATCGAAGGGGGCTCGTGAACTATGACTGTTCAGCCAATCGAACAACAAGGAGGAGGGTGGTTCAATTCCCTTAACAGATAGAGTTTTCTACCTGCTGCTTGATTACCTACAAAAGAAATAAGAAGTCATGCAACTCACAATCTATGAATCCAACTACTCTGAAAAACAAAGCCCTTTTTGAGTTCTTCAACGTCTGAATCAACACAGAAGCTCGGGGCTTGATTTAGCCTACGGGGAGAAAATGGCCATCCATTACTTTGAGTTCCAAATGGAGACACCTTTGAAACACACATCCTTCGAGCCGGAGTTGAACGAGCGACCTAAGGATGTCTGTCATTAGAACCTATAGTCCTCCGCTCTACCAACTGAGCTATCGAAGGGGGCTTGTGAACTCTGACTGTTCAGCCAACCGAACAACAAGGAGGAGGGTGGTTCAATTCCTAAACAGATAGAGTTTTCTACCTGCTGCTTGATTACCCACAAAGGAAATAAAAAACCATCCAACTCAAAATCTGAGTCCAACTACTCTGAAACACAAAGTCCTTTTTAAATTGTTCAGCGTTTGCATGAACACAGAAGAATGTGGCTCGATTTCGGCGAGAAAAAGCCCATCCATTTATTTGAATTCCAAATTGAAACACCTTTGAAACACCCTTCCTTCGAGCAGGAGTTGAACCAGCGACCTAAGGATATCTGTCTTTAGAACCTACAGTCCTCTGCTCTATCAACTGAGATATCGAAGGGGGCATGTGAGCTTTGACTTTTCAGCCTGTGGATGAACAAGGGGGAGCCTACCAACTGAGCTATCGAAGGGGGCAAATGACTATTGAGTGTTTAGCCTTTGGATCCAACTATTCTGAAAAATAAAGCCCTTTTTGAGTTCTTCAACGTCTGAATTAACACAGAAGCTTGGGGCTCGATTTCGCCTACGGGGAGAAAATGGTCATCTATTACTTTGAGTTCCAAATGGAGACCCCTTTGAAACACACATCCTTCGAGCCGGAGTTGAACCAGCGACCTAAGGATGTCTGTCATTAGAACCTACAGTCCTCTGCTCTACCAACTGAGCTATCGAAGGGGGCTCGTGAACTATGACTGTTCAGCCAATCGAACAACAAGGAGGAGGGTGGTTCAATTCCCTAAACAGATAGAGTTTTCTACCTGCTGCTTGATTACCCACAAAAGAAATAAGAAGTCATGCAACTCTCAAGCAATGAATCCAACTGCTCTTGAATGGAGCTCGAAAACTTTATCGGGGAAACTGCAATGAGGCCCATAAATATATTTCAAAGTCCAATTGAAGAACTTACGACAAAAACATCCTTCGAGCCGGAGTTGAACCAGCGACCTAAGGATATCTGTCATTAGAACCTACAGTCCTCCGCTCTACCAACTGAGCTATCGAAGGGGGCTCGTGAACTATGACTGTTCAGCCAATCGAACAACAAGGAGGAGGGTGGTTCAATTCCCTAAACAGATAGAGTTTTCTACCTGCTGCTCGATTACTCACAAAAGAAATAAGAAGTCATGCAACTCACAACCTATGAATCCAACTACTCTGAAAAACAAAGCCCTTTTTGAGTTCTTCAACGTCTGAATCAACACAGAAGCTCGGGGCTTGATTTGGCCTACGGGGAGAAAATGGCCATCCATTACTTTGAGTTCCAAATGGAGACACCTTTGAAACACACATCCTTCGAGCTGGAGTTGAACCAGCGACCTAAGGATATCTGTCATTAGAACCTACAGTCCTCCGCTCTACCAACTGAGCTATCGAAGGGGGCATGTGAACTCTGACTGTTCAGCCAACCGAACAACAAGGAGGAGGGTGGTTCAATTCCTAAACAGATAGAGTGTTGTACCTGCTGCTTGATTACCCACAAAAGAAATAAGAAGTCATGCAATTCACAAGCAATGAATCCAACTGCTCTTGAATGGAGCTCGAAAACTTTATCGGGGAAACTGCAATGAGGCCCATAAATATATTTCAAAGTCCAAATGAAGAACTTACGACAAAAACATTCTTTGAGCCGGAGTTTAACCAGCGACCTAAGGATATCTGTCATTAGAACCTACAGTCCTCCGCTCTACCAACTGAGCTATCGAAGGGGGCTCGTGAACTAAGACTGTTCAGCCAATCGAACAACAAGGAGGAGGGTGGTTCAATTCTTAAACAGATAGAGTTTTCTACCTGCTGCTTGATTACCCACAAAAGAAATAAGAAGTCATGCAACTCAAAATCTATGAATCCAACTACTCTGAAAAACAAAGCCCTTTTTGAGTTCTTCAACGTCTGAATCAACACAGAAGCTTGGGACTTGATTTGGCCTACGGGGAGAAAATGGCCATCCATTACTTTGAGTTCCAAATGGAGACACCTTTGAAACACACATCCTTCGAGCCGGAGTTGAACCAGCGACCTAAGGATATCTGTCATTAGAACCTACAATCCTCCGCTCTACCAACTGAGCTATCGAAGAGGGCTCGTGAACTACGACTGTTCAGCCAATCGAACAACAAGGAGGAGGGTGGTTCAATTCCCTAAACAGATAGAGTTTTCTACCTGCTGCTTGATTACCCACAAAGGAAATAAAAAACCATCCAACTCAAAATCTGAGTCCAACTACTCTGAAACACAAAGTCCTTTTTAAATTGTTCAGCGTTTGCATGAACACAGAAGAATGTGGCTCGATTTCGGCGAGAAAAAGCCCATCCATTTATTTGAATTCCAAATTGAAACACCTTTGAAACACCCTTCCTTCGAGCAGGAGTTGAACCAGCGACCTAAGGATATCTGTCTTTAGAACCTACAGTCCTCTGCTCTATCAACTGAGATATCGAAGGGGGCATGTGAGCTTTGACTTTTCAGCCTGTGGATGAACAAGGGGGAGCCTACCAACTGAGCTATCGAAGGGGGCAAATGACTATTGAGTGTTTAGCCTTTGGATCCAACTATTCTGAAAAATAAAGCCCTTTTTGAGTTCTTCAACGTCTGAATTAACACAGAAGCTTGGGGCTCGATTTCGCCTACGGGGAGAAAATGGTCATCTATTACTTTGAGTTCCAAATGGAGACCCCTTTGAAACACACATCCTTCGAGCCGGAGTTGAACCAGCGACCTAAGGATGTCAGTCATTAGAACCTACAGTCCTCTGCTCTACCAACTGAGCTATCGAAGGGGGCTCGTGAACTATGACTGTTCAGCCAATCGAACAACAAGGAGGAGGGTGGTTCAATTCCCTAAACAGATAGAGTTTTCTACCTGCTGCTTGATTACCCACAAAAGAAATAAGAAGTCATGCAACTCTCAAGCAATGAATCCAACTGCTCTTGAATGGAGCTCGAAAACTTTATCGGGGAAACTGCAATGAGGCCCATAAATATATTTCAAAGTCCAATTGAAGAACTTACGACAAAAACATCCTTCGAGCCGGAGTTGAACCAGCGACCTAAGGATATCTGTCATTAGAACCTACAGTCCTCCGCTCTACCAACTGAGCTATCGAAGGGGGCTTGTGAACTATGACTGTTCAGCCAATCGAACAACAAGGAGGAGGGTGGTTCAATTCCCTAAACAGATAGAGTTTTCTACCTGCTGCTCGATTACTCACAAAAGAAATAAGAAGTCATGCAACTCACAACCTATGAATCCAACTACTCTGAAAAACAAAGCCCTTTTTGAGTTCTTCAACGTCTGAATCAACACAGAAGCTCGGGGCTTGATTTGGCCTACGGGGAGAAAATGGCCATCCATTACTTTGAGTTCCAAATGGAGACACCTTTGAAACACACATCCTTCGAGCTGGAGTTGAACCAGCGACCTAAGGATGTCTGTCATTAGAACCTACAGTCCTCCGCTCTACCAACTGAGCTATCGAAGGGGGGTTGTGAACTCTGACTGTTCAGCCAACCGAACAACAAGGAGGAGGGTGGTTCAATTCCTAAACAGATAGAGTGTTCTACCTGCTGCTGGATTATCCATAAAAGAAATAAGAAGTCATGCAACTCACAAGCAATGAATCCAACTGCTCTTGAATGGAGCTCGAAAACTTTATCGGGGAAACTGCAATGAGGCCCATCAATATATTTCAAAGTCCAATTGAAGAACTTACAACAAAAACATCCTTTGAGCCGGAGTTTAACCAGCGACCTAAGGATATCTGTCATTAGAACCTACAGTCCTCCGCTCTACCCACTGAGCTATCGAAGGGGGCTCGTGGAATAAGAATGTTCAGCCAATCGAACAACAAGGAGGACGGTGGTTCAATTCTTAAACAGATAGAGTTTTCTACATGCTGCTTGATTACCCACAAAAGAAATAAGAAGTCATGCAACTCAGAATCTATGAATCCAACTACTCTGAAAAACAAAGCCCTTTTTGAGTTCTTCAACGTCTGAATCAACACAGAAGCTTGGGACTTGATTTGGCCTATGGGGAGAAAATGGCCATCCATTACTTTGAGTTCCAAATGGAGACACCTTTGAAACACACATCCTTCGAGCCGGAGTTGAACGAGCGATCTAAGGATGTCTGTCATTAGAACCTACAGTCCTCCGCTCTACCAACTGAGCTATCGAAGGGGGCTTGTGAACTCTGATTGTTCAGCCAACCGAACAACAAGGAGGAGGGTGGTTCAATTCCTAAACAAATAGAGTGTTCTACCTGTTGCTTGATTACCCATAAAAGAAATAAGAAGTCATACAACTCACAAGCAATGAATCCAACTGCTCTTGAATGGAGCTCGAAAACTTTATCGGGGAAACTGCAATGAGGCCCATCAATATATTTCAAGGTCCAATTGAAGAACTTACAACAAAAACATCCTTCGAGTCGGAGTTGAACCAGCGACCTAAGGATATCTGTCATTAGAACCTACAGTCCTCCGCTCTACCAACTGAGCTATAAAAGGGGGCTCGTGAACTATGACTGTTCAGCCAATCGAACAACAAGGATGAGGGTGGTTCAATTCCTAAACAGATAGAGTTTTCTACCTGCTGCTTGATTATTCACAAAGGAAATAAAAAACCATCCAACCCAAAATCTATGAATCCAACTACTCTGAAACACAAAGTCCTTTTTAAATTGTTCAGCGTCTGCATGAACACAGAAGAATGTGGCTCGATTTCGGCTTTGAAAATGCCCATCCATTTATTTGAATTCCAAATTGAATCACCTTTGAAACACCGTTCCTTCGAGCAGGAGTTGAACCAGCGACCTCAGGATATCTGTTTTTAGAACCTACAGTCCTCTGCTCTATCAACTGAGATATCGAAGGGGGCATGTGAGCTTTGACTTTTCAGCCTGTGGATGAACAAGGGGGAGTATACCAACTGAGCTATCGAAGGGGGCAAATGACTATTGAGTGTTTAGCCTTTGGATCCAACTATTCTGAAAAATAAAGCCCTTTTTGAGTTCTTCAACGTCTGAATTAACACAGAAGCTTGGGGCTCGATTTCGCCTACGGGAAGAAAATGGCCATCTATTACTTTGAGTTCCAAATGGAGACCCCTTTGAAACACACATCCTTCGAGCCGGAGTTGAACCAGCGACCTAAGGATATCTGTCATTAGAACCTACAGTCCTCCCCTCTACCAACTGAGCTATCGAAGGGGGCATGTGAACTCTGACTGTTCAGCCAACCGAACAACAAGGAGGAGGGTGGTTCAATTCCTAAACAGATAGAGTGTTGTACCTGCTGCTTGATTACCCACAAAAGAAATAAGAAGTCATGCAACTCACAAGCAATGAATCCAACTGCTCTTGAATGGAGCTCGAAAACTTTATCGGGGAAACTGCAATGAGGCCCATAAATATATTTCAAAGTCCAAATGAAGAACTTACGACAAAAACATTATTTGAGCCGGAGTTTAACCAGCGACCTAAGGATATCTGTCATTAGAACCTACAGTCCTCCGCTCTACCAACTGAGCTATCGAAGGGGGCTCGTGAACTAAGACTGTTCAGCCAATCGAACAACAAGGAGGAGGGTGGTTCAATTCTTAAACAGATAGAGTTTTCTACCTGCTGCTTGATTACCCACAAAAGAAATAAGAAGTCATGCAACTCAAAATCTATGAATCCAACTACTCTGAAAAACAAAGCCCTTTTTGAGTTCTTCAACGTCTGAATCAACACAGAAGCTTGGGACTTGATTTGGCCTACGGGGAGAAAATGGCCATCCATTACTTTGAGTTCCAAATGGAGACACCTTTGAAACACACATCCTTCGAGCCGGAGTTGAACCAGCGACCTAAGGATATCTGTCATTAGAACCTACAATCCTCCGCTCTACCAACTGAGCTATCGAAGAGGGCTCGTGAGCTACGACTGTTCAGCCAATCGAACAACAAGGAGGAGGGTGGTTCAATTCCCTAAACAGATAGAGTTTTCTACCTGCTGCTTGATTACCCACAAAGGAAATAAAAAACCATCCAACTCAAAATCTATGAATCCAACTACTCTGAAACACAAAGTCCTTTTTAAATTGTTCAGCGTCTGCATGAACACAGAAGAATGTGGCTCGATTTCGGCTACGAAAATGCCCATCCATTTATTTGAATTCCAAATTGAAACACCTTTGAAAGACCGTTCCTTCGAGCAGGAGTTGAACCAGCGACCTCAGGATATCTGTTTTTAGAACCTACAGTCCTCTGCTCTATCAACTGAGATATCGAAGGGGGCATGTGAGCTTTGACTTTTCAGCCTGTGGATGAACAAGGGGGAGTATACCAACTGAGCTATCGAAGGGGGCAAATGACTATTGAGTGTTTAGCCTTTGGATCCAACTATTCTGAAAAATAAAGCCCTTTTTGAGTTCTTCAACGTCTGAATTAACACAGAAGCTTGGGGCTCGATTTCGCCTACGGGGAGAAAATGGCCATCTATTACTTTGAGTTCCAAATGGAGACCCCTTTGAAACACACATCCTTCGAGCCGGAGTTGAACCAGCGACCTAAGGCTATCTGTCATTAGAACCTACAGTCCTCCGCTCTACCAACTGAGCTATCGAAGGGGGCTCGTGGATTAAGACTGTTCAGCCAACCGAACAACAAGGAGGAGGGTGGTTCAATTCCTAAACAGATAGAGTTTTCTACCTGCTGCTTGATTAACCACAAAAGAAATAAGAAGTCATGCAACTCACAAGCAATGAATCCAACTGCTCTTGAATGGAGCTCGAAAACTTTATCGGGGAAACTGCAATGAGGCCCATAAATATATTTCAAAGTCCAATTGAAGAACTTACGACAAAAACATCCTTCGAGTCGGAGTTGAACCAGCGACCTAAGGATATCTGTCATTAGAACCTACAGTCCTCCGCTCTACCAACTGAGCTATCGAAGGGGTCTCTTGGATTAAGACTGTTCAGCCAACCGAACAACAAGGAGGAGGGTGGTTCAATTCCTAAACAGATAGAGTTTTCTACCTGCTGCTTGATTAACCACAAAATAAATAAGAAGTCATGCAACTCACAAGCAATGAATCCAACTGCTCTTGAATGGAGCTCGAACATTTTATCGGGGAAACTGCAATGAGGCCCATCAATATATTTCAAAGTCCAATTGAAGAACTTACAACAAAAACATCTTTCGAGCTGGAGTTGAACCAGCGACCTAAGGATATCTGTCATTAGAACCTACAGTCCTCCGCTCTACCAACTGAGCTATCGAAGGGGGCTCGTGAACTAAGACTGTTCAGCCAATGGAACAACAAGGAGGAGGGTGGTTCAATTCTTAAACAGATAGAGCTTTCTACCTGCTGCTTGATTACCCACAAAAGAAATAAGAAGTCATGCAACTCACAATCTATGAATCCAACTACTCTGAAAAACAAAGCCCTTTTTGAGTTCTTCAATGTCTGAATCAACACAGAAGCTTGGGACTTGATTTGGCCTACGGGGAGAAAATGGGCATCTATTACTTTGAGTTCCTAATGGAGACCCCTTTGAAACACACATCCTTCGAGCCGGAGTTGAACCAGCGACCTAAGGATATCTGTCATTAGAACCTACAGTCCTCCGCTCTACCAACTGAGCTATCGAAGGGGGCTTGGGAACTCTGACTGTTCAGCCAACCGAACAACAAGGAGGAGGGTGGTTCAATTCCTAAACAGATAGAGTGTTCGACCTGTTGCTTGATTACCCACAAAAGAAATAAGAAGTCATGCAACTCACAAGCAATGAATCCAACTGCTCTTGAATGGAGCCCGAAAACTTTATCGGAGAAACTGCAATGAGGCCCATAAATATATTTCAAAGTCCAATTGAAGAACTTACGACAAAAACATCCTTCGAGCCGGAGTTGAACAAGCAACCTAAGGATATCTTTCATTAGAACCTACAGTCCTCCGCTCTACCAACTGAGCTATCGAAGGGAGCTCGTGAATAAAGACTGTTCAGCCAATCGAACAACAAGGAGGAGGGTGGTTCAATTCTTAAACAGATAGAGTTTTCTACCTGCTGCTTGATTACCCACAAAAGAAATAAGAAGTCATGCAACTCACAAGCAATGAATCCAACTGCTCTTGAATGGAGCTCGAAAACTTTATCGGGGAAACTGCAATGAGGCCCATAAATATATTTCAAAGTCCAATTGAAGAACTTACGACAAAAACATCCTTCGAGCCGGAGTTGAACCAGCGACCTAAGGATATCTGTCATTAGAAACTACAGTCCTCCGCTCTACCAACTGAGCTATCGAAGGGGGCTCGTGAACTATGACTGTTCAGCCAATCGAACAACAAGGAGGAGGGTGGTTCAATTCCCTAAACAGATAGAGTTTTCTACCTGCTGCTTGATTACCCACAAAAGAAATAAGAAGTCATGCAACTCACAATCTATGAATCCAACTACTCTGAAAAACAAAGCCCTGTTTGAATTCTTCAACGTCTGAATCAACACAGAAGCTCGGGGCTTGATTTGGCCTACGGGGAGAAAATGACCATCCATTACTTTGAGTTCCAAATGGAGACACCTTTGAAACACACATCCTTCGAGCCGGAGTTGAACGACCGACCTAAGGATGTCTGTCATTAGAACCTACAGTCCTCCGCTCTACCAACTCAGCGATCGAAGGGGGCTTGTGAACTCTTACTGTTCAGCCAACCAAACAACAAGGAGGAGGGTGGTTCAATTCCTAAACAGATAGAGTGTTGTACCTGCTGCTTGATTACCCACAAAAGAAATAAGAAGTCATGCAACTCACAAGCAATGAATCCAACTGCTTTTGAATGGAGCTCGAAAACTTTATCGGGGAAACTGCAATGAGGCCCATAAATATATTTCAAAATCCAAATGAAGAACTTACGACAAAAACATCCTTTGAGCCGGAGTTTAACCAGCAACCTAAGGATATCTGTCATTAGAACCTACAGTCCTCCGCTCTACCAACTGAGCTATCGAAGGGGGCTCGTGAACTAAGACTGTTCAGCCAATCGAACAACAAGGAGGAGGGTGGTTCAATTCTTAAACAGATAGAGTTTTCTACCTGCTGCTTGATTACCCACAAAAGAAATAAGAAGTCATGCAACTCACAATCTATGAATCCAACTACTCTGAAAAACAAAGCCCTTTTTGAGTTCTTCAACGTCTGAATCAACACAGAAGCTTGGGACTTGATTTGGCCTACGGGGAGAAAATGGCCATCCATTACTTTGAGTTCCAAATGGAGACACCTTTGAAACACACATCCTTCGAGCCGGAGTTGAACCAGCGACCTAAGGATATCTGTCATTAGAACCTACAGTCCTCCGCTCTACCAACTGAGCTATCGAAGGGGGCTCGTGAACTATGACTGTTCAGCCAATCGAACAACAAGGAGGAGGGTGGTTCAATTCCTAAACAGATAGAGTGTTCTACCTGCTGCTGGATTATCCATAAAAGAAATAAGAAGTCATGCAACTCACAAGCAATGAATCCAACTGCTCTTGAATGGAGCTCGAAAACTTTATCGGGGAAACTGCAATGAGGCCCATAAATATATTTCAAAGTCCAATTGAAGAACTTACGACAAAAACATCCTTCGAGCCAGAGTTGAACCAACGACCTAAGGATATCTGTCATTAGAACCTACAGTCCGCCGCTCTAGCAACTGAGCTATCGAAGGGGGCTCGTGAACTATGACTGTTTAGCCAATCGAACAACAAGGAGGAGGGTGGTTCAATTCCTAAACAGATAGTGTTCTACCTGCTGCTTGATTATTCACAAAGGAAATAAAAAACCATCCAACTCAAAATCTATGAATCCAACTACTCTGAAACACAAAGTCCTTTTTAAATTGTTCAGCGTCTGCATGAACACAGAAGAATGTGGCTCGATTTCGGCTACGAAAATGCCCATCCATTTATTTGAATTCCAAATTGAAACACCTTTGAAACACCCTTCCTTCGAGCAGGAGTTGAACCAGCGACCTCAGGATATCTGTTTTTAGAACCTACAGTCCTCTGTTCTATCAACTGAGATATCGAAGGGGGCATGTGAGCTTTGACTTTTCAGCCTGTGGATGAACAAGGGGGAGTATACCAACTGAGCTATCGAAGGGGGCAAATGACTATTGAGTGTTTAGCCTTTGGATCCAACTATTCTGAAAAATAAAGCCCTTTTTGAGTTCTTCAACGTCTGAATTAACACAGAAGCTTGGGGCTCGATTTCGCCTACGGGGAGAAAATGGGCATCTATTACTTTGAGTTCCAAATGGAGACCCCTTTGAAACACACATCCTTCGAGCTGGAGTTGAACAACCGACCTAAGGATATCTGTCATTAGAACCTACAGTTCTCCGCTCTACCAACTGAGCTATCGAAGGGGGCATGTGAACTCTGACTGTTCAGCCAACCGAACAACAAGGAGGAGGCTGGTTCAATTCCTAAACAGATAGAGTGTTTTACCTGCTGCTTGATTACCCACAAAAGAAATAAGAAGTCATAAAACTCACAAGCAATGAATCCAACTGCTCTTGAATGGAGCTCGAAAACTTTATCGGGGAAACTGCAATGAGGCCCATAAATATATTTCAAAGTCCAATTGAAGAACTTACGACAAAAACATCCTTTGAGCCGGAGTTTAACCAGCGACCTAAGGATATCTGTCATTAGAACCTACAGTCCTCAGATCTACCAACTGAGCTATCGAAGGGGGTTCGTGAACTAAGACTGTTCAGCCAATCGAACAACAAGGAGGAGGGTGGTTCAATTCTTAAACAGATAGAGTTTTCTACCTGCTGCTTGATTACCCACAAAAGAAATAAGAAGTCATGCAACTCACAATCTATGAATCCAACTACTCTGAAAAACAAAGCCCTTTTTGAGTTCTTCAACGTCTGAATCAACACAGAAGCTTGGGACTTGATTTGGCCTACGGGGAGAAAATGGCCATCCATTACTTTGAGTTCCAAATGGAGACACCTTTGAAACACACATCCTTCGAGCCGGAGTTGAACCAGCGACCTAAGGATATCTGTCATTCGAACCTACAGTCCTCCGCTCTACCAACTGAGCTATCGAAGGGGGCTCGTGAACTATGACTGTTCAGCCAATCGAACAACAAGGAGGAGGGTGGTTCAATTCCCTAAACAGATAGAGTTTTCTACCTGCTGCTTGATTACCCACAAAGGAAATAAAAAACTATCCAACTCAAAATCTATGAGTCCAACTACTCTGAAACACAAAGTCCTTTTTAAATTGTTCAGCGTTTGCATGAACACAGAAGAATGTGGCTCGATTTCGGCGACAAAAAGCCCATCCATTTATTTGAATTCCAAATTGAAACACCTTTGAAACACCCTTCCTTCGAGCAGGAGTTGAACCAGCGACCTAAGGATATCTGTCTTTAGAACCTACAGTCCTCTGCTCTATCAACTGAGATATTGAAGGGGGCATGTGAGCTTTGACTTTTCAGCCTGTGGATGAACAAGGGGGAGCATACCAACTGAGCTATCGAAGGGGCCAAATGACTATTGAGTGTTTAGCCTTTGGATCCAACTATTCTGAAAAATAAAGCCCTTTTTGAGTTCTTCAACGTCTGAATTAACACAGAAGCTTGGGGCTCGATTTCGCCTACGGGGAGAAAATGGCCATCTATTACTTTGAGTTCCAAATGGAGACCCCTTTGAAACACACATCCTTCGAGCTGGAGTTGAACCAGCGACCTAAGGATATCTGTCATTAGAACCTACAGTCCGCCGCTCTAGCAACTGAGCTATCGAAGGGGGCTCGTGAACTATGACTGTTTAGCCAATCGAACAACAAGGAGGAGGGTGGTTCAATTCCTAAACAGATAGTGTTCTACCTGCTGCTTGATTATTCACAAAGGAAATAAAAAACCATCCAACTCAAAATCTATGAATCCAACTACTCTGAAACACAAAGTCCTTTTTAAATTGTTCAGCGTCTGCATGAACACAGAAGAATGTGGCTCGATTTCGGCTACGAAAATGCCCATCCATTTATTTGAATTCCAAATTGAAACACCTTTGAAACACCCTTCCTTCGAGCAGGAGTTGAACCAGCGACCTCAGGATATCTGTTTTTAGAACCTACAAACCTCTGCTCTATCAACTGAGATATCGAAGGGGGCATGTGAGCTTTGACTTTTCAGCCTGTGGATGAACAAGGGGGAGTATACCAACTGAGCTATCGAAGGGGGCAAATGACTATTGAGTGTTTAGCCTTTGGATCCAACTATTCTGAAAAATAAAGCCCTTTTTGAGTTCTTCAACGTCTGAATTAACACAGAAGCTTGGGGCTCGATTTCGCCTACCGGGAGAAAATGGGCATCTATTACTTTGAGTTCCAAATGGAGAACCCTTTGAAACACACATCCTTCGAGCTGGAGTTGAACAACCGACCTAAGGATATCTGTCATTAGAACCTACAGTTCTCCGCTCTACCAACTGAGCTATCGAAGGGGGCATGTGAACTCTGACTGTTCAGCCAACCGAACAACAAGGAGGAGGCTGGTTCAATTCCTAAACAGATAGAGTGTTGTACCTGCTGCTTGATTACCCACAAAAGAAATAAGAAGTCATAAAACTCACAAGCAATGAATCCAACTGCTCTTGAATGGAGCTCGAAAACTTTATCGGGGAAACTGCAATGAGGCCCATAAATATATTTCAAAGTCCAATTGAAGAACTTACGACAAAAACATCCTTTGAGCCGGAGTTTAACCAGCGACCTAAGGATATCTGTCATTAGAACCTACAGTCCTCCGCTCTACCAACTGAGCTATCGAAGGGGGCTCGTGAACTAAGACTGTTCAGCCAATCGAACAACAAGGAGGAGGGTGGTTCAATTCTTAAACAGATAGAGTTTTCTACCTGCTGCTTGATTACCCACAAAAGAAATAAGAAGTCATGCAACTCACAATCTATGAATCCAACTACTCTGAAAAACAAAGCCCTTTTTGAGTTCTTCAACGTCTGAATCAACACAGAAGCTTGGGACTTGATTTGGCCTACGGGGAGAAAATGGCCATCCATTACTTTGAGTTCCAAATGGAGACACCTTTGAAACACACATCCTTCGAGCCAGAGTTGAACCAGCGACCTAAGGATATCTGTCATTCGAACCTACAGTCCTCCGCTCTACCAACTGAGCTATCGAAGGGGGCTCGTGAACTATGACTGTTCAGCCAATCGAACAACAAGGAGGAGGGTGGTTCAATTCCCTAAACAGATAGAGTTTTCTACCTGCTGCTTGATTACCCACAAAGGAAATAAAAAACTATCCAACTCAAAATCTATGAGTCCAACTACTCTGAAACACAAAGTCCTTTTTAAATTGTTCAGCGTTTGCATGAACACAGAAGAATGTGGCTCGATTTCGGCGACAAAAAGCCCATCCATTTATTTGAATTCCAAATTGAAACACCTTTGAAACACCCTTCCTTCGAGCAGGAGTTGAACCAGCGACCTAAGGATATCTGTCTTTAGAACCTATAGTCCTCTGCTCTATCAACTGAGATATTGAAGGGGGCATGTGAGCTTTGACTTTTCAGCCTGTGGATGAACAAGGGGGAGCATACCAACTGAGCTATCGAAGGGGCCAAATGACTATTGAGTGTTTAGCCTTTGGATCCAACTATTCTGAAAAATAAAGCCCTTTTTGAGTTCTTCAACGTCTGAATTAACACAGAAGCTTGGGGCTCGATTTCGCCTACGGGGAGAAAATGGCCATCTATTACTTTGAGTTCCAAATGGAGACCCCTTTGAAACACACATCCTTCGAGCCGGAGTTGAACCAGCGACCTAAGGATATCTGTCATTAGAACCTACAGTCCTCCGCTCTACCAACTGAGCTATCGAAGGGGGCTCGTGGATTAAGACTGTTCAGCCAACCGAACAACAAGGAGGAGGGTGGTTCAATTCCTAAACAGATAGAGTTTTCTACCTGCTGCTTGATTAACCACAAAAGAAATAAGAAGTCATGCAACTCACAAGCAATGAATCCAACTGCTCTTGA
Organism: Notothenia rossii; assembly: GCF_949606895.1. Classification (NCBI taxonomy): domain Eukaryota; kingdom Metazoa; phylum Chordata; class Actinopteri; order Perciformes; family Nototheniidae; genus Notothenia; species Notothenia rossii. The sequence continues at coordinate 58,436,146 of NC_136901.1, read as the reverse complement.
ATGGAGCTCAAACATTTTATCGGGGAAACTGCAATGAGGCCCATCAATATATTTCAAAGTCCAATTGAAGAACTTACAACAAAAACATCCTTCGAGCCGGAGTTGAACCAGCGACCTAAGGATATCTGTCATTAGAACCTACAGTCCTCCGCTCTACCAACTGAGCTATCGAAGGGGGCTCGTGAACTAAGACTGTTCAGCCAATCGAACAACAAGGAGGAGGGTGGTTCAATTCTTAAACAGATAGAGTTTTCTACCTGCTGCTTGATTACCCACAAAAGAAATAAGAAGTCATGCAACTCACAATCTATGAATCCAACTACTCTGAAAAACAAAGCCCTTTTTGAGTTCTTCAATTTCTGAATCAACACAGAAGCTTGGGACTTGATTTGGCCTACGGGGAGAAAATGGGCATCTATTACTTTGAGTTCCTAATGGAGACCCCTTTGAAACACACATCCTTCGAGCCGGAGTTGAACCAGCGACCTAAGGATATCTGTCATTAGAACCTACAGTCCTCCGCTCTACCAACTGAGCTATCGAAGGGGGCTCGTGAACTATGACTGTTCAGCCAATCGAACAACAAGGAGGAGGGTGGTTCAATTCCTAAACAGATAGAGTGTTCTACCTGCTGCTTGATTACCCACAAAAGAAATAAGAAGTAATGCAACTCACAAGCAATGAATCCAACTGCTCTTGAATGGAGCTCGAAAACTTTATCGGGGAAACTGCAATGAGGCCCATCAATATATTTCAAAGTCCAATTGAAGAACTTACGACAAAAACATCCTTCGAGCCGGAGTTGAACCAGCGACCTAAGGATATCTGTCATTAGAACCTACAGTCCTCCGCTCTACCAACTGATCTATCGAAGGGGGCTCGTGAACTATGACTGTTCAGCCAATCGGACAACAAGGAGGAGGGTGGTTCAATTCCCTAAACAGATAGAGTTTTCTACCTGCTGCTCGATTACTCACAAAAGAAATAAGAAGTCATGCAACTCACAATCTATGAATCCAACTACTCTGAAAAACAAAGCCCTTTTTGAGTTCTTCAACGTCTGAATCAAAACAGAAGCTCGGGGCTTGATTTGGCCTACGGGGAGAAAATGGCCATCCATTACTTTGAGTTCCAAATGGAGACACCTTTGAAACACACATCCTTCGAGCCGGAGTTGAACCAGCGACCTAAGGATATCTGTCATTAGAACCTACAGTCCTCCGCTCTACCAACTGAGCTATCGAAGGGGGCTTGTGAACTCTGACTGTTCAGCCAACCGAACAACAAGGAGGAGGGTGGTTTAATTCCTAAACAGATAGAGTGTTCTACCTGCTGCTGGATTATCCATAAAAGAAATAAGAAGTCATGCAACTCACAAGCAATGAATCCAACTGCTCTTGAATGGAGCTCGAAAACTTTATCGGGGAAACTGCAATGAGGCCCATCAATATATTTCAAAGTCCAATTGAAGAACTTATGACAAAAACATCCTTCAAGCCGGAGTTGAACCAGCGACCTAAGGATATCTGTCATTAGAACCTACAGTCCGCCGCTCTAGCAACTGAGCTATCGAAGGGGGCTCGTGAACTATGACTGTTTAGCCAATCGAACAAGAAGGAGGAGGGTGGTTCAATTCCTAAACAGATAGAGTGTTCTACCTGCTGCTTCATTATTCACAAAGGAAATAAAAAACCATCCAACTCAAAATCTATGAATCCAACTACTCTGAAACACAAAGTCCTTTTTAAATTGTTCAGCGTCTGCATGAACACAGAAGAATGTGGCTCGATTTCGGCTACGAAAATGCCCATCCATTTATTTGAATTCCAAATTGAAACACCTTTGAAAGACCGTTCCTTCGAGCAGGAGTTGAACCAGCGACCTCAGGATATCTGTTTTTAGAACCTACAGTCCTCTGCTCTATCAACTGAGATATCGAAGGGGGCATGTGAGCTTTGACTTTTCAGCCTGTGGATGAACAACAAGGAGGAGGGTGGTTCAATTCCCTAAACAGATAGAGTTTTCTACCTGCTGCTTGATTACCCACAAAAGAAATAAGAAGTCATGCAACTCTCAAGCAATGAATCCAACTGCTCTTGAATGGAGCTCGAAAACTTTATCGGGGAAACTGCAATGAGGCCCATAAATATATTTCAAAGTCCAATTGAAGAACTTACGACAAAAACATCCTTCGAGCCGGAGTTGAACCAGCGACCTAAGGATATCTGTCATTAGAACCTACAGTCCTCCGCTCTACCAACTGAGCTATCGAAGGGGGCTCGTGAACTATGACTGTTCAGCCAATCGAACAACAAGGAGGAGGGTGGTTCAATTCCCTAAACAGATAGAGTTTTCTACCTTCTGCTCGATTACTCACAAAAGAAATAAGAAGTCATGCAACTCACAACCTATGAATCCAACTACTCTGAAAAACAAAGCCCTTTTTGAGTTCTTCAACGTCTGAATCAACAAAGAAGCTCGGGGATTGATTTGGCCTACGGGGAGAAAATGGCCATCCATTACTTTGAGTTCCAAATGGAGACACCTTTGAAACACACATCCTTCGAGCCGGAGTTGAACCAGCGACCTAAGGATGTCTGTCATTAGAACCTACAGTCCTCCGCTCTACCAACTGAGCTATCGAAGGGGGGTTGTGAACTCTGACTGTTCAGCCAATCGAACAACAAGGAGGAGGGTGGTTCAATTCCTAAACAGATAGAGTGTTCTACCTGCTGCTGGATTATCCATAAAAGAAATAAGAAGTCATGCAACTCACAAGCAATGAATCCAACTGCTCTTGAATGGAGCTCGAAAACTTTATCGGGGAAACTGCAATGAGGCCCATAAATATATTTCAAAGTCCAATTGAAGAACTTACGACAAAAACATCCTTCGAGCCGGAGTTGAACCAGCGACCTAAGGATATCTGTCATTAGAACCTACAGTCCGCCGCTCTAGCAACTGAGCTATCGAAGGGGGCTCGTGAACTATGACTGTTTAGCCAATCGAACAACAAGGAGGAGGGTGGTTCAATTCCTAAACAGATAGTGTTCTACCTGCTGCTTGATTATTCACAAAGGAAATAAAAAACCATCCAACTCAAAATCTATGAATCCAACTACTCTGAAACACAAAGTCCTTTTTAAATTGTTCAGCGTCTGCATGAACACAGAAGAATGTGGCTCGATTTCGGCTACGAAAATGCCCATCCATTTATTTGAATTCCAAATTGAAACACCTTTGAAACACCCTTCCTTCGAGCAGGAGTTGAACCAGCGACCTCAGGATATCTGTTTTTAGAACCTACAGTCCTCTGCTCTATCAACTGAGATATCGAAGGGGGCATGTGAGCTTTGACTTTTCAGCCTGTGGATGAACAAGGGGGAGTATACCAACTGAGCTATCGAAGGGGGCAAATTACTATTGAGTGTTTAGCCTTTGGATCCAACTATTCTGAAAAATAAAGCCCTTTTTGAGTTCTTCAACGTCTGAATTAACACAGAAGCTTGGGGCTCGATTTCGCCTACGGGGAGAAAATGGCCATCTATTACTTTGAGTTCCAAATGGAGACCCCTCTGAAACACACATCCTTCGAGCCGGAGTTGAACAACCGACCTAAGGATATCTGTCATTAGAACCTACAGTACTCCGCTCTACCAACTGAGCTATCGAAGGGGGCATGTGAACTCTGACTGTTCAGCCAACCGAACAACAAGGAGGAGGGTGGTTCAATTCCTAAACAGATAGAGTGTTGTACCTGCTGCTTGATTACCCACAAAAGAAATAAGAAGTCATAAAACTCACAAGCAATGAATCCAACTGCTCTTGAATGGAGCTCGAAAACTTTATCGGGGAAACTGCAATGGGGCCCATAAATATATTTCAAAGTCCAATTGAAGAACTTACGACAAAAACATCCTTTGAGCCGGAGTTTAACCAGCGACCTAAGGATATCTGTCATTAGAACCTACAGTCCTCCGCTCTACCAACTGAGCTATCGAAGGGGGCTCGTGAACTAAGACTGTTCAGCCAATCGAACAACAAGGAGGAGGGTGGTTCAATTCTTAAACAGATAGAGTTTTCTACCTGCTGCTTGATTACCCACAAAAGAAATAAGAAGTCATGCAACTCACAATCTATGAATCCAACTACTCTGAAAAACAAAGCCCTTTTTGAGTTCTTCAACGTCTGAATCAACACAGAAGCTTGGGACTTGATTTGGCCTACGGGGAGAAAATGGCCATCCATTACTTTGAGTTCCAAATGGAGACACCTTTGAAACACACATCCTTCGAGCCGGAGTTGAACAACCGACCTAAGGATATCTGTCATTAGAACCTACAGTCCTCCGCTCTACCAACTGAGCTATCGAAGGGGGCATGTGAACTCTGACTGTTCAGCCAACCGAACAACAAGGAGGAGGCTGGTTCAATTCCTAAACAGATAGAGTGTTGTACCTGCTGCTTGATTACCCACAAAAGAAATAAGAAGTCATAAAACTCACAAGCAATGAATCCAACTGCTCTTGAATGGAGCTCGAAAACTTTATCGGGCAAACTGCAATGAGGCCCATAAATATATTTCAAAGTCCAATTGAAGAACTTACGACAAAAACATCCTTTGAGCCGGAGTTGAACCAGCGACCTAAGGATATCTGTCATTAGAACCTACAGTCCTCCGCTCTACCAACTGAGCTATCGAAGGGGGCTCGTGGATTAAGACTGTTCAGCCAACCGAACAACAAGGAGGAGGGTGGTTCAATTCCTAAACAGATAGAGTTTTCTACCTGCTGCTTGATTAACCACAAAAGAAATAAGAAGTCATGCAACTCACAAGCAAAGATTTCAACCTCCAGACAGGGAAGATATCTGAACTAACATCTCTGTTAACCACCTTTGCTTTCTCACTGTCTCCATCCCCACCAACTCATAAAGCTGGCAATGTCCTTGATCTCATATTCTCAAGGAACTGCTCTACTTCTAACCTCTCTGTAAACCCGCTCCACACATCCGATCACTTCTTCATTTCATTCTCTCTACCCCTTTCCAAACATAACAACCTAATCTCTTCTAACTCTGCTCCTGTCCGCCGTAACCTCCGTTCCCTCTCCCCCTCTACCTTTGCCTCATCGGTGCTCTCAGCCCTCCCTTCCTCTGACTCGTTCCAACTCCTGCCTCCAAACACTGCTGCAAAAACTCTCCTCTCGACTCTCTCATCCTCTCTGGACTTTCTCTGTCCTCTCACATCGCGGCCGGCTCGTCAGTCCCCTCCTGCTCCCTGGCTAAATGATGCACTGCGTGCTAATAGAACCATCCTTCGGGCAGCAGAGCGGAAATGGTGGAAATCCAAACACCATGACGACCTCCTAACCTATCAGGCTCTCCTCTCCTCTTTCTCTGCTTCCATCTCTCAGGCAAAAAGCACTTTCTTTCAAGATAAGATCCAATCTTCCTATTCCAATCCCAAAAAACTATTTTCTATCTTCTCCACCCTCTTGGACCCCCCCAAAGCACCTCCCCCCTCCTCCCTTCTGTCAAGCGACTTTGTTAACCATTTTGAAAAAAAGGTTGATGATATTCGCTCTTCTTTTTCTGACTCACCTTTACTCACCGCTGGGTCACCAGACCCTCCCTTCACCCACACACTGACCTCCTTCACCTCTGGGTCACCAGACCCTCCCTTCACCCACACACTGACCTCCTTCTCCCCTCTCTCTCCAAGTGAGGTTCTTACCCTCGTTACCTCTGCCCGTCCTACCACCTGTTCTCTGGACCCTATCCCCTCAAACCTCCTTCAGACTATCGCTCCTGATATTCTACCATTTCTCACCCATTTCATCAACACTTCTCTAACTTCTGGTCACTTTCCAAACAGTCTCAAGGAGGCAAGAGTAAACCCTCTCCTTAAGAAACCCACTCTCAACCCGTCTGATGTTATTAACTACAGGCCCGTCTCTCTCCTCCCGTTCCTGTCTAAAACACTTGAACGCGCTGTCTTTAAACAACTCTCCTCTTATCTCCATCAGAACAACCTTCTGGATCCGCACCAGTCTGGTTTCAAGGCAGGTCACTCAACAGAAACTGCTCTCCTTGCTGTCTCTGACAAACTGCACACTGCTAAAGCAGCCTCCCTCTCCTCTGTCATCATCCTTCTGGACCTGTCTGCTGCATTCGACACGGTGAACTTTCGGATCCTCCTTCGCACTGTCCAAGAACTTGGAGTTTCAGGCACTGCACTTTCCCTCCTCACCTCATACCTCAACGACCGCACCTACAGGGTTACTTGGAGAGGGTCCGAGTCCGACCCTTGTCAATTAACTACAGGGGTCCCTCAGGGCTCGGTTCTTGGTCCCCTCCTCTTCTCCCTGTACACAAACTCGCTCGGGTCTGTCATTAGCCCGCATGGTTTTTCATACCACTGCTACGCTGACGACACCCAACTAATTCTGTCCTTTCCCCGCTCAGAGACCCAGGTCGTCGCACGCATCTCTGCTTGCCTAGCAGACATCTCTCGGTGGATGTCTGCTCATCACCTCAAGCTCAACCTTGACAAGACTGAACTGCTCTTCCTTCCGGGAAAAGATTGTCCCACTCTTGACCTAACAATCAACATCGGCACCTCTGTTGTTTCCCCGACTCAGACTGCAAGGAATCTGGGTGTGGTCCTAGATAACAAACTGTCCTTCACTGCAAACATCGCTGCTACAACCCGCTGCTGCAGATACACGCTTTACAACATCAGGAGGATACGTCCCCAGCTGACCCAGACATCAGCGCAGATTCTGGTCCAGGCTCTCGTCATCTCACGCCTAGACTACTGCAACTCCCTCCTGGCTGGTCTACCTGCATGTGCCATCCGACCTCTGCAGCTCATCCAGAATGCAGCGGCTCGTCTGGTCTTCAACCTTCCCAAATTCTCCCACACCACACCGCTCCTCCGCTCCCTTCACTGGCTTCCAGTAACTGCTAGAATCCACTTCAAGACACTGGTACTTGCGTACCATGCTGCGAATGGATCTGGCCCTTCCTACATCCAGGACATGGTTAAACCGTACACCCCAGCACGTGCACTCCGCTCTGCATCAGCCAAACAGCTCGCTGCACCCGCACTGCGAGGGGGACCCAAGTTCCCGTCAGCAAAAACACTTGGGTTTGCTATCCTGGCTCCAAAATGGTGGAATGAGCTCCCCATTGAAATCAGGACAGCAGATAGCTTACACATCTTCCGACGCAAACTGAAAACTCATCTCTTTAGACTCCACTTCGAGCGATAGAATTACTAACAAAGCACTTATATACTAATAAAGGGCTGGCTTTCTAAATGCCAGTTGAGTAGCACTTGAAATGTTTGGCTCTATGAAACCTGATGTACTCATATGATTCTGTTTTCTTAAAGGTTGTATCTTCCTGGTCGAATGCACTTATTGTAAGTCGCTTTGGATAAAAGCGTCAGCTAAATGCAATGTAATGTAATGTAATGTAATGTAACTCACAAGCAATGAATCCAACTGCTCTTGAATGGAGCTCGAAAACTTTATCGGGGAAACTGCAATGAGGCCCATAAATATATTTCAAAGTCCAATTGAAGAACTTACGACAAAAACATCCTTCGAGCCGGAGTTGAACCAGCGACCTAAGGATATCTGTCATTAGAACCTACAGTCCTCCGCTCTACCAACTGAGCTATCGAAGGGGGCTCGTGGATTAAGACTGTTCAGCCAACCGAACAACAAGGAGGAGGGTGGTTCAATTCCTAAACAGATAGAGTTTTCTACCTGCTGCTTGATTAACCACAAAATAAATAAGAAGTCATGCAACTCACAAGCAATGAATCCAACTGCTCTTGAATGGAGCTCGAACATTTTATCGGGGAAACTGCAATGAGGCCCATCAATATATTTCAAAGTCCAATTGAAGAACTTACAACAAAAACATCCTTCGAGCTGGAGTTGAACCAGCGACCTAAGGATATCTGTCATTAGAACCTACAGTCCTCCGCTCTACCAACTCAGCTATCGAAGGGGGCTTGTGAACTCTTACTGTTCAGCCAACCAAACAACAAGGAGGAGGGTGGTTCAATTCCTAAACAGATAGAGTGTTCTACCTGCTGCTTGATTACCCACAAAAGAAATAAGAAGTCATGCAACTCACAAGCAATGAATCCAACTGCTCTTGAATTGAGCTCGAAAACTTTATTGGGGAAACTGCAATGAGGCCCATCAATATATTTCAAATTCCAATTGAATAACTTACAACAAAAACATCCTTCGAGCCGGAGTTGAACCAGTGACCTAAGGATATCTGTCATTAGAACCTACAGTCCTCCGCTCTACCAACTGAGCTATCGAAGGGGGCTCGCGAACTAAGACTGTTCAGCCAATCGAACAACAAGGAGGAGGGTGGTTCAATTCTTAAACAGATAGAGTCTTCTACCTGCTGCTTGATTACCCACAAAAGAAATAAGAAGTCATGCAACTCACAATCTATGAATCCAACTACTCTGAAAAAGAAAGCCCTTTTTGAGTTCTTCAACGTCTTAATCAACACAGAAGCTTGGGACTTGATTTGGCCTACGGGGAGAAAATGGCCATCCATTACTTTGAGTTCCAAATGGAGACACCTTTGAAAAACACATCCTTCGAGCCGGAGTTGACCCAGCGACCTAAGGATGTCTGTCATTAGAACCTACAGTCCTCCGCTCTACCAACTGAGCTATCGAAGGGGGCTTGTGAACTCTGACTGTTCAGCCAACCGAACAACAAGGAGGAGGGTGGTTCAATTCTTAAACAGATAGAGTTTTCTACCTGCTGCTTGATTACCCACAAAAGAAATAAGAAGTCATGCAACTCACAAGCAATGAATCCAACTGCTCTTGAATGGAGCTCGAAAACTTTATCGGGGAAACTGCAATGAGGCCCATAAATATATTTCAAAGTCCAATTGAAGAACTTACGACAAAAACATCCTTCGAGTCGGAGTTGAACCAGCGACCTAAGGATATCTGTCATTAGAACCTACAGTCCTCCGCTCTACCAACTGAGCTATCGAAGGGGTCTCTTGGATTAAGACTGTTCAGCCAACCGAACAACAAGGAGGAGGGTGGTTCAATTCCTAAACAGATAGAGTTTTCTACCTGCTGCTTGATTAACCACAAAATAAATAAGAAGTCATGCAACTCACAAGCAATGAATCCAACTGCTCTTGAATGGAGCTCGAACATTTTATCGGGGAAACTGCAATGAGGCCCATCAATATATTTCAAAGTCCAATTGAAGAACTTACAACAAAAACATCTTTCGAGCTGGAGTTGAACCAGCGACCTAAGGATATCTGTCATTAGAACCTACAGTCCTCCGCTCTACCAACTGAGCTATCGAAGGGGGCTCGTGAACTAAGACTGTTCAGCCAATGGAACAACAAGGAGGAGGGTGGTTCAATTCTTAAACAGATAGAGCTTTCTACCTGCTGCTTGATTACCCACAAAAGAAATAAGAAGTCATGCAACTCACAATCTATGAATCCAACTACTCTGAAAAACAAAGCCCTTTTTGAGTTCTTCAATGTCTGAATCAACACAGAAGCTTGGGACTTGATTTGGCCTACGGGGAGAAAATGGGCATCTATTACTTTGAGTTCCTAATGGAGACCCCTTTGAAACACACATCCTTCGAGCCGGAGTTGAACCAGCGACCTAAGGATATCTGTCATTAGAACCTACAGTCCTCCGCTCTACCAACTGAGCTATCGAAGGGGGCTTGGGAACTCTGACTGTTCAGCCAACCGAACAACAAGGAGGAGGGTGGTTCAATTCCTAAACAGATAGAGTGTTCGACCTGTTGCTTGATTACCCACAAAAGAAATAAGAAGTCATGCAACTCACAAGCAATGAATCCAACTGCTCTTGAATGGAGCCCGAAAACTTTATCGGAGAAACTGCAATGAGGCCCATAAATATATTTCAAAGTCCAATTGAAGAACTTACGACAAAAACATCCTTCGAGCCGGAGTTGAACAAGCAACCTAAGGATATCTTTCATTAGAACCTACAGTCCTCCGCTCTACCAACTGAGCTATCGAAGGGAGCTCGTGAATAAAGACTGTTCAGCCAATCGAACAACAAGGAGGAGGGTGGTTCAATTCTTAAACAGATAGAGTTTTCTACCTGCTGCTTGATTACCCACAAAAGAAATAAGAAGTCATGCAACTCACAAGCAATGAATCCAACTGCTCTTGAATGGAGCTCGAAAACTTTATCGGGGAAACTGCAATGAGGCCCATAAATATATTTCAAAGTCCAATTGAAGAACTTACGACAAAAACATCCTTCGAGCCGGAGTTGAACCAGCGACCTAAGGATATCTGTCATTAGAAACTACAGTCCTCCGCTCTACCAACTGAGCTATCGAAGGGGGCTCGTGAACTATGACTGTTCAGCCAATCGAACAACAAGGAGGAGGGTGGTTCAATTCCCTAAACAGATAGAGTTTTCTACCTGCTGCTTGATTACCCACAAAAGAAATAAGAAGTCATGCAACTCACAATCTATGAATCCAACTACTCTGAAAAACAAAGCCCTGTTTGAATTCTTCAACGTCTGAATCAACACAGAAGCTCGGGGCTTGATTTGGCCTACGGGGAGAAAATGACCATCCATTACTTTGAGTTCCAAATGGAGACACCTTTGAAACACACATCCTTCGAGCCGGAGTTGAACGACCGACCTAAGGATGTCTGTCATTAGAACCTACAGTCCTCCGCTCTACCAACTCAGCGATCGAAGGGGGCTTGTGAACTCTTACTGTTCAGCCAACCAAACAACAAGGAGGAGGGTGGTTCAATTCCTAAACAGATAGAGTGTTGTACCTGCTGCTTGATTACCCACAAAAGAAATAAGAAGTCATGCAACTCACAAGCAATGAATCCAACTGCTTTTGAATGGAGCTCGAAAACTTTATCGGGGAAACTGCAATGAGGCCCATAAATATATTTCAAAATCCAAATGAAGAACTTACGACAAAAACATCCTTTGAGCCGGAGTTTAACCAGCAACCTAAGGATATCTGTCATTAGAACCTACAGTCCTCCGCTCTACCAACTGAGCTATCGAAGGGGGCTCGTGAACTAAGACTGTTCAGCCAATCGAACAACAAGGAGGAGGGTGGTTCAATTCTTAAACAGATAGAGTTTTCTACCTGCTGCTTGATTACCCACAAAAGAAATAAGAAGTCATGCAACTCACAATCTATGAATCCAACTACTCTGAAAAACAAAGCCCTTTTTGAGTTCTTCAACGTCTGAATCAACACAGAAGCTTGGGACTTGATTTGGCCTACGGGGAGAAAATGGCCATCCATTACTTTGAGTTCCAAATGGAGACACCTTTGAAACACACATCCTTCGAGCCGGAGTTGAACCAGCGACCTAAGGATATCTGTCATTAGAACCTACAGTCCTCCGCTCTACCAACTGAGCTATCGAAGGGGGCTCGTGAACTATGACTGTTCAGCCAATCGAACAACAAGGAGGAGGGTGGTTCAATTCCTAAACAGATAGAGTGTTCTACCTGCTGCTGGATTATCCATAAAAGAAATAAGAAGTCATGCAACTCACAAGCAATGAATCCAACTGCTCTTGAATGGAGCTCGAAAACTTTATCGGGGAAACTGCAATGAGGCCCATAAATATATTTCAAAGTCCAATTGAAGAACTTACGACAAAAACATCCTTCGAGCCAGAGTTGAACCAACGACCTAAGGATATCTGTCATTAGAACCTACAGTCCGCCGCTCTAGCAACTGAGCTATCGAAGGGGGCTCGTGAACTATGACTGTTTAGCCAATCGAACAACAAGGAGGAGGGTGGTTCAATTCCTAAACAGATAGTGTTCTACCTGCTGCTTGATTATTCACAAAGGAAATAAAAAACCATCCAACTCAAAATCTATGAATCCAACTACTCTGAAACACAAAGTCCTTTTTAAATTGTTCAGCGTCTGCATGAACACAGAAGAATGTGGCTCGATTTCGGCTACGAAAATGCCCATCCATTTATTTGAATTCCAAATTGAAACACCTTTGAAACACCCTTCCTTCGAGCAGGAGTTGAACCAGCGACCTCAGGATATCTGTTTTTAGAACCTACAGTCCTCTGTTCTATCAACTGAGATATCGAAGGGGGCATGTGAGCTTTGACTTTTCAGCCTGTGGATGAACAAGGGGGAGTATACCAACTGAGCTATCGAAGGGGGCAAATGACTATTGAGTGTTTAGCCTTTGGATCCAACTATTCTGAAAAATAAAGCCCTTTTTGAGTTCTTCAACGTCTGAATTAACACAGAAGCTTGGGGCTCGATTTCGCCTACGGGGAGAAAATGGGCATCTATTACTTTGAGTTCCAAATGGAGACCCCTTTGAAACACACATCCTTCGAGCTGGAGTTGAACAACCGACCTAAGGATATCTGTCATTAGAACCTACAGTTCTCCGCTCTACCAACTGAGCTATCGAAGGGGGCATGTGAACTCTGACTGTTCAGCCAACCGAACAACAAGGAGGAGGCTGGTTCAATTCCTAAACAGATAGAGTGTTTTACCTGCTGCTTGATTACCCACAAAAGAAATAAGAAGTCATAAAACTCACAAGCAATGAATCCAACTGCTCTTGAATGGAGCTCGAAAACTTTATCGGGGAAACTGCAATGAGGCCCATAAATATATTTCAAAGTCCAATTGAAGAACTTACGACAAAAACATCCTTTGAGCCGGAGTTTAACCAGCGACCTAAGGATATCTGTCATTAGAACCTACAGTCCTCAGATCTACCAACTGAGCTATCGAAGGGGGTTCGTGAACTAAGACTGTTCAGCCAATCGAACAACAAGGAGGAGGGTGGTTCAATTCTTAAACAGATAGAGTTTTCTACCTGCTGCTTGATTACCCACAAAAGAAATAAGAAGTCATGCAACTCACAATCTATGAATCCAACTACTCTGAAAAACAAAGCCCTTTTTGAGTTCTTCAACGTCTGAATCAACACAGAAGCTTGGGACTTGATTTGGCCTACGGGGAGAAAATGGCCATCCATTACTTTGAGTTCCAAATGGAGACACCTTTGAAACACACATCCTTCGAGCCGGAGTTGAACCAGCGACCTAAGGATATCTGTCATTCGAACCTACAGTCCTCCGCTCTACCAACTGAGCTATCGAAGGGGGCTCGTGAACTATGACTGTTCAGCCAATCGAACAACAAGGAGGAGGGTGGTTCAATTCCCTAAACAGATAGAGTTTTCTACCTGCTGCTTGATTACCCACAAAGGAAATAAAAAACTATCCAACTCAAAATCTATGAGTCCAACTACTCTGAAACACAAAGTCCTTTTTAAATTGTTCAGCGTTTGCATGAACACAGAAGAATGTGGCTCGATTTCGGCGACAAAAAGCCCATCCATTTATTTGAATTCCAAATTGAAACACCTTTGAAACACCCTTCCTTCGAGCAGGAGTTGAACCAGCGACCTAAGGATATCTGTCTTTAGAACCTACAGTCCTCTGCTCTATCAACTGAGATATTGAAGGGGGCATGTGAGCTTTGACTTTTCAGCCTGTGGATGAACAAGGGGGAGCATACCAACTGAGCTATCGAAGGGGCCAAATGACTATTGAGTGTTTAGCCTTTGGATCCAACTATTCTGAAAAATAAAGCCCTTTTTGAGTTCTTCAACGTCTGAATTAACACAGAAGCTTGGGGCTCGATTTCGCCTACGGGGAGAAAATGGCCATCTATTACTTTGAGTTCCAAATGGAGACCCCTTTGAAACACACATCCTTCGAGCTGGAGTTGAACCAGCGACCTAAGGATATCTGTCATTAGAACCTACAGTCCGCCGCTCTAGCAACTGAGCTATCGAAGGGGGCTCGTGAACTATGACTGTTTAGCCAATCGAACAACAAGGAGGAGGGTGGTTCAATTCCTAAACAGATAGTGTTCTACCTGCTGCTTGATTATTCACAAAGGAAATAAAAAACCATCCAACTCAAAATCTATGAATCCAACTACTCTGAAACACAAAGTCCTTTTTAAATTGTTCAGCGTCTGCATGAACACAGAAGAATGTGGCTCGATTTCGGCTACGAAAATGCCCATCCATTTATTTGAATTCCAAATTGAAACACCTTTGAAACACCCTTCCTTCGAGCAGGAGTTGAACCAGCGACCTCAGGATATCTGTTTTTAGAACCTACAAACCTCTGCTCTATCAACTGAGATATCGAAGGGGGCATGTGAGCTTTGACTTTTCAGCCTGTGGATGAACAAGGGGGAGTATACCAACTGAGCTATCGAAGGGGGCAAATGACTATTGAGTGTTTAGCCTTTGGATCCAACTATTCTGAAAAATAAAGCCCTTTTTGAGTTCTTCAACGTCTGAATTAACACAGAAGCTTGGGGCTCGATTTCGCCTACCGGGAGAAAATGGGCATCTATTACTTTGAGTTCCAAATGGAGAACCCTTTGAAACACACATCCTTCGAGCTGGAGTTGAACAACCGACCTAAGGATATCTGTCATTAGAACCTACAGTTCTCCGCTCTACCAACTGAGCTATCGAAGGGGGCATGTGAACTCTGACTGTTCAGCCAACCGAACAACAAGGAGGAGGCTGGTTCAATTCCTAAACAGATAGAGTGTTGTACCTGCTGCTTGATTACCCACAAAAGAAATAAGAAGTCATAAAACTCACAAGCAATGAATCCAACTGCTCTTGAATGGAGCTCGAAAACTTTATCGGGGAAACTGCAATGAGGCCCATAAATATATTTCAAAGTCCAATTGAAGAACTTACGACAAAAACATCCTTTGAGCCGGAGTTTAACCAGCGACCTAAGGATATCTGTCATTAGAACCTACAGTCCTCCGCTCTACCAACTGAGCTATCGAAGGGGGCTCGTGAACTAAGACTGTTCAGCCAATCGAACAACAAGGAGGAGGGTGGTTCAATTCTTAAACAGATACAGTTTTCTACCTGCTGCTTGATTACCCACAAAAGAAATAAGAAGTCATGCAACTCACAATCTATGAATCCAACTACTCTGAAAAACAAAGCCCTTTTTGAGTTCTTCAACGTCTGAATCAACACAGAAGCTTGGGACTTGATTTGGCCTACGGGGAGAAAATGGCCATCCATTACTTTGAGTTCCAAATGGAGACACCTTTGAAACACACATCCTTCGAGCCAGAGTTGAACCAGCGACCTAAGGATATCTGTCATTCGAACCTACAGTCCTCCGCTCTACCAACTGAGCTATCGAAGGGGGCTCGTGAACTATGACTGTTCAGCCAATCGAACAACAAGGAGGAGGGTGGTTCAATTCCCTAAACAGATAGAGTTTTCTACCTGCTGCTTGATTACCCACAAAGGAAATAAAAAACTATCCAACTCAAAATCTATGAGTCCAACTACTCTGAAACACAAAGTCCTTTTTAAATTGTTCAGCGTTTGCATGAACACAGAAGAATGTGGCTCGATTTCGGCGACAAAAAGCCCATCCATTTATTTGAATTCCAAATTGAAACACCTTTGAAACACCCTTCCTTCGAGCAGGAGTTGAACCAGCGACCTAAGGATATCTGTCTTTAGAACCTATAGTCCTCTGCTCTATCAACTGAGATATTGAAGGGGGCATGTGAGCTTTGACTTTTCAGCCTGTGGATGAACAAGGGGGAGCATACCAACTGAGCTATCGAAGGGGCCAAATGACTATTGAGTGTTTAGCCTTTGGATCCAACTATTCTGAAAAATAAAGCCCTTTTTGAGTTCTTCAACGTCTGAATTAACACAGAAGCTTGGGGCTCGATTTCGCCTACGGGGAGAAAATGGCCATCTATTACTTTGAGTTCCAAATGGAGACCCCTTTGAAACACACATCCTTCGAGCCGGAGTTGAACCAGCGACCTAAGGATATCTGTCATTAGAACCTACAGTCCTCCGCTCTACCAACTGAGCTATCGAAGGGGGCTCGTGGATTAAGACTGTTCAGCCAACCGAACAACAAGGAGGAGGGTGGTTCAATTCCTAAACAGATAGAGTTTTCTACCTGCTGCTTGATTAACCACAAAAGAAATAAGAAGTCATGCAACTCACAAGCAATGAATCCAACTGCTCTTGAATGGAGCTCAAACATTTTATCGGGGAAACTGCAATGAGGCCCATCAATATATTTCAAAGTCCAATTGAAGAACTTACAACAAAAACATCCTTCGAGCCGGAGTTGAACCAGCGACCTAAGGATATCTGTCATTAGAACCTACAGTCCTCCGCTCTACCAACTGAGCTATCGAAGGGGGCTCGTGAACTAAGACTGTTCAGCCAATCGAACAACAAGGAGGAGGGTGGTTCAATTCTTAAACAGATAGAGTTTTCTACCTGATGCTTGATTACCCACAAAAGAAATAAGAAGTCATGCAACTCACAATCTATGAATCCAACTACTCTGAAAAACAAAGCCCTTTTTGAGTTCTTCAATTTCTGAATCAACACAGAAGCTTGGGACTTGATTTGGCCTACGGGGAGAAAATGGGCATCTATTACTTTGAGTTCCTAATGGAGACCCCTTTGAAACACACATCCTTCGAGCCGGAGTTGAACCAGCGACCTAAGGATATCTGTCATTAGAACCTACAGTCCTCCGCTCTACCAACTGAGCTATCGAAGGGGGCTCGTGAACTATGACTGTTCAGCCAATCGAACAACAAGGAGGAGGGTGGTTCAATTCCTAAACAGATAGAGTGTTCTACCTGCTGCTTGATTACCCACAAAAGAAATAAGAAGTAATGCAACTCACAAGCAATGAATCCAACTGCTCTTGAATGGAGCTCGAAAACTTTATCGGGGAAACTGCAATGAGGCCCATCAATATATTTCAAAGTCCAATTGAAGAACTTACGACAAAAACATCCTTCGAGCCGGAGTTGAACCAGCGACCTAAGGATATCTGTCATTAGAACCTACAGTCCTCCGCTCTACCAACTGATCTATCGAAGGGGGCTCGTGAACTATGACTGTTCAGCCAATCGGACAACAAGGAGGAGGGTGGTTCAATTCCCTAAACAGATAGAGTTTTCTACCTGCTGCTCGATTACTCACAAAAGAAATAAGAAGTCATGCAACTCACAATCTATGAATCCAACTACTCTGAAAAACAAAGCCCTTTTTGAGTTCTTCAACGTCTGAATCAAAACAGAAGCTCGGGGCTTGATTTGGCCTACGGGGAGAAAATGGCCATCCATTACTTTGAGTTCCAAATGGAGACACCTTTGAAACACACATCCTTCGAGCCGGAGTTGAACCAGCGACCTAAGGATATCTGTCATTAGAACCTACAGTCCTCCGCTCTACCAACTGAGCTATCGAAGGGGGCTTGTGAACTCTGACTGTTCAGCCAACCGAACAACAAGGAGGAGGGTGGTTTAATTCCTAAACAGATAGAGTGTTCTACCTGCTGCTGGATTATCCATAAAAGAAATAAGAAGTCATGCAACTCACAAGCAATGAATCCAACTGCTCTTGAATGGAGCTCGAAAACTTTATCGGGGAAACTGCAATGAGGCCCATCAATATATTTCAAAGTCCAATTGAAGAACTTACGACAAAAACATCCTTCAAGCCGGAGTTGAACCAGCGACCTAAGGATATCTGTCATTAGAACCTACAGTCCGCCGCTCTAGCAACTGAGCTATCGAAGGGGGCTCGTGAACTATGACTGTTTAGCCAATCGAACAAGAAGGAGGAGGGTGGTTCAATTCCTAAACAGATAGAGTGTTCTACCTGCTGCTTCATTATTCACAAAGGAAATAAAAAACCATCCAACTCAAAATCTATGAATCCAACTACTCTGAAACACAAAGTCCTTTTTAAATTGTTCAGCGTCTGCATGAACACAGAAGAATGTGGCTCGATTTCGGCTACGAAAATGCCCATCCATTTATTTGAATTCCAAATTGAAACACCTTTGAAAGACCGTTCCTTCGAGCAGGAGTTGAACCAGCGACCTCAGGATATCTGTTTTTAGAACCTACAGTCCTCTGCTCTATCAACTGAGATATCGAAGGGGGCATGTGAGCTTTGACTTTTCAGCCTGTGGATGAACAACAAGGAGGAGGGTGGTTCAATTCCCTAAACAGATAGAGTTTTCTACCTGCTGCTTGATTACCCACAAAAGAAATAAGAAGTCATGCAACTCTCAAGCAATGAATCCAACTGCTCTTGAATGGAGCTCGAAAACTTTATCGGGGAAACTGCAATGAGGCCCATAAATATATTTCAAAGTCCAATTGAAGAACTTACGACAAAAACATCCTTCGAGCCGGAGTTGAACCAGCGACCTAAGGATATCTGTCATTAGAACCTACAGTCCTCCGCTCTACCAACTGAGCTATCGAAGGGGGCTCGTGAACTATGACTGTTCAGCCAATCGAACAACAAGGAGGAGGGTGGTTCAATTCCCTAAACAGATAGAGTTTTCTACCTTCTGCTCGATTACTCACAAAAGAAATAAGAAGTCATGCAACTCACAACCTATGAATCCAACTACTCTGAAAAACAAAGCCCTTTTTGAGTTCTTCAACGTCTGAATCAACAAAGAAGCTCGGGGCTTGATTTGGCCTACGGGGAGAAAATGGCCATCCATTACTTTGAGTTCCAAATGGAGACACCTTTGAAACACACATCCTTCGAGCCGGAGTTGAACCAGCGACCTAAGGATGTCTGTCATTAGAACCTACAGTCCTCCGCTCTACCAACTGAGCTATCGAAGGGGGGTTGTGAACTCTGACTGTTCAGCCAATCGAACAACAAGGAGGAGGGTGGTTCAATTCCTAAACAGATAGAGTGTTCTACCTGCTGCTGGATTATCCATAAAAGAAATAAGAAGTCATGCAACTCACAAGCAATGAATCCAACTGCTCTTGAATGGAGCTCGAAAACTTTATCGGGGAAACTGCAATGAGGCCCATAAATATATTTCAAAGTCCAATTGAAGAACTTACGACAAAAACATCCTTCGAGCCGGAGTTGAACCAGCGACCTAAGGATATCTGTCATTAGAACCTACAGTCCGCCGCTCTAGCAACTGAGCTATCGAAGGGGGCTCGTGAACTATGACTGTTTAGCCAATCGAACAACAAGGAGGAGGGTGGTTCAATTCCTAAACAGATAGTGTTCTACCTGCTGCTTGATTATTCACAAAGGAAATAAAAAACCATCCAACTCAAAATCTATGAATCCAACTACTCTGAAACACAAAGTCCTTTTTAAATTGTTCAGCGTCTGCATGAACACAGAAGAATGTGGCTCGATTTCGGCTACGAAAATGCCCATCCATTTATTTGAATTCCAAATTGAAACACCTTTGAAACACCCTTCCTTCGAGCAGGAGTTGAACCAGCGACCTCAGGATATCTGTTTTTAGAACCTACAGTCCTCTGCTCTATCAACTGAGATATCGAAGGGGGCATGTGAGCTTTGACTTTTCAGCCTGTGGATGAACAAGGGGGAGTATACCAACTGAGCTATCGAAGGGGGCAAATTACTATTGAGTGTTTAGCCTTTGGATCCAACTATTCTGAAAAATAAAGCCCTTTTTGAGTTCTTCAACGTCTGAATTAACACAGAAGATTGGGGCTCGATTTCGCCTACGGGGAGAAAATGGCCATCTATTACTTTGAGTTCCAAATGGAGACCCCTCTGAAACACACATCCTTCGAGCCGGAGTTGAACAACCGACCTAAGGATATCTGTCATTAGAACCTACAGTACTCCGCTCTACCAACTGAGCTATCGAAGGGGGCATGTGAACTCTGACTGTTCAGCCAACCGAACAACAAGGAGGAGGGTGGTTCAATTCCTAAACAGATAGAGTGTTGTACCTGCTGCTTGATTACCCACAAAAGAAATAAGAAGTCATAAAACTCACAAGCAATGAATCCAACTGCTCTTGAATGGAGCTCGAAAACTTTATCGGGGAAACTGCAATGGGGCCCATAAATATATTTCAAAGTCCAATTGAAGAACTTACGACAAAAACATCCTTTGAGCCGGAGTTTAACCAGCGACCTAAGGATATCTGTCATTAGAACCTACAGTCCTCCGCTCTACCAACTGAGCTATCGAAGGGGGCTCGTGAACTAAGACTGTTCAGCCAATCGAACAACAAGGAGGAGGGTGGTTCAATTCTTAAACAGATAGAGTTTTCTACCTGCTGCTTGATTACCCACAAAAGAAATAAGAAGTCATGCAACTCACAATCTATGAATCCAACTACTCTGAAAAACAAAGCCCTTTTTGAGTTCTTCAACGTCTGAATCAACACAGAAGCTTGGGACTTGATTTGGCCTACGGGGAGAAAATGGCCATCCATTACTTTGAGTTCCAAATGGAGACACCTTTGAAACACACATCCTTCGAGCCGGAGTTGACAACCGACCTAAGGATATCTGTCATTAGAACCTACAGTCCTCCGCTCTACAGACTGGATCGCTATCGAAAGGAGGAGGCTGTATCTGAAGTTCATCAAACCGAATAGGAGGAGGCTGGTTCATTCCTAACAGAAGAGTGTACCTGGCTTATACCCAAGAAAAGAATTAAGATCATAAACTCAATGAATCAACTCAATGCTCTTGAATGGAGCTCGAAAACTTTATCGGGCAAACTGCAATGAGGCCCATAAATATATTTCAAAGTCCAATTGAAGAACTTACGACAAAAACATCCTTTGAGCCGGAGTTGAACCAGCGACCTAAGGATATCTGTCATTAGAACCTACAGTCCTCCGCTCTACCAACTGAGCTATCGAAGGGGGCTCGTGGATTAAGACTGTTCAGCCAACCGAACAACAAGGAGGAGGGTGGTTCAATTCCTAAACAGATAGAGTTTTCTACCTGCTGCTTGATTAACCACAAAAGAAATAAGAAGTCATGCAACTCACAAGCAAAGATTTCAACCTCCAGACAGGGAAGATATCTGAACTAACATCTCTGTTAACCACCTTTGCTTTCTCACTGTCTCCATCCCCACCAACTCATAAAGCTGGCAATGTCCTTGATCTCATATTCTCAAGGAACTGCTCTACTTCTAACCTCTCTGTAAACCCGCTCCACACATCCGATCACTTCTTCATTTCATTCTCTCTACCCCTTTCCAAACATAACAACCTAATCTCTTCTAACTCTGCTCCTGTCCGCCGTAACCTCCGTTCCCTCTCCCCCTCTACCTTTGCCTCATCGGTGCTCTCAGCCCTCCCTTCCTCTGACTCGTTCCAACTCCTGCCTCCAAACACTGCTGCAAAAACTCTCCTCTCGACTCTCTCATCCTCTCTGGACTTTCTCTGTCCTCTCACATCGCGGCCGGCTCGTCAGTCCCCTCCTGCTCCCTGGCTAAATGATGCACTGCGTGCTAATAGAACCATCCTTCGGGCAGCAGAGCGGAAATGGTGGAAATCCAAACACCATGACGACCTCCTAACCTATCAGGCTCTCCTCTCCTCTTTCTCTGCTTCCATCTCTCAGGCAAAAAGCACTTTCTTTCAAGATAAGATCCAATCTTCCTATTCCAATCCCAAAAAACTATTTTCTATCTTCTCCACCCTCTTGGACCCCCCCAAAGCACCTCCCCCCTCCTCCCTTCTGTCAAGCGACTTTGTTAACCATTTTGAAAAAAAGGTTGATGATATTCGCTCTTCTTTTTCTGACTCACCTTTACTCACCGCTGGGTCACCAGACCCTCCCTTCACCCACACACTGACCTCCTTCACCTCTGGGTCACCAGACCCTCCCTTCACCCACACACTGACCTCCTTCTCCCCTCTCTCTCCAAGTGAGGTTCTTACCCTCGTTACCTCTGCCCGTCCTACCACCTGTTCTCTGGACCCTATCCCCTCAAACCTCCTTCAGACTATCGCTCCTGATATTCTACCATTTCTCACCCATTTCATCAACACTTCTCTAACTTCTGGTCACTTTCCAAACAGTCTCAAGGAGGCAAGAGTAAACCCTCTCCTTAAGAAACCCACTCTCAACCCGTCTGATGTTATTAACTACAGGCCCGTCTCTCTCCTCCCGTTCCTGTCTAAAACACTTGAACGCGCTGTCTTTAAACAACTCTCCTCTTATCTCCATCAGAACAACCTTCTGGATCCGCACCAGTCTGGTTTCAAGGCAGGTCACTCAACAGAAACTGCTCTCCTTGCTGTCTCTGACAAACTGCACACTGCTAAAGCAGCCTCCCTCTCCTCTGTCATCATCCTTCTGGACCTGTCTGCTGCATTCGACACGGTGAACTTTCGGATCCTCCTTCGCACTGTCCAAGAACTTGGAGTTTCAGGCACTGCACTTTCCCTCCTCACCTCATACCTCAACGACCGCACCTACAGGGTTACTTGGAGAGGGTCCGAGTCCGACCCTTGTCAATTAACTACAGGGGTCCCTCAGGGCTCGGTTCTTGGTCCCCTCCTCTTCTCCCTGTACACAAACTCGCTCGGGTCTGTCATTAGCCCGCATGGTTTTTCATACCACTGCTACGCTGACGACACCCAACTAATTCTGTCCTTTCCCCGCTCAGAGACCCAGGTCGTCGCACGCATCTCTGCTTGCCTAGCAGACATCTCTCGGTGGATGTCTGCTCATCACCTCAAGCTCAACCTTGACAAGACTGAACTGCTCTTCCTTCCGGGAAAAGATTGTCCCACTCTTGACCTAACAATCAACATCGGCACCTCTGTTGTTTCCCCGACTCAGACTGCAAGGAATCTGGGTGTGGTCCTAGATAACAAACTGTCCTTCACTGCAAACATCGCTGCTACAACCCGCTGCTGCAGATACACGCTTTACAACATCAGGAGGATACGTCCCCAGCTGACCCAGACATCAGCGCAGATTCTGGTCCAGGCTCTCGTCATCTCACGCCTAGACTACTGCAACTCCCTCCTGGCTGGTCTACCTGCATGTGCCATCCGACCTCTGCAGCTCATCCAGAATGCAGCGGCTCGTCTGGTCTTCAACCTTCCCAAATTCTCCCACACCACACCGCTCCTCCGCTCCCTTCACTGGCTTCCAGTAACTGCTAGAATCCACTTCAAGACACTGGTACTTGCGTACCATGCTGCGAATGGATCTGGCCCTTCCTACATCCAGGACATGGTTAAACCGTACACCCCAGCACGTGCACTCCGCTCTGCATCAGCCAAACAGCTCGCTGCACCCGCACTGCGAGGGGGACCCAAGTTCCCGTCAGCAAAAACACTTGGGTTTGCTATCCTGGCTCCAAAATGGTGGAATGAGCTCCCCATTGAAATCAGGACAGCAGATAGCTTACACATCTTCCGACGCAAACTGAAAACTCATCTCTTTAGACTCCACTTCGAGCGATAGAATTACTAACAAAGCACTTATATACTAATAAAGGGCTGGCTTTCTAAATGCCAGTTGAGTAGCACTTGAAATGTTTGGCTCTATGAAACCTGATGTACTCATATGATTCTGTTTTCTTAAAGGTTGTATCTTCCTGGTCGAATGCACTTATTGTAAGTCGCTTTGGATAAAAGCGTCAGCTAAATGCAATGTAATGTAATGTAATGTAATGTAACTCACAAGCAATGAATCCAACTGCTCTTGAATGGAGCTCGAAAACTTTATCGGGGAAACTGCAATGAGGCCCATAAATATATTTCAAAGTCCAATTGAAGAACTTACGACAAAAACATCCTTCGAGCCGGAGTTGAACCAGCGACCTAAGGATATCTGTCATTAGAACCTACAGTCCTCCGCTCTACCAACTGAGCTATCGAAGGGGGCTCGTGGATTAAGACTGTTCAGCCAACCGAACAACAAGGAGGAGGGTGGTTCAATTCCTAAACAGATAGAGTTTTCTACCTGCTGCTTGATTAACCACAAAATAAATAAGAAGTCATGCAACTCACAAGCAATGAATCCAACTGCTCTTGAATGGAGCTCGAACATTTTATCGGGGAAACTGCAATGAGGCCCATCAATATATTTCAAAGTCCAATTGAAGAACTTACAACAAAAACATCCTTCGAGCTGGAGTTGAACCAGCGACCTAAGGATATCTGTCATTAGAACCTACAGTCCTCCGCTCTACCAACTCAGCTATCGAAGGGGGCTTGTGAACTCTTACTGTTCAGCCAACCAAACAACAAGGAGGAGGGTGGTTCAATTCCTAAACAGATAGAGTGTTCTACCTGCTGCTTGATTACCCACAAAAGAAATAAGAAGTCATGCAACTCACAAGCAATGAATCCAACTGCTCTTGAATTGAGCTCGAAAACTTTATTGGGGAAACTGCAATGAGGCCCATCAATATATTTCAAATTCCAATTGAATAACTTACAACAAAAACATCCTTCGAGCCGGAGTTGAACCAGTGACCTAAGGATATCTGTCATTAGAACCTACAGTCCTCCGCTCTACCAACTGAGCTATCGAAGGGGGCTCGCGAACTAAGACTGTTCAGCCAATCGAACAACAAGGAGGAGGGTGGTTCAATTCTTAAACAGATAGAGTCTTCTACCTGCTGCTTGATTACCCACAAAAGAAATAAGAAGTCATGCAACTCACAATCTATGAATCCAACTACTCTGAAAAAGAAAGCCCTTTTTGAGTTCTTCAACGTCTTAATCAACACAGAAGCTTGGGACTTGATTTGGCCTACGGGGAGAAAATGGCCATCCATTACTTTGAGTTCCAAATGGAGACACCTTTGAAAAACACATCCTTCGAGCCGGAGTTGACCCAGCGACCTAAGGATGTCTGTCATTAGAACCTACAGTCCTCCGCTCTACCAACTGAGCTATCGAAGGGGGCTTGTGAACTCTGACTGTTCAGCCAACCGAACAACAAGGAGGAGGGTGGTTCAATTCTTAAACAGATAGAGTTTTCTACCTGCTGCTTGATTACCCACAAAAGAAATAAGAAGTCATGCAACTCACAAGCAATGAATCCAACTGCTCTTGAATGGAGCTCGAAAACTTTATCGGGGAAACTGCAATGAGGCCCATAAATATATGTCAAAGTCCAATTGAAGAACTTACGACAAAAACATCCTTTGAGCCGGAGTTGAACCAGCGACCTAAGGATATCTGTCATTAGAAACTACAGTCCTCCGCTCTACCAACTGAGCTATCGAAGGGGGCACGTGAACTATGACTGTTCAGCCAATCGAACAACAAGGAGGAGGGTGGTTCAATTCGCTAAACAGATAGAGTTTTCTACCTGCTGCTTGATTACCCACAAAAGAAATAAGAAGTCATGCAACTCACAATCTATGAATCCAACTGCTCTTGAATGGAGCTCGAAAACTTTATCGGGGAAACTGCAATGAGGCCCATCAATATATTTCAAAGTCCAATTGAAGAACTTACAACAAAATCATCCTTCGAGCCGGAGTTGAACCATCGACCTAAGGATATCTGTCATTAGAAACTACAGTCCTCCACTCTACCAACTGAGCTATCGAAGGGGGCTCGTGAACTATGACTGTTCAGCCAATCGAACAACAAGGAGGAGGGTGGTTCAATTCCCTAAACAGATAGAGTTTTCTACCTGCTTCTTGATTACCCGCAAAAGAAATAAGAAGTCATGCAACTCAAAATCTATCAATCCAACTACTCTGAAAAACAAAGCCCTTTTTGAGTTCTTCAATGTCTGAATCAACACAGAAGCTTGGGACTTGATTTGGCCTACGGGGAGAAAATGGGCATCTATTACTTTGAGTT
Organism: Notothenia rossii; assembly: GCF_949606895.1. Taxonomy (NCBI): domain Eukaryota; kingdom Metazoa; phylum Chordata; class Actinopteri; order Perciformes; family Nototheniidae; genus Notothenia; species Notothenia rossii. The sequence continues at coordinate 58,410,365 of NC_136901.1, read as the reverse complement.
CCTAATGGAGACCCCTTTGAGACACACATCCTTCGAGCCGGAGTTGAACCAGCGACCTAAGGATATCTGTCATTAGAACATACAGTCCTCCGCTCTACCAACTGAGCTATCGAAGGGGGCATGTGAACTCAGACTGTTCAGCCAACCGAACAACAAGGAGGAGGGTGGTTCAATTCCTAAACAGATAGAGTGTTCGACCTGCTGCTTGATTACCCACAAAAGAAATAAGAAGTCATTCAACTCACAAGCAATGAATCCAAATGCTCTTGAATGGAGCTCGAAAACTTTATCGGGGAAACTGCAATGAGGCCCATAAATATATTTCAAAGTCCAATTGAAGAACTTATGACAAAAACATCCTTCGAGCCGGAGTTGAACCAGCGACCTAAGGATATCTGTCATCAGAACCTACAGTCCTCCGCTCTACCAACTGAGCTATCGAAGGGGGCTCGTGAACTAAGACTGTTCAGCCAATCGAACAACAAGGAGGAGGGTGGTTCAATTCTTAAACAGATAGAGTTTTCTACCTGCTGCTTGATTACCCACAAAAGAAATAAGAAGTCATGCAACTCACAATCTATGAATCCAACTACTCTGAAAAACAAAGCCCTTTTTCAGTTCTTCAACGTCTGAATCAACACAGAAGCTTGGGACTTGATTTGGCATACGGGGAGAAAATGGCCATCCATTACTATGAGTTCCAAATGGAGACACCTTTGAAAAACACATCCTTCGAGCCAGAGTTGAACCAGCGACCTAAGGATGTCTGTCATTAGAACCTACAGTCCTCCGCTCTACCAACTGAGCTATCGAAGGGGGCTTGGGAACTCTGACAGTTCAGCCAACCGAACAACAAGGAGGAGGGTGGTTCAATTCCTAAACAGATAGAGTGTTCGACCTGTTGCTTGATTACCAACAAAAGAAATAAGAAGTCATGCAACTCACAAGCAATGAATCCAACTGCTCTTGAATGGAGCCCGAAAACTTTATCGGGGAAACTGCAATGAGGCCCATAAATATATTTCAAAGTCCAATTGAAGAACTTACGACAAAAACATCCTTCGAGCTGGAGTTGAACCAGCGACCTAAGGATATCTGTCATTAGAACCTAGAGTCCTCCTTTCTACCAACTGAGCTATCGAAGGGGGCTCTTGAACTAAGACTGTTCAGCCAATCGAACAACAAGGAGGAGGGTGGTTCAATTCTTAAACAGATAGAGTTTTCTACCTGCTGCTTGATTACCCACAAAAGAAATAAGAAGTCATGCAACTCACAATCTATGAATCCAACTACTCTGAAAAACAAAGCCCTTTTTGAGTTCTTCAACGTCTGAATCAACACAGAAGCTTGGGACTTGATTTGGCCTACGGGGAGAAAATGGCCATCCATTACTTTGAGTTCCAAATGGAGACACCTTTGAAAAACACATCCTTCGAGCCGGAGTTGAACCAGCGACCTAAGGATGTCTGTCATTAGAACCTACAGTCCTCCGCTCTACCAACTGAGCTATCGAAGGGGGCTCGTGAACTAAGACTGTTCAGCCAACCGAACAACAAGGAGGAGGGTGGTTCAATTCTTAAACAGATAGAGTTTTCTACTTGCTGCTTGATTACCCACAAAAGAAATAAGAAGTCATGCAACTCACAATCTATGAATCCAACTACTCTGAAAAAACAAAGCCCTGTTTGAATTATTCAACGTCTGAATCAACACAGAAGCTCGGGGCTTGATTTGGCCTACGGGGAGAAAATGACCATCCATTACTTTGAGTTCCAAATGGAGACACCTTTGAAACACACATCCTTTGAGCCGGAGTTGAACGACCGACCTAAGGATGTCTGTCATTAGAACCTACAGTCCTCCGCTCTACCAACTCAGCTATCAAAGGGGGCTTGTGAACTCTTACTGTTCAGCCAACCAAACAACAAGGAGGAGGGTGGTTCAATTCCTAAACAGATAGAGTGTTCTACCTGCTGCTTGATTACCCACAAAAGAAATAAGAAGTCATGCAACTCACAAGCAATGAATCCAACTTCTCTTGAATGGAGCTCGAAAACTTTATTGGGGAAACTGCAATTAGGCCCATCAATATATTTCAAAGTCCAATTGAATAACTTACAACAAAAACATCCTTCGAGACGGAGTTGAACCAGCGACCTAAGGATATCTGTCATTAGAACCTAGAGTCCTCCTTTCTACCAACTGAGCTATCGAAGGGGGCTCTTGAACTAAGACTGTTCAGCCAATCGAACAACAAGGAGGAGGGTGGTTCAATTCTTAAACAGATAGAGTTTTCTACCTGCTGCTTGATTACCCACAAAAGAAATAAGAAGTCATGCAACTCACAATCTATGAATCCAACTACTCTGAAAAACAAAGCCCTTTTTGAGTTCTTCAACGTCTGAATCAACACAGAAGCTTGGGACTTGATTTGGCCTACGGGGAGAAAATGGCCATCCATTACTTTGAGTTCCAAATGGAGACACCTTTGAAAAACACATCCTTCGAGCCGGAGTTGAACCAGCGACCTAAGGATGTCTGTCATTAGAACCTACAGTCCTCCGCTCTACCAACTGAGCTATCGAAGGGGGCTCGTGAACTAAGACTGTTCAGCCAACCGAACAACAAGGAGGAGGGTGGTTCAATTCTTAAACAGATAGAGTTTTCTACTTGCTGCTTGATTACCCACAAAAGAAATAAGAAGTCATGCAACTCACAATCTATGAATCCAACTACTCTGAAAAAACAAAGCCCTGTTTGAATTATTCAACGTCTGAATCAACACAGAAGCTCGGGGCTTGATTTGGCCTACGGGGAGAAAATGACCATCCATTACTTTGAGTTCCAAATGGAGACACCTTTGAAACACACATCCTTTGAGCCGGAGTTGAACGACCGACCTAAGGATGTCTGTCATTAGAACCTACAGTCCTCCGCTCTACCAACTCAGCTATCAAAGGGGGCTTGTGAACTCTTACTGTTCAGCCAACCAAACAACAAGGAGGAGGGTGGTTCAATTCCTAAACAGATAGAGTGTTCTACCTGCTGCTTGATTACCCACAAAAGAAATAAGAAGTCATGCAACTCACAAGCAATGAATCCAACTTCTCTTGAATGGAGCTCGAAAACTTTATTGGGGAAACTGCAATTAGGCCCATCAATATATTTCAAAGTCCAATTGAATAACTTACAACAAAAACATCCTTCGAGACGGAGTTGAACCAGCGACCTAAGGATATATGTCATTAGAACCTACAGTCCTCCGCTCTACCAACTGAGCTATCGAAGGGGGCTCGTGAACTAAGACTGTTCAGCCAATCGAACAACAAGGAGGAGGGTGGTTCAATTCTTAAACAGATAGAGTTGTCTACCTGCTGCTTGATTACCCACAAAAGAAATAAGAAGTCATGCAACTCACAATCTATGAATCCAACTACTCTGAAAATCAAAGCCCTTTTTGAGTTCTTCAACGTCTGAATCAACACAGAAGCTTGGGGCTTGATTTCTCCTACGGGGAGAAAATGGCCATCCATTACTTTGAGTTCCAAATGGAGACACCTTTGAAACACACATCCTTCGAGCCGGAGTTGAACCAGCGACCTAAGGATGTCTGTCATTAGAACCTACAGTCCTACACTCTACCAACTGAGCTATCGAAGGGGGCTTGTGAACTCTGACTGTTCAGCCAACAGAACAACAAGGAGGAGGGTGGGTCAATTCCTAAACAGATAGAGTGTTCTACCTGCTGCTTGATTACCCACAAAGGAAATAAGAAGTCATGCAACTCACAAGCAATGAATCCAACTGCTCTTGAATGGAGCTCGAAAACTTTATCGGGGAAACTGCAATGAGGCCCATCAATATATTTCAAAGTCCAATTGAAGAACTTACAACAAAAACATCCTTCGAGCTGGAGTTGAACCAGCGACCTAAGGATATCTGTCATTAGAACCTACAGTCCTCCGCTCTACCAACTGAGCTATCGAAGGGGGCTCGTGAACTAAGACTGTTCAGCCAACCGAACAACAAGGAGGAGGGTGGTTCAATTCCTAAACAGATAGAGTTTTCTACCTGCTGCTTGATTACCCACAAAAGAAATAAGAAGTCATGCAACTCACAAGCAATGAATCCAACTGCTCTTGAATGGAGCTCGAACATTTTATCGGGGAAACTGCAATGAGGCCCATAAATATATTTCAAAGTCCAATTGAAGAACTTACAACAAAAACATCCTTCGAGCCGGAGTTGAACCAGCGACCTAAGGATATCTGTCATTAGAAACTACAGTCCTCCACTCTACCAACTGAGCTATCGAAGGGGGCTCGTGAACTATGACTGTTCAGCCAATCGAACAACAAGGAGGAGGGTGGTTCAATTCTTAAACAGATACAGTTTTCTACCTGCTGCTTGATTACCCACAAAAGAAATAAGAAGTCATGCAACTCACAATCTATGAATCCAACTACTCTGAAAAACAAAGCCCTGTTTGAATTATTCAACGTCTGAATCAACACAGAAGCTCGGGGCTTGATTTGGCCTACGGGGAGAACATGACCATCCATTACTTTGAGTTCCAAATGGAGACACCTTTGAAACACACATCCTTTGAGCCGGAGTTGAACGACCGACCTAAGGATGTCTGTCATTAGAACCTACAGTCCTCCGCTCTACCAACTCAGCTATCAAAGGGGGCTTGTGAACTCTTACTGTTTAGCCAACCAAACAACAAGGAGGAGGGTGGTTCAATTCCTAAACAGATAGAGTGTTCTACCTGCTGCTTGATTACCCACAAAAGAAATAAGAAGTCATGCAACTCACAAGCAATGAATCCAACTTCTCTTGAATGGAGCTCGAAAACTTTATTGGGGAAACTGCAATTAGGCCCATCAATATATTTCAAAGTCCAATTGAATAACTTACAACAAAAACATCCTTCGAGACGGAGTTGAACCAGCGACCTAAGGATATCTGTCATTAGAACCTACAGTCCTCCGCTCTACCAACTGAGCTATCGAAGGGGGCTCGTGAACTAAGACTGTTCAGCCAATCGAACAACAAGGAGGAGGGTGGTTCAATTCTTAAACAGATAGAGTTGTCTACCTGCTGCTTGATTACCCACAAAAGAAATAAGAAGTCATGCAACTCACAATCTATGAATCCAACTACTCTGAAAAACAAAGCCCTTTTTGAGTTCTTCAACGTCTGAATCAACACAGAAGCTGGGGCTTGATTTCTCCTATGGGGAGAAAATGGCCATCCATTACTTTGAGTTCCAAATGGAGACACCTTTGAAACACACATCCTTCGAGCCGGAGTTGAACCAGCGACCTAAGGATGTCTGTCATTAGAACCTACAGTCCTCCGCTCTACCAACTGAGCTATCGAAGGGGGCTTGTGAACTCTGACTGTTCAGCCAACAGAACAACAAGGAGGAGGGTGGGTCAATTCCTAAACAGATAGAGTGTTCTACCTGCTGCTTGATTACCCACAAAGGAAATAAGAAGTCATGCAACTCACAAGCAATGAATCCAACTGCTCTTGAATGGAGCTCGAAAACTTTATCGGGGAAACTGCAATGAGGCCCATCAATATATTTCAAAGTCCAATTGAAGAACTTACAACAAAAACATCCTTCGAGCTGGAGTTGAACCAGCGACCTAAGGATATCTGTCATTAGAACCTACAGTCCTCCGCTCTACCAACTGAGCTATCGAAGGGGGCTCGTGAACTAAGACTGTTCAGCCAACCGAACAACAAGGAGGAGGGTGGTTCAATTCCTAAACAGATAGAGTGTTCTACCTGCTGCTTGATTACCCACAAAAGAAATAAGAAGTCATGCAACTCACAAGCAATGAATCCAACTGCTCTTGAATTGAGCTCGAAAACTTTATTGGGGAAAATGCAATGAGGCCCATCAATATATTTCAAAGTCCAATTGAATAACTTACAACAAAAACATCCTTCGAGCCGGAGTTGAACCAGCGACCTAAGGATATCTGTCATTAGAACCTACAGTCCTCCGCTCTACCAACTGAGCTATCGAAGGGGGCTCGCGAACTAAGACTGTTCAGCCAATCGAACAACAAGGAGGAGGGTGGTTCAATTCTTAAACAGATAGAGTTTTCTACCTGCTGCTTGATTACCCACAAAAGAAATAAGAAGTCATGCAACTCACAATCTATGAATCCAACTACTCTGAAAAACAAAGCCCTTTTTGAGTTCTTCAACGTCTTAATCAACACAGAAGCTTGGGACTTGATTTGGCCTACGGGGAGAAAATGGCCATCCATTACTTTGAGTTCCAAATGGAGACACCTTTGAAAAACACATCCTTCGAGCCGGAGTTGACCCATCGACCTAAGGATGTCTGTCATTAGAACCTACAGTCCTCCGCTCTACCAACTGAGCTATCGAAGGGGGCTTGTGAACTCTGACTGTTCAGCCAACCGAACAACAAGGAGGAGGGTGGTTCAATTCCTAAACAGATAGAGTGTTCGACCTGTTGCTTGATTACCCACAAAAGAAATAAGAAGTCATGCAACTCACAAGCAATGAATCCAACTGCTCTTGAATGGAGCCCGAAAACTTTATCGGGGAAACTGCAATGAGGCCCATCAATATATTTCAAAGTCCAATTGAAGAACTTACAACAAAAACATCCTTCGAGCCGGAGTTGAACCAGCGACCTAAGGATATCTGTCATTAGAACCTAGAGTCCTCCTTTCTACCAACTGAGCTATCGAAGGGGGCTCTTGAACTAAGACTGTTCAGCCAATCGAACAACAAGGAGGAGGGTGGTTCAATTCTTAAACAGATAGAGTTTTCTACCTGCTGCTTGATTACCCACAAAAGAAATAAGAAGTCATGCAACTCACAATCTATGAATCCAACTACTCTGAAAAACAAAGCCCTTTTTGAGTTCTTCAACGTCTGAATCAACACAGAAGCTTGGGACTTGATTTGGCCTACGGGGAGAAAATGGCCATCCATTACTTTGAGTTCCAAATGGAGACACCTTTGAAAAACACATCCTTCGAGCCGGAGTTGAACCAGCGACCTAAGGATGTCTGTCATTAGAACCTACAGTCCTCCGCTCTACCAACTGAGCTATCGAAGGGGGCTCGTGAACTAAGACTGTTCAGCCAACCGAACAACAAGGAGGAGGGTGGTTCAATTCTTAAACAGATAGAGTTTTCTACCTGCTGCTTGATTACCCACAAAAGAAATAAGAAGTCATGCAACTCACAATCTATGAATCCAACTACTCTGAAAAACAAAGCCCTTTTTGAGTTCTTCAATGTCTGAATCAACACAGAAGATTGGGACTTGATTTGGCCTACGGGGAGAAAATGGGCATCTATTACTTTGAGTTCCTAATGGAGACCCCTTTGAAACACACATCCTTCAAGCCGGAGTTGAACCAGCAACCTAAGGATATCTGTCATTAGAACCTACAGTCCTCCGCTCTACCAACTGAGCTATCGAAGGGGGCATGTGAACTCAGACTGTTCAGCCAACCGAACAACAAGGAGGAGGGTGGTTCAATTCCTAAACAGATAGAGTGTTCGACCTGCTGCTTGATTACCCACAAAAGAAATAAGAAGTCATGCAACTCACAAGCAATGAATCCAACTGCTCTTGAATGGAGCTCGAAAACTTTATCGGGGAAACTGCAATGAGGCCCATAAATATATTTCGAAGTCCAATTGAATAACTTACGACAAAAACATCCTTCGAGCCGGAGTTGAACCAGCGACCTAAGGATATCTGTCATTAGAACCTACAGTCCTCCACTCTACCAACTGAGCTATCGAAGGGGGCTCGTGAACTAAGACTGTTCAGCCAATCGAACAACAAGGAGGAGGGTGGTTCAATTCTTAAACAGATAGAGTTTTCTACCTGCTGCTTGATTACCCACAAAAGAAATAAGAAGTCATGCAACTCACAATCTATGAATCCAACTACTCTGAAAAACAAAGCCCTGTTTGAATTATTCAACGTCTGAATCAACACAGAAGCTCGGGGCTTGATTTGGCCTACGGGGAGAAAATGACCATCCATTACTTTGAGTTCCAAATGGAGACACCTTTGAAACACACATCCTTTGAGCCGGAGTTGAACGACCGACCTAAGGATGTCTGTCATTAGAACCTACAGTCCTCCGCTCTACCAACTCAGCTATCAAAGGGGGCTTGTGAACTCTTACTGTTCAGCCAACCAAACAACAAGGAGGAGGGTGGTTCAATTCCTAAACAGATAGAGTGTTCTACCTGCTGCTTGATTACCCACAAAAGAAATAAGAAGTCATGCAACTCACAAGCAATGAATCCAACTTCTCTTGAATGGAGCTCGAAAACTTTATTGGGGAAACTGCAATTAGGCCCATCAATATATTTCAAAGTCCAATTGAATAACTTACAACAAAAACATCCTTCGAGACGGAGTTGAACCAGCGACCTAAGGATATCTGTCATTAGAACCTACAGTCCTCCGCTCTACCAACTGAGCTATCGAAGGGGGCTCGTGAACTAAGACTGTTCAGCCAATCGAACAACAAGGAGGAGGGTGGTTCAATTCTTAAACAGATAGAGTTGTCTACCTGCTGCTTGATTACCCACAAAAGAAATAAGAAGTCATGCAACTCACAATCTATGAATCCAACTACTCTGAAAATCAAAGCCCTTTTTGAGTTCTTCAACGTCTGAATCAACACAGAAGCTTGGGGCTTGATTTCTCCTACGGGGAGAAAATGGCCATCCATTACTTTGAGTTCCAAATGGAGACACCTTTGAAACACACATCCTTCGAGCCGGAGTTGAACCAGCGACCTAAGGATGTCTGTCATTAGAACCTACAGTCCTCCACTCTACCAACTGAGCTATCGAAGGGGGCTTGTGAACTCTGACTGTTCAGCCAACAGAACAACAAGGAGGAGGGTGGGTCAATTCCTAAACAGATAGAGTGTTCTACCTGCTGCTTGATCACCCACAAAGGAAATAAGAAGTCATGCAACTCACAAGCAATGAATCCAACTGCTCTTGAATGGAGCTCGAAAACTTTATCGGGGAAACTGCAATGAGGCCCATCAATATATTTCAAAGTCCAATTGAAGAACTTACAACAAAAACATCCTTCGAGCTGGAGTTGAACCAGCGACCTAAGGATATCTGTCATTAGAACCTACAGTCCTCCGCTCTACCAACTGAGCTATCGAAGGGGGCTCGTGAACTAAGACTGTTCAGCCAACCGAACAACAAGGAGGAGGGTGGTTCAATTCCTAAACAGATAGAGTTTTCTACCTGCTGCTTGATTACCCACAAAAGAAATAAGAAGTCTCGCAACTCACAAGCAATGAATCCAACTGCTCTTGAATGGAGCTCGAAAACTTTATTGGGGAAACTGCAATTAGGCCCATCAATATATTTCAAAGTCCAATTGAATAACTTACAACAAAAACATCCTTCGAGCCGGAGTTGAACCAGCGACCTAAGGATATCTGTCATTAGAACCTACAGTCATCCGCTCTACCAACTGAGCTATCGAAGGGGGCTCGTGAACTAAGACTGTTCAGCCAATCGAACAACAAGGAGGAGGGTGGTTCAATTCTTAAACAGATAGAGTTGTCTACCTGCTGCTTGATTACCCACAAAAGAAATAAGAAGTCATGCAACTCACAATCTATGAATCCAACTACTCTGAAAAACAAAGCCCTTTTTGAGTTCTTCAACGTCTGAATCAACACAGAAGCTTGGGGCTTGATTTCTCCTACGGGGAGAAAATGGCCATCCATTACTTTGAGTTCCAAATGGAGACACCTTTGAAACACACATCTTTTTAGCCGGAGTTGAACCAGCGACCTAAGGATGTCTGTCATTAGAACCTACAGTCCTCCGCTCTACCAACTGAGCTATCGAAGGGGGCTTGTGAACTCTGACTGTTCAGCCAACCGAACAACAAGGAGGAGGGTGGGTCAATTCCTAAACAGATAGAGTGTTCTACCTGCTGCTTGATTACCCACAAAAGAAATAAGAAGTCATGCAACTCACAAGCAATGAATCCAACTGCTCTTGAATGGAGCTCGAAAACTTTATCGGGGAAACTGCAATGAGGCCCATAAATATATTTCAAAGTACAATTGAAGAACTTACGACAAAAACATCTTTCGAGCCGGAGTTGAACCAGCGACCTAAGGATATCTGACAACAAGGAGGAGGGTGGTTCAATTCCTAAACAGATAGAGTGTTCTACATGCTGCTTGATTATTCACAAAGGAAATAAAAAATCATCCAACTCAAAATCTATGAATCCAACTACTCAGAAACACAAAGTCCTTTTAAATTGTTCAGCGTCTGCATGAACACAGAAGAATGTGGCTTGATTTCGGCGAGAAAATGGCCATCCATTACTTTGAATTCCAAATTGAAACACCTTTGAAACACCCTTCCTTCGAGCAGGAGTTGAACCAGCGACCTAAGGATATCTGTCTTAAGAACCTACAGTCCTCTGCTCTATCAACTGAGATATCGAAGGGGGAATGTGAGCTTTGACTTTTCAGCCTGTGGATGAACAAGGGGGAGCATACCAACTGAGCTATCGAAGGGGGCAAATGACTATTGAGTGTTTAGCCTTTGGATCCAACTATTCTGAAAAATAGAGCCCTTTTTGAGTTCTTCAACGTCTGAATTAACACAGAAGCTTGGGGCTCGATTTCGCCTACGGGGAGAAAATGGCCATCTATTACTTTGAGTTCCAAATGGAGACCTCTTTGAAACACACATCATTCGAGCCGGAGTTCAACCAGCGACCTAAGGATATCTGTCATTAGAACCTACAGTCCTCCGCTCTACCAACTGAGCTATCGAAGGGAGCTCGTGAACTATGACTGTTCAGCCAATCGAACAACAAGGAGGAGGGTGGTTCAATTCCCTAAACAGATAGAGTTTTCTACCTGCTGCTTGATTACCCACAAAAGAAATAAGAAGTCATGCAACTGACAAGCAATGAATCCAACTGCTCTTGAATGGAGCTCGAAAATTTTATCGGGGAAACTGCAATGAGGCCCATAAATATATTTCAAAGTCTAATTGAAGAACTTACGACAAAAACATCCTTCGAGCCGGAGTTGAACCAGCGACCTAAGGATATCTGTGATTAGAACCTACAGTCCTCCGCTCTACCAACTGAGCTATCGAAGGGGGCTCGTGGATTAAGACTGTTCAGCCAATCGAACAACAAGGAGGAGGGTGGTTCAATTCTTAAACAGATAGAGTTTTCTACCTGCTGCTTGATTAACCACAAAAGAAATAAGAAGTCATGCAACTCACAATCTATGAATCCAACTACTCTGAAAAACAAAGCCCTTTTTGAGTTCTTCAACGTCTGAATCAACACAGAAGCTTGGGGCTTAATTTCTCCTACGGGGAGAAAATGGCCATCCATTACTTTGAGTTCCAAATGGAGACACCTTTGAAACACACATCCTTCGAGCCGGAGTTGAACCAGCGACCTAAGGATGTCTGTCATTAGAACCTACAGTCCTCCGCTCTACCAACTGAGCTATCAAAGGGGGCTTGTGAACTCTGACTGTTCAGCCAACCGAACAACAAGGAGGAGGGTGGTTCAATTCCTAAACAGATAGAGTGTTCTACCTGCTGCTTGATTACCCACAAAAGAAATAAGAAGTCATGCAACTCACAAGCAATGAATCCAACTGCTCTTGAATGGAGCTCGAAAACTTTATTGGGGAAACTGCAATGAGGCCCATAAATATATTTCAAAGTCCAATTGAAGAACTTACGACAAAAACATCCTTCGAGCCGGAGTTGAACCACCGACCTAAGGATATCTGTCATTAGAAACTACAGTCCTCCACTCTACCAACTGAGCTATCGAAGGGGGCTCGTGAACTATGACTGTTCAGCCAATCGAACAACAAGGAGGAGGGTGGTTCAATTCCCTAAACAGAAAGAGTTTTCTACCTGCTGCTTGATTACCCACAAAAGAAATAAGAAGTCATGCAACTCACAATCTATGAATCCAACTACTCTGAAAAAAAAAGCCCTGTTTGAATTCTTCAACGTCTGAATCAACACAGAAGCTCGGGGCTTGATTTGGCCTACGGGGAGAAAATGACCATCCATTACTTTGAGTTCCAAATGGAGACACCTTTGAAACACACATCCTTCGAGCCGGAGTTGAACGACCGACCTAAGGATGTCTGTCATTAGAACCTACAGTCCTCTGCTCTACCAACTGAGCTATCGAAGGGGGCTTGTGAGCTCTGACTGTTCAGCCAACCGAACAACAAGGAGGAGGGTGGTTCAATTCCTAAACAGATAGAGTGTTCCAGCTGCTGCTTGATTACCCACAAAAGAAATAAGAAGTCATGCAACTCACAAGCAATGAATCCAACTGCTCTTGAATGGAGCTCGAACATTTTATCGGGGAAACTGCAATGAGGCCCATCAATATATTTCAAAGTCCAATTGAAGAACTTACAACAAAAACATCCTTCGAGCCGGAGTTGAACCATCGACCTAAGGATATCTGTCATTAGAAACTACAGTCCTCCACTCTACCAACTGAGCTATCGAAGGGGGCTCGTGAACTATGACTGTTCAGCCAATCGAACAACAAGGAGGAGGGTGGTTCAATTCCTAAACAGATAGAGTTTTCTACCTGATGCTTGATTACCCACAAAAGAAATAAGAAGTCATGCAACTCACAATCTATGAATCCAACTACTCTGAAAAACAAAGCCCTGTTTGAATTCTTCAACGTCTGAATCAACACAGAAGCTCGGGGCTTGATTTGGCCTACGGGGAGAAAATGACCATCCATTACTTTGAGTTCCAAATGGAGACACCTTTGAAACACACATCCTTCGAGCCGGAGTTGAACGACCAACCTAAGGATGTCTGTCATTAGAACCTAAAGTCCTCCGCTCTACCAACTGAGCTATCGAAGGGGGCTTGTGAACTCTGACTGTTCAGCCAACCGAACAACAAGGAGGAGGGTGGTTCAATTCCTAAACAGATAGAGTGTTCTACCTGCTGCTTGATTATTCACAAAGGAAATAAAAAACCATCCAACTCAAAATCTATGAATCCAACTACTCTGAAACACAAAGTCCTTTTAAATTGTTCAGCGTCTGCATGAACACAGAAGAATGTGGCTTGATTTCGGCGAGAAAATGCCCATCCATTTATTTGAATTCCAAATTGAAACACCTTTGAATCACCCTTCCTTCGAGCAGGAGTTGAACCAGCGACCTAAGGATATCTGTCTTAAGAACCTACAGTCCTCTGCTCTATCAACTGAGATATCGAAGGGGGCATGTGAGCTTTGACTTTTCAGCCTGTGGATGAACAAGGGGGAGCATACCAACTGAGCTATCGAAGGGGGCAAATGACTATTGAGTGTTTAGCCTTTGGATCCAACTATTCTGAAAAATAAAGCCCTTTTTGAGTTCTTCAACGTCTGAATTAACCCAGAAGCTTGGGGCTCGATTTCGCCTACGGGGAGAAAATGGCCATCCATTACTTTGAGTTCCTAATGGAGACCCCTTTGAAACACACATCCTTCGAGCCGGAGTTGAACCAGCGACCTATGGATATCTGTCATTAGAACCTACAGTCCTCCGCTCTACCAACTGAGCTATCGAAGGGGGCATGTGAACTCAGACTGTTCAGCCAACCGAACAACAAGGAGGAGGGTGGTTCAATTCCGAAACAGATAGAGTGTTCGACCTGCTGCTTGATTACCCACAAAAGAAATAAGAAGTCATGCAACTCACAAGCAATGAATCCAACTGCTCTTGAATGGAGCTTGAACACTTTATCGGGGAAACTGCAATGAGGACCATAAATATATTTCAAAATCCAATTGAAGAACTTACGACAAAAACATCCTTCGAGCCGGAGTTGAACCAGCGACCTAAGGATATCTGTCATTAGAACCTACAGTCCTCCGCTCTACCAACTGAGCTATCGAAGGGGGCTCGTGAACTAAGACTGTTCAGCCAATCGAACAACAAGGAGGAGGGTGGTTCAATTCTTAAACAGATAGAGTTTTCTACCTGCTGCTTGATTACCCACAAAAGAAATAAGAAGTCATGCAACTCACAATCTATGAATCCAACTACTCTGAAAAACAAAGCCCTGTTTGAATTCTTCAACGTCTGAATCAACACAGAAGCTCGGGGCTTGATTTGGCCTACGGGGAGAAAATGACCATCCATTACTTTGAGTTCCAAATGGAGACACCTTTGAAACACACATCCTTCGAGCCGGAGTTGAACGACCGACCTAAGGATGTCTGTCATTAGAACCTACAGTCCTCCGCTCTACCAACTCAGCTATCGAAGGGGGCTTGTGAACTCTTACTGTTCAGCCAACCAAACAACAAGGAGGAGGGTGGTTCAATTCCTAAACAGATAGAGTGTTCTACCTGCTGCTTGATTATTCACAAAGGAAATAAAAAACCATCCAACTCAAAATCTATGAATCCAACTACTCTGAAACACAAAGTCCTTTTAAATTGTTCAGCGTCTGCATGAACACAGAAGAATGTGGCTTGATTTCGGCGAGAAAATGCGCATCCATTTATTTGAATTCCAAATTGAAACACCTTTGAAACACCCTTCCTTCGAGCAGGAGTTGAACCAGCGACCTAAGGATATCTGTCTTAAGAACCTACAGTCCTCTGCTCTATCAACTGAGATATCGAAGGGGGCATGTGAGCTTTGACTTTTCAGCCTGTGGATGAACAAGGGGGAGCATACCAACTGAGCTATCGAAGGGGGCAAATGACTATTGAGTGTTTAGCCTTTGGATCCAACTATTCTGAAAAATAAAGCCCTTTTTGAGTTCTTCAACATCTGAATTAACCCAGAAGCTTGGGGCTCGATTTCGCCTACGGGGAGAAAATGGCCATCTATTACTTTGAGTTCCAAATGGAGACCCCTTTGAAACACACATCCTTCGAGCCGGAGTTGAACCAGCGACCTAAGGATAACTGTCATTAGAACCTACAGTCCTCCGCTCTACCAACTGAGCTATCGAAGGGGGCTCGTGAACTAAGACTGTTCAGCCAATCGAACAACAAGGAGGAGGGTGGTTCAATTCTTAAACAGATAGAGTTTTCTACCTGCTGCTTGATTACCCACAAAAGAAATAAGAAGTCATGCAACTCACAATCTATTAATCCAACTACTCTGAAAAACAAAGCCCTTTTTGAGTTCTTCAATGTCTGAATCAACACAGAAGCTTGGGACTTGATTTGGCCTACGGGGAGAAAATGGGCATCTATTACTTTGAGTTCCTAATGGAGACCCCTTTGAAACACACATCCTTCGAGCCGGAGTTGAACCAGCGACCTAAGGATATCTGTCATTAGAACCTACAGTCCTCCGCTCTACCAACTGAGCTATCGAAGGGGGCATGTGAACTCAGACTGTTCAGCCAACCGAACAACAAGGAGGAGGGTGGTTCAATTCCGAAACAGATAGAGTGTTCGACCTGCTGCTTGATTACCCACAAAAGAAATAAGAAGTCATGCAACTCACAAGCAATGAATCCAACTGCTCTTGAATGGAGCTTGAAAACTTTATCGGGGAAACTGCAATGAGGCCCATAAATATATTTCAAAGTCCAATTGAAGAACTTACGACAAAAACATCCTTCGAGCCGGAGTTGAACCAGCGACCTAAGGATATCTGTCATTAGAACCTACAGTCCTCCGCTCTACCAGCTGAGCTATCGAAGGGGGCTCGTGAACTAAGACTGTTCAGCCAATCGAACAACAAGGAGGAGGGTGGTGGAAATGAACCCGGTGGGGGGGGGGGGGGGGGGAAGAGACCTTCCTTTCCCCCTTTCCTTATCTCCCTAATATCTCGACCATTGCTTTGTTTGTCTTCTCTGTTTCCTCATGTAACTTGCAGTACCATTATTTCCCTGGTATTTATTTTTACTGACTAAAAACATGAAGAAGCATCTGTATTTTTATGTAATTTTCAGTTATTGGTCTTCGTATTTCATGTCATTTTTATCCCCTTTTATTTTTTTTATTATTATTTTTTTTATGTTGGTGTTTTGTAACTTTTTGATTAATGTCTTGTTTATAATGTGATCATAGCCCATAGGGGTGAGGGTGGGGGGGTGGGGTAACTATTTAGTCTTCCTACAGACCATCTTCTCTACGTGTGTTCCTAATGTATTGCAACTGTGATGTCTGTCAAAAAGCCAATAAAAAGATTTTGAAAAAAAAAAAAAAGGAGGAGGGTGGTTCAATTCTTAAACAGATAGAGTTTTCTACCTGCTGCTTGATTACCCACAAAAGAAATAAGAAGTCATGCAACTCACAATCTATGAATCCAACTACTCTGAAAAACAAAGCCCTTTTTCAGTTCTTCAACGTCTGAATCAACACAGAAGCTTGGGACTTGATTTGGCCTACGGGGAGAAAATGGCCATCCATTACTTTGAGTTCCAAATGGAGACACCTTTGAAAAACACATCCTTCGAGCCAGAGTTGAACCAGCGACCTAAGGATGTCTGTCATTAGAACCTACAGTCCTCCGCTCTACCAACTGAGCTATCGAAGGGAGCTCGTGAATTAAGACTGTTCAGCCAATCGAACAACAAGGAGGAGGGTGGTTCAATTCTTAAACAGATAGAGTTTTCTACCTGCTGCTTGATTACCCACAAAAGAAATAAGAAGTCATGCAACTCACAAGCAATGAATCCAACTGCTCTTGAATGGAGCTCGAAAACTTTATCGGGGAAACTGCAATGAGGCCCATAAATATATTTCAAAGTCCAATTGAAGAACTTACGACAAAAACATCCTTCGAGCCGGAGTTGAACCAGCGACCTAAGGATATCTGTCATTAGAAACTACAGTCCTCCGCTCTACCAACTGAGCAATCGAAGGGGGCTCGTGAACTATGACTGTTCAGCCAATCGAACAACAAGGAGGAGGGTGGTTCAATTCCCTAAACAGATAGAGTTTTCTACCTGCTGCTTGATTACC
This sequence comes from Notothenia rossii, assembly GCF_949606895.1. Lineage (NCBI taxonomy): Eukaryota > Metazoa > Chordata > Actinopteri > Perciformes > Nototheniidae > Notothenia > Notothenia rossii. The sequence continues at coordinate 58,393,334 of NC_136901.1, read as the reverse complement.
CACAAAAGAAATAAGAAGTCATGCAACTCACAATCTATGAATCCAACTACTCTGAAAAACAAAGCCCTGTTTGAATTCTTCAACGTCTGAATCAACACAGAAGCTCGGGGCTTGATTTGGCCTACGGGGAGAAAATGACCATCCATTACTTTGAGTTCCAAATGGAGACACCTTTGAAACACACATCCTTCGATTCGGAGTTGAACGACCGACTTAAGGATGTCTGTCATTAGAACCTACAGTCCTCCGCTCTACCAACTCAGCTATCGAAGGGGGCTTGTGAACTCTTACTGTTCAGCCAACCGAACAACAAGGAGGAGGGTGGTTCAATTCCTAAACAGATAGAGTGTTCTACCTGCTGCTTGATTACCCACAAAATAAATAAGAAGTCATGCAACTCACAAGCAATGAATCCAACTGCTCTTGAATGGAGCTCGAAAACTTTATTGGGGAAACTGCAATGAGGCCCATCAATATATTTCAAAGTCCAATTGAATAACTTACAACAAAAACATCCTTCGAGCCGGAGTTGAACCAGCGACCTAAGGATATCTGTCATTAGAACCTACAGTCCTCCGCTCTACCAACTGAGCTATCGAAGGGGGCTCGTGAACTAACACTGTTCAGCCAATCGAACAACAAGGAGGAGGGTGGTTCAATTCTTAAACAGATAGAGTTTTCTACCTGCTGCTTGATTACCCACAAAAGAAATAAGAAGTCATGCAACTCACAATCTATGAATCCAACTACTCTGAAAAACAAAGCCCTTTTTCAGTTCTTCAACGTCTGAATCAACACAGAAGCTTGGGACTTGATTTGGCCTACGGGGAGAAAATGGCCATCCATTACTTTGAGTTCCAAATGAAGACACCTTTGAAAAACACATCCTTCGAGCCGGAGTTGAACCAGCGACCTAAGGATGTCTGTCATTAGAACCTACAGTCCTCCGCTCTACCAACTGAGCTATCGAAGGGGGCTTGTGAACTCTGACTGTTCAGCCAACCGAACAACAAGGAGGAGGGTGGTTCAATTCCTAAACAGATAGAGTGTTCTACCTGCTGCTTGATTACCCACAAAGGAAATAAGAAGTCATGCAACTCACAAGCAATGAATCCAACTGCTCTTGAATGGAGCTCGAAAACTTTATCGGGGAAACTGCAATGAGGCCCATCAATATATTTCAAAGTCCAATTGAAGAACTTACAACAAAAACATCCTTCAAGCTGGAGTTGAACCAGCGACCTAAGGATATCTGTCATTAGAACCTACAGTCCTCCGCTCTACCAACTGAGCTATCGAAGGGGGCTCGTGAGCTAAGACTGTTCAGCCAATCGAACAACAAGGAGGAGGGTGGTTCAATTCTCAAACAGATAGAGTTTTCTACCTGCTGCTTGATTAGCCACAAAAGAAATAAGAAGTCATGCAACTCACAATCTATGAATCCAACTACTCTGAAAAACAAAGCCCTTTTTCAGTTCTTCAACGTCTGAATCAACACAGAAGCTTGGGACTTGATTTGGCCTACGGGGAGAAAATGGCCATCCATTACTTTGAGTTCCAAATGGAGACACCTTTGAAAAACACATCCTTCGAGCCGGAGTTGAACCAGCGACCTAAGGATGTCTGTCATTAGAACCTACAGTCCTCCGCTCTACCAACTGAGCTATCGAAGGGGGCTCGTGGATTAAGACTGTTCAGCCAATCGAACAACAAGGAGGAGGGTGGTTCAATTCTTAAACAGATAGAGTTTTCTACCTGCTGCTTGATTAACCACAAAAGAAATAAGAAGTCATGCAACTCACAATCTATGAATCCAACTACTCTGAAAAACAAAGCCCTTTTTGAGTTCTTCAACGTCTGAATCAACACAGAAGCTTGGGGCTTGATTTCTCCTTCGGGGAGAAAATGGCCATCCATTACTTTGAGTTCCAAATGGAGACACCTTTGAAACACACATCCTTCGAGCCGGAGTTGAACCAGCGACCTAAGGATGTCTGTCATTAGAACCTACAGTCCTCCGCTCTACCAACTGAGCTATCGAAGGGGGCTCGTGAAGTCTGACTGTTCAGCCAACCGAACAACAAGGAGGAGGGTGGTTCAATTCCTAAACAGATAGAGTGTTCTACCTGCTGTTTGATTACCCACAAAAGAAATAAGAAGTCATGCAACTCACAAGCAATGAATCCAACTGCTCTTGAATGGAGCCCGAAAACTTTATCGGGGAAACTGCAATGAGGCCCATAAATATATTTCAAAGTCCAATTGAAGAACTTACGACAAAAACATCCTTCGAGCCGGAGTTGAACCAGCGACCTAAGGATATCTGTCATTAGAACCTACAGTCCTCCGCTCTACCAACTGAGCTATCGAAGGGGGCATGTTAACTCAGACTGTTCAGCCAATCGAACAACAAGGAGGAGGGTGGTTCAATTCCTAAACAGATAGAGTGTTCGACCTGCTGCTTGATTACCCACAAAAGAAATAAGAAGTCATGCAACTCACAAGCAATGAATCCAACTGCTCTTGAATGGAGCTCGAAACCTTTATCGGGGAAACTGCAATGAGGCCCATAAATATATTTCAAAGTCCAATTGAAGAACTTACGACAAAAACATCCTTCGAGCCGGAGTTGAACCAGCGACCTAAGGATATCTGTCATTAGAACCTACAGTCCTCCGCTCTACCAACTGAGCTATCGAAGGGGGCTCGTGAACTAAGACTGTTCAGCCAATCGAACAACAAGGAGGAGGGTGGTTCAATTCTTAAACAGATAGAGTTTTCTACCTGCTGCTTGATTACCCACAAAAGAAATAAGAAGTCATGCAACTCACAATCTATGAATCCAACTACTCTGAAAAACAAAGCCCTGTTTGAATTCTTCAACGTCTGAATCAACACAGAAGCTCGGGGCTTGATTTGGCCTACGGGGAGAAAATGACCATCCATTACTTTGAGTTCCAAATGGAGACACCTTTGAAACACACATCCTTCGAGCCGGAGTTGAACGACCGACCTAAGGATGTCTGTCATTAGAACCTACAGTCCTCCGCTCTACCAACTCAGCTATCGAAGGGGGCTTGTGAACTCTTACTGTTCAGCCAACCAAACAACAAGGAGGAGGGTGGTTCAATTCCTAAACAGATAGAGTGTTCTACCTGCTGCTTGATTATTCACAAAGGAAATAAAAAACCATCCAACTCAAAATCTATGAATCCAACTACTCTGAAACACAAAGTCCTTTTAAATTGTTCAGCGTCTGCATGAACACAGAAGAATGTGGCTTGATTTCGGCGAGAAAATGCGCATCCATTTATTTGAATTCCAAATTGAAACACCTTTGAAACACCCTTCCTTCGAGCAGGAGTTGAACCAGCGACCTAAGGATATCTGTCTTAAGAACCTACAGTCCTCTGCTCTATCAACTGAGATATCGAAGGGGGCATGTGAGCTTTGACTTTTCAGCCTGTGGATGAACAAGGGGGAGCATACCAACTGAGCTATCGAAGGGGGCAAATGACTATTGAGTGTTTAGCCTTTGGATCCAACTATTCTGAAAAATAAAGCCCTTTTTGAGTTCTTCAACATCTGAATTAACCCAGAAGCTTGGGGCTCGATTTCGCCTACGGGGAGAAAATGGCCATCTATTACTTTGAGTTCCAAATGGAGCCCCCTTTGAAACACACATCCTTCGAGCCGGAGTTGAACCAGCGACCTAAGGATAACTGTCATTAGAACCTACAGTCCTCCGCTCTACCAACTGAGCTATCGAAGGGGGCTCGTGAACTAAGACTGTTCAGCCAATCGAACAACAAGGAGGAGGGTGGTTCAATTCTTAAACAGATAGAGTTTTCTACCTGCTGCTTGATTACCCACAAAAGAAATAAGAAGTCATGCAACTCACAATCTATTAATCCAACTACTCTGAAAAACAAAGCCCTTTTTGAGTTCTTCAATGTCTGAATCAACACAGAAGCTTGGGACTTGATTTGGCCTACGGGGAGAAAATGGGCATCTATTACTTTGAGTTCCTAATGGAGACCCCTTTGAAACACACATCCTTCGAGCCGGAGTTGAACCAGCGACCTAAGGATATCTGTCATTAGAACCTACAGTCCTCCGCTCTACCAACTGAGCTATCGAAGGGGGCATGTGAACTCAGACTGTTCAGCCAACCGAACAACAAGGAGGAGGGTGGTTCAATTCCGAAACAGATAGAGTGTTCGACCTGCTGCTTGATTACCCACAAAAGAAATAAGAAGTCATGCAACTCACAAGCAATGAATCCAACTGCTCTTGAATGGAGCTTGAAAACTTTATCGGGGAAACTGCAATGAGGCCCATAAATATATTTCAAAGTCCAATTGAAGAACTTACGACAAAAACATCCTTCGAGCCGGAGTTGAACCAGCGACCTAAGGATATCTGTCATTAGAACCTACAGTCCTCCGCTCTACCAGCTGAGCTATCGAAGGGGGCTCGTGAACTAAGACTGTTCAGCCAATCGAACAACAAGGAGGAGGGTGGTGGAAATGAACCCGGTGGGGGGGGGGGGGGGGGGGGGAAGAGACCTTCCTTTCCCCCTTTCCTTATCTCCCTAATATCTCGACCATTGCTTTGTTTGTCTTCTCTGTTTCCTCATGTAACTTGCAGTACCATTATTTCCCTGGTATTTATTTTTACTGACTAAAAACATGAAGAAGCATCTGTATTTTTATGTAATTTTCAGTTATTGGTCTTCGTATTTCATGTCATTTTTATCCCCTTTTATTTTTTTTATTATTATTTTTTTTATGTTGGTGTTTTGTAACTTTTTGATTAATGTCTTGTTTATAATGTGATCATAGCCCATAGGGGTGAGGGTGGGGGGGTGGGGTAACTATTTAGTCTTCCTACAGACCATCTTCTCTACGTGTGTACCTAATGTATTGCAACTGTGATGTCTGTCAAAAAGCCAATAAAAAGATTTTGAAAAAAAAAAAAAAGGAGGAGGGTGGTTCAATTCTTAAACAGATAGAGTTTTCTACCTGCTGCTTGATTACCCACAAAAGAAATAAGAAGTCATGCAACTCACAATCTATGAATCCAACTACTCTGAAAAACAAAGCCCTTTTTCAGTTCTTCAACGTCTGAATCAACACAGAAGCTTGGGACTTGATTTGGCCTACGGGGAGAAAATGGCCATCCATTACTTTGAGTTCCAAATGGAGACACCTTTGAAAAACACATCCTTCGAGCCAGAGTTGAACCAGCGACCTAAGGATGTCTGTCATTAGAACCTACAGTCCTCCGCTCTACCAACTGAGCTATCGAAGGGAGCTCGTGAATTAAGACTGTTCAGCCAATCGAACAACAAGGAGGAGGGTGGTTCAATTCTTAAACAGATAGAGTTTTCTACCTGCTGCTTGATTACCCACAAAAGAAATAAGAAGTCATGCAACTCACAAGCAATGAATCCAACTGCTCTTGAATGGAGCTCGAAAACTTTATCGGGGAAACTGCAATGAGGCCCATAAATATATTTCAAAGTCCAATTGAAGAACTTACGACAAAAACATCCTTCGAGCCGGAGTTGAACCAGCGACCTAAGGATATCTGTCATTAGAAACTACAGTCCTCCGCTCTACCAACTGAGCAATCGAAGGGGGCTCGTGAACTATGACTGTTCAGCCAATCGAACAACAAGGAGGAGGGTGGTTCAATTCCCTAAACAGATAGAGTTTTCTACCTGCTGCTTGATTACCCACAAAAGAAATAAGAAGTCATGCAACTCACAATCTATGAATCCAACTACTCTGAAAAACAAAGCCCTGTTTGAATTCTTCAACGTCTGAATCAACACAGAAGCTCGGGGCTTGATTTGGCCTACGGGGAGAAAATGACCATCCATTACTTTGAGTTCCAAATGGAGACACCTTTGAAACACACATCCTTCGATTCGGAGTTGAACGACCGACTTAAGGATGTCTGTCATTAGAACCTACAGTCCTCCGCTCTACCAACTCAGCTATCGAAGGGGGCTTGTGAACTCTTACTGTTCAGCCAACCGAACAACAAGGAGGAGGGTGGTTCAATTCCTAAACAGATAGAGTGTTCTACCTGCTGCTTGATTACCCACAAAAGAAATAAGAAGTCATGCAACTCACAAGCAATGAATCCAACTGCTCTTGAATGGAGCTCGAAAACTTTATTGGGGAAACTGCAATGAGGCCCATCAATATATTTCAAAGTCCAATTGAATAACTTACAACAAAAACATCCTTCGAGCCGGAGTTGAACCAGCGACCTAAGGATATCTGTCATTAGAACCTACAGTCCTCCGCTCTACCAACTGAGCTATCGAAGGGGGCTCGTGAACTAAGACTGTTCAGCCAATCGAACAACAAGGAGGAGGGTGGTTCAATTCTTAAACAGATAGAGTTTTCTACCTGCTGCTTGATTACCCACAAAAGAAATAAGAAGTCATGCAACTCACAATCTATGAATCCAACTACTCTGAAAAACAAAGCCCTGTTTGAATTCTTCAACGTCTGAATCAACACAGAAGCTCGGGGCTTGATTTGGCCTACGGGGAGAAAATGACCATCCATTACTTTGAGTTCCAAATGGAGACACCTTTGAAACACACATCCTTCGAGCCGGAGTTGAACGACCGACCTAAGGATGTCTGTCATTAGAACCTACAGTCCTCCGCTCTACCAACTCAGCTATCGAAGGGGGCTTGTGAACTCTTACTGTTCAGCCAACCAAACAACAAGGAGGAGGGTGGTTCAATTCCTAAACAGATAGAGTGTTCTACCTGCTGCTTGATTATTCACAAAGGAAATAAAAAACCATCCAACTCAAAATCTATGAATCCAACTACTCTGAAACACAAAGTCCTTTTAAATTGTTCAGCGTCTGCATGAACACAGAAGAATGTGGCTTGATTTCGGCGAGAAAATGCGCATCCATTTATTTGAATTCCAAATTGAAACACCTTTGAAACACCCTTCCTTCGAGCAGGAGTTGAACCAGCGACCTAAGGATATCTGTCTTAAGAACCTACAGTCCTCTGCTCTATCAACTGAGATATCGAAGGGGGCATGTGAGCTTTGACTTTTCAGCCTGTGGATGAACAAGGGGGAGCATACCAACTGAGCTATCGAAGGGGGCAAATGACTATTGAGTGTTTAGCCTTTGGATCCAACTATTCTGAAAAATAAAGCCCTTTTTGAGTTCTTCAACATCTGAATTAACCCAGAAGCTTGGGGCTCGATTTCGCCTACGGGGAGAAAATGGCCATCTATTACTTTGAGTTCCAAATGGAGCCCCCTTTGAAACACACATCCTTCGAGCCGGAGTTGAACCAGCGACCTAAGGATAACTGTCATTAGAACCTACAGTCCTCCGCTCTACCAACTGAGCTATCGAAGGGGGCTCGTGAACTAAGACTGTTCAGCCAATCGAACAACAAGGAGGAGGGTGGTTCAATTCTTAAACAGATAGAGTTTTCTACCTGCTGCTTGATTACCCACAAAAGAAATAAGAAGTCATGCAACTCACAATCTATTAATCCAACTACTCTGAAAAACAAAGCCCTTTTTGAGTTCTTCAATGTCTGAATCAACACAGAAGCTTGGGACTTGATTTGGCCTACGGGGAGAAAATGGGCATCTATTACTTTGAGTTCCTAATGGAGACCCCTTTGAAACACACATCCTTCGAGCCGGAGTTGAACCAGCGACCTAAGGATATCTGTCATTAGAACCTACAGTCCTCCGCTCTACCAACTGAGCTATCGAAGGGGGCATGTGAACTCAGACTGTTCAGCCAACCGAACAACAAGGAGGAGGGTGGTTCAATTCCGAAACAGATAGAGTGTTCGACCTGCTGCTTGATTACCCACAAAAGAAATAAGAAGTCATGCAACTCACAAGCAATGAATCCAACTGCTCTTGAATGGAGCTTGAAAACTTTATCGGGGAAACTGCAATGAGGCCCATAAATATATTTCAAAGTCCAATTGAAGAACTTACGACAAAAACATCCTTCGAGCCGGAGTTGAACCAGCGACCTAAGGATATCTGTCATTAGAACCTACAGTCCTCCGCTCTACCAGCTGAGCTATCGAAGGGGGCTCGTGAACTAAGACTGTTCAGCCAATCGAACAACAAGGAGGAGGGTGGTGGAAATGAACCCGGTGGGGGGGGGGGGGGGGGGGGGAAGAGACCTTCCTTTCCCCCTTTCCTTATCTCCCTAATATCTCGACCATTGCTTTGTTTGTCTTCTCTGTTTCCTCATGTAACTTGCAGTACCATTATTTCCCTGGTATTTATTTTTACTGACTAAAAACATGAAGAAGCATCTGTATTTTTATGTAATTTTCAGTTATTGGTCTTCGTATTTCATGTCATTTTTATCCCCTTTTATTTTTTTTATTATTATTTTTTTTATGTTGGTGTTTTGTAACTTTTTGATTAATGTCTTGTTTATAATGTGATCATAGCCCATAGGGGTGAGGGTGGGGGGGTGGGGTAACTATTTAGTCTTCCTACAGACCATCTTCTCTACGTGTGTACCTAATGTATTGCAACTGTGATGTCTGTCAAAAAGCCAATAAAAAGATTTTGAAAAAAAAAAAAAAGGAGGAGGGTGGTTCAATTCTTAAACAGATAGAGTTTTCTACCTGCTGCTTGATTACCCACAAAAGAAATAAGAAGTCATGCAACTCACAATCTATGAATCCAACTACTCTGAAAAACAAAGCCCTTTTTCAGTTCTTCAACGTCTGAATCAACACAGAAGCTTGGGACTTGATTTGGCCTACGGGGAGAAAATGGCCATCCATTACTTTGAGTTCCAAATGGAGACACCTTTGAAAAACACATCCTTCGAGCCAGAGTTGAACCAGCGACCTAAGGATGTCTGTCATTAGAACCTACAGTCCTCCGCTCTACCAACTGAGCTATCGAAGGGAGCTCGTGAATTAAGACTGTTCAGCCAATCGAACAACAAGGAGGAGGGTGGTTCAATTCTTAAACAGATAGAGTTTTCTACCTGCTGCTTGATTACCCACAAAAGAAATAAGAAGTCATGCAACTCACAAGCAATGAATCCAACTGCTCTTGAATGGAGCTCGAAAACTTTATCGGGGAAACTGCAATGAGGCCCATAAATATATTTCAAAGTCCAATTGAAGAACTTACGACAAAAACATCCTTCGAGCCGGAGTTGAACCAGCGACCTAAGGATATCTGTCATTAGAAACTACAGTCCTCCGCTCTACCAACTGAGCAATCGAAGGGGGCTCGTGAACTATGACTGTTCAGCCAATCGAACAACAAGGAGGAGGGTGGTTCAATTCCCTAAACAGATAGAGTTTTCTACCTGCTGCTTGATTACCCACAAAAGAAATAAGAAGTCATGCAACTCACAATCTATGAATCCAACTACTCTGAAAAACAAAGCCCTGTTTGAATTCTTCAACGTCTGAATCAACACAGAAGCTCGGGGCTTGATTTGGCCTACGGGGAGAAAATGACCATCCATTACTTTGAGTTCCAAATGGAGACACCTTTGAAACACACATCCTTCGATTCGGAGTTGAACGACCGACTTAAGGATGTCTGTCATTAGAACCTACAGTCCTCCGCTCTACCAACTCAGCTATCGAAGGGGGCTTGTGAACTCTTACTGTTCAGCCAACCGAACAACAAGGAGGAGGGTGGTTCAATTCCTAAACAGATAGAGTGTTCTACCTGCTGCTTGATTACCCACAAAAGAAATAAGAAGTCATGCAACTCACAAGCAATGAATCCAACTGCTCTTGAATGGAGCTCGAAAACTTTATTGGGGAAACTGCAATGAGGCCCATCAATATATTTCAAAGTCCAATTGAATAACTTACAACAAAAACATCCTTCGAGCCGGAGTTGAACCAGCGACCTAAGGATATCTGTCATTAGAACCTACAGTCCTCCGCTCTACCAACTGAGCTATCGAAGGGGGCTCGTGAACTAACACTGTTCAGCCAATCGAACAACAAGGAGGAGGGTGGTTCAATTCTTAAACAGATAGAGTTTTCTACCTGCTGCTTGATTACCCACAAAAGAAATAAGAAGTCATGCAACTCACAATCTATGAATCCAACTACTCTGAAAAACAAAGCCCTTTTTCAGTTCTTCAACGTCTGAATCAACACAGAAGCTTGGGACTTGATTTGGCCTACGGGGAGAAAATGGCCATCCATTACTTTGAGTTCCAAATGAAGACACCTTTGAAAAACACATCCTTCGAGCCGGAGTTGAACCAGCGACCTAAGGATGTCTGTCATTAGAACCTACAGTCCTCCGCTCTACCAACTGAGCTATCGAAGGGGGCTTGTGAACTCTGACTGTTCAGCCAACCGAACAACAAGGAGGAGGGTGGTTCAATTCCTAAACAGATAGAGTGTTCTACCTGCTGCTTGATTACCCACAAAGGAAATAAGAAGTCATGCAACTCACAAGCAATGAATCCAACTGCTCTTGAATGGAGCTCGAAAACTTTATCGGGGAAACTGCAATGAGGCCCATCAATATATTTCAAAGTCCAATTGAAGAACTTACAACAAAAACATCCTTCAAGCTGGAGTTGAACCAGCGACCTAAGGATATCTGTCATTAGAACCTACAGTCCTCCGCTCTACCAACTGAGCTATCGAAGGGGGCTCGTGAGCTAAGACTGTTCAGCCAATCGAACAACAAGGAGGAGGGTGGTTCAATTCTCAAACAGATAGAGTTTTCTACCTGCTGCTTGATTAGCCACAAAAGAAATAAGAAGTCATGCAACTCACAATCTATGAATCCAACTACTCTGAAAAACAAAGCCCTTTTTCAGTTCTTCAACGTCTGAATCAACACAGAAGCTTGGGACTTGATTTGGCCTACGGGGAGAAAATGGCCATCCATTACTTTGAGTTCCAAATGGAGACACCTTTGAAAAACACATCCTTCGAGCCGGAGTTGAACCAGCGACCTAAGGATGTCTGTCATTAGAACCTACAGTCCTCCGCTCTACCAACTGAGCTATCGAAGGGGGCTTGTGGATTAAGACTGTTCAGCCAATCGAACAACAAGGAGGAGGGTGGTTCAATTCTTAAACAGATAGAGTTTTCTACCTGCTGCTTGATTAACCACAAAAGAAATAAGAAGTCATGCAACTCACAATCTATGAATCCAACTACTCTGAAAAACAAAGCCCTTTTTGAGTTCTTCAACGTCTGAATCAACACAGAAGCTTGGGGCTTGATTTCTCCTACGGGGAGAAAATGGCCATCCATTACTTTGAGTTCCAAATGGAGACACCTTTGAAACACACATCCTTCGAGCCGGAGTTGAACCAGCGACCTAAGGATGTCTGTCATTAGAACCTACAGTCCTCCGCTCTACCAACTGAGCTATCGAAGGGGGCTCGTGAAGTCTGACTGTTCAGCCAACCGAACAACAAGGAGGAGGGTGGTTCAATTCCTAAACAGATAGAGTGTTCTACCTGCTGTTTGATTACCCACAAAAGAAATAAGAAGTCATGCAACTCACAAGCAATGAATCCAACTGCTCTTGAATGGAGCCCGAAAACTTTATCGGGGAAACTGCAATGAGGCCCATAAATATATTTCAAAGTCCAATTGAAGAACTTACGACAAAAACATCCTTCGAGCCGGAGTTGAACCAGCGACCTAAGGATATCTGTCATTAGAACCTACAGTCCTCCGCTCTACCAACTGAGCTATCGAAGGGGGCATGTTAACTCAGACTGTTCAGCCAATCGAACAACAAGGAGGAGGGTGGTTCAATTCCTAAACAGATAGAGTGTTCGACCTGCTGCTTGATTACCCACAAAAGAAATAAGAAGTCATGCAACTCACAAGCAATGAATCCAACTGCTCTTGAATGGAGCTCGAAACCTTTATCGGGGAAACTGCAATGAGGCCCATAAATATATTTCAAAGTCCAATTGAAGAACTTACGACAAAAACATCCTTCGAGCCGGAGTTGAACCAGCGACCTAAGGATATCTGTCATTAGAACCTACAGTCCTCCGCTCTACCAACTGAGCTATCGAAGGGGGCTCGTGAACTAACACTGTTCAGCCAATCAAACAACAAGGAGGAGGGTGGTTCAATTCTTAAACAGATAGAGTTTTCTACCTGCTGCTTGATTACCCACAAAAGAAATAAGAAGTCATGCAACTCACAATCTATGAATCCAACTACTCTGAAAAACAAAGCCCTTTTTCAGTTCTTCAACGTCTGAATCAACACAGAAGCTTGGGACTTGATTTAGCCTATGGGGAGAAAATGGCCATCCATTACTTTGAGTTCCAAATGGAGACACCTTTGAAAAACACATCCTTCGAGCCAGAGTTGAACCAGCGACCTAAGGATGTCTGTCATTAGAACCTACAGTCCTCCGCTCTACCAACTGAGCTATCGAAGGGGGCTTGGGAACTCTGACTGTTCAGCCAACCGAACAACAAGGAGGAGGGTGCTTCAATTCCTAAACAGATAGAGTGTTCGACCTGTTGCTTGATTACCCACAAAAGAAATAAGAAGTCATGCAACTCACAAGCAATGAATCCAACTGCTCTTGAATGGAGCCCGAAAACTTTATCGGGGAAACTGCAATGAGGCCCATAAATATATTTCAAAGTCCAATTGAAGAACTTACGACAAAAACATCCTTCGAGCCGGAGTTGAACCAGCGACCTAAGGATATCTGTCATTAGAACCTACAGTCCTCCGCTCTACCAACTGAGCTATCGAAGGGGGCTTGGGAACTCTGACTGTTCAGCCAACCGAACAACAAGGAGGAGGGTGGTTCAATTCCTAAACAGAGACAGTGTTCTACATGCTGCTTGATTATTCACAAAGGAAATAAAAAATCATCCAACTCAAAATCTATGAATCCAACTACTCAGAAACACAAAGTCCTTTTAAATTGTTCAGCGTCTGCATGAACACAGAAGAATGTGGCTTGATTTCGGCGAGAAAATGGCCATCCATTACTTTGAATTCCAAATTGAAACACCTTTGAAACACCCTTCCTTCGAGCAGGAGTTGAACCAGCGACCTAAGGATATCTGTCTTAAGAACCTACAGTCCTCTGCTCTATCAACTGAGATATCGAAGGGGGAATGTGAGCTTTGACTTTTCAGCCTGTGGATGAACAAGGGGGAGCATACCAACTGAGCTATCGAAGGGGGCAAATGACTAGTGAGTGATTAGCCTTTGGATCCAACTATTCTGAAAAATAGAGCCCTTTTTGAGTTCTTCAACGTCTGAATTAACACAGAAGCTTGGGGCTCGATTTCGCCTACGGGGAGAAAATGGCCATCTATTACTTTGAGTTCCAAATGGAGACCTCTTTAAAACACACATCATTCGAGCCGGAGTTGAACCAGCGACCTAAGGATGTCTGTCATTAGAACCTTCAGTCCTCCGCTCTACCAACTGAGCTATCGAAGGGGGCTTGTGAACTCTGACTGTTCAGCGAACCGAACAACAAGGAGGAGGGTGGTTCAATTCCTAAACAGATAGAGTGTTCTACCTGCTGCTTGATTACCCACAAAAGAAATAAGAAGTCATGCAACTCACAAGCAATGAATCCAACTGCTCTTGAATGGAGGTCGAAAACTTTATTGGGGAAACTGCAATGAGGCCCATCAATATATTTCAAAGTCCAATTGAAGAACTTACGACAAAAGCATCCTTCGAGCCGGAGTTGAACCAGCGACCTAAGGATATCTGTCATTAGAACCTACAGTCCTCCTTTCTACCAACTGAGCTATCGAAGGGGGCTCTTGAACTAAGACTGTTCAGCCAATCGAAAAACAAGGAGGAGGGTGGTTCAATTCTTAAACAGATAGAGTTTTCTACCTGCTGCTTGATTAACCACAAAAGAAATAAGAAGTCATGCAACTCACAATCTATGAATCCAACTACTCTGAAAAACAAAGCCCTTTTTGAGTTCTTCAACGTCTGAATCAACACAGAAGCTTGGGACTTGATTTGGCCTACGGGGAGAAAATGGCCATCCATTACTTTGAGTTCCAAATGGAGACACCTTTGAAAAACACATCCTTCGAGCCAGAGTTGAACCAGCGACCTAAGGATGTCTTTCATTAGAACCTACAGTCCTCCGCTCTACCAACTGAGCTATCGAAGGGAGCTCGTGAATTAAGACTGTTCAGCCAATCGAACAACAAGGAGGAGGGTGGTTCAATTCTTAAACAGATAGAGTTTTCTACCTGCTGCTTGATTACCCACAAAAGAAATAAGAAGTCATGCAACTCACAAGCAATGAATCCAACTGCTCTTGAATGGAGCTCGAAAACTTTATCGGGGAAACTGCAATGAGGCCCATAAATATATTTCAAAGTCCAATTGAAGAACTTACGACAAAAACATCCTTCGAGCCGGAGTTGAACCAGCGACCTAAGGATATCTGTCATTAGAAACTACAGTCCTCCGCTCTACCAACTGAGCAATCGAAGGGGGCTCGTGAACTATGACTGTTCAGCCAATCGAACAACAAGGAGGAGGGTGGTTCAATTCCCTAAACAGATAGAGTTTTCTACCTGCTGCTTGATTACCCACAAAAGAAATAAGAAGTCATGCAACTCACAATCTATGAATCCAACTACTCTGAAAAACAAAGCCCTGTTTGAATTCTTCAACGTCTGAATCAACACAGAAGCTCGGGGCTTGATTTGGCCTATGGGGAGAAAATGACCATCCATTACTTTGAGTTCCAAATGGAGACACCTTTGAAACACACATCCTTCGATTCGGAGTTGAACGACCGACTTAAAGATGTCTGTCATTAGAACCTACAGTCCTCCGCTCTACCAACTCAGCTATCGAAGGGGGCTTGTGAACTCTTACTGTTCAGCCAACCAAACAACAAGGAGGAGGGTGGTTCAATTCCTAAACAGATAGAGTGTTCTACCTGCTGCTTGATTACCCACAAAAGAAATAAGAAGTCATGCAACTCACAAGCAATGAATCCAACTGCTCTTGAATGGAGGTCGAAAACTTTATTGGGGAAACTGCAATGAGGCCCATCAATATATTTCAAAGTCCAATTGAAGAACTTACGACAAAAACATCCTTCGAGCCGGAGTTGAACCAGCGACCTAAGGATATCTGTCATTAGAACCTACAGTCCTCCTTTCTACCAACTGAGCTATCGAAGGGGGCTCTTGAACTAAGACTGTTCAGCCAATCGAAAAACAAGGAGGAGGGTGGTTCAATTCTTAAACAGATAGAGTTTTCTACCTGCTGCTTGATTAACCACAAAAGAAATAAGAAGTCATGCAACTCACAATCTATGAATCCAACTACTCTGAAAAACAAAGCCCTTTTTGAGTTCTTCAACGCCTGAATCAACACAGAAGCTTGGGACTTGATTTGGCCTACGGGGAGAAAATGGCCATCCATTACTTTGAGTTCCAAATGGAGACACCTTTGAAAAACACATCCTTCGAGCCAGAGTTGAACCAGCGACCTAAGGATGTCTGTCATTAGAACCTACAGTCCTCCGCTCTACCAACTGAGCTATCGAAGGGAGCTCGTGAATTAAGACTGTTCAGCCAATCGAACAACAAGGAGGAGGGTGGTTCAATTCTTAAACAGATAGAGTTTTCTACCTGCTGCTTGATTACCCACAAAAGAAATAAGAACTCATGCAACTCACAAGCAATGAATCCAACTGCTCTTGAATGGAGCTCGAAAACTTTATCGGGGAAACTGCAATGAGGCCCATAAATATATTTCAAAGTACAATTGAAGAACTTACGACAAAAACATCCTTCGAGCCGGAGTTGAACCAGCGACCTAAGGATATCTGTCATTAGAAACTACAGTCCTCCGCTCTACCAACTGAGCAATCGAAGGGGGCTCGTGAACTATGACTGTTCAGCCAATCGAACAACAAGGAGGAGGGTGGTTCAATTCCCTAAACAGATAGAGTTTTCTACCTGCTGCTTGATTACCCACAAAATAAATAAGAAGTCATGCAACTCACAATCTATGAATCCAACTACTCTGAAAAACAAAGCCCTTTTTCAGTTCTTCAACGTCTGAATCAACACAGAAGCTTGGGACTTGATTTGGACTACGGGGAGAAAATGGCCATCCATTACTTTGAGTTCCAAATGAAGACACCTTTGAAAAACACATCCTTCGAGCCGGAGTTGAACCAGCGACCTAAGGATGTCTGTCATTAGAACCTACAGTCCTCCGCTCTACCAACTGACCTATCGAAGGGGGCTTGTGAACTCTGACTGTTCAGCCAACCGAACAACAAGGAGGAGGGTGGTTCAATTCCTAAACAGATAGAGTGTTCGACCTGTTGCTTGATTACCCACAAAAGAAATAAGAAGTCATGCAACTCACAAGCAATGAATCCAACTGCTCTTGAATGGAGCCCGAAAACTTTATCGGGGAAACTGCAATGAGGCCCATAAATATATTTCAAAGTCCAATTGAAGAACTTACGACAAAAACATCCTTCGAGCCGGAGTTGAACCACCGACCTAAGGATATCTGTCATTAGAACCTACAGTCCTCCGCTCTACCAACTGAGCTATCGAAGGGGGCTCGTGAATTAAGACTGTTCAGCCAATCGAACAACAAGGAGGAGGGTGGTTCAATTCCCTAAACAGATAGAGTTTTCTACCTGCTGCTTGATTACCCACAAAAGAAATAAGAAGTCATGCAACTCACAATCTATGAATCCAACTACTCTGAAAAACAAAGCCCTTTTTGAGTTCTTCAATGTCTGAATCAACACAGAAGCTTGGGACTTGATTTGGCCTACGGGGAGAAAATGGGCATCTATTACTTTGAGTTCCTAATGGAGACCCCTTGGAAACACACATCCTTCGAGCCGGAGTTGAACCAGCGACCTAAGGATGTCTGTCATTAGAACCTACAGTCCTCCGCTCTACCAACTGAGCTATCGAAGGGGGCTTGTGAACTCTGACTGTTCAGCCAACCGAACAACAAGGAGGAGGGTGGTTCAAATCCTAAACAGATAGAGTGTTCTACCTGCTGCTTGATTACCCACAAAGGAAATAAGAAGTCATGCAACTCACAAGCAATGAATCCAACTGCTCTTGAATGGAGCTCGAAAACTTTATCGGGGAAACTGCAATGAGGCCCATCAATATATTTCAAAGTCCAATTGAAGAACTTACAACAAAAACATCCTTCAAGCTGGAGTTGAACCAGCGACCTAAGGATATCTGTCATTAGAACCTACAGTCCTCCGCTCTACCAACTGAGCTATCGAAGGGGGCTCGTGAGCTAAGACTGTTCAGCCAATCGAACAACAAGGAGGAGGGTGGTTCAATTCTTAAACAGATAGAGTTTTCTACCTGCTGCTTGATTACCCACAAAAGAAATAAGAAGTCATGCAACTCACAATCTATGAATCCAACTACTCTGAAAAACAAAGCCCTGTTTGAATTCTTCAACGTCTGAATCAACACAGAAGCTCGGGGCTTGATTTGGCCTACGGGGAGAAAATGACCATCCATTACTTTGAGTTCCAAATGGAGACACCTTTGAAACACACATCCTTCGATTCGGAGTTGAACGACCGACTTAAGGATGTCTGTCATTAGAACCTACAGTCCTCCGCTCTACCAACTCAGCTATCGAAGGGGGCTTGTGAACTCTTACTGTTCAGCCAACCGAACAACAAGGAGGAGGGTGGTTCAATTCCTAAACAGATAGAGTGTTCGACCTGTTGCTTGATTACCCACAAAAGAAATAAGAAGTCATGCAACTCACAAGCAATGAATCCAACTGCTCTTGAATGGAGCCCGAAAACTTTATCGGGGAAACTGCAATGAGGCCCATAAATATATTTCAAAGTCCAATTGAAGAACTTACGACAAAAACATCCTTCGAGCCGGAGTTGAACCACCGACCTAAGGATATCTGTCATTAGAACCTACAGTCCTCCGCTCTACCAACTGAGCTATCGAAGGGGGCTCGTGGATTAAGACTGTTCAGCCAATCGAACAACAAGGAGGAGGGTGGTTCAATTCTTAAACAGATAGAGTTTTCTACCTGCTGCTTGATTGACCACAAAAGAAATAAGAAGTCATGCAACTCACAATCTATGAATCCAACTACTCTGAAAAACAAAGCCCTTTTTGAGTTCTTCAACGTCTGAATCAACACAGAAGCTTGGGGCTTAATTTCTCCTACGGGGAGAAAATGGCCATCCATTACTTTGAGTTCCAAATGGAGACACCTTTGAAACACACATCATTCGAGCCGGAGTTGAACCAGCGACCTAAGGATGTCTGTCATTAGAACCTACAGTCCTCCGCTCTACCAACTGAGCTATCGAAGGGGGCTTGTGAACTCTGACTGTTCAGCCAACCGAACAACAAGGAGGAGGGTGGTTCAATTCCTAAACAGATAGAGTGTTCTACCTGCTGCTTGATTACCCACAAAAGAAATAAGAAGTCATGCAACTCACAAGCAATGAATCCAACTGCTCTTGAATGGAGCTCGAAAACTTTATTGGGGAAACTGCAATGAGGCCCATCAATATATTTCAAAGTCCAATTGAAGAACTTACGACAAAAGCATCCTTCGAGCCGGAGTTGAACCAGCGACCTAAGGATATCTGTCATTAGAACCTACAGTCCTCCGCTCTACCAACTGAGCTATCGAAGGGGGCTCGTGGATTAAGACTGTTCAGCCAATCGAACAACAAGGAGGAGGGTGGTTCAATTCTTAAACAGATAGAGTTTTCTACCTGCTGCTTGATTAACCACAAAAGAAATAAGAAGTCATGCAACTCACAATCTATGAATCCAACTACTCTGAAAAACAAAGCCCTTTTTGAGTTCTTCAACGTCTGAATCAACACAGAAGCTTGGGGCTTAATTTCTCCTACGGGGAGAAAATGGCCATCCATTACTTTGAGTTCCAAATGGAGACACCTTTGAAACACACATCCTTCGAGCCGGAGTTGAACCAGCGACCTAAGGATATCTGTCATTAGAACCTACAGTCCTCTGCTCTACCAACTGAGCTATCGAAGGGAGCTCGTGAACTATGACTGTTCAGCCAATCGAACAACAAGGAGGAGGGTGGTTCAATTCCCTAAACAGATAGAGTTTTCTACCTGCTGCTTGATTACCCACAAAAGAAATAAGAAGTCATGCAACTGACAAGCAATGAATCCAACTGCTCTTGAATGGAGCTCGAAAACTTTATCAGGGAAACTGCAATGAGGCCCATAAATATATTTCAAAGTCCAATTGAAGAACTTACGACAAAAACATCCTTCGAGCCGGAGTTGAACCAGCGACCTAAGGATATCTGTCATTAGAACCTACAGTCCTCCGCTCTACCAACTGAGCTATCGAAGGGGGCTCGTGGATTAAGACTGTTCAGCCAATCGAACAACAAGGAGGAGGGTGGTTCAATTCTTAAACAGATAGAGTTTTCTACCTGCTGCTTGATTAACCACAAAAGAAATAAGAAGTCATGCAACTCACAATCTATGAATCCAACTACTCTGAAAAACAAAGCCCTTTTTGAGTTCTTCAACATCTGAATCAACACAGAAGCTTGGGGCTTAATTTCTCCTACGGGGAGAAAATGGCCATCCATTACTTTGAGTTCCAAATGGAGACACCTTTGAAACACACATCCTTCGAGCCGGAGTTGAACCAGCGACCTAAGGATGTCTGTCATTAGAACCTACAGTCCTCCGCTCTACCAACTGAGCTATCGAAGGGGGCTTGTGAACTCTGACTGTTCAGCCAACCGAACAACAAGGAGGAGGGTGGTTCAATTCCTAAACAGATAGAGTGTTCTACCTGCTGCTTGATTACCCACAAAAGAAATAAGAAGTCATGCAACTCACAAGCAATGAATCCAACTGCTCTTGAATGGAGCTCGAAAACTTTATTGGGGAAACTGCAATGAGGCCCATCAATATATTTCAAAGTCCAATTGAAGAACTTACGACAAAAGCATCCTTCGAGCCGGAGTTGAACCAGCGACCTAAGGATATCTGTCATTAGAACCTACAGTCCTCCTTTCTACCAACTGAGCTATCGAAGGGGGCTCTTGAACTAAGACTGTTCAGCCAATCGAACAACAAGGAGGAGGGTGGTTCAATTCTTAAACAGATAGAGTTTTCTACCTGCTGCTTGATTAACTACAAAAGAAATAAGAAGTCATGCAACTCACAATCTATGAATCCAACTACTCTGAAAAACAAAGCCCTTTTTGAGTTCTTCAACGTCTGAATCAACACAGAAGCTTGGGGCTCGATTTCGCCTACGGGGAAAAATGGCCATCTATTACTTTGAGTTCCAAATGGAGACCCCTTTGAAACACACATCCTTCGAGCCGGAGTTGAACCAGCGACCTAAGGATATCTGTCATTAGAACCTACAGTCCTCTGCTCTACCAACTGAGCTATCGAAGGGAGCTCGTGAACTATGACTGTTCAGCCAATCGAACAACAAGGAGGAGGGTGGTTCAATTCCCTAAACAGATAGAGTTTTCTACCTGCTGCTTGATTACCCACAAAAGAAATAAGAAGTCATGCAACTGACAAGCAATGAATCCAACTGCTCTTGAATGGAGCTCGAAAACTTTATCGGGGAAACTGCAATGAGGCCCATAAATATATTTCAAAGTCCAATTGAAGAACTTACGACAAAAACATCCTTCGAGCCGGAGTTGAACCAGCGACCTAAGGATATCTGTCATTAGAACCTACAGTCCTCCGCTCTACCAACTGAGCTATCGAAGGGGGCTCGTGGATTAAGACTGTTCAGCCAATCGAACAACAAGGAGGAGGGTGGTTCAATTCTTAAACAGATAGAGTTTTCTACCTGCTGCTTGATTAACCACAAAAGAAATAAGAAGTCATGCAACTCACAATCTATGAATCCAACTACTCTGAAAAACAAAGCCCTTTTTGAGTTCTTCAACGTCTGAATCAACACAGAAGCTTGGGACTTGATTTGGCCTACGGGGAGAAAATGGCCATCCATTACTTTGAGTTCCAAATGGAGACACCTTTGAAAAACACATCCTTCGAGCCGGAGTTGAACCAGCGACCTAAGGATGTCTGTCATTAGAACCTACAGTCGTCCGCTCTACCAACTGAGCTATCAAAGGGGGCTTGTGAACTCTGACTGTTCAGCCAACCGAACAACAAGGAGGAGGGTGGTTCATTTCCTAAACAGATAGAGTGTTCGACCTGTTGCTTGATTACCCACAAAAGAAATAAGAAGTCATGCAACTCACAAGCAATGAATCCAACTGCTCTTGAATGGAGCCCGAAAACTTTATCGGGGAAACTGCAATGAGGCCCATAAATATATTTCAAAGTCCAATTGAAGAACTTACGACAAAAACATCCTTCGAGCCGGAGTTGAACCAGCGACCTAAGGATATCTGTCATTAGAACCTACAGTCCTCCGCTCTACCAACTGAGCTATCGAAGGGGACTCGTGACCTAAGACTGTTCAGCCAATCGAACAACAAGGAGGAGGGTGGTTCAATTCTTAAACAGATAGAGTTTTCTACCTGCTGCTTGATTACCCACAAAAGAAATAAGAAGTCATGCAACTCACAATCTATGAATCCAACTACTCTGAAAAACAAAGCCCTTTTTCAGTTCTTCAACGTCTGAATCAACACAGAAGCTTGGGGCTCGATTTCGCCTACGGGGAAAAATGGCCATCTTTTACTTTGAGTTCCAAATGGAGACCCCTTTGAAACACACATCCTTCGAGCCGGAGTTGAACCAGCGACCTAAGGATATCTGTCATTAGAACCTACAGTCCTCCGCTCTACCAACTGAGCTATCGAAGGGAGCTCGTGAACTATGACTGTTCAGCCAATCAAACAACAAGGAGGAGGGTGGTTCAATCCCCTAAACAGATAGAGTTTTCTACCTGCTGCTTGATTACCCACAAAAGAAATAAGAAGTCATGCAACTGACAAGCAATGAATCCAACTGCTCTTGAATGGAGCTCGAAAACTTTATCGGGGAAACTGCAATGAGGCCCATCAATATATTTCAAAGTCCAATTGAAGAACTTACGACAAAAACATCCTTCGAGCCGGAGTTGAACCAGCGACCTAAGGATATCTGTCATTAGAACCTACAGTCCTCCGCTCTACCAACTGAGCTATCGAAGGGGGCTCGTGACCTAAGACTGTTCAGCCAATCGAACAACAAGGAGGAGGGTGGTTCAATTCTTAAACAGATAGAGTTTTCTACCTGCTGCTTGATTACCCACAAAAGAAATAAGAAGTCATGCAACTCACAATCTATGAATCCAACTACTCTGAAAAACAAAGCCCTTTTTCAGTTCTTCAACGTCTGAATCAACACAGAAGCTTGGGACTTGATTTGGCCTACGGGGAGAAAATGGCCATCCATTACTTTGAGTTCCAAATGGAGACACCTTTGAAAAACACATCCTTCGAGCCAGAGTTGAACCAGCGACCTAAGGATGTCTGTCATTAGAACCTACAGTGCTCCGCTCTACAAACTGAGCTATCGAAGGGGGCTTGGGAACTCTGACTGTTCAGCCAACCGAAAAACAAGGAGGAGGGTGGTTCAATTCCTAAACAGATAGAGTGTTCGACCTGTTGCTTGATTACCCACAAAAGAAATAAGAAGTTATGCAACTCACAAGCAATGAATCCAACTGCTCTTGAATGGAGCCCGAAAACTTTATCGGGGAAACTGCAATGAGGCCCATAAATATATTTCAAAGTCCAATTGAAGAACTTACGACAAAAACATCCTTCGAGCCGGAGTTGAACCAGCGACCTAAGGATATCTGTCATTAGAACCTACAGTCCTCCGCTCTACCAACTGAGCTATCGAAGGGAGCTCGTGAATTAAGACTGTTCAGCCAATCGAACAACAAGGAGGAGGGTGGTTCAATTCTTAAACAGATAGAGTTTTCTACCTGCTGCTTGATTACCCACAAAATAAATAAGAAGTCATGCAACTCACAAGCAATGAATCCAACTGCTCTTTATGGAGCCCGAAAACTTTATCGGGGAAACTGCAATGAGGCCCATAAATATATTTCAAAGTCCAATTGAAGAACTTACGACAAAAACATCCTTCGAGCCGGAGTTGAACCAGCGACCTAAGGATATCTGTCATTAGAACCTACAGTCCTCCGCTCTACCAACTGAGCTATCGAAGGGGGCTTGTGAACTCTGACTGTTCAGCCAACCGAACAACAAGGAGGAGGGTGGTTCAATTCTTAAACAGATAGAGTTTTCTACCTGCTGCTTGATTACCCACAAAAGAAATAAGAAGTCATGCAACTCACAAGCAATGAATCCAACTGCTCTTGAATGGAGCCCGAAAACTTTATCGGGGAAACTGCAATGAGGCCCATAAATATATTTCAAAGTCCAATTGAAGAACTTACGACAAAAACATCCTTTGAGCCGGAGTTGAACCAGCGACCTAAGGATATCTGTCATTAGAACCTACAGTCCTCCGCTCTACCAACTGAGCTATCGAAGGGGGCTCGTGAACTAAGACTGTTCAGCCAATCGAACAACAAGGAGGAGGGTGGTTCAATTCTTAAACAGATAGAGTTTTCTACCTGCTGCTTGATTAACTACAAAAGAAATAAGAAGTCATGCAACTCACAATCTATGAATCCAACTACTCTGAAAAACAAAGCCCTTTTTGAGTTCTTCAACGTCTGAATCAACACAGAAGCTTGGGGCTCGATTTCGCCTACGGGGAAAAATGGCCATCTTTTACTTTGAGTTCCAAATGGAGACCCCTTTGAAACACACATCCTTCGAGCCGGAGTTGAACCAGCGACCTAAGGATATCTGTCATTAGAACCTACAGTCCTCTGCTCTACCAACTGAGCTATCGAAGGGAGCTCGTGAACTATGACTGTTCAGCCAATCGAACAACAAGGAGGAGGGTGGTTCAATCCCCTAAACAGATAGAGTTTTCTACCTGCTGCTTGATTACCCACAAAAGAAATAAGAAGTCATGCAACTGACAAGCAATGAATCCAACTGCTCTTGAATGGAGCTCGAAAACTTTATCGGGGAAACTGCAATGAGGCCCATAAATATATTTCAAAGTCCAATTGAAGAACTAACGACAAAAACATCCTTCGAGCCGGAGTTGAACCAGCGACCTAAGGATATCTCTCATTAGAACCTACAGTCCTCCGCTCTACCAACTGAGCTATCGAAGGGGGCTCGTGGATTAAGACTGTTCAGCCAATCGAACAACAAGGAGGAGGGTGGTTCAATTCTTAAACAGATAGAGTTTTCTACCTGCTGCTTGATTAACCACAAAAGAAATAAGAAGTCATGCAACTCACAATCTATGAATCCAACTACTCTGAAAAACAAAGCCCTTTTTGAGTTCTTCAACGTCTGAATCAACACAGAAGCTTGGGGCTTGATTTCTCCTACGGGGAGAAAATGGCCATCCATTACTTTGAGTTCCAAATGGAGACACCTTTGAAACACACATCCTTCGAGCCGGAGTTGAACCAGCGACCTAAGGATGTCTGTCATTAGAACCTACAGTCCTCCGCTCTACCAACTGAGCTATCGAAGGGGGCTCGTGAACTCTGACTGTTCAGCCACCCGAACAACAAGGAGGAGGGTGGTTCAATTCCTAAACAGATAGAGTGTTCTACCTGCTGCTTGATTACCCACAAAAGAAATAAGAAGTCATGCAACTCACAAGCAATGAATCCAACTGCTCTTGAATGGAGCCCGAAAACTTTATCGGGGAAACTGCAATGAGGCCCATAAATATATTTCAAAGTCCAATTGAAGAACTTACGACAAAAACATCCTTCGAGCCGGAGTTGAACCAGCGACCTAAGGATATCTGTCATTAGAACCTACAGTCCTCCGCTCTACCAACTGAGCTATCGAAGGGGGCATGTGAACTCAGACTGTTCAGCCAATCGAACAACAAGGAGGAGGGTGGTTCAATTCCTAAACAGATAGAGTGTTCGACCTGCTGCTTGATTACCCACAAAAGAAATAAGAAGTCATGCAACTCACAAGCAATGAATCCAAATGCTCTTGAATGGAGCTCGAAAACTTTATCGGGGAAACTGCAATGAGGCCCATAAATATATTTCAAAGTCCAATTGAAGAACTTACGACAAAAACATCCTTCGAGCCGGAGTTGAACCAGCGACCTAAGGATATCTGTCATTAGAACCTACAGTCCTCCGCTCTGCCAACTGAGCTATCGAAGGGGGCTCGTGAACTAACACTGTTCAGCC
Organism: Notothenia rossii; assembly: GCF_949606895.1. Taxonomy (NCBI): domain Eukaryota; kingdom Metazoa; phylum Chordata; class Actinopteri; order Perciformes; family Nototheniidae; genus Notothenia; species Notothenia rossii. The sequence continues at coordinate 58,368,005 of NC_136901.1, read as the reverse complement.
AATCAAACAACAAGGAGGAGGGTGGTTCAATTCTTAAACAGATAGAGTTTTCTACCTGCTGCTTGATTACCCACAAAAGAAATAAGAAGTCATGCAACTCACAATCTATGAATCCAACTACTCTGAAAAACAAAGCCCTTTTTCAGTTCTTCAACGTCTGAATCAACACAGAAGCTTGGGACTTGATTTGGCCTATGGGGAGAAAATGGCCATCCATTACTTTGAGTTCCAAATGGAGACACCTTTGAAAAACACATCCTTCGAGCCAGAGTTGAACCAGCGACCTAAGGATGTCTGTCATTAGAACCTACAGTCCTCCGCTCTACCAACTGAGCTATCGAAGGGGGCTTGGGAACTCTGACTGTTCAGCCAACCGAACAACAAGGAGGAGGGTGCTTCAATTCCTAAACAGATAGAGTGTTCGACCTGTTGCTTGATTACCCACAAAAGAAATAAGAAGTCATGCAACTCACAAGCAATGAATCCAACTGCTCTTGAATGGAGCCCGAAAACTTTATTGGGGAAACTGCAATGAGGCCCATAAATATATTTCAAAGTACAATTGAAGAACTTACGACAAAAACATCCTTCGAGCCGGAGTTGAACCAGCGACCTAAGGATATCTGTCATTAGAACCTACAGTCCTCCGCTCTACCAACTGAGCTATCGAAGGGGGCTTGGGAACTCTGACTGTTCAGCCAACCGAACAACAAGGAGGAGGGTGGTTCAATTCCTAAACAGAGAGACTGTTCTACATGCTGCTTGATTATTCACAAAGGAAATAAAAAATCATCCAACTCAAAATCTATGACTCCAACTACTCAGAAACACAAAGTCCTTTTAAATTGTTCAGCGTCTGCATGAACACAGAAGAATGTGGCTTGATTTCGGCGAGAAAATGGCCATCCATTACTTTGAATTCCAAATTGAAACACCTTTGAAACACCCTTCCTTCGAGCAGGAGTTGAACCAGCGACCTAAGGATATCTGTCTTAAGAACCTACAGTCCTCTGCTCTATCAACTGAGATATCGAAGGGGGAATGTGAGCTTTGACTTTTCAGCCTGTGGATGAACAAGGGGGAGCATACCAACTGAGCTATCGAAGGGGGCAAATGACTAGTGAGTGTTTAGCCTTTGGATCCAACTATTCTGAAAAATAGAGCCCTTTTTGAGTTCTTCAACGTCTGAATTAACACAGAAGCTTGGGGCTCGATTTCGCCTACGGGGAGAAAATGGCCATCTATTACTTTGAGTTCCAAATGGAGACCTCTTTAAAACACACATCATTCGAGCCGGAGTTGAACCAGCGACCTAAGGATGTCTGTCATTAGAACCTTCAGTCCTCCGCTCTACCAACTGAGCTATCGAAGGGGGCTTGTGAACTCTGACTGTTCAGCGAACCGAACAACAAGGAGGAGGGTGGTTCAATTCCTAAACAGATAGAGTGTTCTACCTGCTGCTTGATTACCCACAAAAGAAATAAGAAGTCATGCAACTCACAAGCAATGAATCCAACTGCTCTTGAATGGAGGTCGAAAACTTTATTGGGGAAACTGCAATGAGGCCCATCAATATATTTCAAAGTCCAATTGAAGAACTTTCGACAAAAGCATCCTTCGAGCCGGAGTTGAACCAGCGACCTAAGGATATCTGTCATTAGAACCTACAGTCCTCCTTTCTAACAACTGAGCTATCGAAGGGGGCTCTTGAACTAAGACTGTTCAGCCAATCGAACAACAAGGAGGAGGGTGGTTCAATTCCCTAAACAGATAGAGTTTTCTACCTGCTGCTTGATTACCCACAAAAGAAATAAGAAGTCATTCAACTGACAAGCAATGAATCCAACTGCTCTTGAATGGAGCTCGAAAACTTTATCGGGGAAACTGCAATGAGGCCCATAAATATATTTCAAAGTCCAATTGAAGAACTTACGACAAAAACATCCTTCGAGCCGGAGTTGAACCAGCGACCTAAGGATATCTCTCATTAGAACCTACAGTCCTCCGCTCTACCAACTGAGCTATCGAAGGGGGCTCGTGGATTAAGACTGTTCAGCCAATCGAACAACAAGGAGGAGGGTGGTTCAATTCTTAAACAGATAGAGTTTTCTACCTGCTGCTTGATTACCCACAAAAGAAATAAGAAGTCATGCAACTCACAATCTATGAATCCAACTACTCTGAAAAACAAAGCCCTTTTTGAGTTCTTCAACGTCTGAATCAACACAGAAGCTTGGGACTTGATTTGGCCTACGGGGAGAAAATGGCCATCCATTACTTTGAGTTCCAAATGGAGACACCTTTGAAAAACACATCCTTCGAGCCGGAGTTGAACCAGCGACCTAAGGATGTCTGTCATTAGAACCTACAGTCCTCCGCTCTACCAACTGAGCTATCGAAGGGGGCTCGTGAACTCTGACTGTTCAGCCAACCGAACAACAAGGAGGAGGGTGGTTCATTTCCTAAACAGATAGAGTGTTCGACATGTTGCTTGATTACCCACAAAAGAAATAAGAAGTCATGCAACTCACAAGCAATGAATCCAACTGCTCTTGAATGGAGCCCGAAAACTTTATCGGGGAAACTGCAATGAGGCCCATAAATATATTTCAAAGTCCAATTGAAGAACTTACGACAAAAACATCCTTCGAGCCGGAGTTGAACCAGCGACCTAAGGATATCTGTCATTAGAACCTACAGTCCTCCGCTCTACCAACTGAGCTATCGAAGGGGACTCGTGACCTAAGACTGTTCAGCCAATCGAACAACAAGGAGGAGGGTGGTTCAATTCTTAAACAGATAGAGTTTTCTACCTGCTGCTTGATTACCCACAAAAGAAATAAGAAGTCATGCAACTCACAATCTATGAATCCAACTACTCTGAAAAACAAAGCCCTTTTTCAGTTCTTCAACGTCTGAATCAACACAGAAGCTTGGGACTTGATTTGGCCTACGGGGAGAAAATGGCCATCCATTACTTTGAGTTCCAAATGGAGACACCTTTGAAAAACACATCCTTCGAGCCAGAGTTGAACCAGCGACCTAAGGATGTCTGTCATTAGAACCTACAGTCCTCCGCTCTACAAACTGAGCTATCGAAGGGGGCTTGGGAACTCTGACTGTTCAGCCAACCGAACAACAAGGAGGAGGGTGGTTCAATTCCTAAACAGATAGAGTGTTCGACCTGTTGCTTGATTAACTACAAAAGAAATAAGAAGTCATGCAACTCACAATCTATGAATCCAACTACTCTGAAAAACAAAGCCCTTTTTGAGTTCTTCAACGTCTGAATCAACACAGAAGCTTGGGGCTCGATTTCGCCTACGGGGAAAAATGGCCATCTTTTACTTTGAGTTCCAAATGGAGACCCCTTTGAAACACACATCCTTCGAGCCGGAGTTGAACCAGCGACCTAAGGATATCTGTCATTAGAACCTACAGTCCTCCGCTCTACCAACTGAGCTATCGAAGGGAGCTCGTGAACTATGACTGTTCAGCCAATCAAACAACAAGGAGGAGGGTGGTTCAATCCCCTAAACAGATAGAGTTTTCTACCTGCTGCTTGATTACCCACAAAAGAAATAAGAAGTCATGCAACTGACAAGCAATGAATCCAACTGCTCTTGAATGGAGCTCGAAAACTTTATCGGGGAAACTGCAATGAGGCCCATCAATATATTTCAAAGTCCAATTGAAGAACTTACGACAAAAACATCCTTCGAGCCGGAGTTGAACCAGCGACCTAAGGATATCTGTCATTAGAACCTACAGTCCTCCGCTCTACCAACTGAGCTATCGAAGGGGGCTCGTGACCTAAGACTGTTCAGCCAATCGAACAACAAGGAGGAGGGTGGTTCAATTCTTAAACAGATAGAGTTTTCTACCTGCTGCTTGATTACCCACAAAAGAAATAAGAAGTCATGCAACTCACAATCTATGAATCCAACTACTCTGAAAAACAAAGCCCTTTTTCAGTTCTTCAACGTCTGAATCAACACAGAAGCTTGGGACTTGATTTGGCCTACGGGGAGAAAATGGCCATCCATTACTTTGAGTTCCAAATGGAGACACCTTTGAAAAACACATCCTTCGAGCCAGAGTTGAACCAGCGACCTAAGGATGTCTGTCATTAGAACCTACAGTGCTCCGCTCTACAAACTGAGCTATCGAAGGGGGCTTGGGAACTCTGACTGTTCAGCCAACCGAAAAACAAGGAGGAGGGTGGTTCAATTCCTAAACAGATAGAGTGTTCGACCTGTTGCTTGATTACCCACAAAAGAAATAAGAAGTTATGCAACTCACAAGCAATGAATCCAACTGCTCTTGAATGGAGCCCGAAAACTTAATCGGGGAAACTGCAATGAGGCCCATAAATATATTTCAAAGTCCAATTGAAGAACTTACGACAAAAACATCCTTCGAGCCGGAGTTGAACCAGCGACCTAAGGATATCTGTCATTAGAACCTACAGTCCTCCGCTCTACCAACTGAGCTATCGAAGGGAGCTCGTGAATTAAGACTGTTCAGCCAATCGAACAACAAGGAGGAGGGTGGTTCAATTCTTAAACAGATAGAGTTTTCTACCTGCTGCTTGATTACCCACAAAATAAATAAGAAGTCATGCAACTCACAAGCAATGAATCCAACTGCTCTTTATGGAGCCCGAAAACTTTATCGGGGAAACTGCAATGAGGCCCATAAATATATTTCAAAGTCCAATTGAAGAACTTACGACAAAAACATCCTTCGAGCCGGAGTTGAACCAGCGACCTAAGGATATCTGTCATTAGAACCTACAGTCCTCCGCTCTACCAACTGAGCTATCGAAGGGGGCTTGTGAACTCTGACTGTTCAGCCAACCGAACAACAAGGAGGAGGGTGGTTCAATTCTTAAACAGATAGAGTTTTCTACCTGCTGCTTGATTACCCACAAAAGAAATAAGAAGTCATGCAACTCACAAGCAATGAATCCAACTGCTCTTGAATGGAGCCCGAAAACTTTATCGGGGAAACTGCAATGAGGCCCATAAATATATTTCAAAGTCCAATTGAAGAACTTACGACAAAAACATCCTTTGAGCCGGAGTTGAACCAGCGACCTAAGGATATCTGTCATTAGAACCTACAGTCCTCCGCTCTACCAACTGAGCTATCGAAGGGGGCTCGTGAACTAAGACTGTTCAGCCAATCGAACAACAAGGAGGAGGGTGGTTCAATTCTTAAACAGATAGAGTTTTCTACCTGCTGCTTGATTACCCACAAAAGAAATAAAAAGTCATGCAACTCACAATCTATGAATCCAGCTACTCTGAAAAAAAAAGCCCTTTTTCGGTTCTTCAACGTCTGAATCAACACAGAAGCTTGGGACTTGATTTGGCCTACGGGGAGAAAATGGCCATCCATTACTTTGAGTTCCAAATGGAGACACCTTTGAAAAACACATCCTTCGAGCCAGAGTTGAACCAGCGACCTAAGGATGTCTGTCATTTGAACCTACAGTCCTCCGCTCTACCAACTGAGCTATCGAAGGGGGCTTGGGAACTCTGACTGTTCAGCCAACCGAACAACAAGGAGGAGGGTGGTTCAATTCCTAAACAGATAGAGTGTTCTACCTGCTGCTTGATTACCCACAAAAGAAATAAGAAGTCATGCAACTCACAAGCAATGAATCCAACTGCTCTTGAATGGAGCTCGAAAACTTTATTGGGGAAACTGCAATGAGGCCCATCAATATATTTCAAAGTCCAATTGAAGAACTTACGACAAAAGCATCCTTCGAGCCGGAGTTGAACCAGCGACCTAAGGATATCTGTCATTAGAACCTACAGTCCTCCTTTCTACCAACTGAGCTATCGAAGGGGGCTCTTGAACTAAGACTGTTCAGCCAATCGAACAACAAGGAGGAGGGTGGTTCAATTCTTAAACAGATAGAGTTTTCTACCTGCTGCTTGATTAACTACAAAAGAAATAAGAAGTCATGCAACTCACAATCTATGAATCCAACTACTCTGAAAAACAAAGCCCTTTTTGAGTTCTTCAACGTCTGAATCAACACAGAAGCTTGGGGCTCGATTTCGCCTACGGGGAAAAATGGCCATCTTTTACTTTGAGTTCCAAATGGAGACCCCTTTGAAACACACATCCTTCGAGCCGGAGTTGAACCAGCGACCTAAGGATATCTGTCATTAGAACCTACAGTCCTCTGCTCTACCAACTGAGCTATCGAAGGGAGCTCGTGAACTATGACTGTTCAGCCAATCGAACAACAAGGAGGAGGGTGGTTCAATCCCCTAAACAGATAGAGTTTTCTACCTGCTGCTTGATTACCCACAAAAGAAATAAGAAGTCATGCAACTGACAAGCAATGAATCCAACTGCTCTTGAATGGAGCTCGAAAACTTTATCGGGGAAACTGCAATGAGGCCCATAAATATATTTCAAAGTCCAATTGAAGAACTAACGACAAAAACATCCTTCGAGCCGGAGTTGAACCAGCGACCTAAGGATATCTCTCATTAGAACCTACAGTCCTCCGCTCTACCAACTGAGCTATCGAAGGGGGCTCGTGGATTAAGACTGTTCAGCCAATCGAACAACAAGGAGGAGGGTGGTTCAATTCTTAAACAGATAGAGTTTTCTACCTGCTGCTTGATTAACCACAAAAGAAATAAGAAGTCAGGCAACTCACAATCTATGAATCCAACTACTCTGAAAAACAAAGCCCTTTTTGAGTTCTTCAACGTCTGAATCAACACAGAAGCTTGGGGCTTGATTTCTCCTACGGGGAGAAAATGGCCATCCATTACTTTGAGTTCCAAATGGAGACACCTTTGAAACACACATCCTTCGAGCCGGAGTTGAACCAGCGACCTAAGGATGTCTGTCATTAGAACCTACAGTCCTCCGCTCTACCAACTGAGCTATCGAAGGGGGCTCGTGAACTCTGACTGTTCAGCCAACCGAACAACAAGGAGGAGGGTGGTTCAATTCCTAAACAGATAGAGTGTTCTACCTGCTGCTTGATTACCCACAAAAGAAATAAGAAGTCATGCAACTCACAAGCAATGAATCCAACTGCTCTTGAATGGAGCCCGAAAACTTTATCGGGGAAACTGCAATGAGGCCCATAAATATATTTCAAAGTCCAATTGAAGAACTTACGACAAAAACATCCTTCGAGCCGGAGTTGAACCAGCGACCTAAGGATATCTGTCATTAGAACCTACAGTCCTCCGCTCTACCAACTGAGCTATCGAAGGGGGCATGTGAACTCAGACTGTTCAGCCAATCGAACAACAAGGAGGAGGGTGGTTCAATTCCTAAACAGATAGAGTGTTCGACCTGCTGCTTGATTACCCACAAAAGAAATAAGAAGTCATGCAACTCACAAGCAATGAATCCAAATGCTCTTGAATGGAGCTCGAAAACTTTATCGGGGAAACTGCAATGAGGCCCATAAATATATTTCAAAGTCCAATTGAAGAACTTACGACAAAAACATCCTTCGAGCCGGAGTTGAACCAGCGACCTAAGGATATCTGTCATTAGAACCTACAGTCCTCCGCTCTACCAACTGAGCTATCGAAGGGGGCTCGTGAACTAACACTGTTCAGCCAATCAAACAACAAGGAGGAGGGTGGTTCAATTCTTAAACAGATAGAGTTTTCTACCTGCTGCTTGATTACCCACAAAAGAAATAAGAAGTCATGCAACTCACAATCTATGAATCCAACTAATCTGAAAAACAAAGCCCTTTTTCAGTTCTTCAACGTCTGAATCAACACAGAAGCTTGGGACTTGATTTGGCCTATGGGGAGAAAATGGCCATCCATTACTTTGAGTTCCAAATGGAGACACCTTTGAAAAACACATCCTTCAAGCCAGAGTTGAACCAGCGACCTAAGGATGTCTGTCATTAGAACCTACAGTCCTCCGCTCTACCAACTGAGCTATCGAAGGGGGCTTGGGAACTCTGACTGTTCAGCCAACCGAACTACAAGGAGGAGGGTGCTTCAATTCCTAAACAGATAGAGTGTTCGACCTGTTGCTTGATTACCCACAAAAGAAATAAGAAGTCATGCAACTCACAAGCAATGAATCCAACTGCTCTTGAATGGAGCCCGAAAACTTTATTGGGGAAACTGCAATGAGGCCCATAAATATATTTCAAAGTACAATTGAAGAACTTACGACAAAAACATCCTTCGAGCCGGAGTTGAACCAGCGACCTAAGGATATCTGTCATTAGAACCTACAGTCCTCCGCTCTACCAACTGAGCTATCGAAGGGGGCTTGGGAACTCTGACTGTTCAGCCAACCGAACAACAAGGAGGAGGGTGGTTCAATTCCTAAACAGAGAGAGTGTTCTACATGCTGCTTGATTATTCACAAAGGAAATAAAAAATCATCCAACTCAAAATCTATGACTCCAACTACTCAGAAACACAAAGTCCTTTTAAATTGTTCAGCGTCTGCATGAACACAGAAGAATGTGGCTTGATTTCGGCGAGAAAATGGCCATCCATTACTTTGAATTCCAAATTGAAACACCTTTGAAACACCCTTCCTTCGAGCAGGAGTTGAACCAGCGACCTAAGGATATCTGTCTTAAGAACCTACAGTCCTCTGCTCTATCAACTGAGATATCGAAGGGGGAATGTGAGCTTTGACTTTTCAGCCTGTGGATGAACAAGGGGGAGCATACCAACTGAGCTATCGAAGGGGGCAAATGACTAGTGAGTGTTTAGCCTTTGGATCCAACTATTCTGAAAAATAGAGCCCTTTTTGAGTTCTTCAACGTCTGAATTAACACAGAAGCTTGGGGCTCGATTTCGCCTACGGGGAGAAAATGGCCATCTATTACTTTGAGTTCCAAATGGAGACCTCTTTAAAACACACATCATTTGAGCCGGAGTTGAACCAGCGACCTAAGGATGTCTGTCATTAGAACCTTCAGTCCTCCGCTCTACCAACTGAGCTATCGAAGGGGGCTTGTGAACTCTGACTGTTCAGCGAACCGAACAACAAGGAGGAGGGTGGTTCAATTCCTAAACAGATAGAGTGTTCTACCTGCTGCTTGATTACCCACAAAAGAAATAAGAAGTCATGCAACTCACAAGCAATGAATCCAACTGCTCTTGAATGGAGGTCGAAAACTTTATTGGGGAAACTGCAATGAGGCCCATCAATATATTTCAAAGTCCAATTGAAGAACTTTCGACAAAAGCATCCTTCGAGCCGGAGTTGAACCAGCGACCTAAGGATATCTGTCATTAGAACCTACAGTCCTCCTTTCTAACAACTGAGCTATCGAAGGGGGCTCTTGAACTAAGACTGTTCAGCCAATCGAACAACAAGGAGGAGGGTGGTTCAATTCCCTAAACAGATAGAGTTTTCTACCTGCTGCTTGATTACCCACAAAAGAAATAAGAAGTCATTCAACTGACAAGCAATGAATCCAACTGCTCTTGAATGGAGCTCGAAAACTTTATCGGGGAAACTGCAATGAGGCCCATAAATATATTTCAAAGTCCAATTGAAGAACTTACGACAAAAACATCCTTCGAGCCGGAGTTGAACCAGCGACCTAAGGATATCTCTCATTAGAACCTACAGTCCTCCGCTCTACCAACTGAGCTATCGAAGGGGGCTCGTGGATTAAGACTGTTCAGCCAATCGAACAACAAGGAGGAGGGTGGTTCAATTCTTAAACAGATAGAGTTTTCTACCTGCTGCTTGATTACCCACAAAAGAAATAAGAAGTCATGCAACTCACAATCTATGAATCCAACTACTCTGAAAAACAAAGCCCTTTTTGAGTTCTTCAACGTCTGAATCAACACAGAAGCTTGGGACTTGATTTGGCCTACGGGGAGAAAATGGCCATCCATTACTTTGAGTTCCAAATGGAGACACCTTTGAAAAACACATCCTTCGAGCCGGAGTTGAACCAGCGACCTAAGGATGTCTGTCATTAGAACCTACAGTCCTCCGCTCTACCAACTGAGCTATCGAAGGGGGCTTGTGAACTCTGACTGTTCAGCCAACCGAACAACAAGGAGGAGGGTGGTTCATTTCCTAAACAGATAGAGTGTTCGACCTGTTGCTTGATTACCCACAAAAGAAATAAGAAGTCATGCAACTCACAAGCAATGAATCCAACTGCTCTTGAATGGAGCCCGAAAACTTTATCGGGGAAACTGCAATGAGCCCCATAAATATATTTCAAAGTCCAATTGAAGAACTTACGACAAAAACATCCTTTGAGCCGGAGTTGAACCAGCGACCTAAGGATATCTGTCATTAGAACCTACAGTCCTCCGCTCTACCAACTGAGCTATCGAAGGGGGCTCGTGAACTAAGACTGTTCAGCCAATCGAACAACAAGGAGGAGGGTGGTTCAATTCTTAAACAGATAGAGTTTTCTACCTGCTGCTTGATTACCCACAAAAGAAATAAGAAGTCATGCAACTCACAATCTATGAATCCAACTACTCTGAAAAACAAAGCCCTTTTTCAGTTCTTCAACGTCTGAATCAACACAGAAGCTTGGGACTTGATTTGGCCTACGGGGAGAAAATGGCCATCCATTACTTTGAGTTCCAAATGGAGACACCTTTGAAAAACACATCCTTCGAGCCAGAGTTGAACCAGCGACCTAAGGATGTCTGTCATTAGAACCTACAGTCCTCCGCTCTACAAACTGAGCTATCGAAGGGGGCTTGGGAACTCTGACTGTTCAGCCAACCGAACAACAAGGAGGTTCAATTCCTAAACAGATAGAGTGTTCGACCTGTTGCTTGATTACCCACAAAAGAAATAAGAAGTCATGCAACTCACAAGCAATGAATCCAACTGCTCTTGAATGGAGCCCGAAAACTTTATCGGGGAAACTGCAATGAGGCCCATAAATATATTTCAAAGTCCAATTGAAGAACTTACGACAAAAACATCCTTCGAGCCGGAGTTGAACCAGCGACCTAAGGATATCTGTCATTAGAACCTACAGTCCTCCGCTCTACCAACTGAGCTATCGAAGGGAGCTCGTGAATTAAGACTGTTCAGCCAATCGAACAACAAGGAGGAGGTTGGTTCAATTCTTAAACAGATAGAGTTTTCTACCTGCTGCTTGATTACCCACAAAAGAAATAAGAAGTCATGCAACTCACAAGCAATGAATCCAACTGCTCTTGAATGGAGCCCGAAAACTTTATCGGGGAAACTGCAATGAGGCCCATAAATATATTTCAAAGTCCAATTGAAGAACTTACGACAAAAACATCCTTCGAGCCGGAGTTGAACCAGCGACCTAAGGATATCTGTCATTAGAACCTACAGTCCTCCGCTCTACCAACTGAGCTATCGAAGGGGGCTCGTGAACTAAGACTGTTCAGCCAATCGAACAACAAGGAGGAGGGTGGTTCAATTCTTAAACAGATAGAGTTTTCTACCTGCTGCTTGATTACCCACAAAAGAAATAAAAAGTCATGCAACTCACAATCTATGAATCCAACTACTCTGAAAAAAAAAGCCCTTTTTCAGTTCTTCAACGTCTGAATCAACACAGAAGCTTGGGACTTGATTTGGCCTACGGGGAGAAAATGGCCATCCATTACTTTGAGTTCCAAATGGAGACACCTTTGAAAAACACATCCTTCGAGCCAGAGTTGAACCAGCGACCTAAGGATGTCTGTCATTAGAACCTACAGTCCTCCGCTCTACCAACTGAGCTATCGAAGGGGGCTTGGGAACTCTGACTGTTCAGCCAACCGAACAACAAGGAGGAGGGTGGTTCAATTCCTAAACAGATAGAGTGTTCTACCTGCTGCTTGATTACCCACAAAAGAAATAAGAAGTCATGCAACTCACAAGCAATGAATCCAACTGCTCTTGAATGGAGCTCGAAAACTTTATTGGGGAAACTGCAATGAGGCCCATCAATATATTTCAAAGTCCAATTGAAAAACTTACGACAAAAGCATCCTTCAAGCCGGAGTTGAACCAGCGACCTAAGGATATCTGTCATTAGAACCTACAGTCCTCCTTTCTACCAACTGAGCTATCGAAGGGGGCTCTTGAACTAAGACTGTTCAGCCAATCGAACAACAAGGAGGAGGGTGGTTCAATTCTTAAACAGATAGAGTTTTCTACCTGCTGCTTGATTAACTACAAAAGAAATAAGAAGTCATGCAACTCACAATCTATGAATCCAACTACTCTGAAAAACAAAGCCGTTTTTGAGTTCTTCAACGTCTGAATCAACACAGAAGCTTGGGGCTCGATTTCGCCTACGGGGAAAAATGGCCATCTATTACTTTGAGTTCCAAATGGAGACCCCTTTCAAACACACATCCTTCGAGCCGGAGTTGAACCAGCGACCTAAGGATATCTGTCATTAGAACCTACAGCCCTCTGCTCTACCAACTGAGCTATCGAAGGGAGCTCGTGAACTATGACTGTTCAGCCAATCGAACAACAAGGAGGAGGGTGGTTCAATCCCCTAAACAGATAGAGTTTTCTACCTGCTGCTTGATTACCCACAAAAGAAATAAGAAGTCATGCAACTGACAAGCAATGAATCCAACTGCTCTTGAATGGAGCTCGAAAACTTTATCGGGGAAACTGCAATGAGGCCCATAAATATATTTCAAAGTCCAATTGAAGAACTTACGACAAAAACATCCTTCGAGCCGGAGTTGAACCAGCGACCTAAGGATATCTGTCATTAGAACCTACAGTCCTCCACTCTACCAACTGAGCTATCGAAGGGGGCTCGTGGATTAAGACTGTTCAGCCAATCGAACAACAAGGAGGAGGGTGGTTCAATTCTTAAACAGATAGAGTTTTCTACCTGCTGCTTGATTACCCACAAAAGAAATAAGAAGTCATGCAACTCACAATCTATGAATCCAACTACTCTGAAAAACAAAGCCCTTTTTGAGTTCTTCAACGTCTGAATCAACACAGAAGCTTGGGACTTGATTTGGCCTACGGGGAGAAAATGGCCATCCATTACTTTGAGTTCCAAATGGAGACACCTTTGAAAAACACATCCTTCGAGCCGGAGTTGAACCAGCGACCTAAGGATGTCTGTCATTAGAACCTACAGTCCTCCGCTCTACCAACTGAGCTATCGAAGGGGGCTTGTGAACTCTGACTGTTCAGCCAACCGAACAACAAGGAGGAGGGTGGTTCATTTCCTAAACAGATAGAGTGTTCGACCTGTTGCTTGATTACCCACAAAAGAAATAAGAAGTCATGCAACTCACAAGCAATGAATCCAACTGCTCTTGAATGGAGCCCGAAAACTTTATCGGGGAAACTGCAATGAGGCCCATAAATATATTTCAAAGTCCAATTGAAGAACTTACGACAAAAACATCCTTTGAGCCGGAGTTGAACCAGCGACCTAAGGATATCTGTCATTAGAACCTACAGTCCTCCGCTCTACCAACTGAGCTATCGAAGGGGGCTCGTGAACTAAGACTGTTCAGCCAATCGAACAACAAGGAGGAGGGTGGTTCAATTCTTAAACAGATAGAGTTTTCTACCTGCTGCTTGATTACCCACAAAAGAAATAAGAAGTCATGCAACCCACAATCTATGAATCCAACTACTCTGAAAAACAAAGCCCTTTTTCAGTTCTTCAACGTCTGAATCAACACAGAAGCTTGGGACTTGATTTGGCCTACGGGGAGAAAATGGCCATCCATTACTTTGAGTTCCAAATGGAGACACCTTTGAAAAACACATCCTTCGAGCCAGAGTTGAACCAGCGACCTAAGGATGTTTGTCATTAGAACCTACAGTCCTCCGCTCTACAAACTGAGCTATCGAAGGGGGCTTGGGAACTCTGACTGTTCAGCCAACCGAACAACAAGGAGGTTCAATTCCTAAACAGATAGAGTGTTCGACCTGTTGCTTGATTACCCACAAAAGAAATAAGAAGTCATGCAACTCACAAGCAATGAATCCAACTGCTCTTGAATGGAGCCCGAAAACTTTATCGGGGAAACTGCAATGAGGCCCATAAATATATTTCAAAGTCCAATTGAAGAACTTACGACAAAAACATCCTTCGAGCCGGAGTTGAACCAGCGACCTAAGGATATCTGTCATTAGAACCTACAGTCCTCCGCTCTACCAACTGAGCTATCGAAGGGAGCTCGTGAATTAAGACTGTTCAGCCAATCGAACAACAAGGAGGAGGTTGGTTCAATTCTTAAACAGATAGAGTTTTCTACCTGCTGCTTGATTACCCACAAAAGAAATAAGAAGTCATGCAACTCACAAGCAATGAATCCAACTGCTCTTGAATGGAGCCCGAAAACTTTATCGGGGAAACTGCAATGAGGCCCATAAATATATTTCATAGTCCAATTGAAGAACTTACGACAAAAACATCCTTCGAGTCGGAGTTGAACCAGCGACCTAAGGATATCTGTCATTAGAACCTACAGTCCTCCGCTCTACCAACTGAGCTATCGAAGGGGGCTCGTGAACTAAGACTGTTCAGCCAATCGAACAACAAGGAGGAGGGTGGTTCAATTCTTAAACAGATAGAGTTTTCTACCTGCTGCTTGATTACCCACAAAAGAAATAAAAAGTCATGCAACTCACAATCTATGAATCCAACTACTCTGAAAAAAAAAGCCCTTTTTCAGTTCTTCAACGTCTGAATCAACACAGAAGCTTGGGACTTGATTTGGCCTACGGGGAGAAAATGGCCATCCATTACTTTGAGTTCCAAATGGAGACACCTTTGAAAAACACATCCTTCGAGCCAGAGTTGAACCAGCGACCTAAGGATGTCTGTCATTAGAACCTACAGTCCTCCGCTCTACCAACTGAGCTATCGAAGGGGGCTTGGGAACTCTGACTGTTCAGCCAACCGAACAACAAGGAGGAGGGTGGTTCAATTCCTAAACAGATAGAGTGTTCTACCTGCTGCTTGATTACCCACAAAAGAAATAAGAAGTCATGCAACTCACAAGCAATGAATCCAACTGCTCTTGAATGGAGCTCGAAAACTTTATTGGGGAAACTGCAATGAGGCCCATCAATATATTTCAAAGTCCAATTGAAGAACTTACGACAAAAGCATCCTTCGAGCCGGAGTTGAACCAGCGACCTAAGGATATCTGTCATTAGAACCTACAGTCCTCTGCTCTACCAACTGAGCTATCGAAGGGAGCTCGTGAACTATGACTGTTCAGCCAATCGAACAACAAGGAGGAGGGTGGTTCAATCCCCTAAACAGATAGAGTTTTCTACCTGCTGCTTGATTACCCACAAAAGAAATAAGAAGTCATGCAACTGACAAGCAATGAATCCAACTGCTCTTGAATGGAGCTCGAAAACTTTATCGGGGAAACTGCAATGAGGCCCATAAATATATTTCAAAGTCCAATTGAAGAACTTACGACAAAAACATCCTTCGAGCCGGAGTTGAACCAGCGACCTAAGGATATCTGTCATTAGAACCTACAGTCCTCCGGTCTACCAACTGAGCTATCGAAGGGGGCTCTTGGATTAAGACTGTTCAGCCAATCGAACAACAAGGAGGAGGGTGGTTCAATTCTTAAACAGATAGAGTTTTCTACCTGCTGCTTGATTAACCACAAAAGAAATAAGAAGTCATGCAACTCACAATCTATGAATCCAACTACTCTGAAAAACAAAGCCGTTTTTGAGTTTTTCAACGTCTGAATCAACACAGAAGCTTGGGGCTTGATTTCTCCTACGGGGAGAAAATGGCCATCCATTACTTTGAGTTCCAAATGGAGACACCTTTGAAACACACATCCTTCGAGCCGGAGTTGAACCAGCGACCTAAGGATGTCTGTCATTAGAACCTACAGTCCTCCGCTCTACCAACTGAGCTATCGAAGGGGGCTTGTGAACTCTGACTGTTCAGCCAACCGAACAACAAGGAGGAGGGTGGTTCAATTCCTAAACAGATAGAGTGTTCTACCTGCTGCTTGATTACCCACAAAAGAAATAAGAAGTCATGCAACTCACAAGAAATGAATCCAACTGCTCTTGAATGGAGCCCGAAAACTTTATCGGGGAAACTGCAATGAGGCCCATTAATATATTTCAAAGTCCAATTGAAGAACTTACGACAAAAACATCCTTCGAGCCGGAGTTGAACCAGCGACCTAAGGATATCTGTCATTAGAACCTACAGTCCTCCTCTCTACCAAGTGAGCTATCGAAGAGAGCTGGTGAATTAAGACTGTTCAGCCAATCGAACAACAAGGAGGAGGGTGGTTCAATTCTTAAACAGATAGAGTTTTCTACCTGCTGCTTGATTACCCACAAAAGAAATAAGAAGTCATGCAACTCACAAGCAATGAATCCAACTGCTCTTGAATGGAGCCCGAAAACTTTATCGGGGAAACTGCAATGAGGCCCATAAATATATTTCAAAGTCCAATTGAAGAACTTACGACAAAAACATCCTTCGAGCCGGAGTTGAACCACCGACCTAAGGATATCTGTCATTAGAAACTACAGTCCTCCACTCTACCAACTGAGCTATCGAAGGGGGCTCGTGAACTATGACTGTTCAGCCAATCGAACAACAAGGAGGAGGGTGGTTCAATTCCCTAAACAGATAGAGTTTTCTACCTGCTGCTTGATTACCCACAAAAGAAATAAGAAGTCATGCAACTCACAATCTATGAATCCAACTACTCTGAAAAACAAAGCCCTTTTTGAGTTCTTCAATGTCTGAATCAACACAGAAGCTTGGGACTTGATTTGGCCTACGGGGAGAAAATGGGCATCCATTACTTTGAGTTCCTAATGGAGACCCCTTTGAAACACACATCCTTCGAGCCGGAGTTGAACCAGCGACCTAAGGATATCTGTCATTAGAACCTACTGTCCTCCGCTCTACCAACTGAGCTATCGAAGGGGGCATGTGAACTCAGACTGTTCAGCCAACCGAACAACAAGGAGGAGGGTGGTTCAATTCCTAAACAGATAGAGTGTTCGACCTGCTGCTTGATTACCCACAAAAGAAATAAGAAGTCATGCAACTCACAAGCAATGAATCCAACTGCTCTTGAATGGAGCTCAAAAACTTTATCGGGGAAACTGCAATGAGGCCCATAAATATATTTCAAAGTCCAATTGAAGAACTTACGACAAAAACATCCTTCGAGCCGGAGTTGAACCAGCGACCTAAGGATATCTCTCATTAGAACCTACAGTCCTCCGCTCTACCAACTGAGCTATCGAAGGGGGCTCGTGGATTAAGACTGTTCAGCCAATCGAACAACAAGGAGGAGGGTGGTTCAATTCTTAAACAGATAGAGTTTTCTACCTGCTGCTTGATTACCCACAAAAGAAATAAGAAGTCATGCAACTCACAATCTATGAATCCAACTACTCTGAAAAACAAAGCCCTTTTTGAGTTCTTCTACGTCTGAATCAACACAGAAGCTTGGGACTTGATTTGGCCTACGGGGAGAAAATGGCCATCCATTACTTTGAGTTCCAAATGGAGACACCTTTGAAAAACACATCCTTCGAGCCGGAGTTGAACCAGCGACCTAAGGATGTCTGTCATTAGAACCTACAGTCCTCCGCTCTACCAACTGAGCTATCGAAGGGGGCTTGTGAACTCTGACTGTTCAGCCAACCGAACAACAAGGAGGAGGGTGGTTCATTTCCTAAACAGATAGAGTGTTCGACCTGTTGCTTGATTACCCACAAAAGAAATAAGAAGTCATGCAACTCACAAGCAATGAATCCAACTGCTCTTGAATGGAGCCCGAAAACTTTATCGGGGAAACTGCAATGAGGCCCATAAATATATTTCAAAGTCCAATTGAAGAACTTACGACAAAAACATCCTTCGAGCCGGAGTTGAACCAGCGACCTAAGGATATCTGTCATTAGAACCTACAGTCCTCCGCTCTACCAACTGAGCTATCGAAGGGGGCTCGTGAACTAAGACTGTTCAGCCAATCGAACAACAAGGAGGAGGGTGGTTCAATTCTTAAACAGATAGAGTTTTCTACCTGCTGCTTGATTACCCACAAAATAAATAAGAAGTCATGCAACTCACAATCTATGAATCCAACTACTCTGAAAAACAAAGCCCTTTTTCAGTTCTTCAACGTCTGAATCAACACAGAAGCTTGGGACTTGATTTGGCCTACGGGGAGAAAATGGCCATCCATTACTTTGAGTTCCAAATGGAGACACCTTTGAAAAACACATCCTTCGAGCCAGAGTTGAACCAGCGACCTAAGGATGTCTGTCATTAGAACCTACAGTCCTCCGCTCTACCAACTGAGCTATCGAAGGGGGCTTGGGAACTCTGACTGTTCAGCCAACCGAACAACAAGGAGGAGGGTGGTTCAATTCCTAAACAGATAGAGTGTTCGACCTGTTGCTTGATTACCCACAAAAGAAATAAGAAGTCATGCAACTCACAAGCAATGAATCCAACTGCTCTTGAATGGAGCCCGAAAACTTTATCGGGGAAACTGCAATGAGGCCCATAAATATATTTCAAAGTCCAATTGAAGAACTTACGACAAAAACATCCTTCGAGCCGGAGTTGAACCAGCGACCTAAGGATATCTGTCATTAGAACCTACAGTCCTCCGCTCTACCAACTGAGCTATCGAAGGGGGCTCGTGGATTAAGACTGTTCAGCCAATCGAACAACAAGGAGGAGGGTGGTTCAATTCTTAAACAGATAGAGTTTTCTACCTGCTGCTTGATTAACCACAAAAGAAATAAGAAGTCATGCAACTCACAATCTATGAATCCAACTACTCGGAAAAACAAAGCCCTTTTTGAGTTCTTCAACGTCTGAATCAACACAGAAGCTTGGGACTTGATTTGGCCTACGGGGAGAAAATGGCCATCCATTACTTTGAGTTCCAAATGGAGACACCTTTGAAAAACACATCCTTCGAGCCGGAGTTGAACCAGCGACCTAAGGATGTCTGTCATTAGAACCTACAGTCCTCCGCTCTACCAACTGAGCTATCGAAGGGGGCTTGGGAACTCTGACTGTTCAGCCAACCGAACAACAAGGAGGAGGGTGGTTCAATTCCTAAACAGATAGAGTGTTCGACCTGTTGCTTGATTACCCACAAAAGAAATAAGAAGTCATGCAACTCACAAGCAATGAATCCAACTGCTCTTGAATGGAGCCCGAAAACTTTATCGGGGAAACTGCAATGAGGCCCATAAATATATTTCAAAGTCCAAGTGAAGAACTTACGACAAAAACATCCTTCGAGCCGGAGTTGAACCAGCGACCTAAGGATATCTGTCATTAGAACCTACAGTCCTCCGCTCTACCAACTGAGCTATCGAAGGGAGGTCGTGAATTAAGACTGTTCAGCCAATCGAACAACAAGGAGGAGGGTGGTTCAATTCTTAAACAGATAGAGTTTTCTACCTGCTGCTTGATTACCCACAAAAGAAATAAGAAGTCATGCAACTCACAAGCAATGAATCCAACTGCTCTTGAATGGAGCACGAAAACTTTATCGGGGAAACTGCAATGAGGCCCATAAATATATTTCAAAGTCCAATTGAAGAACTTACGACAAAAACATCCTTCGAGCCAGAGTTGAACCAGCGACCTAAGGATGTCTGTCATTAGAACCTACAGTCCTCCGCTCTACCAACTGAGCTATCGAAGGGGGCTCGTGAACTATGACTGTTCAGCCAATCGAACAACAAGGAGGAGGGTGGTTCAATTCCCTAAACAGATAGAGTTTTCTACCTGCTGCTTGATTACCCACAAAAGAAATAAGAAGTCATGCAACTCACAATCTATGAATCCAACTACTCTGAAAAACAAAGCCCTGTTTGAATTCTTCAATGTCTGAATCAACACAGAAGCTCGGGGCTTGATTTGGCCTACGGGGAGAAAATGACCATCCATTACTTTGAGTTCCAAATGGAGACACCTTTGAAACGCACATCCTTCGAGCCGGAGTTGAACGACCGACCTAAGGATGTCTGTCATTAGAACCTACAGTCCTCCGCTCTACCAACTCAGCTATCGAAGGGGGCTTGTGAACTCTTACTGTTCAGCCAACCAAACAACAAGGAGGAGGGTGGTTCAATTCCTAAACAGATAGAGTGTTCTACCTGCTGCTTGATTACCCACAAAATAAATAAGAAGTCATGCAACTCACAATCTATGAATCCAACTACTCTGAAAAACAAAGCCCTGTTTGAATTCTTCAACGTCTGAATCAACACAGAAGCTCGGGGCTTGATTTGGCCTACGGGGAGAAAATGACCATCCATTACTTTGAGTTCCAAATGGAGACACCTTTGAAACACACATCCTTCGAGCCGGAGTTGAACGACCGACCTAAGGATGTCTGTCATTAGAACCTACAGTCCTCCGCTCTACCAACTGAGCTATCGAAGGGGGCTTGTGAACTCTGACTGTTCAGCCAACCGAACAACAAGGAGGAGGGTGGTTCAATTCCTAAACAGATAGAGTGTTCGACCTGTTGCTTGATTACCCACAAAAGAAATAAGAAGTCATGCAACTCACAAGCAATGAATCCAACTGCTCTTGAATGGAGCCCGAAAACTTTATCAGGGAAACTGCAATGAGGCCCATAAATATATTTCAAAGTCCAATTGAAGAACTTACGACAAAAACATCCTTCAAGCCGGAGTTTAACCAGCGACCTAAGGATATCTGTCATTAGAAACTACAGTCCTCCGCTCTACCAACTGAGCTATCGAAGGGGGCTCGTGAACTATGACTGTTCAGCCAATCGAACAACAAGGAGGAGGGTGGTTCAATTCCCGAAACAGATAGAGTTTTCTACCTGCTGCTTGATTACCCACAAAAGAAAGAAGAAGTCATGCAACTCACAATCTATGAATCCAACTACTCTGAAAAACAAAGCCCTGTTTGAATTCTTCAACGTCTCAATCAACACAGAAGCTCGGGGCTTGATTTGGCCTACGGGGAGAAAATGACCATCCATTACTTTGAGTTCCAAAAGGAGACACCTTTGAAACACACATCCTTCGAGCCGGAGTTGAACGACCGACCTAAGGATGTCTGTCATTAGAACCTACAGTGCTCCGCTCTACCAACTGAGCTATCGAAGGGGGCTTGTGAACTCTGACTGTTTAGCCAACCGAACAACAAGGAGGAGGGTGGTTCAATTCCTAAACAGATAGAGTGTTCGACCTGTTGCTTGATTACCCACAAAAGAAATAAGAAGTCATGCAACTCACAAGCAATGAATCCAACTGCTCTTGAATAGAGCCCGAAAACTTTATCGGGGAAACTGCAATGAGGCCCATAAATATATTTCAAAGTCCAATTGAAGAACTTACGACAAAAACATCCATTGAGCCGGAGTTTAACCAGCGACCTAAGGATATCTGTCATTAGAAACTACAGTCCTCCGCTCTACCAACTGAGCTATCGAAGGGGGCTCGTGAACTATGACTGTTCAGCCAATCGAACAACAAGGAGGAGGGTGGTTCAATTCCCTAAACAGATAGAGTTTTCTACCTGCTGCTTGATTACCCACAAAAGAAATAAGAAGTCATGCAACTCACAATCTATGAATCCAACTACTCTGAAAAACAAAGCCCTTTTTTAGTTCTTCAACGTCTGAATCAACACAGAAGCTTGGGGCTTGATTTCTCCTACGGGGAGAAAATGGCCATCCATTACTTTGAGTTCCAAATGGAGACACCTTTGAAACACACATCCTTCGAGCCGGAGTTGAAACAGCGACCTAAGGATGTCTGTCATTAGAACCTACAGTCCTCCGCTCTACCAACTGAGCTATCGAAGGGGGCTTGTGAACTCTGACTGTTCAGCCAACCGAACAACAAGGAGGAGGGTGGTTCAATTCCTAAACAGATAGAGTGTTCTACCTGCTGCTTGATTACCCACAAAGGAAATAAGAAGTCATGCAACTCACAAGCAATGAATCCAACTGCTCTTGAATGGAGCTCGAAAACTTTATCGGGGAAACTGCAATGAGGCCCATTAATATATTTCAAAGTCCAATTGAAGAACTTACAACAAAAACATCCTTGGAGCTGGAGTTGAACCAGCGACCTAAGGATGTCTGTCATTAGAACCTACAGTCCTCCGCTCTACCAACTGAGCTATCGAAGGGGGCTTGTGAACTCTGACTGTTCAGCCAACCGAACAACAAGGAGGAGGGTGGTTCAATTCCTAAACAGATAGAGTGTTCTACCTGCTGCTTGATTACCCACCAAAGAAATAAGAAGTCATGCAACTCACAAGCAATGAATCCAACTGCTCTTGAATGGAGCCCGAAAACTTTATCGGGGAAACTGCAATGAGGCCCATAAATATATTTCAAAGTCCAATTGAAGAACTTACGACAAAAACATCCTTCAAGCCAGAGTTGAACCAGCGACCTAAGGATGTCTGTCATTAGTACCTACAGTCCTCCGCTCTACCAACTGAGCTATCGAAGGGAGCTCGTGAATTAAGACTGTTCAGCCAATCGAACAACAAGGAGGAGGGTGGTTCAATTCCTAAACAGATAGAGTTTTCTACCTGCTGCTTGATTACCCACAAAAGAAATAAGAAGTCATGCAACTCACAAGCAATGAATCCAACTGCTCTTGAATGGAGCCCGAAAACTTTATCGGGGAAACTGCAATGAGGCCCATAAATATATTTCAAAGTCCAATTGAAGAACTTACGACAAAAACATCTTTCGAGCCGGAGTTGAACCAGCGACCTAAGGATATCTGTCATTAGAACCTAGAGTCCTCCGCTCTACCAACTGAGCTATCGAAGGGGGCTTGGGAACTCTGACTGTTCAGCCAACCGAACAACAAGGAGGAGGGTGGTTCAATTCCTAAACAGATAGAGTGTTCTACATGCTGCTTGATTATTCACAAAGGAAATAAAAAATCATCCAACTCAAAATCTATGAATCCAACTACTCAGAAACACAAAGTCCTTTTAAATTGTTCAGCGTCTGCATGAACACAGAAGAATGTGGCTTGATTTCGGCGAGAAAATGGCCATCCATTAATTTGAATTCCAAATTGAAACACCTTTGAAACACCCTTCCTTCGAGCAGGAATTGAACCAGCGACCTAAGGATATCTGTCTTAAGAACCTACAGTCCTCTGCTCTATCAACTGAGATATCGAAGGGGGCATGTGAGCTTTGACTTTTCAGCCTGTGGATGAACAAGGGGGAGCATACCAACTGAGCTATCGAGGGGGCAAATGACTATTGAGTGTTTAGCCTTTGGATCCAACTATTCTGAAAAATAGAGCCCTTTTTGAGTTCTTCAACGTCTGAATTAACACAGAAGCTTGGGGCTCGATTTCGCCTACGTGGAGAAAATGACCATCCATTACTTTGAGTTCCAAATGGAGACACCTTTGAAACACACATCCTTCGAGGCGGAGTTGAACGACCGACCTAAGGATGTCTGTCATTAGAACCTACAGTCCTCCGCTCTACCAACTGAGCTATCGAAGGGGGCTCGTGAATTAAGACTGTTCAGCCAATCGAACAACAAGGAGGAGGGTGGTTCAATTCTTAAACAGATAGAGTTTTCTACCTGCTGCTTGATTAACTACAAAAGAAATAAGAAGTCATGCAACTCACAATCTATGAATCCAACTACTCTGAAAAACAAAGCCCTTTTTGAGTTCTTCAACGTCTGAATCAACACAGAAGCTTGGGGCTTGATTTCTCCTACGGGGAGAAAATGGCCATCCATTACTTTGAGTTCCAAATGGAGACACCTTTGAAACACACATCCTTCGAGCCGGAGTTCAACCAGCGACCTAAGGATGTCTGTCATTAGAACCTACAGTCCTCCGCTCTACCAACTGAGCTATCGAAGGGGGCTTGTGAACTCTGACTGTTCAGCCAACCGAACAACAAGGAGGAGGGTGGTTCAATTCCTAAACAGATAGAGTGTTCTACCTGCTGCTTGATTACCCACAAAGGAAATAAGAAGTCATGCAACTCACAAGCAATGAATCCAACTGCTCTTGAATGGAGCTCGAAAACTTTATCGGGGAAACTGCAATGAGGCCCATTAATATATTTCAAAGTCCAATTGAAGAACTTACAACAAAAACATCCTTGGATATGGAGTTGAACCAGCGACCTAAGGATATCTGTCATTAGAACCTACAGTCCTCCGCTCTACCAACTGAGCTATCGAAGGGGGCTCGTGAACTAAGACTGTTCAGCCAACCGAACAACAAGGAGGAGGGTGGTTCAATTCCTAAACAGATAGAGTTTTCGACCTGCTGCTTGATTACCCACAAAAGAAATAAGAAGTCATGCAACTCACAAGCAATGAATCCAACTGCTCTTGAATGGAGCTCGAACACTTTATCGGGGAAACTGCAATGAGGCCCATAAATATATTTCAAAGTCCAATTGAAGAACTTACGACAAAAACATCCTTCGAGCCGGAGTTGAACCAGCGACCTAAGGATATCTGTCATTAGAAACTACAGTCCTCCGCTCTACCAACTGAGCTATCGAAGGGGGCTCGTGAACTATGACTGTTCAGCCAATCGAACAACAAGGAGGAGGGTGGTTCAATTCCCTAAACAGATAGAGTATTCTACCTGCTGCTTGATTACCCACAAAAGAAATAAGAAGTCATGCAACTCACAATCTATGAATCCAACTACTCTGAAAAACAAAGCCCTGTTTGAATTCTTCAATGTCTGAATCAACACAGAAGCTCGGGGCTTGATTTGGCCTACGGGGAGAAAATGACCATCCATTACTTTGAGTTCCAAATGGAGACACCTTTGAAACACACATCCTTCGAGCCGGAGTTGAACGACCGACCTAAGGATGTCTGTCATTAGAACCTACAGTCCTCCGCTCTACCAACTCAGCTACCGAAGGGGGCTTGTGAACTCTTACTGTTCAGCCAACCAAACAACAAGGAGGAGGGTGGTTCAATTCCTAAACAGATAGAGTGTTCTACCTGCTGCTTGATTACCCACAAAAGAAATAAGAAGTCATGCAACTCACAATCTATGAATCCAACTACTCTGAAAAACAAAGCCCTGTTTGAATTCTTCAACGTCTGAATCAACACAGAAGCTCGGGGCTTGATTTGGCCTACGGGGAGAAAATGACCATCCATTACTTTGAGTTCCAAATGGAGACACCTTTGAAACACACATCCTTCGAGCCGGAGTTGAACGACCGACCTAAGGATGTCTGTCATTAGAACCTACAGTCCTCCGCTCTACCAACTGAGCTATCGAAGGGGGCTTGTGAACTCTGACTGTTCAGCCAACCGAACAACAAGGAGGAGGGTGGTTCAATTCCTAAACAGATAGAGTGTTCGACCTGTTGCTTGATTACCCACAAAAGAAATAAGAAGTCATGCAACTCACAAGCAATGAATCCAACTGCTCTTGAATGGAGCCCGAAAACTTTATCAGGGAAACTGCAATGAGGCCCATAAATATATTTCAAAGTCCAATTGAAGAACTTACGACAAAAACATCCTTCAAGCCGGAGTTTAACCAGCGACCTAAGGATATCTGTCATTAGAAACTACAGTCCTCCGCTCTACCAACTGAGCTATCGAAGGGGGCTCGTGAACTATGACTGTTCAGCCAATCGAACAACAAGGAGGAGGGTGGTTCAATTCCCTAAACAGATAGAGTTTTCTACCTGCTGCTTGATTACCCACAAAAGAAAGAAGAAGTCATGCAACTCACAATCTATGAATCCAACTACTCTGAAAAACAAAGCCCTGTTTGAATTCTTCAACGTCTCAATCAACACAGAAGCTCGGGGCTTGATTTGGCCTACGGGGAGAAAATGACCATCCATTACTTTGAGTTCCAAAAGGAGACACCTTTGAAACACACATCCTTCGAGCCGGAGTTGAACGACCGACCTAAGGATGTCTGTCATTAGAACCTACAGTGCTCCGCTCTACCAACTGAGCTATCGAAGGGGGCTTGTGAACTCTGACTGTTTAGCCAACCGAACAACAAGGAGGAGGGTGGTTCAATTCCTTAACAGATAGAGTGTTCGACCTGTTGCTTGATTACCCACAAAAGAAATAAGAAGTCATGCAACTCACAAGCAATGAATCCAACTGCTCTTGAATAGAGCCCGAAAACTTTATCGGGGAAACTGCAATGAGGCCCATAAATATATTTCAAAGTCCAATTGAAGAACTTACGACAAAAACATCCTTCGAGCCGGAGTTGAACCAGCGACCTAAGGATATCTGTCATTAGAACCTACAGTCCTCCGCTCTACCAATTGAGCTATCGAAGGGGGCTCGTGGATTAAGACTGTTCAGCCAATCGAACAACAAGGAGGAGGGTAGTTCAATACTTAAACAGATAGAGTTTTCTACCTGCTGCTTGATTAACCACAAAAGAAATAAGAAGTCATGCAACTCACAATCTATGAATCCAACTACTCTGAAAAACAAAGCCCTTTTTGAGTTCTTCAACGTCTGAATCAGCACAGAAGCTTGGGGCTTGATTTCTCCTACGGGGAGAAAATGGCCATCCATTACTTTGAGTTCCAAATAGAGACACCTTTGAAACACACATCCTTCTAGCCGGAGTTCAACCAGCGACCTAAGGATGTCTGTCATTAGAACCTACAGTCCTCCGCTCTACCAACTGAGCTATCGAAGGGGGCTTGTGAACTCAGACTGTTCAGCCAACCGAACAACAAGGAGGAGGGTGGTTCAATTCCTAAACAGATAGAGTGTTCTACCTGCTGCTTGATTACCCACAAAGGAAATAAGAAGTCATGCAACTCACAAGCAATGAATCCAACTGCTCTTGAATGGAGCTCGAAAACTTTATCGGGGAAACTGCAATGAGGCCCATCAATATATTTCAAAGTCCAATTGAAGCACTTACAACAAAAACATCCTTCAAGCTGGAATTGAACCAGCGACCTAAGGATATCTGTCATTAGAACCTACAGTCCTCCGCTCTACCAACTGAGCTATCGAAGGGGGCTCGTGAACTAAGACTGTTCAGCCAATCGAACAACAAGGAGGAGGGTGGTTCAATTCTTAAACAGATAGAGTTTTCTACCTGCTGCTTGATTACCCACAAAAGAAATAAGAAGTCATGCAACTCACAATCTATGAATCCAACTACTCTGAAAAACAAAGCCCTTTTTGAGTTCTTCAATGTCTGAATCAACACAGAAGCTTGGGACTTGATTTGGCCTACGGGGAGAAAATGGCCATCTATTACTTTGAGTTCCAAATGGAGACCCCTTTGAAACACACATCCTTCGAGCCGGAGTTGAACCAGCGACCTAAGGATATCTGTCATTAGAACCTACAGTCCTCCGCTCTACCAACTGAGCTATCGAAGGGGGCTCGTGAACTATGACTGTTCAGCCAATCGAACAACAAGGAGGAGGGTGGTTCAATTCCCTAGACAGATAGAGTTTTCTACCTGCTGCTTGATTACCCACAAAAGAAATAAGAAGTCATGCAACTCACAAGCAATGAATCCAACTGCTCTTGAATGGAGCTCGAAAACTTTATCGGGGAAACTGCAATGAGGCCCATAAATATATTTCAAAGTCCAATTGAAGAACTTACGACAAAAACATCCTTCGAGCCGGAGTTGAACCAGCAACCTAAGGATATCTGTCATTAGAACCTACAGTCCTCCGCTCTACCAATTGAGCTATCGAAGGGGGCTCGTGGATTAAGACTGTTCAGCCAATCGAACAACAAGGAGGAGGGTAGTTCAATTCTTAAACAGATAGAGTTTTCTACCTGCTGCTTGATTAACCACAAAAGAAATAAGAAGTCATGCAACTCACAATCTATGAATCCAACTACTCTGAAAAACAAAGCCCTTTTTGAGTTCTTCAACGTCTGAATCAACACAGAAGCTTGGGGCTTGATTTCTCCTACGGGGAGAAAATGGCCATCCATTACTTTGAGTTCCAAATAGAGACACCTTTGAAACACACATCCTTCTAGCCAGAGTTGAACCAGCGACCTAAGGATGCCTGTCATTAGAACCTACAGTCCTCCGCTCTACCAACTGAGCTAGTGAACTCTGACTGTTCAGCCAACCGAACAACAAGGAGGAGGGTGGTTCAATTCCTAAACAGATAGAGTGTTCTACCTGCTGCTTGATTACCCACAAAGGAAATAAGAAGTCATGCAACTCACAATCTATGAATCCAACTACTCTGAAAAACAAAGCCCTTTTTGAGTTCTTCAATGTCTGAATCAACACAGAAGCTTGGGACTTGATTTGGCCTACGGGGAGAAAATGGCCATCTATTACTTTGAGTTCCTAATGGAGACCCCTTTGAAACACACATCCTTCGAGCCGGAGTTGAACCAGCGACCTAAGGATATCTGTCATTAGAACCTACAGTCCTCCGCTCTACCAACTGAGCTATCGAAGGGGGCATGTGAACTCAGACTGTTCAGCCAACCGAACAACAAGGAGGAGGGTGGTTCAATTCCTAAACAGATAGAGTGTTCGACCTGCTGCTTGATTACCCACAAAAGAAATAAGAAGTCATGCAACTCACAAGCAATGAATCCAACTGCTCTTGAATGGAGCCCGAAAACTTTATCGGGGAAACTGCAATGAGGCCCATAAATATATTTCAAAGTCCAATTGAAGAACTTACGACAAAAACATCCTTCGAGCCGGAGTTGAACCAGAGACCTAAGGATATCTGTCATTAGAACCTACAGTCGTCCGCTCTACCAACTGAGCTATCGAAGGGGGCTCGTGAGCTAAGACTGTTCAGCCAATCGAACAACAAGGAGGAGGGTGGTTCAATTCTTAAACAGATAGAGTTTTCTACCTGCTGCTTGATTACCCACAAAAGAAATAAGAAGTCATGCAACTCACAATCTATGAATCCAACTACTCTGAAAAACAAAGCCCTTTTTGAGTTCTTCAATGTCTGAATCAACACAGAAGCTTGGGACTTGATTTGGCCTACGGGGAGAAAATGGCCATCTATTACTTTGAGTTCCAAATGGAGACCCCTTTGAAACACACATCCTTCGAGCCGGAGTTGAACCAGCGACCTAAGGATATCTGTCATTAGAACCTACAGTCCTCCGCTCTACCAACTGAGCTATCGAAGGGGGCTCGTGAACTATGACTTTTCAGCCAATCGAACAACAAGGAGGAGGGTGGTTCAATTCCCTAAACAGATAGAGTTTTCTACCTGCTGCTTGATTACCCACAAAAGAAATAAGAAGTCATGCAACTCACAAGCAATGAATCCAACTGCTCTTGAATGGAGCTCGAAAACTTTATCGGGGAAACTGCAATGAGGCCCATAAATATATTTCAAAGTCCAATTGAAGAACTTACGACAAAAACATCCTTCGAGCCGGAGTTGAACCAGCGACCTAAGGATATCTGTCATTAGAACCTACAGTCCTCCGCTCTACCAATTGAGCTATCGAAGGGGGCTCGTGGATTAAAACTGTTCAGCCAATCGAACAACAAGGAGGAGGGTAGTTCAATTCTTAAACAGATAGAGTTTTCTACCTGCTGCTTGATTAACCACAAAAGAAATAAGAAGTCATGCAACTCACAATCTATGAATCCAACTACTCTGAAAAACAAAGCCCTTTTTGAGTTCTTCAACGTCTGAATCAACACAGAAGCTTGGGGCTTGATTTCTCCTACGGGGAGAAAATGGCCATCCATTACTTTGAGTTCCAAATAGAGACACCTTTGAAACACACATCCTTCTAGCCGGAGTTGAACCAGCGACCTAAGGATGTCTGTCATTAGAACCTACAGTCCTCCGCTCTACCAACTGAGCTATCGAAGGGGGCTTGTGAACTCTGACTGTTCAGCCAACCGAACAACAAGGAGGAGGGTGGTTCAATTCCTAAACAGATAGAGTGTTCTACCTGCTGCTTGATTACCCACAAAGGAAATAAGAAGTCATGCAACTCACAAGCAATGAATCCAACTGCTCTTGAATGGAGCTCGAAAACTTTATCGGGGAAACTGCAATGAGGCCCATCAATATATTTCAAAGTCCAATTGAAGCACTTACAACAAAAACATCCTTCAAGCTGGAGTTGAACCAGCGACCTAAGGATATCTGTCATTAGAACCTACAGTCCTCCGCTCTACCAACTGAGCTATCGAAGGGGGCTCGTGAACTAAGACTGTTCAGCCAATCGAACAACAAGGAGGAGGGTGGTTCAATTCTTAAACAGATAGAGTTTTCTACCTGCTGCTTGATTACCCACAAAAGAAATAAGAAGTCATGCAACTCACAATCTATGAATCCAACTACTCTGAAAAACAAAGCCCTTTTTGAGTTCTTCAACGTCTGAATCAACACATAAGCTTGGGACTTGATTTGGCCTACGGGGAGAAAATGGCCATCCATTACTTTGAGTTCCAAATGGAGACACCTTTGAAAAACACATCCTTCGAGCCGGAGTTGAACCAGCGACCTAAGGATGTCTGTCATTAGAACCTACAGTCCTCCGCTCTACCAACTGAGCTATCGAAGGGGGCTCGTGAACTAAGACTGTTCAGCCAATCGAACAACAAGGAGGAGGGTGGTTCAATTCCTAAACAGATAGAGTGTTCAACCTGTTGCTTGATTACCCACAAAAGAAATAAGAAGTCATGCAACTCACAAGCAATGAATCCAACTGCTCTTGAATGGAGCCCGAAAACTTTATCGGGGAAACTGCAATGAGGCCCATAAATATATTTCAAAGTCCAATTGAAGAACTTACGACAAAAACATCCTTCGAGCCGGAGTTGAACCAGCGACCTAAGGATATCTGTCATTAGAACCTACAGTCCTCCGCTCTACCAACTGAGCTATCGAAGGGGGCTCGTGAACTAAGACTGTTCAGCCAATCGAACAACAAGGAGAAGGGTGGTTCAATTCTTAAACAGATAGAGTTTTCTACCTGCTGCTTGATTACGCACAAAAGAAATAAGAAGTCATGCAACTCACAATCTATGAATCCAACTACTCTGAAAAACAAAGCCCTTTTTGAGTTCTTCAACGTCTGAATCAACACAGAAGCTTGGGAATTGATTTGGCCTACGGGGAGAAAATGGCCATGCATTACTTTGAGTTCCAAATGGAGACACCTTTGAAACACACATCCTTCGAGCCGGAGTTGAACCAGCGACCTAAGGATATCTGTCATTAGAACCTACAGTCCTCCGCTCTACCAACTGAGCTATCGAAGGGGGCTTGTGAACTCTGACTGTTCAGCCAACCAAACAACAAGGAGGAGGGTGGTTCAATTCCTAAACAGATAGAGTGTTCTACCTGCTGCTTGATTACCCACAAAGGAAATAAGAAGTCATGCAACTCACAAGCAATGAATCCAACTGCTCTTGAATGGAGCCCGAAAACTTTATCGGGGAAACTGCAATGAGGCCCATAAATATATTTCAAAGTCCAATTGAAGAACTTACGACAAAAACATCCTTCGAGCCGGAGTTGAACTAGCGACCTAAGGATATCTGTCATTAGAACCTACAGTCGTCCGCTCTACCAAC
Organism: Notothenia rossii; assembly: GCF_949606895.1. NCBI lineage: Eukaryota > Metazoa > Chordata > Actinopteri > Perciformes > Nototheniidae > Notothenia > Notothenia rossii. Next base: position 58,336,448 of record NC_136901.1, on the reverse strand, counting down.
TGAGCTATCGAAGGGGGCTCGTGAACTAAGACTGTTCAGCCAATCGAACAACAAGGAGGAGGGTGGTTCAATTCCCTAAACAGATAGAGTTTTCTACCTGCTGCTTGATTACCCACAAAAGAAAGAAGAAGTCATGCAACTCACAATCTATGAATCCAACTACTCTGAAAAACAAAGCCCTGTTTGAATTCTTCAACGTCTCAATCAACACAGAAGCTCGGGGCTTGATTTGGCCTACGGGGAGAAAATGACCATCCATTACTTTGAGTTCCAAAAGGAGACACCTTTGAAACACACATCCTTCGAGCCGGAGTTGAACGACCGACCTAAGGATGTCTGTCATTAGAACCTACAGTGCTCCGCTCTACCAACTGAGCTATCGAAGGGGGCTTGTGAACTCTGACTGTTTAGCCAACCGAACAACAAGGAGGAGGGTGGTTCAATTCCTAAACAGATAGAGTGTTCGACCTGTTGCTTGATTACCCACAAAAGAAATAAGAAGTCATGCAACTCACAAGCAATGAATCCAACTGCTCTTGAATAGAGCCCGAAAACTTTATCGGGGAAACTGCAATGAGGCCCATAAATATATTTCAAAGTCCAATTGAAGAACTTACGACAAAAACATCCTTCGAGCCGGAGTTGAACCAGCGACCTAAGGATATCTGTCATTAGAACCTACAGTCCTCCGCTCTACCAATTGAGCTATCGAAGGGGTCTCGTGGATTAAGACTGTTCAGCCAATCGAACAACAAGGAGGAGGGTAGTTCAATACTTAAACAGATAGAGTTTTCTACCTGCTGCTTGATTAACCACAAAAGAAATAAGAAGTCATGCAACTCACAATCTATGAATCCAACTACTCTGAAAAACAAAGCCCTTTTTGAGTTCTTCAACGTCTGAATCAGCACAGAAGCTTGGGGCTTGATTTCTCCTACGGGGAGAAAATGGCCATCCATTACTTTGAGTTCCAAATAGAGACACCTTTGAAACACACATCCTTCTAGCCGGAGTTGAACCAGCGACCTAAGGATGTCTGTCATTAGAACCTACAGTCCTCCGCTCTACCAACTGAGCTATCGAAGGGGGCTTGTGAACTCTGACTGTTCAGCCAACCGAACAACAAGGAGGAGGGTGGTTCAATTCCTAAACAGATAGAGTGTTCTACCTGCTGCTTGATTACCCACAAAGGAAATAAGAAGTCATGCAACTCACAAGCAATGAATCCAACTGCTCTTGAATGGAGCTCGAAAACTTTATCGGGGAAACTGCAATGAGGCCCATCAATATATTTCAAAGTCCAATTGAAGCACTTACAACAAAAACATCCTTCAAGCTGGAATTGAACCAGCGACCTAAGGATATCTGTCATTAGAACCTACAGTCCTCCGCTCTACCAACTGAGCTATCGAAGGGGGCTCGTGAACTAAGACTGTTCAGCCAATCGAACAACAAGGAGGAGGGTGGTTCAATTCTTAAACAGATAGAGTTTTCTACCTGCTGCTTGATTACCCACAAAAGAAATAAGAAGTCATGCAACTCACAATCTATGAATCCAACTACTCTGAAAAACAAAGCCCTTTTTGAGTTCTTCAATGTCTGAATCAACACAGAAGCTTGGGACTTGATTTGGCCTACGGGGAGAAAATGGCCATCTATTACTTTGAGTTCCAAATGGAGACCCCTTTGAAACACACATCCTTCGAGCCGGAGTTGAACCAGCGACCTAAGGATATCTGTCATTAGAACCTACAGTCCTCCGCTCTACCAACTGAGCTATCGAAGGGGGCTCGTGAACTATGACTGTTCAGCCAATCGAACAACAAGGAGGAGGGTGGTTCAATTCCCTAGACAGATAGAGTTTTCTACCTGCTGCTTGATTACCCACAAAAGAAATAAGAAGTCATGCAACTCACAAGCAATGAATCCAACTGCTCTTGAATGGAGCTCGAAAACTTTATCGGGGAAACTGCAATGAGGCCCATAAATATATTTCAAAGTCCAATTGAAGAACTTACGACAAAAACATCCTTCGAGCCGGAGTTGAACCAGCAACCTAAGGATATCTGTCATTAGAACCTACAGTCCTCCGCTCTACCAATTGAGCTATCGAAGGGGGCTCGTGGATTAAGACTGTTCAGCCAATCGAACAACAAGGAGGAGGGTAGTTCAATTCTTAAACAGATAGAGTTTTCTACCTGCTGCTTGATTAACCACAAAAGAAATAAGAAGTCATGCAACTCACAATCTATGAATCCAACTACTCTGAAAAACAAAGCCCTTTTTGAGTTCTTCAACGTCTGAATCAACACAGAAGCTTGGGGCTTGATTTCTCCTACGGGGAGAAAATGGCCATCCATTACTTTGAGTTCCAAATAGAGACACCTTTGAAACACACATCCTTCTAGCCAGAGTTGAACCAGCGACCTAAGGATGTCTGTCATTAGAACCTACAGTCCTCCGCTCTACCAACTGAGCTAGTGAACTCTGACTGTTCAGCCAACCGAACAACAAGGAGGAGGGTGGTTCAATTCCTAAACAGATAGAGTGTTCTACCTGCTGCTTGATTACCCACAAAGGAAATAAGAAGTCATGCAACTCACAATCTATGAATCCAACTACTCTGAAAAACAAAGCCCTTTTTGAGTTCTTCAATGTCTGAATCAACACAGAAGCTTGGGACTTGATTTGGCCTACGGGGAGAAAATGGCCATCTATTACTTTGAGTTCCTAATGGAGACCCCTTTGAAACACACATCCTTCGAGCCGGAGTTGAACCAGCGACCTAAGGATATCTGTCATTAGAACCTACAGTCCTCCGCTCTACCAACTGAGCTATCGAAGGGGGCATGTGAACTCAGACTGTTCAGCCAACCGAACAACAAGGAGGAGGGTGGTTCAATTCCTAAACAGATAGAGTGTTCGACCTGCTGCTTGATTACCCACAAAAGAAATAAGAAGTCATGCAACTCACAAGCAATGAATCCAACTGCTCTTGAATGGAGCCCGAAAACGTTATCGGGGAAACTGCAATGAGGCCCATAAATATATTTCAAAGTCCAATTGAAGAACTTACGACAAAAACATCCTTCGAGCCGGAGTTGAACCAGCGACCTAAGGATATCTGTCATTAGAACCTACAGTCGTCCGCTCTACCAACTGAGCTATCGAAGGGGGCTCGTGAGCTAAGACTGTTCAGCCAATCGAACAACAAGGAGGAGGGTGGTTCAATTCTTAAACAGATAGAGTTTTCTACCTGCTGCTTGATTACCCACAAAAGAAATAAGAAGTCATGCAACTCACAATCTATGAATCCAACTACTCTGAAAAACAAAGCCCTTTTTGAGTTCTTCAATGTCTGAATCAACACAGAAGCTTGGGACTTGATTTGGCCTACGGGGAGAAAATGGCCATCTATTACTTTGAGTTCCAAATGGAGACCCCTTTGAAACACACATCCTTCGAGCCGGAGTTGAACCAGCGACCTAAGGATATCTGTCATTAGAACCTACAGTCCTCCGCTCTACCAACTGAGCTATCGAAGGGGGCTCGTGAACTATGACTTTTCAGCCAATCGAACAACAAGGAGGAGGGTGGTTCAATTCCCTAAACAGATAGAGTTTTCTACCTGCTGCTTGATTACCCACAAAAGAAATAAGAAGTCATGCAACTCACAAGCAATGAATCCAACTGCTCTTGAATGGAGCTCGAAAACTTTATCGGGGAAACTGCAATGAGGCCCATAAATATATTTCAAAGTCCAATTGAAGAACTTACGACAAAAACATCCTTCGAGCCGGAGTTGAACCAGCGACCTAAGGATATCTGTCATTAGAACCTACAGTCCTCCGCTCTACCAATTGAGCTATCGAAGGGGGCTCGTGGATTAAAACTGTTCAGCCAATCGAACAACAAGGAGGAGGGTAGTTCAATTCTTAAACAGATAGAGTTTTCTACCTGCTGCTTGATTAACCACAAAAGAAATAAGAAGTCATGCAACTCACAATCTATGAATCCAACTACTCTGAAAAACAAAGCCCTTTTTGAGTTCTTCAACGTCTGAATCAACACAGAAGCTTGGGGCTTGATTTCTCCTACGGGGAGAAAATGGCCATCCATTACTTTGAGTTCCAAATAGAGACACCTTTGAAACACACATCCTTCTAGCCGGAGTTGAACCAGCGACCTAAGGATGTCTGTCATTAGAACCTACAGTCCTCCGCTCTACCAACTGAGCTATCGAAGGGGGCTTGTGAACTCTGACTGTTCAGCCAACCGAACAACAAGGAGGAGGGTGGTTCAATTCCTAAACAGATAGAGTGTTCTACCTGCTGCTTGATTACCCACAAAGGAAATAAGAAGTCATGCAACTCACAAGCAATGAATCCAACTGCTCTTGAATGGAGCTCGAAAACTTTATCGGGGAAACTGCAATGAGGCCCATCAATATATTTCAAAGTCCAATTGAAGCACTTACAACAAAAACATCCTTCAAGCTGGAGTTGAACCAGCGACCTAAGGATATCTGTCATTAGAACCTACAGTCCTCCGCTCTACCAACTGAGCTATCGAAGGGGGCTCGTGAACTAAGACTGTTCAGCCAATCGAACAACAAGGAGGAGGGTGGTTCAATTCTTAAACAGATAGAGTTTTCTACCTGCTGCTTGATTACCCACAAAAGAAATAAGAAGTCATGCAACTCACAATCTATGAATCCAACTACTCTGAAAAACAAAGCCCTTTTTGACTTCTTCAACGTCTGAATCAACACATAAGCTTGGGACTTGATTTGGCCTAAGGGGAGAAAATGGCCATCCATTACTTTGAGTTCCAAATGGAGACACCTTTGAAAAACACATCCTTCGAGCCGGAGTTGAACCAGCGACCTAAGGATGTCTGTCATTAGAACCTACAGTCCTCCGCTCTACCAACTGAGCTATCGAAGGGGGCTCGTGAACTAAGACTGTTCAGCCAATCGAACAACAAGGAGGAGGGTGGTTCAATTCCTAAACAGATAGAGTGTTCAACCTGTTGCTTGATTACCCACAAAAGAAATAAGAAGTCATGCAACTCACAAGCAATGAATCCAACTGCTCTTGAATGGAGCCCGAAAACTTTATCGGGGAAACTGCAATGAGGCCCATAAATATATTTCAAAGTCCAATTGAAGAACTTACGACAAAAACATCCTTCGAGCCGGAGTTGAACCAGCGACCTAAGGATATCTGTCATTAGAACCTACAGTCCTCCGCTCTACCAACTGAGCTATCGAAGGGGGCTCGTGAACTAAGACTGTTCAGCCAATCGAACAACAAGGAGAAGGGTGGTTCAATTCTTAAACAGATAGAGTTTTCTACCTGCTGCTTGATTACGCACAAAAGAAATAAGAAGTCATGCAACTCACAATCTATGAATCCAACTACTCTGAAAAACAAAGCCCTTTTTGAGTTCTTCAACGTCTGAATCAACACAGAAGCTTGGGAATTGATTTGGCCTACGGGGAGAAAATGGCCATGCATTACTTTGAGTTCCAAATGGAGACACCTTTGAAACACACATCCTTCGAGCCGGAGTTGAACCAGCGACCTAAGGATATCTGTCATTAGAACCTACAGTCCTCCGCTCTACCAACTGAGCTATCGAAGGGGGCTTGTGAACTCTGACTGTTCAGCCAACCGAACAACAAGGAGGAGGGTGGTTCAATTCCTAAACAGATAGAGTGTTCTACCTGCTGCTTGATTACCCACAAAGGAAATAAGAAGTCATGCAACTCACAAGCAATGAATCCAACTGCTCTTGAATGGAGCCCGAAAACTTTATCGGGGAAACTGCAATGAGGCCCATAAATATATTTCAAAGTCCAATTGAAGAACTTACGACAAAAACATCCTTCGAGCCGAAGTTGAACCAGCGACCTAAGGATATCTGTCATTAGAACCTACAGTCGTCCGCTCTACCAACTGAGCTATCGAAGGGGGCTCGTGAGCTAAGACTGTTCAGCCAATCGAACAACAAGGAGGAGGGTGGTTCAATTCTTAAACAGATAGAGTTTTCTACCTGCCGCTTGATTACCCACAAAAGAAATAAGAAGTCATGCAACTCACAATCTATGAATCCAACTACTCTGAAAAACAAAGCCCTTTTTGAGTTCTTCAATGTCTGAATCAACACAGAAGCTTGGGACTTGATTTGGCCTACGGGGAGAAAATGGCCATCTATTACTTTGAGTTCCAAATGGAGACCCCTTTGAAACACACATCCTTCGAGCCGGAGTTGAACCAGCGACCTAAGGATATCTGTCATTAGAACCTACAGTCCTCCGCTCTACCAACTGAGCTATCGAAGGGGGCTCGTGAACTATGACTTTTCAGCCAATCGAACAACAAGGAGGAGGGTGGTTCAATTCCCTAAACAGATAGAGTTTTCTACCTGCTGCTTGATTACCCACAAAAGAAATAAGAAGTCATGGAACTCACAAGCAATGAATCCAACTGCTCTTGAATGGAGCTCGAAAACTTTATCGGGGAAACTGCAATGAGGCCCATAAATATATTTCAAAGTCCAATTGAAGAACTTACGACAAAAACATCCTTCGAGCCGGAGTTGAACCAGCGACCTAAGGATATCTGTCATTAGAACCTACAGTCCTCCGCTCTACCAATTGAGCTATCGAAGGGGGCTCGTGGATTAAAACTGTTCAGCCAATCGAACAACAAGGAGGAGGGTAGTTCAATTCTTAAACAGATAGAGTTTTCTACCTGCTGCTTGATTAACCACAAAAGAAATAAGAAGTCATGCAACTCACAATCTATGAATCCAACTACTCTGAAAAACAAAGCCCTTTTTGAGTTCTTCAACGTCTGAATCAACACAGAAGCTTGGGGCTTGATTTCTCCTACGGGGAGAAAATGGCCATCCATTACTTTGAGTTCCAAATAGAGACACCTTTGAAACACACATCCTTCTAGCCGGAGTTGAACCAGCGACCTAAGGATGTCTGTCATTAGAACCTACAGTCCTCCGCTCTACCAACTGAGCTATCGAAGGGGGCTTGTGAACTCTGACTGTTCAGCCAACCGAACAACAAGGAGGAGGGTGGTTCAATTCCTAAACAGATAGAGTGTTCTACCTGCTGCTTGATTACCCACAAAGGAAATAAGAAGTCATGCAACTCACAAGCAATGAATCCAACTGCTCTTGAATGGAGCTCGAAAACTTTATCGGGGAAACTGCAATGAGGCCCATCAATATATTTCAAAGTCCAATTGAAGCACTTACAACAAAAACATCCTTCAAGCTGGAGTTGAACCAGCGACCTAAGGATATCTGTCATTAGAACCTACAGTCCTCCGCTCTACCAACTGAGCTATCGAAGGGGGCTCGTGAACTAAGACTGTTCAGCCAATCGAACAACAAGGAGGAGGGTGGTTCAATTCTTAATCAGATAGAGTTTTCTACCTGCTGCTTGATTACCCACAAAAGAAATAAGAAGTCATGCAACTCACAATCTATGAATCCAACTACTCTGAAAAACAAAGCCCTTTTTGAGTTCTTCAACGTCTGAATCAACACATAAGCTTGGCACTTGATTTGGCCTACGGGGAGAAAATGGCCATCCATTACTTTGAGTTCCAAAAGGAGACACCTTTGAAAAACACATCCTTCGAGCCGGAGTTGAACCAGCGACCTAAGGATGTCTGTCATTAGAACCTACAGTCCTCCGCTCTACCAACTGAGCTATCGAAGGGGGCTTGTGAACTCTGACTGTTCAGCCAACCGAACAACAAGGAGGAGGGTGGTTCAATTACTAAACAGATAGAGTGTTCTACCTGCTGCTTGATTACCCACAAAGGAAATAAGAAGTCATGCAACTCACAAGCAATGAATCCAACTGCTCTTGAATGGAGCTCGAAAACTTTATCGGGGAAACTGCAATGAGGCCCATCAATATATTTCAAAGTCCAATTGAAGAACTTACAACAAAAACATCCTTCAAGCTGGAGTTGAACCAGCGACCTAAGGATATCTGTCATTAGAACCTACAGTCCTCCGCTCTACCAACTGAGCTATCGAAGGGGGCTCGTGAACTAAGACTGTTCAGCCAATCGAACAACAAGGAGGAGGGTGGTTCAATTCTTAAACAGATAGAGTTTTCTACCTGCTGCTTCATTACCCACAAAAGAAATAAGAAGTCATGCAACTCACAATCTATGAATCCAACTACTCTGAAAAACAAAGCCCTTTTTGAGTTCTTCAATGTCTGAATCAACACAGAAGCTTGGGACTTGATTTGGCCTACGTGGAGAAAATGGCCATCTATTACTTTGAGTTCCTAATGGAGACCCCTTTGAAACACACATCCTTCGAGCCGGAGTTGAACCAGCGACCTAAGGATATCTGTCATTAGAACCTACAGTCCTCCGCTCTACCAACTGAGCTATCGAAGGGGGCATGTTAACTCAGACTGTTCAGCCAACCGAACAACAAGGAGGAGGGTGGTTCAATTCCTAAACAGATAGAGTGTTCGACCTGTTGCTTGATTACCCACAAAAGAAATAAGAAGTCATGCAACTCACAAGCAATGAATCCAACTGCTCTTGAATGGAGCCCGAAAACTTTATCGGGGAAACTGCAATGAGGCCCATAAATATATTTCAAAGTCCAATTGAAGAACTTACGACAAAAACATCCTTCGAGCCGGAGTTGAACCAGCGACCTAAGGATATCTGTCATTAGAACCTACAGTCCTCCGCTCTACCAACTGAGCTATCGAAGGGGGCTCGTGAACTAAGACTGTTCAGCCAATCGAACAACAAGGAGAAGGGTGGTTCAATTCTTAAACAGATAGAGTTTTCTACCTGCTGCTTGATTACGCACAAAAGAAATAAGAAGTCATGCAACTCACAATCTATGAATCCAACTACTCTGAAAAACAAAGCCCTTTTTGAGTTCTTCAACGTCTGAATCAACACAGAAGCTTGGGAATTGATTTGGCCTACGGGGAGAAAATGGCCATGCATTACTTTGAGTTCCAAATGGAGACACCTTTGAAACACACATCCTTCGAGCCGGAGTTGAACCAGCGACCTAAGGATGTCTGTCATTAGAACCTACAGTCCTCCGCTCTACCAACTGAGCTATCGAAGGGGGCTTGTGAACTCTGACTGTTCAGCCAACCAAACAACAAGGAGGAGGGTGGTTCAATTCCTAAACAGATAGAGTGTTCTACCTGCTGCTTGATTACCCACAAAGGAAATAAGAAGTCATGCAACTCACAAGCAATGAATCCAACTGCTCTTGAATGGAGCTCGAAAACTTTATCGGGGAAACTGCAATGAGGCCCATCAATATATTTCAAAGTCCAATTGAAGCACTTACAACAAAAACATCCTTCAAGCTGGAGTTGAACCAGCGACCTAAGGATATCTGTCATTAGAACCTACAGTCCTCCGCTCTACCAACTGAGCTATCGAAGGGGGCTCGTGAACTAAGACTGTTCAGCCAATCGAACAACAAGGAGGAGGGTGGTTCAATTCTTAAACAGATAGAGTTTTCTACCTGCTGCTTGATTACCCACAAAAGAAATAAGAAGTCATGCAACTCACAATCTATGAATCCAACTACTCTGAAAAACAAAGCCCTTTTTGAGTTCTTCAACGTCTGAATCAACACATAAGCTTGGGACTTGATTTGGCCTACGGGGAGAAAATGGCCATCCATTACTTTGAGTTCCAAATGGAGACACCTTTGAAAAACACATCCTTCGAGCCGGAGTTGAACCAGCGACCTAACGATGTCTGTCATTAGAACCTACAGTCCTCCGCTCTACCAACTGAGCTATCGAAGGGGGCATGTTAACTCAGACTGTTCAGCCAACCGAACAACAAGGAGGAGGGTGGTTCAATTCCTAAACAGATAGAGTGTTCGACCTGTTGCTTGATTACCCACAAAAGAAATAAGAAGTCATGCAACTCACAAGCAATGAATCCAACTGCTCTTGAATGGAGCCCGAAAACTTTATCGGGGAAACTGCAATGAGGCCCATAAATATATTTCAAAGTCCAATTGAAGAACTTACGACAAAAACATCCTTCGAGCCGGAGTTGAACCAGCGACCTAAGGATATCTGTCATTAGAACCTACAGTCCTCCGCTCTACCAACTGAGCTATCGAAGGGGGCTCGTGAACTAAGACTGTTCAGCCAATCGAACAACAAGGAGGAGGGTGGTTCAATTCTTAAACAGATAGAGTTTTCTACCTGCTGCTTCATTACCCACAAAAGAAATAAGAAGTCATGCAACTCACAATCTATGAATCCAACTACTCTGAAAAACAAAGCCCTTTTTGAGTTCTTCAATGTCTGAATCAACACAGAAGCTTGGGACTTGATTTGGCCTACGTGGAGAAAATGGCCATCTATTACTTTGAGTTCCTAATGGAGACCCCTTTGAAACACACATCCTTCGAGCCGGAGTTGAACCAGCGACCTAAGGATATCTGTCATTAGAACCTACAGTCCTCCGCTCTACCAACTGAGCTATCGAAGGGGGCATGTTAACTCAGACTGTTCAGCCAACCGAACAACAAGGAGGAGGGTGGTTCAATTCCTAAACAGATAGAGTGTTCGACCTGTTGCTTGATTACCCACAAAAGAAATAAGAAGTCATGCAACTCACAAGCAATGAATCCAACTGCTCTTGAATGGAGCCCGAAAACTTTATCGGGGAAACTGCAATGAGGCCCATAAATATATTTCAAAGTCCAATTGAAGAACTTACGACAAAAACATCCTTCGAGCCGGAGTTGAACCAGCGACCTAAGGATATCTGTCATTAGAACCTACAGTCCTCCGCTCTACCAACTGAGCTATCGAAGGGGGCTCGTGAACTAAGACTGTTCAGCCAATCGAACAACAAGGAGAAGGGTGGTTCAATTCTTAAACAGATAGAGTTTTCTACCTGCTGCTTGATTACGCACAAAAGAAATAAGAAGTCATGCAACTCACAATCTATGAATCCAACTACTCTGAAAAACAAAGCCCTTTTTGAGTTCTTCAACGTCTGAATCAACACAGAAGCTTGGGAATTGATTTGGCCTACGGGGAGAAAATGGCCATGCATTACTTTGAGTTCCAAATGGAGACACCTTTGAAACACACATCCTTCGAGCCGGAGTTGAACCAGCGACCTAAGGATGTCTGTCATTAGAACCTACAGTCCTCCGCTCTACCAACTGAGCTATCGAAGGGGGCTTGTGAACTCTGACTGTTCAGCCAACCAAACAACAAGGAGGAGGGTGGTTCAATTCCTAAACAGATAGAGTGTTCTACCTGCTGCTTGATTACCCACAAAGGAAATAAGAAGTCATGCAACTCACAAGCAATGAATCCAACTGCTCTTGAATGGAGCTCGAAAACTTTATCGGGGAAACTGCAATGAGGCCCATCAATATATTTCAAAGTCCAATTGAAGCACTTACAACAAAAACATCCTTCAAGCTGGAGTTGAACCAGCGACCTAAGGATATCTGTCATTAGAACCTACAGTCCTCCGCTCTACCAACTGAGCTATCGAAGGGGGCTCGTGAACTAAGACTGTTCAGCCAATCGAACAACAAGGAGGAGGGTGGTTCAATTCTTAAACAGATAGAGTTTTCTACCTGCTGCTTGATTACCCACAAAAGAAATAAGAAGTCATGCAACTCACAATCTATGAATCCAACTACTCTGAAAAACAAAGCCCTTTTTGAGTTCTTCAACGTCTGAATCAACACATAAGCTTGGGACTTGATTTGGCCTACGGGGAGAAAATGGCCATCCATTACTTTGAGTTCCAAATGGAGACACCTTTGAAAAACACATCCTTCGAGCCGGAGTTGAACCAGCGACCTAACGATGTCTGTCATTAGAACCTACAGTCCTCCGCTCTACCAACTGAGCTATCGAAGGGGGCATGTTAACTCAGACTGTTCAGCCAACCGAACAACAAGGAGGAGGGTGGTTCAATTCCTAAACAGATAGAGTGTTCGACCTGTTGCTTGATTACCCACAAAAGAAATAAGAAGTCATGCAACTCACAAGCAATGAATCCAACTGCTCTTGAATGGAGCCCGAAAACTTTATCGGGGAAACTGCAATGAGGCCCATAAATATATTTCAAAGTCCAATTGAAGAACTTACGACAAAAACATCCTTCGAGCCGGAGTTGAACCAGCGACCTAAGGATATCTGTCATTAGAACCTACAGTCCTCCGCTCTACCAACTGAGCTATCGAAGGGGGCTCGTGAACTAAGACTGTTCAGCCAATCGAACAACAAGGAGGAGGGTGGTTCAATTCTTAAACAGATAGAGTTTTCTACCTGCTGCTTGATTACCCACAAAAGAAATAAGAAGTCATGCAACTCACAATCTATGAATCCAACTACTCTGAAAAACAAAGCCCTTTTTGAGTTCTTCAACGTCTGAATCAACACAGAAGCTTGGGAATTGATTTGGCCTACGGGGAGAAAATGGCCATGCATTACTTTGAGTTCCAAATGGAGACACCTTTGAAACACACATCCTTCGAGCCGGAGTTGAACCAGCGACCTAAGGATGTCTGTCATTAGAACCTACAGTCCTCCGCTCTACCAACTGAGCTATCGAAGGGGGCTTGTGAACTCTGACTGTTCAGCCAACCGAACAACAAGGAGGAGGGTGGTTCAATTCCTAAACAGATAGAGTGTTCTACCTGCTGCTTGATTACCCACAAAGGAAATAAGAAGTCATGCAACTCACAAGCAATGAATCCAACTGCTCTTGAATGGAGCCCGAAAACTTTATCGGGGAAACTGCAATGAGGCCCATACATATATTTCAAAGTCCAATTGAAGAACTTACGACAAAAACATCCTTCGAGCCGGAGTTGAACCAGCGACCTAAGGATATCTGTCATTAGAACCTACAGTCCTCCGCTCTACCAACTGAGCTATCGAAGGGGGCACATTAATATTGAGTGTTTGACCTTTGGATCCAACTATTCTGAAAAACAAAGCCCTTATTGAGTTCTTCAACGTCTGAATTAACACAGAAGCTTGGGGCTCGATTTCGCCTACGGGGAGAAAATGGCCATCTATTACTTTGAGTTCCAAATGGAGACCCCTTTGAAACACACATCCTTCGAGCCGGAGTTGAACCAGCGACCTAAGGATATCTGTCATTAGAACCTACAGTCCTCCGCTCTACCAACTGAGCTATCGAAGGGGGCCTGTGAACTCTGACTGTTCAGCCAACAGAACAACAAGGAGGAGGGTGGTTCAATTCCTAAACAGATAGAGTGTTCTACCTGCTGCTTGATTACGCACAAAAGAAATAAGAAGTCATGCAACTCACAATCTATGAATCCAATTACTCTGAATAACAAAGTCGTTTTTAAATTGTTCAGCGTCTGCATGAACACAGAAGAATGTGGCACGATTTTGCTGACGGGGAGAAATTGCTATCCATTTATTTGAATTCCAAATGGAAACACCTTTGAAACACAGTTCCTTCAAACCGGAGTTGAACCAGCGACCTAAGGAAATCTGTCATTAGAACCTACAGTGCTCCGCTCTACCAACTGAGCTATCGAAGGGGTTTGTGAACTCTGACTGTTCAGCCAACCGAACAACAAGGAGGAGGGTGGTTCAATTCCTAAACAGATAGAGTGTTCTCCCTGCTGCTTGATTATTCACAAAGGAAATAAAAAAAACATCAAACTCAAAACCTATGAATCCAACTACTCTGAAACACAAAGTCCTTTTTCAATTGTTCGGCGTCTGCATGAACACAGAAGAATGTGGCTCGATTTCGCTTATGGCGAGAAAATGCCCATCCATTTGAACTCCAAATTGAAACACCTTTAAATCACCATTCCTTCGAGCAGGAGTTGAAACAGCGACCTAAGGATATCTGTCTTTAGAACCTACAGTCCTCCGCTTTACCAACTGAGCTATCGAAGGGGGCATGTGAGCTTTGACTTTTCAGCCTGTGGATGAACAAGGGGGAGCATACCAACTGAGCTATCGAAGGGGGCACATGACTATTGAGTGTTTAGCCTTTGGATACAACTATTCTTAAAAACAACGCCCTTTTTGAGTTCTTCAACGTCTGAATTAACACAGAAGCTTGGGGCTCGATTTCGCCTATGGGGAGAAAATGGCCATCCATTACTTTGAGTTCCAAATGGAGACGCCTTTGAAACACACATCATTCAAGCCGGAGTTGAACCAGCGACCTAAGGATATGTGTCATTAGAACCTACAGTCCTCCGCTCTACCAACTGAGCTATCGAAGGGGTCATGTGAACTCTGACTGTTCAGCCAATCAAACAACAAGGAGGAGGGTGGTTCAATTCCTAAACAGATAGAGTTTTCTACCTGCTGCTTGATTACCCACAAAAGAAATAAGAAGTCATGCAACTCACAATCTATGAATCCAAATACTCTGAAAAACAAAGGCCTTTTTGAGTTCTTCAACGTCTGCATGAACACAGAAGAATGTGGCTCGATTTTGCCTACGAGGTGAAATTGATATCCATTTATTTGAATACCAAATGGTAACACCTTTGAAACACACCTCCTTTGAGCCGGAGTTGAACCAGCGACCTAAGGATATTTGTCATTAGAACCTACAGTCCTCCGCTCTACCAACTGAGCTATCGAAGGGGGGATGTGAACATTGACTGTTCAAAAAAATCGAACAACAAGGAGGATCGTGGTTCTATTCCTTTACAGATAGAGTGTTCTACCTGCTGCTTGATTATCCACAAAGGAAATAAAAAGCCATCCAACTCACAAGCAATGAATCCAACTGCTCTTGAATGGAGCTCGAAAACGTTATAGAGGAAACAGCAATGAGGCCCATCAATATATTTCAAAGTCCAATTGAAGAACCTCCGAAAAAGAAATCCTTCGAGCTGGAGTTGAACCAGCAACCTAAGGATATCTGTCATTAGAACCTACAGTCCTCCGCTCTACCAACTGAGCTATCGAAGGGGGCATGTGAGCTTTGACTTTTCAGCCTGTGGATGAACAAGGGGGAGCATACCAACTGAGCTATCGAAGGGGGCACATGACTATTGAGTGTTTAGCCTTTGGATCCAACTATTCTGAAAAACAAAGCCCTTTTTGAGTTCTTCAACGTCTGAATTAACACAGAAGCCTTGGGCTCGATTTCACCTACGGGGAGAAAATGGCCATCCATTACTTTGAGTTCCAAATGGAGACGCCTTTGAAACACACCTCCTTCGAGCCAGAGTTGAACCAGCGACTTAAGGAAATCTGTCATTAGAACCTACAGTCCTCCGCTCTATCAACTGAGCTATCGAAGGGGGTTTGTGAACTCTGACTGTTCATGCAATCGAACAAGGAGGAGGGTGGTTGAATTCCTAAACAGATAGAGTTTTCTACCTGCTGCTTGATTAACAACAAAATAAATAAGAAGTCATGCAACTCACAAGCAATGAATCCAACTGCTCTTGAATGGAGCTCGAAAACTTTATCGGGGAAACTAAAATGAGGCCCATCAATATATTTCAAAGTCCAATTGAAGAACCTACGACAAAAACATCCTTCGAGCCGGAGTTGAACCAGCGACTTAAGGATGTCTGTCATTAGAACCTACAGTCCTCCGCTCTATCAACTGAGCTAGCGAAGGGGGCTTGTGTACTCTGACTGTTCAGCCAATCGAACAACAAGGAGGACGGTGGTTGAATTCCTAAACAGATAGAGTTTTCTACCTGCTGCTTGATTACCCACTAAAGAAATAAGAAGTCATGCAACTCACAATCTATGAATCCAACTACACTGAAATACAAAATTATTTTTATATTGTTCATCGTCTGCATGAACACAGAAGAATGTGGCTCAATTTCGCTGACGCTGAGAAATTGCTATCCATTTTCATTCCAAATGGAAACACCTTTTAAACACACTTCCTTCGTGCCAGAGCAGCGACCTAAGGATATCTGTCATTAGGACCTATAGTCCTCCGCTCTACCAACTGAGATATCGAAGGGGGCATGTGAACATTGACTGTTCAGCCAATCGAACAGCAAGGAGGAGCATGGTTCAATTCCTAAACAGATAGAGTTTTCTACCTGCTGCTTGATTAGCCACAAAGAAAATAAAAAGCCATGCAACTCACAAGCAATGAATCAAACTGCTCTTGAATGGAGCTCGAACACTTTATCGGGGAAACTGCAACGAGGCCCATCAATATATTTCCAAATCCAATTGAAGAACCTACGAAAAAAACATCGTTCGAGCCAAAGTTGAACCAGCGACCTAAGGATATCTGTCATTATAACCTACAGTCCTCTGTTCTACCAACTGAGCTATCGAAGGGTGCTTGTGAGCTCTGACTGTTCAGCCAATCGAACAACAAGGAGGAGGGTGGTTCAATTCCTAAACAGATGGAGTGTTCTACCTGCTGCTTGATGATTCACAAAGGAAATAAAAAACCATCCAACTCACAATCTATGAATCCAACTACTCTGAAACACAAAGTCCTTTTTAAATTGTTCAGCGTCTGCATGAACACAGAAGAATGTGGCTCGATTTCGCTTTTTTTATTTTTTATTTATATATATATATTTTTTTTTTATAACAAACCGTACATCAAAACATGTAACAACAAACAACTAAACTCGATTTCGCTTTTGGCGAGAAAATGCCCATCCATTTATTTATATTCCAAATGGAAACAACTTTGAAACACAGTTCCTTCGAGCCGGAGTTGAACCAGCGACCTAAGGATATATGGATGAAAAAGGGGGAGCATACCAACTGAGCTATCGAAGGGGGCACATAATTATTGAGGCCTTTTTGAGTTCTTCAACGTCTGCATGAACACAGAAGAATGTGGCTCGATTGGGCATTTTCTCGCCGAAATCGAACCACATTCTTCTGTGTTCATGCAAACGCTGAACAATTTAAAAAGGACTTTGTTTTTCAGAGTAGTTGGATTCATAGATTGTGAGTTGCATGAATTCTAATTTCTTTTGTGGGTAATCAAGCAGCAGGTAGAAAAAAGGAATTGAACCACCCTCCTCCTTGTTGTTCGATTGGCTGAACAGTCGGAGTTCCCAAACCCCCTTCGATAGCTCAGTTCATAGAGCGGAGGACTGTAGGTTCTAATGAGAGATATCCTTAGTTCGCTGGTTCAACTCCGGCACGAAGGAAGTGTTTTTCAAAGGTGTTTCCATTTGGAATTCAAATAAATGGAGAGCAATTTCTCCCCGTCATCGAAATCGAGCCACATTCGAGCCACATTCTTCTGTGTTAATTCAGACGTTAATTCAGACGTTGAAAAACTCAAAAAGGGCTTTTTTTTTCAGAATAGTTGGATCCAAAGGCTAAACACTCAATATAGACCTGTGACAAACAGCCAAAAAGGGCTTTAGTTTTCGAGATACCGCTCCCGGAGTTAGGACAAAACACAACTTACTTTTTCCTCATCTCTAAGGTCTCCAATACATGAAATGGATTGTTGTATAAAAATATTTTACTGCAAAAGTGATGAAATTGATATATAAAGTTAGACACCCCAAACTAAAAATAAAGCCTGGCCGTCTGGGGGTTGAGGCATATAAACTCATGTAGATTCACAATGGAAGGTCTGATAAGTTTAAAACTTGGCATACCTGAGGTCAGGACATCCTTCTGCATTATAGAAAAGATTGAATGTCAATATCTTAATGTAAATTGGAGATACAGTCATTTGAACACATACCTACAATAGGCGGAAATGTAAATCTATGTAGAATGTTCTCTTTACTTTGTAGTGACTCTGACATGGATTGCCATAGCAACACATATGAGGGCTTGTTGGAAAGGTGTGGTTCTACTGAATCCAGCAATAATAATTGTGTAAAGGTAGCTTACATACTCATGGAGTTATATCACTAAACGTATAAGGTGTCCCAAATGGGGAAAATATGAAATAGTCCTAATTAAATCTATAGTATCACCAATTAGTTTTATTTTGACTTCACTTATCAGGGGTGGAGAATATTAACAAATTATCTTGAGTAGAAGTCCCTAAAAGGTATGACAACTTGAGCATTTTTATTTTTTTAAGTAAAATATTGCAACTTCAACATTAGTGCAGAGAAAATGCAGGCCTAAAATGCAATAGAACTACAAACGAAGTAGTAGTTGGACATCAGCTCGTCGCGGGCGGTGTTGGTGGTCACAAACTGATCCACTAACAACTGCAACACCTTGATTTTACTCTCAAGAGGACCATAAGGATACTCATCCACTTCCTGATAGGGCAGAACGTGATGGTACGCGCGCAAAACCTCCGGCCACGTCATGCCGTCGATAAAATACAGAGTGGAGTTGACGCTGTCTTTGAGGTCGGCGGGGGCAAACGTGGTGTTGGAGGTGTCTTCTTCACGTAGGATGACCTTCAAGAGGGCAATATGTGTCTCTGCTCACATTGTTTATCGACGGCCCAGCAACTCAAGCTTATGCTCCTCATAACAGCAAGTCATTCAGCTCTGTAGAGAATCAAGAAGTTATACTACAGTATTTGACTCCACCTGCTTTATCTGCATCTCATTGCCTACGTGGGTTTCTTCACAAACTGACAAACAAATATTTTTGGACTGTGAAAAGATGGGACCTTGTCAAATAAAATGGCTAATTAGCTAACTGGAAAGTGACCTAGCTTAATGTTTCATTAATGTAACAATCTGTCCAGTAGCCTATATTCACAATAAACTCTGTGTCTCCTGGCTTAATTAGTCTCACTGGTAACAATACTTTAAATAGAGCCTAACAAAAACAGTTTAAGTACAACATAGATACTGTACAAATTCTGAAGTGTATCTTTTTTCTTTTTTCTTTTTTTTCAATTTTACCAGAATGGAGAGTGATGTACAAACAGTGGATCCAAATCGTTGTATCATCTGTGGTCAACATTTTGAAAAAGGGAAGAAACAAGATCCATATGTCAAAAATCCTACAGCAGAAGGCCTCCAACGTATACTAAATGTTGCTCAACAGAGAGATGATGATGTTCATAAAACTCTCTCTCCATATACAGATGATATACTTTCGTTTAAAATAAAGGTATCATATCATCGATCATGTAGAGCAAACTACTCCAGTAAGACCAATATCAGTGAGCAACAAGTTGCAAATGTTGAAAGTGAGAGCATACCTGCATCAGTCTCTTCAAGAAGACTGAGTAGGGTTGATACATTATCGTTTGACATACGAAGAGATTGTTTCATTTGTGGGAGGGCCAGATCAAGACCAGAACCTCTGACAGCCATTATGACTGGTACAGGTAAGAGTACCCGAGACAAGGTCCT
Source organism: Notothenia rossii (assembly GCF_949606895.1). NCBI lineage: Eukaryota > Metazoa > Chordata > Actinopteri > Perciformes > Nototheniidae > Notothenia > Notothenia rossii. Next base: position 58,317,107 of record NC_136901.1, on the reverse strand, counting down.
TCATGCAGCATCAGAAAGGCTTGATGAAGTTGTACATCTTCGGCTGCTCTCATATCCGGATCTCTTTGCATATGATGCCAAATATCATAGAAGCTGCCTTAAACACTATATCTCTAAACTAAATATAGTAGCTGCCAGACGAAAAAAAGAATCAGAACAGCAGACCAGTATCTATGACAAAGCTTTTATTAAGCTCACTGAACTCATTGACAAAACTGTTTTCTCAAAAGAAATGAAAGTGACGACCCTCAACTCCTTGGCTGGGAGGTTTGATGGCATACTGAAGACACTGAGGTCTGGGGAAGAAGATGAGACGGTCCAACACATTAAATACAGCTCCTGGAAACTGAAGGAAAAGCTCTTACTGCATTACAAGCACAGGCTGGTATTTGTAGAACGAGCTGGAAAGTCTGATTTTGTATGCTCTGAAAGTGTGCCCATGGGATTGGCAATGAGAGCTGTACAACTCGAAGACAAGCTAGAAGAGACAACAGCTTCTACAGCAGACTGTGAGACACAACAGCAAAGTCAAGGTCTCTCTGACAGGCAAATACTACATAGAGCTGCAGACATATTGAGAAAGAGCATGGAGCAGGTTGACCATGACCATAAATCATATGTCAGCAGTGATCGACTATCACGTCTACATTGCAGCAACTATGTACCAAACAATGTTTATGACTTTGTGAACTGGTGTGTTGATTCAAATGCTCACAGAAATTGCGAGACCTGTGATGAGGAACCAGCTTTGAAGGACAATCTGCGTGTCATTGCAATCTGCCATGATCTCATTGCACAGTGCCGTCACATCCATACGCCGATCACACTGGGACTTGCCATTTTGATTCATCATCAATTTGGCAGTAAGTCACTCATCAATGAGCTCAGTGCAATGGGGCACTGTGTTTCCTATACAGAGGTTCGACATTTCCTCACATCTGTGGCAGCAGACCAGATATCAGGGACAGAGAGTGGTGTCTACATCCCAACTGGCCTCACTGGAGTCACTGAACATGGAATTGTTGATGCAGCCATCGATAACTTTGATTAGAATGGAATACTCTGGACGGGAAGCAAACAACTCATGCTATGGCATCTGTTGTGTACCGAAGAGGCCATGTCTCCACTGCATATGAATGTCTAGCACGAGTCCCAGAGAGGTCTCTCTCAACCTTGAACACAGTTGACTTGAATGGAGATAAACTTCACAGGTATGTTTGGATTATTTGAATTTGTATTCATTCCGTTTTCATGTGTATAGTCACAGTACAAATTCATTGGTGGGGGTGTTCAATATGAATACTTGGTGAGGTTTAGTGTTCTGAGTTGATATTTAATGCATATGATAACAAGCTTATCTTATTATTTCTGGTTACAGATACTGTATATCAAACCTCCAAAGCGACCAGAACCGCCCGAACTTCCCAAACCTGAGATACTACACATAAACACAGCAGTCTCCAAAGCAGCAGAAGGCAGAGACCTGGTATGGAAGCTGACCCGAAACCAGAGTGAGAATCAACAGCATATTCCTGCGTGGTCTGCATTCAATGCCTTCACATCAGACACACCTTGTCCAGTACCCAGTGTACTATACATGCCCTTCATAAGAGAATCGCCCTCAGATTTGTCCACCATCTATACAGCTATGATACAGCTTGTACAGCTAGCTGAAGAACTGGGACAACACCATGTGCTTGTGACTGCAGACCTTGCAATTTATAGCAAAGCGCAACAGATATTGTGGAACAAACCAGAGCTCTTAAAAGGGAAGATCACAATGAGACTAGGAGGTATGCATATAACAATGGCTTACCTTGCAAGCATTGGAAAGCTCTATGGTGATGGCGTACTGTTTGACATACTCACTGAGTCAGACGTGTATGCAGAGGGCACAGCCCGACAGTTGCTTCAGGGGAAGCAGCTGGCAAGAGGAATAAGGAGCATAAAGCTAGCCTCTGAGGCTCTGTTCAGGCTCTTCTGGAAAGCCATGCAATCATGGCTTGAAAATAAAGGCAAATGTGCAATAACTGGAGCACAAGAGCAGCTTCTACAAGATGTACAGCATGCATTTCATGGTAATGACAAGGCCACTGCTCAACAGCTTATCGGTGAGGTGGAGACGGAACTTACTGGGATCCAGAACATTACCCAGACTTTCATAGTTGAAGGGGCTAAGCAATCAGCAACTTTTGGATATTGGTTAATGTTCCTCAAGGGTGCTGATCTGTTGCTAAGGATCCTTCGTTCAGAACGTGAAGCAGACTTTCAACTTCACCTGAATAGCATGTGTGAAGTCATCCCTTGGTTCAGAGCTGCTGGAAGAACCAATTATGCCAAGTACATGCCGGTCTACGTTGCAGAAATGAAAGCTCTTGAACATGAACAACCAGAAGCATACACATTCATGCAAGAAGGCGGATTTGTTGTCCGCCGGTCAGAGGATCACAGCTTCAACTGTGTGGTGACTGATCAGGCACTGGAGCAAACCATTAACCGAGAAGGCAAGAGTCAGGGTGGAGTTGTTGGCTTCACATTGCGAAAGGCAGCTCTCACAAGATGGTTGATGACAAGGCATGTGACCACAGCATACGTGGATGCCATGAAAGACCTTTGTGACACTGATGCAAAGGGCCCAAAAGCACACAAAGAACATGGAGCCTCTAGAATGGACAGAGATGAGGGAGACATGCAAAAGATAATGGAAGCTGTGGAGCAGAAGCAGAACCCCTTTGACCTTGATAGTATCCCTGAGGAACTGATCAATATTGCAAGTGGTCAGGTTGCATCTGAGAAAGTTGCAAAAGAGCTGTCAAGTTTCCTCCAAGATGGTGCTGAGCAGAATGCCATCTTTATTGAACAACACCTGGCAAAATCCAAAAAAACTAAGATCATCCACACTCAATCAAAGACCTGGTAAGGCAAAGAAGAGGCAACATCCAAGCAAGCAGATCTACACATGTCATTACAGGCAAAGCCAAAGTTCCTAACTACAGGAAATACCTCAAGGTCAGTGGTAACAAGGCTGCTTTATGCAGCTTTGTAAGCAACTACATAGCCAATACAGGGCCCAAGAGAATCTCCTCAGAGAACACAGTCATTTTGGCAGGTGGCTTTGAAAATGGTGAGGAGGTCAAAGTGGTCAGCAAGTCAGGTGTTGCAGGTGCTGACACCAGATTGGTATTAAATGCAATACATCTAGCAGAGTCTCATTCTCGGGTCGTCATCAGATGTGATGATACCGACGTACTGGTTTTGCTTGTGTATTATTCCAGCAAAGGAATGTTTGGATCCTCAACGGTGTTCATGCACTGTGGACATGGCCCAAGGGAGAGGTTTGTCCCAGTCTGTGCCATCGCAAAGAAGCTTGGTGCAGCATTTTGTGCCACGCCCTCACAGGTTGTGATACCACAAGCAGCTTTTACATAATTGGGAAGGCTACTGTGTTTACAAGACTTAAGACCCATCTGAGTGGCTTAAATGAGATGGCCAGTTTTGGACTTTCTGGAAGTCTGGAGGAGGCTATTCCTTTGGCAAGAAAGTATGCCCTCCTTCTGTATGGCCAAAAGAAAAGGGAGAATGGCCGTCCTTGCACCACCTTGGATGAGCTGAGGTACACACTAGCATCTACAACAGATTCATCAGCTGCAAATCTACCCCCAACAGAAGATGCCTTCCAGCAACATGTATTAAGAGCCATGTACCAGACCGCAGTGTGGTGTCACAGCCATGTGGCCAAGCCTCATCTCTGGAACCCAGTTGGTAGAGGGTGGAGGCTCAGAGAAGATGGGTCTATTGAACCAGTGATGTTCGTCAAAGAACCTGCACCTAAAGAAGTCAGAGACATCACCCACCTATACTGTAAGGACGGAAAGTGCAATGATAGCAGCAAATGCCAATGTCTTTCAGTAGGCTTGACCTGCACAGAGTTTTGCTCTTGCTCTGACTGCCCAAATGTGAGCCATGTTGTTTTTGATGACAATGTGGATGAGTGATAGAGATGTGTTTATATGCATGTATCCCCCGGCTCCCACTAGCTTAGGTTTACTTAAGTTTAGATAAGTACATTTAATTTGAATACTAAAGTTTGTTAATCCAAAAACCTGTTTCCTTGTCTCTGTGTCTCACCTTCTAGTCCCTGGCACATTTCTGCTGCAGCTGGGCATAACATTGTATAAAGACACCATAAACGTTTAGTGACATAACTCGATGAGTATGTAAGCTACCTTTACACAATTGGTATTGCTGGATTCAGTAGAACCACACATTTTCAACAAGCCCTTGTGTGTGTTGCTATGGCAATCCATGTCAGGGTCACTACAAAGTAAAGAGATCATTCTACACAGATTTACATTTCCGCCTATTGTAGGTATGTGTTCAAATGACTGTATCTCCAATTTACATTAAGATATTGACATTCAGTCTTTTCTATAATGCAGAGGGATGTCCTGACCTCAGGTATGCCAGGTATCAGACCTTCCATTGTGAATCTACATTAGTTGTTATGCCTCAACCCCCAGACGGCCAGGCTTTATTTTTAGTTTGGGGTGTCTAACTTTATATATCAATTTCACCACTTTTGCAGTAAAATAATTTTATACAACAATCCATTTCATGTATGGGAGGCCTTAGAGATGAGGAAAAAGTAAGTTGTGTTTTGTCCTAACTCCGGGAGAGGTAACTCAAAATGTTGGGGCCATTGTCACTAGCCTAATAGTCATGTGCCCCCTTCGATAGCTCAGTTTGTATGCTCCCCCTTGTTCATCCATAGGCTGAAAAGTCAGAGTTCACATGCCCCTTTCGATAGCTCAGTTGCTAGAGCGGAGGACTGTAGGTTCTAATGACAGATATCCTTAGGTCGCTGGTTCAACTCCCGCTCGAAGGAAGTGTGTTTCAAAGTTATTTCCATTTGGAATTCAAAATAAATGGATAGAAATTTTGTTCCAGCAGACGCTGAACAATTTAACAAGGACTTTGTTTTTCAGAGTAGTTGGATTCATAGATTGTGAGTTTTCATAGATTGTGAGTTGTACGGCTTTTTATTTATTCTGTGGGTAATCAAGCAGCAGGTAGAAAACTCTATCTGTTGAGGAATTGAACCACCCTCCTCCTTGTTGTTCGATCGGCTGAACAGTCAGAGTTCACGAGCCCCATTCGATAGCTCAGTTGGTAGAGGGGACGACTGCAGGTTGTAATGATAGATATCCTTACGTCGCTGGTTCAACTCCATCTCGAAGGATGTTTTTTTCGTAGGTTCTTCAATTGGACTTTGAAATATATTGATGGGCCTCATTGCAGTTTCCCCGATAAAGTTTTCGAGCTCCATTCAAGAGCAGTTGGATTCATTGCTTGTGAGTTGCATGGCTTTTTATTTCCTTTGTGGATAATCAAGCAGCAGTTAGAAAACTCTATCTGTTCAGGAATAGAACCACAATCCTCCTTGTTGTTCGATTTTTTTGAACAGTCAAAGTTCACATGCCCCCTTCGATAGCTCGGTTGGTAGAGCGGAGGACTGTAGGTTCAAATGACAGATATCCTTAGGTCGCTGGTTCAACTCCTGCTCGAAGGAAGTTTGTTTCCATTTGGAATTCAAATAAATGGATTGCAATTACTCCCCGTCAGCGAAATCGAGCCACATTTTTCTGTGTTCATGCAGACGCTGAACAATTTAAAAAGGACTTTGTTTTTCAGAGTAGTTGGATTCATAGATTTTGAGTTGCATGACTTCTTATTTCTTTTGTGGGTAATCAAGAAGCAGGTGGAAAACTCTATCTGTTTCGGAATTTAACCACCCTCCTCCTTGTTGTTCGATTGGCTGAATAGTCGGAGTTCACAATCCCCCTTCGATCGCTCAGTTGGTAGTGCGGAGGACTGTAGGTTCTAATGACAGATATCCTGAGCTCGCTGGTTCAACTCCTGCTCGAAGGAATTGTGTTTCAAAGGTGTTTCCATTTGGAATTCAAATAAATGGATATTCATTTCACCCCATAGGCAAAATCGAGCCACATTCTTCTGTGTTCATGCAGACGTTGAAGAACTCAAAAAGGCCTTTGTTTTTCAGAATAGTTGGATCCAAAGGCTAAACACTCAATAATTATGTGCCCCTTTCGATAGCTCAGTTTGTATGCTGCCCCTTGTTCATCCACAGGCTGAAAAGTCAGTGTTCACATGCCCCCTTCGATATCTCAGTTGGTAGAGCGTAGGACCGTAGGTTCTAATGACAGATATCCTTAGGTCGCTGGTTCAACTCCGGCTCGAAGGAACTGTGTTTCCATTTGGAATTTAAATAAATGGATGGGCATTTTCTCGCCATAAGCTAAATCGAGCCACATTCTTCTGTGTTCATGCAGACGCTGAACAATTTAAAAAGGACTTTGTGTTTCAGAGTAGTTGGATTCATAGATTGTGAGTTGTATGGCTTTTTATTTCCTTTGTGAATAATCAAGCAGCAGGTACAGATGTAGCACTTCATTTCAGACTCCAGCTTACAGCTTCCTGCCTACGACCTGCCTAAGACCAGTATAGAGGAATGTTAAGCCCTCCCACTATTTTCCAAGAGGGCGTTGCCAGGAGATGGCGCTTCATTCACAAATACAGAAAGACAAGTTTCATGGACTTTCAGTTGTGTTTTGAAGAGCATTTGAACACATCAATATTTTAGATCAACTAAAGTATATCTAATCTTGTAATTCAATAATATATAGTCTTTATATATTAAATAATCATAATAATAATGTAAATGTTTACATTACACTTCTTTATTTGTTATGCTCATACTTTTACCTTTACAATCGTTTTCTTTAATATGCAGTATATTTTTTGTATATTTTTGTGTTTGCTTCCTCCTGCTCCCTTTCGGAAACATACTGTATGATTTATTATTATAATTAATATGAAGATATTATTGAGATAAGATAAGATGTTACTTTATTTATTGAACATTTTAGTTTAGAATGTGCTGTCCCACGGTAATTCAGAAGGCTCACAGGTCACATTCCGACCATTATTTGAAACAATAGGTGCTTTCACACCGTCTACAGTTTGATTTGTATAGAGGGAGCTCTGTCAGTGTTCGAATTACCCATTTCTTTTCGGGGAGCCCTATTTTTCAGAGCACATCCTGCTACTAAATATATCACACGCACGCTCTGTTGACTGGCGCAGCAGCGCGGATGCGATCAATTGCTATAAAAAAACTCTTTTACTAATACAGACGGTGTCACTATGCCGGCGGATGTGGCCATTGTTGAAGCCTCTTCAGGCTCCGCATCGGCAGGCCTCTCCCTCGGTGTGGAGCTGTCAAGCTTGACCCTAACGCCGCTTACAGCCGGCCAACTAAAAGTTGTTTTCCGTCTTTTTTATACTCCTTCGCTTCTTTAGTTGTGAATCCAAAAGCTGTGATGCTCTGCTGTTTTCGTTTTGCCATATTTTTTATTACAAAGCCAGAGTTAAAAAAATATCAATATGAACATTTCAAATACCGCGCCGGCATCACCGCCATAACCATAGCAACGTAAGTAAGAATGCAGCGCCGCCACGTTCAGATGGCAACACCCAGACATATTCACAAATATAAAACAAATATTCAGAAACTGTAATGAACAATAACTATTATTTATTTCAAGAACTGTTATTTACAGAAACTCAACATTTCTAATCTGTGTGACACAAATATGCAAGATTGTTTCGGGCTCCCCCTTTTTATCTCAAAGTCAGCCTTCAGGGGAGCTCCCTCCATCTTCGGGGGAGCCAAGCTCCCCCTGGCCCCCCCCCCCCCCCCATTTCGAACAGTGTCTGTGGCTGAATGGCCAGCGATTAGGTGCGGCGCATTTATCATAGGTGATCAGAGCTAACTGCCTGCCGTCAGATTTCATTTAAAAAACATATCTGATTTTAAGACTATTTCTGCGCTCATAAAGAATGATAAGAATAAGAATAATGCGTATTGAACTGGTTTCATTAATTAGTGAGTTTATTTAACACTAGAACCGCCAATCGGGTCAATTTGTGTGATGTCTGTTGTGTGTGTGCAATGTAACTTTTTTTCAATAAAATATTAAAGTCTCCCAGTCCGTGAATTTTCCTGAAAGTGTGTTATGTAGCACCCTATGTTGTTAAAAATTGCATTCTAATAGCGGGATTTAACGGGTTTAGGTAGGCCTATATAAAAACCTCTGGCGGTTCTCGTGTTAAGGTAATTAGGTACAGTAGAAGCCCTTTTTTATCAGTAACGAATTTAGCAGTTGAACATAAAAGTCAACTAACTGAGGGTCACTTGCAATGACAGTGTTGTCTAACTGTAAGCTTGTCACTCAGAGTAACCTACAGTTAATTTAGCTGCTGGAGAAGAAAGATCAGGGGGGGAGGGGGGGAGAGAGCTGTGGTTGATGGGCCATTAGTTGTGAAAATACACAGCTGAGAGCTGCCGTTTCATTCAGACTATTTAAAAAACGGTAACAACGGACTATTTTTCTTAGCGGATGCATGTCAATTTAAATCAATACATACAACTATTTCTTAAATCAATAAAAACATTTTCTAAATCCATAAAAGCATTTAAATTAATATTGGGAGTCATGTCGTTACTTTGTTGAGAATGTGGCCGTGTAATAAGCGGGATAATTGGCAGCGACTTGTTCCTTATGGGGAAAATAACATCCGTCATGTGTGTGTAGAGGTGTGTGTGGTTAAAACACTTTCATGAAGTGAAGGAGGTTTTCCTTCTATAAAACAGCTGTGGGCAGCAGTGAGTGTCACGGACATGAATTCATAGATCAAGGCAGACTGGTGCACACACTCTCCTGTCCTGCCAACACTGGCAGGACAGTAGGCGAAACGCCTGTTCTAAGCCGTGTCCCTCACTGCTCACATCCCAAGCTGCATCCCCCAAAAGTGTATTATGTTGTTACATCTCAGATGTTATGTTTCAGTTGTGCTCTGTCTATGTTCAGTGATGCAAACTTGTCACCTTTCGGCGAAATTCGTCGTTTTGAATCCAAAATAGTTCGTTTGTGTGATTCATGTAGATCTGCAATACAAATATTTTTGGGGTATGGGGGTGTCTGGGACCCGGAGTAATCTGCGACCGTGAGCTGTTATGTGCCATCATGACTCGCATGGTGTTCTTTTTTTATATATTATAATGAAGTGCGAGCTGTGTGCTCGAGTCTTCCTGCCTGTCGGCTCTGCTCATGGATGTATAATAAGGCTCTGCTGCTCCGAGATGATGGTCTAGCTTCAGCAGCTACATTACCTACGGGTGCGTTCGTTAATATTAACTGTGCGTCCGGAGTCACTGTGGCACAGACTGGACCGCTGGTGAACAGCTGTTAGAAAAGGCCGTTCAGGTGTTCAGAGCAGAGCTCCCTGTCGGAGCTGCAGAGCGTGATGTGAACTGAAAAGTTTTTCTGTGGCAATATTATTTAAGGAATCGTTGAGCTAGCTAGCTAGCATACATTGTCACTATCTACTAACGTTAGCTTTAGCCTTCTATTTCTAATAGTTTATTTCATAGGCTATAAACAGAGGTGGTATAAGTATTGTACTTCAGTAAAAGTAGAAGTACTCAGATCTTGTACAAAATTAGAAGTACTCAGATCTTGTACTAGAGTAAAAGTAGAAGTACTCAGGTCTTGTACTTGAGTAAAAGTAGAAGTGCTCAGATCTTGTACTTGAGTAAAAGTAGAAGCACACAGATCTTGTACTAGAGTAAAAGTAGAAGTACTCAGGTCTTGTACTTGAGTAAAAGTAGAAGTACTCAGATCTTGTACTTGAGTAAAAGTAGAAGTACTCAGATCTTGTACTTGAGTAAAAGTAGAAGTACTCAGATCTTGTACTTGAGTAAAAGTAATAGTCCCAGAGTGTAGGAATACTCTGTACCTTTTTCATACCTGATGAGTTTGCATCCCTGTAGGTTAAAAAGCCTCAGTCACCTTAATTCATGTAATAAAAACATCTCAGGTCAGTAACACTCAAAGCTAAATGTGCAATACCATGTTCAGCTATGTTACTATTTATAATGTTATTGTTGTTACATCAGAAGATGTACATATTGGAATGATTTCTTAATTTACAGTAGGCTATTTTTTACAATGTGTGTTCGAAGGATTTATTAAATTACTATGAATATTGTCATTGTTGAAGGCTTTTAGAGAAGGGTGAACTATAAACCTGAATTACATAACATTTTATACCTAAAAACATAAAAGCCACAATAAATAAATCACAATTATTGTAGTTATTTTTACCTCCCGTATTGCTTTCAACCCACCAGCTTTTATGGTGTTGTTACGTCACTAACTGTAAGCTTGTCACATACAGTCTATGGTCATTCAGAGTAACCTACAGTTAATTTAGCTGCTGGAGAAGAAAGATCAGGGGGGGAGGGGGGGAGGGGGGGAGAGAGCTGTGGTTGATGGGCCATTAGTTGTGTAAATACACAGCTGAGAGCTGCCGTTTCATTCAGACTGTTTAAAAAACGGTAACAACGGACTATTTTTCTTAGCGGATGCATGTCAATTTAAATCAATACATACAACTATTTTTTAAATCAATAAAAACATTTTCTAAATCCATAAAAGCATTTCAATTAATATTGGGAGTCATGTCGTTACTTTGTTGAGAATGTGGCCATGTAATAAGCGGGATAATTTGCAGCGACTTGTTCCTTATGGGGAAAATAACACCCGTCATGCAGATGAGGATCCCTCTGCTACACTTTGGGATCCTGATCTGCCAACGAGGCTCCATTAAAATATAAATATCTTGAATGAATTACTGAGTTTAGGCACGTTAATAATGTTTTAATGAAGTTGAATACAGTATATTCATATGTGTCAGTGATTTCATGTCAATTCGGCGAACATAAACATAAATGATCGTGGTGAAGATGATGATTAAATTAGGATTAAAAATCGAGAGCCGGGCTGCATTTCCTCCCGTTCGTTTTTTTCGAATAACAAAATTATTTTATTAAATAACAACATGGTGATGTTTTGTAAATGATTACATGTCTCTTATTTAGCACAGAGTATGATATCCGTGACATATGGATCTTAACAAAGTTCCGCTGTACATCCAGCGTACTGTATCTGACTTTATTTCACATGAGCTCCAGTGTGGAACCCCACTGCACCCCCTGGTGGATCAATGATACATTGCAGCTGGCTTCATTATAATTACATTTATCTATCACTGGGGCGGTCTCAAGTCAAGCTGGAGGTTTTCCCTTGAGCAAGGGCAGATCACGTACCAATCACGGCCCTCGCGTTTCAAACTGTCTGAAATGAATCGCTACATCTGTAGAACCCTCTATCTGTTTATTAATTGAACCATGCTACTCCTTGTTGTTCGATTGGCTGAACAGTCAAAGTTCACAAGCCCCCTTCGATAGCTCAGTTGGTAGAGCGGAGGACTGTACTTTTAAATGAAAGATATCCTTAGGTCGCTGGTTCAACTCCGGCTCGAAGGAAGTGTTTTTCAAAGGTGTTTCCATTTGGAATTCAAATAAATGGATAGCAATTTCTCCCCGTCAGCAAAATCGAGCCACTTTCTTCTGTGTTAATTCAGACGTTGAAGAACTCAAAAAGGGCTTTGTTTTTCAGAATAGTTGGATCCAAAGGCTAAACACTCAATAATTATGTGCCCCCTTCGATAGCTCAGTTGGTATGCCGCCCCTTGTTCATCCACAGGCTGAAAAGTCAGGGTTCACATGCCCCCTTCGATATCTCAGTTGGTAGAGCGTAGGACTGTAGGTTCTAATGACAGATATCCTTAGGTCACTGGTTCAACTCCGGCTCGAAGGAACTGTGTTTCAAAGGTGTTTCCATTTGGAATTTAAATAAATGGATGGGCATTTTCTCGCCATAAGCGAAATCGAGCCACATTCTTCTGTGTTCATGCAGACGCTGAACAATTTAAAAAGGACTTTGTGTTTCAGAGTAGTTGGATTCATATATTTTGAGTTGTATGGCTTTTTATTTCCTTTGTGAATAATCAAGCAGCAGGTAGAACCCTCTATCTGTTTATGAATTGAACCATGCTACTCCTTGTTGTTCAATTGGCTGAACAGTCAGAGTTCACAAGCCCCATTCGATAGCTTAGTTGGTAGAGTGGAGGACTGTAGGTTCTAATGACAGATATCCTTAGGTCGCTGGTTCAATTCCGTCTCGAAGGATGTGTGTTTTAAAGGCTTCTCCATTTGGAACTCAAAGTAATGGATGGCCATTTTCTCCTCGTACGCAAAATCGAGCCCCAAGCGTCTGTGTTGATTCAGACGTTGAAGAACTCAAAAAGGGCTTTGTTTTTCAGAATAGTTGGATCCAAAGGCTAGACACTCAATAGTCATATGCCCCCTTCGATAGCTCAGTTGGTATGCTCCCCCTTGTTCATTCACAGGCTGAAAAGTGAAAACTCACATGCCGCCTTCAATAGCTCAGTTGGTAAAGCGGAGGACTGTAGGTTCTATTGACAGATATCCTTAGGTCGCTGGTTCAACTCCGGCTTGAAGGAAGTGTGTTTCCATTTGAGAATTCAAATAAATGGATTGCAATTTCTCCCTGTCAGCGAAATCGATCCACATTCTTCTGTGTTCATGCAGACGCTGAAATATATAAAAATAACTTTTGGATTCATAGATTGTGAGTTGCATGGCTTTTCATTTTATTTTGTGGATAATCAAGCAGCAGGTAGTAAACTCTATCTGTTTAGGAATAGAACGACGCTCCTCTTTGTTGTTCGATTAGCTGAACAGTCAGAGTTCACAAGCCCCTTTTGATAGCTCAGTTGGTAGAGTGGAGGACTGTAAGTTCTAATGAAGGATATCCTTAGGTCGCTGGTTCAACTCCGGCTCGAAGGATTATTTCTTTCGTAGGTTCTTCAATTGGACTTTGAAATATATTGATGGGCCTAATTGCAGTTTTCCCGATAATGTTTTTGAGCTCCATTCAAGAGCAGTTGGATTCATTTCTTGTGAGGAGCATGGCTTTTGATTACCTTGGTGAATAATCAAGCAGCAAGCTCACATGCCCCCTTCAATAGCAGTTGGTAGAGCGGAGGACCGTAGGTTCTAATGACAGATATCCTTAGGTCGCTGGTTCAACTCCAGCTCGAAGGATGTGTGTTTCCAAGTGGATACATTTGGAACTCAAAGAAATGCATGGGCATTTTCTCCCCGTAGGCGAAATCGAGCCCCAATAAGTGGGGATGAAGCCCTTCACAACTCAAATCAAAGAGTGTAGCGTTTACAAAAGAGTAGATATACTAGATTACAAGTACAAGAACAAGTTAGCATACTTCAAATACATTTTACCCAAGCAAAATAAAAATTACTTCTGAACAGCGTACATAGAATTTTTTTTTAAATACTTCAATTCTATTGCACACCAAGGGTTGTGATGAGCTGCTGATCTGGAAGTAGAACTTGTCAAGGTATTGGCTAATAACAATAGACAGACATATGGTGTAACCAATCAGAGAGCTTCAACAGAAAGCCTAGGGTTCATGGGAAACAAGGTTGGTTGTGAGAGTTATGTGTAAGGATGTCACAATGTTGTTGAAAAGTTAATAAAACTACCTTGGAATACAAATGAACTGTATCCGCCAACAGTTTATATGACATGGTGTCAGAAGTGGTCTGAAGGGATAAGGACTGACAAAATGGCGAAGTTTAGCCCGTCAGAAAACTTCAACTTTGAGCGACCCGGAGACTGGCCTGCCTGGAGACAGAGATTCACCCGGTACAGGTTGGCTGCTAAGTTGAATAAGGAAGACGGCGAGGTTCAGGTTAGCACACTTATATACGAAATGGACAACGAAGCGGAAAAATATATTCAAGTTGTTTACCTTTGAAGAAGAAGAAGAAGAAGAAGAAGAAGAAGAAGAAGAAGAAGAAGAAGAAGATTTTTGATTTTTAAAACAAATTTTATTTCCATTTGTTTTAACTATACACCGAAACAAAAAACAAAAAACATTACACAAATCAAATAAATAAACAGATTTTCACGTCTACCAAATAAATGTCATTTGAAAACGTTTTACCCATTTCAAAACATCATCTTTTACACACTTTAAAAACAAAAAAATTCACCTACCCTCTAAAACTTCAATATTAGAGAGTCATTTTCCCCCAGTGAGCACAGAACCTGCCCAACAGCCCACACATCCAGAAACCCCTGTAGATGATTGATCAGCGTATAGTACGCATGCTCCACCCTCAGACGCGCTGCCACCAGCCCCCTCTGACAGAGCACTGCATCCGTCCACCCTACTCCAGCGAGTTTGTTCTTCCTACTTTTCCAGATTGCTAATTTTGCATTAGCAAACAAGAAATTGATCAATAGTAGGATTTCCTTCTTTTTCAGGATGTATTTGGGGCCATGGACAAAAAGTGGTATGGAGAAAACTTCCCCGAACCCCTCCACCCACTCCTGTAACATTTTTTTAAGACCAGCCAACCGGGGACAGGACACCACTAAATGCTCCAATGTTTCTGCCATAAAACAGAACGGACAGCCCCCCCTTGTGCCTGGGTCAAAATAAGCCCTGTATTTGTTAGTGGCTATTGCACCGTGTATAATTCTCCATTGGATGTCAGCCATCCGTTTTTCAACGGGAGACTTATACAGGATCCGCCAGCTGCCCTGAGGGGAAGAGCCCAACCCAAACACATCTGTCCACCTCGACTCTCTGACGCCTGCGAGCGAGCTGAGGTTTAGCACCTTTACGCAGCTAAGATATAGCTTCTTCCCATTGCAGGAGCTGAACATTCCAGGTGTTAGAGTCCCCAGTAATAGCAGGAGACCATCCTCCTCTCTCCATTCCCCCACCGCAGGACCCACACTCAAGGCACAGGAAAAACATAATCATGTCCCTTTCTCCACTGGTCGGCCAGATCTGCATCCAGAGCAAAAGTCCGGTGGGATGGCGACAGCGACTGCCACACCTCTTCTACCAGGTTCTCCAGAACTCGAGTTGATCGAATGCCCGTCACCTCAGCCAGTTTTTCTGTGGAGATCCCTGTCAAATGGCCAAGTTTTACCACTCCCGCTTCAATGAACGCATCTTTTAGGGCGGCTGAAGAGAAAATGGTTCCGGAAAGAAAACCAGTGTCAAACAGGGGCTCCTCAAACAGCCACATCCCAGGCCGGGGGTTGGGTGGTCTGGTAAAACTCAGAATCTTCCAGGCATTGATGACTGAGCAGTAAAAAGGTGCAAGTCCAGTTATCTTGTACGCAGGGGCCTTCAGCAGAAACAGGTGTTTATCAAAACCAAAGCCCCCTGCCCTCCAGAGCAACAGCCGGGCCATAGCCAGCCAGCAGGAAGAGGCACCATACAGCAGCCGCTGAGCTGCCTGCAGTCTAAAAGCAGCAGTCCTCACAGTAATGTCCACAAGGCCCTGCCCCCCCTCCGCCACAGGGAGGTACAGGACCGATGCTGGCACCCAGTGATGACCCGACCAGAAGAAATCCACGAGGAGCCGCTGCAGTTGTTTCATGAGGCCCGGCGGTGGGGTTAACACCTGGAGTCTGTGCCACAAAGATGAGGCAACCAGATTGTTGGCTACAAGAACTCTTCCCCTGTAGGACAGCTGGGGTAGCAGCCATTTCCATTTGGCTAATTTTGCTTGCACCTTTCCCAGCAATCCCTCCCAGTTCTGTGCCACCATGTCCTCAGACCCCAACCAAACTCCCAGGACCTTTAAACCATCGTTTCCCCAGCTGAGGTTACCAGGAAGACTGGGCCTATTTTGTAAACTCCACTGACCTACCAAAACTGCCTCACTCTTCTCCCAGTTAACTTTGGCTGAGGCAGCCTTCCTATACAAAACTAAACTGTCCTGTAGCTCCTGGATATCTCGCTGACCCTGGATAAAAACACTGACATCATCAGCATAAGCTGATACAACCACCGGGGGGGCCTGAGCTGACACTGGCAGACTCAGGCCCCTCAGCCTGTTTCTAAGCCTGCACAAAAGTGGCTCGATGGCAATACTATATAATAGGCCTGAGATAGGGCAGCCCTGCCTGATCCCCCTTTTAACTGGTACAGGTCTGCTCAGCCCTCCCCCCACTTTCACAACACAACATGCATCACTGTACAAACACTTCACCCAGGACAAAAAATGCTCCCCAACACCAAAAGCCTGCAATGTGGCAGCCAGAAAAGTGTGATCCACACGATCAAAGGCCTTCTCTTGGTCAATAGAAATAATACCAACATTTATATTGTACAGTTTGCAAACATCAAAAGTGTCTCTCATCAAAAACAAATTGTCCACAATTGATCTGCCAGGGATGCAATATTTTTGATCAGTACCAACAAGAAGTTCGATAAAACACTTCAGTCTGTTAGCTAAAACCTTTGACAGTATCTTATAGTCCGTACATAAGAGAGCCACAGGTCTCCAATTCTTCAGCAGGGTTAGATCTCCTTTCTTAGGCAACAGTGAAATCACTGCACGCCTACAGGAAGCTGGAAGAGTCCCTTTCCCAAAGGACTCCATCAATACATCCAACAAATCATGTCCTAGAATGCTCCAAAAATGTTTAAAAAAGTCTGCAGGTAAACCGTCTATGCCCGGAGCCTTGCCGGAGGCCATCTGTGTCACCGCAGAGGTCAGTTCCTCCAGCGTAATGTCAGAGCCCAAGGTGTCACTTTCGGCTGGACTCAGCTGTGGAAGACCCTGAAAAAGTTCATCAGCGGCTTCCACGTCACAACCTTCGGCTTTGAACAGGTCCGTGTAGAAGGACACTGCATGTCTCCTCATCTCAGCAGGTTCAGAGGTTACCTGTCCATCGGGAAGACGCAGACATACCATCTGCTTCCTTTGGCCCACAGACCTCTCCAGGTTGAAGAAAAAGGTGGTTGGTGCATCAATGTCTCTCATGGAAGTAAAACGGGCTCTGATCAGAGCTCCCTTGGCTTTCTCCTGAAGAAAACAGTTAAGCTGTTGTTGTTTTAGGAGGGACTGTTCTATATTTCGAGCAGACACACTCTCTAACTCTCTGATCTCTCTCTCTAACTGCTCTATAGCTCTGCTCTCCTAATGTTTGCAGTGGAGTAGGCTGTATACTGTTGACAGAACACTCTAATCTGAGCCTTTCCTACCTCCCACCACTGACTCAGGGAGGGAAAAGACTCTTTCTTTGATTTCCAGTTGATCCAAAACAATTTAAAATTCTCACAGAAAATCAAATCTTGTAAAATGTTAACATTAAACTGCCAGAACGATCTAGGTTTCTCTGTGTTGGATAAAACCAAATCCAAAGAAACTAGCTGATGATCTGTAAAACCAACAGGTTGGATGTGACAGTTCACTGCACGAGTAATAAAAGAAGAAGACATGTAAAATCTGTCTAGCCTGGCTGCACTGACGCCCCCATCTAGCATTCTCATCCAGGTGTATTGTTTAACGGAGGGATGCTTCATCCTCCACACATCCACTAAGTCAGCCTCTCTTATCACCTGTGACAGTAAAAGGGACGACTGAGGATGAGGCTCCCGTCCTATTCTGTCTAAAGTGACATTAGTGCAAACGTTCCAGTCCCCCCCCAGTATAACACACTCCCCCTGTACACTAGTGTCTAGCTTGTCTTTTAATAACTGAAACACAGATACACGTGCAGGGCCCTGATTTGGTGCATACACATTAATAAAGGTGAAACTGAACTCTAACAGTTCCACTTTCACCATCAAGGCTCTACCTGCCACTATCTCAGTGCTGGATAAAATCTTTACATTTAGAGAGGGGGAGAATAAAACAGCTACTCCAGCACTAAGGTTTGAGCCATGACTGAGTACATACTGACCCCCCCACCACATCCCCCAGTCCGTCTCATTCAGGCTATCACTGTGCGTTTCCTGCAGAAATATCAAATCTAATTTTTTCTGATTAAAGACTTCTAACACTAAAGCTCTTTTCTGTGCACTTCTACCCCTGTTCATGTTCAAGGAAGCAACCCTTAAAGCCTGCATTAGAGGAAGGAGACAGAGAGAAAGAACAGACAGGTACACACAGCAGAGAGGAGACACCCAGTGTTGCATGATCATGTTGAAATTATTTAGACCTTTTCAGTTTCTTCCCTCTTTTGCTTCCTGTCGTATCTTTTTTCATAGCAGTTACATGCCTCCTGAGACGATAACGTTTCTTTTCATCCAGCAGGTCTAACCCTACAACTTTCTGAAGAGTTCTCACTGTATGAAGAAACTTGTCAATGTCAGGGAAAAAATCTCTCACTTCCACTGACTTGCCAAAAGACTAGTCTAAAAAGACATTAATCTCTTCCAAAGAATATATCTCTGCGTTCTGAGAGAGACTATCTGCAACTGAACCACAGTCAGAATCCCCCTCACCGTCTGTGTCCATCTCTGTCACCTCATTATTGTCTGCAGCCTGTTGAAGCTCTTTTTGCCGCCCAGAGCCAGACGGCAGCTCCTTCTGTGTGCCAACAGCCTCTACCTGTCCCACAGCACCAGTCCTCACCTGTCCTGCTACATCATCTCTCACCCGTTTACCTGTTTCCACATTTTTTCCTCTCACACTCACCACACTCTCTACAGTCCCTGTTTCATCTCTCACGATATTCATCCCTACTTCCTCCGCAGCCACCGGGGCCCCGGCGGGTGCAGCAGCAGCCCCCGCGACACCGGGTCCCGCTGCCGCGGACCAGGCCGCCCCGGGCCCGGCCGCCCCAGCGGCCCCCGGCTCGGCTGCCCCAGCGGCTCCCGGCCCGGCCGCCCCAGCGGCCCCGGCCGCCCCCGGCTCGGCTGCCCCGGCGGCCCCCGGCTCGGCGGCCCCGGGCCCAGCCGCACCCGGCGGAGCGGCGTGCCGTCTCTGTGGACATGCAACACATTTGTGACCCGACTCCCCGCACTCAAAACACTTTAAGCTCCTTGAGCTCGCATAAACCATATAAAAACCCTCTTCGTGCCTCACCCGGAAGGACACATCTAGTGTCTGAGTGGGACAATTCAGAAACATGAAAACCTGTCTCCGCAGAGAATGGACATGTTTTAACTTTTCATCCTTACACCCCAGAGCAACAGTGCGGAGACTACTGGCAAACTTACCAAAACGCTTCAGCTCCCGTTCCAGCGCCTCATTCGGGATGAACGGAGGAACGCCAGACACAGTGATCCGCGTGGACGGTGTCGCCAGCGGTGAAACTTGAATGTATTCCTCGTTTAGCATTAATCCGCTCTCGATAAGTTCCGTCACATATTTCTGGTCTTTCAAAAAGACCACGACCGCTTTGTTCATGCGGGAAGCATAGGAGATATTTATATGACCGACCTGATCCCCCACAGCCAGCAGCACCTGCTCCACTGTGCTTGCGGCCTGAGCCACCAGCCGCACTCCGTGTCTCAGAGACACCGGCGGCGCCCCGGAGGACGCCATCCCCGCCACGAGGCATGGAAAAACACTAAATTAACAAATTAACCGTACTTGCAAAGGGTACAAAAATCCCAACGAAAGATCATACAGTTAAAGAAACGATTGAAACAGAAACAAAAGAGTTAAAGTTGAAATTCCCTCTTCCCTCTTCAAACACACATCCACCACCGAAGAAGAATTAGAAGAAGAAGAAGAAGAAGAAGAAGAAGAAGAAGAAGAAGAGGATGACTATGACACAGTGCTAGCTAAATTTGATGGATATTTCATACCGAAGAAAAAACATCATTCACGAGCGAGCGTGCTCACCAGAGAGTTTAGAAGCCAGCTCATGTCGAACCTCACCTTGGAAACTGCAGCGCAGATGGTAAGACAAGCTGAGGACGTCGCACAGCAGATAAGCCAGCAAGAGCAACAGTCAGCTTTCAACGTGCAGGAGGTGCAACCCAGTCTTTTGCATTTGGTGTTCACCAACACGATTTTTAATCTATTGATTCGTGTTCACCAACACGATTTTCCCCTTTTTTTCGTGTTGCACAGCACGATTTTAAAAGCAATGTATTTCTATTGGTAGTCTCACGGCATTACGTGTTATAGGAAGACCGGAAGCTGTGTGGTTCATAAAAACATGTTCTTACTCAATAGCAAGCCACAATTATTGCTTTTATTTTAAATCGTATAATTTCGGACTTTCGCTGCCGTCTGTGAGGAAAATAAATGGGGATCAGAGCCTCAGAATACTGAAATCTGTATTTTTTTAATCTTTTTTTCCTTCTAATTTGTTATTATTTTCAAAATAACACACTGTTATTTACTCACCAATAACACACAAGTATCCTTGTTTTTATTTATTTGTTTAGTTCCATGATCTCTGGCTTTTGTTGGTGTCCGTCAGGAACTGAATTTCAAAATAAAAATAACCGGAAACAGACGTAGGCATTTCGAGCGATTACCCAAGATCCTCAGCTATGGTTTAAGCTCGCCGATTGGATGTTTTAGCCGCAATGCATGTTGGTATTTGGTGTTTATATGATATTAAATCGGAAAAACATTTTTAAAATAATAAAATAATACTTAATTCCGAGTGTTCTTGCTTTTCTCTTTGGAAGTCATCACATAACGGCATTGTAATAAACGGTTCGGCTGCATTAACTATTACAGATCTGCCGTAGTTCTCTATTTATAGAGCCCTGATGAGAAGACCTTTGGAAAAACTGGAAGAAATGCCGCCGAAACTGAATACTTGACGTTGATCATAAATATATCAACAATTAAACAACATCTTCAATTTCTCTTCACACAATACGTCTCCTTGCAGTATCAATAGTAATTCGGCTGACTTTTACATTTGATCTAATTCGTAGATAGGTTAGATTTAGACCATAACGGTGCACAGCTGATATAAAAGGACTTGTAGTTTTTAAAGATATTAATGATTTTCTTTGAATATAAGAATGTAAATACTGAGTCTGAAATAGTATAGCAATATGCTGTAAAATGATGTGAAAACATAAATAAAACTACACATCTTCACATGTTGTACATACATAAGTGTCCTACACTAATAATTCAAAGTTATTATGGCTGTGTGTACCTTGTGTGCACCGCCTAGTGCAGGGGTGTGGAACCTCCGGCCCCCGGGCTGTATACGGCCCGCGAGACCATTTGGTGCGGCCCTCGAGGTCATTTAGAAACACACGCAAAAAAGAAAAAAATTTAAGAAATCTAGACCGCAAACAAACAAAGCAAGTGCCTGTTTTTCCTGAACAAGGTCAGAGTCCTTGAACACAACACGAGCCTAACGTGTCATCACGTGGTAGCCTACATGTCTCGTCTGACAGGGGTGTAGTTCTGACGGAGAGCACCAGATAGTCGCTCCGGCACTTCCAAGCAGTACCCATAAGGAGCCGTACACATGCCGCAGTTTTTGCGTGGCTGTGTCTTTATTTGAGAGCCCAGTGGCAATCTGTTCATCTGTCATGCTGATCATACAGTCAATAACTTTGTTGTTATTAGCATCTGGCTAGCTAGCTATGCTAACGAATATGAGAAGCTTTTTCTACAACCAGTGAGGTAAAGGCACATCTTTATATGATCATTATGGTTATAAAAAAAAGTTGTTATTAATAAACAAGAAAACAGTTTGAAAGGAGAGTGATTTGTAAAATATCCATAAAGAAAAAGTAAATCTGCTTACAGGTCTGTTTCATATGGGTGTTGAGAGATGTATCCATAGATCTCCTAATGTTGCTGTCAAAGTGCACCAGATTGATGCTTTTAACTTCAACATTTAAAAAAAAATCATCCCGGGGGAGCATGCCCCCAGACCCCCCTAGAGGAGGTTAGGCCCCCCCCCCCCTTCATGTCCACATGTATAGGAAACTAAACACATTTGCAAACATATTATGTCTAATATCTTTCTGTTTTGGTGGTCATGCCACAACCGTGCACATGAATGCATGCGCGAGTCATGGTTAGATATCTGGATTAAGAGGTTGCTTTTTCAATGCACAGCATGAAAGAAACAAGAAATTAATGGGCTGTGATTTTAGTATTTTTAAGCAGAGGTCAATCATTTGTACGGCCCTCGGAGGATGTTGAAAAAAATGAAATGGCCCTTGAGAGGAAAAAGATTCCCCACCCCTGCCCTAGTGGTTAAAGCACGTTATTGAATTATTGTTTTTATGTGTTATATTTGATAATAAAAATATTAAGAGTACATACTTTCATAGGGGGAAAGTAGAAGGTCAATGATAGCAATATAGAATATAAAAAATCAAGAAGATACTGTAAGTGCTCTCTACAATAAAACAGTTTAGTGCAGGATGTACAAAGATATTAATATGAGGAGGTGCAAAACAGAAAAACCAATTAACGTTTATTCAAACAAATAATAAATAAATAATACTTTAGATTAAGGTCTTCTTTTAAATAAGAAAAAAGCTTTGGGGGTATCTACAGATAAATATTAAGCCTGACAAAGTACTTAACGTCTAATATATTGCTTTCCTGCAATGTTAACTATGTTGAAGCACTTACTTTAACTGATATTATACATATGAATTATACTCTTATGTATGTAGATAGTATAAGAAATGTGCAGAATATGACAGTTTAATGGTGGAGGTATACACACATATTGACAGATGTCTTGTAATGTGCTGTTGAGGAACCTGTGACCCAAGATTTTCATTCATTGCATACACCATAGTTGTGTATATGATATGTCAATAACCTTTGAAAATCTTGAAAGGGATGTGCAAAATAGCCATTATACAGTCTTTAATTAACTATTAGTAGAGAGTAACGAGTAATGAATATACTTTATTACTCGTTTCCATTCATGTCAATTGCAGATAAATGTTTAGTCTTCTCAAGCACCAACTATCAAATATCTCTCCTGATTGTTGGCACTTGACAATCACCTTCCCTGAATTTTACTCAGGTGTAACTAAAGTCTGATTTAAGGGTTGTTTATATTTCACATCATTAATCAGAATCTGCAAAGTAACTCAAATAAGTGTAGTGGAGTAAAAATACCAGGTTAACCTCTATTGTAGGCGAGTAGAATTACAAAGTAACAATGAGCTGTCATGTGGGTATATATTAATGCTGCGCATTATGGACACAAGCGATTTTCACCCATTTATTAATTGTATGTTTTACATTTGATAACACCAATGTCATGGCAACTTCTAATTGTGGGAAAAACGAAAACCTTCAGTAGAGACGTCCCATAGAACATTTTGCGAAACACAATAGCCAGCATGTGTAGTTCTGGGGGGGGCGTTCGATTCCAGTTTTGGATAGTCTGGTGTGGTTTGGTCCCATCAGCTGTTTGACCCTAGGCTAACCTTGGCGCACTGCCACTCCAACATCCAATCCCAGAGCTTGAAGATTAATCACGGGGACTGTAGTCCTAAACGATAGCTGGGGATTATGGGTAGTGTAGTGTCTTCGGCCATCCTAAACTCCTAGAGGCCTACGTCTGTTTCCGGTTATTTTTATTTTGAAATTCAGTTCCTGACGGACGTAATAAATCACGAGATTATGGAAATAAACCAATAAATAAAAACAAGGACAATTATGTGTTATTTTTGAGTAAATAACAGTGTGTTATTTTGAAAAGAATAACAAATTAGAAGGAAAAAAACTATTTAAAAAATACAGATTTCAGTATCCTGAGGCTCTCAGCCCCATTTATTTTCCTCACAGATGGCAACAAAAGTCCGAAATGATACGATTTAAAATAAAAGCAATAATTGAGGCTTGATATTGAGTAAGAACATGTTTTTATGAACCACACAGCTTCCGGTCTTCCTATAACACGTAATGCCGTGAGACTACCAATAGAAATACATTGCTTTTAAAATCGTGCTGTTCAACACGAAAAAAAGGGGAAAATTGTGTTGGTGAACACAAAATGCCATGAGACTGGGTTGGGAGGTGACACACCAGCGACCATCTGCTTGCCTAGCAGACATCTCTCGGTGGATGTCTGCTCATCACCTCAAGCTCAACCTTGACAAGACTGAACTGCTCTTCCTTCCGGGAAAAGATTGTCCCACTCTTGACCTAACAATCAACATCGGCACCTCTGTTGTTTCCCCGACTCAGACTGCAAGGAATCTGGGTGTGGTCCTAGATAACAAACTGTCCTTCACTGCAAACATCGCTGCTACAACCCGCTGCTGCAGATACACGCTTTACAACATCAGGAGGATACGTCCCCAGCTGACCCAGACATCAGCGCAGATTCTGGTCCAGGCTCTCGTCATCTCACGCCTAGACTACTGCAACTCCCTCCTGGCTGGTCTACCTGCATGTGCCATCCGACCTCTGCAGCTCATCCAGAATGCAGCGGCTCGTCTGGTCTTCAACCTTCCCAAATTCTCCCACACCACACCGCTCCTCCGCTCCCTTCACTGGCTTCCAGTAACTGCTAGAATCCACTTCAAGACACTGGTACTTGCGTACCATGCTGCGAATGGATCTGGCCCTTCCTACATCCAGGACATGGTTAAACCGTACACCCCAGCACGTGCACTCCGCTCTGCATCAGCCAAACAGCTCGCTGCACCCGCACTGCGAGGGGGACCCAAGTTCCCGTCAGCAAAAACACGTGGGTTTGCTATCCTGGCTCCAAAATGGTGGAATGAGCTCCCCATTGAAATCAGGACAGCAGATAGCTTACACATCTTCCGACGCAAACTGAAAACTCATCTCTTTAGACTCCACTTCGAGCGATAAAATTACTAACAAAGCACTTATATACTAATAAAGGGCTGGCTTTCTAAATGCCAGTTGAGTAGCACTTGAAATGTTTGGCTCTATGAAACCTGATGTACTTATATGATTCTGTTTTCTTAAAGGTTGTATCTTCCTGGTCGAATGCACTTATTGTAAGTCGCTTTGGATAAAAGCGTCAGCTAAATGCAATGTAATGTAATGTAATGTAATGTAATGTAATCAAAGAGAGGTGGAAGACAGCACGTTAAAGAGAGAAGCGATAGACGGGAGCAAGTTGACTCTGGAGACTACAGGTGCTGCCGATGTGGGAAAGAGAAGCACAAGGTCCCAGGCAAATGTCCAGCATTCGATTCTGAGTGTAGACAATGCGGAAAAAAAGGTCATTGGGAGAAGAAATGTTTCTCCAAGTCAGTAAAAAAATTGCTGACAGCGAAGACACTGAGGAAAACTTTGATCTTAGAGCAGTGAGTAAAGTGAATCAGAGCAGTGCTGAGCGTTGGACAGAACAGATACATATAGGACACACACCGGTTTAGAATTGATACAGGAGCTGATGGTACTGCAATAAACCTGAGGACATTTAAGACTCTTAAGCCGAAGAGAACACTAATTAGATCTAGCGGGCCTCTAGACAGCCCTGGGGGAACACTAGATATTGTGGGACAGTTCAAAGCTAGTATGTTTCATAAGCAGAGAAATCACATCGTTAAAGAGCAACTTGCAGGGTTTTTTTTTTACTACATTTATGCTTAACCTTGTCTGAAAATTACAATTTAAAAGGTTAATTCAGGATTTGATATGTTTTACAAGACATAAGGGCAGGAATTCAGAGGAAAAGGAGCCGTTTTGAGCTCTGCTACTAAAAACTGCTTTTTTTTTACGTCTTACGTCAAACGCGTCATATTACGTCACATGGGGGAGCAACTTTCTCGGACTCGTTCTCTGCCCAATTCACAGTAGTAGTTTGTAGTTGGTTTGAGCGGTTGTGATTTAGTGAGCTGGTATTTTTTCGGTAATTTTACATTGCATTTCACCATTTGTAATCATGGTGAGCTTGTGTTTGTGCAGGTTGCACAAACTCGAGCCTGTCAGGACATCGAGTCCACAGTTTCCCACACGGGAAAAGGACCGGAGCTAGCGTTCGTTCCTGGGTGCGTTGTGCCTCCACCTCCCTGCAGCACATACTCTCCACAGCTTTATCAGGAAACCGTATTACTTATCTCTCCCCTCCTTCGCTGCTCTCTCTCTCCCCCCTTCGCTGCTCTCTCTCTCTCTCCCCTTCGGTACACAGCACCGTAAGAAGCAGTGGTGTACTAGTGGGGATTTTTTTACTGGGTGGACGGGGTGGTGGATGGACGGGAGACACTATGGACGCACTTGTGAACTGTCAAGGGGGGGGGGGGGCTTGGGGGACCTCTGTGTCGCCTGTCAGCGCAACTTACATGATGCCGTTTAGATAATATAATAATAAAGGGCGGTGCCGGCTGTCAGCAAACCGATCCGGCCTTTCTGCGCGATATCACTCAAATGCGGGACATAGTCTCAATGTGTGGGACGCGGGACCAATAATAAAAATGCTGTGTGTGCAGTGCAGTCCAGCACAGTGCGGGACACCTGGTCACCCTACACACACGGTTCTGCCCCTCACACACACACGCTTCAAATCAAGTTGCATAAATGCTTGAGCTACGTTTTTATTATAATTACTGTGAAATCTGCCTATTATGTTTTCGTCATTATTACAACAAACACACACTTGCAACTGATAACACTAGCAAAGATTTTAGATGTCTTAGACTATTAAAAAAAGAAATTATGCTTCAAATAAGGTGGGGTACAGTGTACCCCCGCGTCCAACGCCCACTACACCACTGGTAAGAAGTAGTGTGGAGTTGCATTAGGTAACGCTGTGGTGGCTGTACTGCTCCAGCCGTCTCCTTTGTGTTTGTTTGTTTCCCCCTGTCTGTGTTGTTTGTGTGTGCGTGGTGGCTGTCACTCCTGGCTCCCGGCTCAACCTCCACTCACCTGCTGCAATCAGCTGTGCACCCTCCCCGACTACACACCTGCTTTCCATCAAGCCATTTACAACGGCATATCAACGGAGGCTCCACAACCTTTCTCCGCCAGATCGTCAAGTATCAACCGTATCTCGCGTCTCCCCTCCGGTACACAGCACCGTAGTGTGGAGTTGCATTAGGTAACGCGAGATACGGCTGATACTTACGCATTAGTTTCTGTTATGGATCAGTATCAACAGTCCTCCCACTAACGTTACTATATTATCAATGCTACTTTAGTTATAGCCTGATATATGATGGCTAACTTCACAACGTTGTGATGTGACGTTGCCTAACATTCTGTAGCTAACGCCGGTCACTCACCAAGACAGCTGCTCTGTTCTCCACTGGTTCTCCACACACCAAAGCTCCATTTCTCTCCGATGGCCGTTATTGTTTCTAATCCTTGGCTGCTCCTGGTCTCTTGGACGCCTATCAGGCTCATAATTATAATCATATGCATTCGAATATATATTTTCAACCTCTTCTTTGTCAAAACTAGCATTGTGATCCATGTTTATAGCCACTCTCCC
This sequence comes from Notothenia rossii, assembly GCF_949606895.1. Classification (NCBI taxonomy): domain Eukaryota; kingdom Metazoa; phylum Chordata; class Actinopteri; order Perciformes; family Nototheniidae; genus Notothenia; species Notothenia rossii. The sequence continues at coordinate 58,289,877 of NC_136901.1, read as the reverse complement.
CCATGTTACGTCACACGCGGGAGGTCACGTGCGGAGGCTTTTTTATGCGGAAGTGAAAATGGCTTACTAAAACGACGCCAGATGTCACTGTAGTGTATATTTCTGTATATCTTTTTGAAAATCTAGTGTATTCATCATTTTCCTACACATTTATTCACTGGTGTCTCTAACCTGCAAGTTGCTCTTTAACATTAATGTAGCAAGAGGGTCTAAAGTTAGCAACCTGTTAAGTAGAGAGACAGCGGTAGCAACCCTGTCTCCTAAAAATTACATTCCCACAGAACTAAACTGCATTCTCAATTACGTTTAACTAGAAACTTATTTTCTCCCATGTTACGTTCGTTATGAACGTATCTCAAATACGTTTATATTCTACATATCTTCGAAACATATTTTCTCCCGCGTTACGTTTCTTATGAACGTATCTTAAATACTTTTATTTTCTACATATCTTTGCCATTTATTGTCTTGCTTATAATAATGATAATAGTCATTTATAAATATCATTTTAGAGCACACATTTGAAATCAGGTGAGGCTGTAATTTCGCCAGCTGTTACGGTACGTCCACACAGCAGCTATAAACAAATCTTCCAACGCTTCTCTGCCCATTGACTTTGAATGGGGATGACGTCACTTTGCCTCGCTTTTCGCCGAACTGCATTGTGGGGAAGCGAAGCGAAGATTTCCAGGATTTTCAGGATTTTCAGGCTTCAAAAGTTGAGCAATGTTCAACTTTTGAAGCTGAGCTGGAAGCGTCAGCCAATCAAATCCCGTTTATGCAAATCTGACAGTTCAAGAGCTAGACAATCAAACCGCGTGCAAGCTAGGAGAGCCAGACCGAGAAATTACGGTAGCAAATCACCCCGTTCTTTACGACCAGAACTATTTACCGAGATACAAACCGGAGGAACCAGGCATGGAGGGAGGTGGCAGAGACAGTGGGTGAAACTGGTAGGTTTTCGCCTGTTTGGGGAGTTTATATATATATATATATATTGCTCGCATAAAATCCACGGGGTTTTTTGCTTTGTATGATGGCGGCGGGAGATTCATGTGATTGGTTGTTGGTCGCATTGCTCGCGAAAAATCCCCAAGCTCTCAGACACGCCCAGCTCCAAGATTTTCAAGATTTGTTCAAAGCTGCTGTGTGGACGTACCGTTACTCTCATGAGCGAGACAGAAAATAATAGTTTTAACATGCCAAAAAGCTGCTGTGTCGTTTATTGCACCTCAAACATTAAAACAAATCCAGAGTTACGTGTTTCTGTACTTCCTCTAAGAAGAAAGGACAGTAACAGAAGATCTCTGTGACGCCAGATGTGGTGTTGTTAATGCGATATGATATCCGGAAAAAAATTCAGTTTAGGATGGCCGAAGACACTACACTACCCATAATCCCCAGCTATCGTTTGGGACTACAGTCCTGTTGACAAACCCCGTGATTAATCTTCAAGCTCTGAGATTGGATGTTGGAGTGGCAGTGCGCCAAGGTTACGCCGAGCATCAAGCTCTTTGAAATGGAACGAAACCACGGCAGACTATTCAAAACTGGACTCGAACGCCCCCCGAGAACTACACATGCTGGCTATTGTGTTTTACAACATGTTCTCTATGGCACGTCTCTACTGGGAATTGTAGTTTTAAAAGACGTTTTTGTTTTTCCCAAAATTAGAAGTTGACAGTATTAAACTGTGTAGGCCTACAGCCCTGGAGGTTTAGGCGATAGGAAACAAATTGGTGTGTACAAATTTAAAACATGTAATTACTAAATGGGTGAAAATCGCTTGTATCCATAATGGACAGCATTAATATATACCCACATGACAGCTCATTGTTACTTTGTAATTCTACTCCACTACAATTCAGAGGTTAACCTGGTATTTTTACTCCACTACATTTATTTGAGTTACTTTGCAGATTCTGATTAATGATGTGAAATATAAACAACCCTTAAAGCAGACTTTAGTTACACCTGAGTAAAAATTCAGGGAAAGGTGATTGTCAAGTGCCAACAATCAGGAGATGACTTTATTTACGGCTAAAAAGCATGCTAAAAAGCCCAAGATTATAGAATTAAACGAATAAATAAAAAAAAAGGATAATTATGTGTTATTGTTGAGTAAATAACAGTGTGTTATTTAGAAAAGAATAACAAATTAGAAGGAAAAAAACACTGGCATGTAATTTACGTTAGAAGTAGAATGGTTTTGAATAATAGATGAGTAAGATCTACGTCACTTTACAGCCCCGCCCACTTTTGGGGAAACCAACGCTGTCATTTGAACGGCGATTAAGTCTGAAGCCACAGAGATCTTCTGTTACGGTCCTTTCTTCTTAGAGGAAGTACAGAAACACGTAACTCTGGATGTGTTTTAATGTTTGAGGTGCAATAAACGACACAGCAGCTTTTTGGCATGTAAAAACTGTTATGTTCTGCCTCACTCATGAGAGTAACAGCTGGGGAAATTACAGCCTCGCCTACTGATTTCAAATGTGTGCTCTAAAATGATATTTATAAATGACTATTATCATTATTATAAGCAAGACAATAAATGGCAAAGATATGTAGAAAATAAACGTATTTAAGATACGTTCATAAGAAACGTAACGTGGGAGAAAATATGTTTCTAGAAGATATGTAGAAAATAAACGTATTTCAGATACGTTAATAACGAACGTAACGTGGGAGAAAATAAGTTTCTAGCTAAACGTGATTGAGAATGCAGTTTAGTTCTGTGGGAACGTAATTTTTAGGAGACAGGGTTGGCGGTAGAGATGGCTTTGGTTAAATGAGTAGAGCAGGTCAGTGCAGCAGCAGGACATGGGGAGATACTTAAAACAGACCCAGTCAAGATCCACCTAAAATAAGGAGCTGTACCATATGCTCTATATACAGCCAGAAGAGTTCCTCTACCACTTCTCCCAAAAGTAGAAACTGAGTTTCAGCGGATGGAGGAGCAGGGCGTGATAGAGAAGGTCACGCAACCCACAGACTGAAAGCGAAAGGCGCAGTAAGAATCAGCGTAGGAATTCAAAAGCTGAATGAGAACATAAAAAAATACCGTTATCAACCGCCAACGACAGAGGAGACACTGGCCAAGCTGTCAGGTTCCACAGTCTTCATGTCACTGGATACAGCTTCAGGCTTTTGGCAGGTAACATTGCATGAAAACAGCAGCCTCTTAACCACCTTCATTACACCTTTTGGTATTGCTTCAAGCGCTTGCCTTTTGGGATAAATATAGCCGCAGAGATATTCCAGCGCAAGATGAATGAACTGCTTGAGGGACTAGAGGGTGTGGCCGTATATATGGAAGATGTTATTGTCCATTGGAAGGACATGGCCACAGACAACACAAACCTGCAGAGCACATTAGAATGGAGCAGGCAGGTTTCAAACTCAATAAGGAGAAATGTGTGTACAGACAGCCAGAGCTGCGGTTCCTGGGCCACATTGTGGACGCCAATGGAGTAAGAGCAGACCCTGGTAAAGTGAATGCCATCAGTGAGCTACAGGAGCCCACAAATGTCCTCGAGCTTAAGCGAGCACTGGGCATGATTCATTACATGAGCAAATACATACCAGACTTGGCAACAGCAGCAAGCTCTCTGTATGATCTGCTGAGGGGAAACACTGTCTGGAACTGGGATCAGCCACAATGACGAGCGTTTCAGAGACTGAAAGGAGCCCTTATCATCTCACCTGTCTTGGCACACTATGACCCACACAAACAGACAGATGTTTCTGCAGAAGCAAGCAGTTATGGGATAGGGGGCGTCCTTCTGCAGCTGCATGGGGAAAGTTGAAAACCTGTTGTGTACTGTTCCAGGAGATTGACAGACGCGGAAACCAGGTATGCACAAATAGAGAAAGAATGTTTAGCAGAATTATCGGCCTGTGAGAGGTTCCAAAAGTACCTAGTAGGCATGGACAGATTTAGGCTCATCATAAGCCTGTCGTTCCACTGATAAACAGTAAAGATTTGGATACAGTACCAATAAGATGTCAAAGACTCTTGATGTGGCTGATGCGATCTAATGCCAAGGCAGAACACTGGTCATTGCAGATGCCTTGTCACGCAGCCCTGTAAATAACAGAGACAACACCACAGACACTGATGTTGCTTGTTATGTTAATGCAGTCACACATAGTTGGCCAATATCACAGCACAAACTGGACAGGATATGGTCTGCTACACAGGAAGATGAGCAGCTATAAAGTGTGCAGAAGCTGATCAAAGATGGTTGGCCGGAGCGAGTGACCAGCATCACTAACAGTGCAAAAGACTATTATACAATGAAGCATTCATTGTCATTATGTGAAGGTCTTGTCACTGTGGGCTGTCGCATTGTAATTCCATAGTCTATGAGACAGGAAATACTGGAACGCCTACACGATGGACATCAACGCCTGTCAAAATGCCGAGAACGTGCTAAAGAAGCTGTGTGGTGGCCTAACATATCTGCTGACATTAAACAAAGGGTTGAAACATGTCAATTCTGCCAGCTGAACAAGCGTGCACAGTGCAAAGAGCCACTGCAGCCCACACTGCTGCCTGAGAGACCATGGCAAGAGATAGCCACAGACTTATGTGAGTATAAAGGAAAGCAGTATATTGTGATATCTGACTATTATTCACGTTACTTGGAAATCTTGCACTTGCCATCTACCACAACAGACCAGGTTGTTAAGTTACTGAAAGCAACATTTGCAAGATTTGGCATCCCTGATAAAATAGTCAGTAATAAATGTCCACAGTTCACAAGTGAGACCTGGAAAGACTTTTGCAGAAAGTATGACATTGTACATGTCACATCCAGTCCCCACAACCCACAAGGAAATAGGCATGCAGAGCGTGCTGTTCAAACTGCAAAACGCATCCTTAAACAAGATGACCCACTGTTAGCATTAATGTGCTACAGAGCGACACCAGCGACCTCTACTGGTGTAAGCCCAGCTGAATTACTCATGGGACGGAAAATCAGGACCACCCTGCCTTCACTCAAGCAGAATCTGGTCCCTAAGTGGCCGGATATTGACCTCATTAGACGCAGAGATGCTGAGGCTAAGCAACAACAAGCATTCTACTTCAACAGGAGACACGGTGTGAGGGACCTGCCTCTTTTACAACCAGGAGATCAAGTCTTGGTGAAGCTGAATGAGTTCAAGACATGGAAAGGACCAGCATCAGTTGTCCTGGACAGTTCTACTCATCGCTCGTACCAACTCACAGAGGGGGGGAGAGATGAGAAGGAACAGGAGACATCTTCAACTGATACCGTCAGGGCCAGCTGTCACAGAGACTGCAAAAGCGAGCACAGAGACAGTACAACACCATGGCTCCAGTCAGGAACTGTGTGCGAGTGATGGACTCAATAGGAACACACAGGAAGGTCTGACAGTGGCAAGGTTTGGGAGAGTCAGCAAACCTGTAGTCAGGCTAGAGTTAAACTGTTAATTTACTGACAGTAAGTTGAGAAAGGAAATGTTATGGTTACTTGTATTTGATTCCTTAACATGTGTGTACTAAGATATATATATAAAAATATATATATTAAAGTTCTGAATGTTAAACTCTAGAGCAAAGTGTTTGGGACTTGATGACCTAGAGCAGGGGTGTCAAGCTCAAGGCCTGTGGGCCAAATCCGGCCCCCGACTTCATTTTATTTGGCCCGCAAGAGCTTGCAAAAAATATAATACGTTTATTATACGGTTTTATGCCACTTTACAGAAGCACGATGTCCATACACTACATGTCCCACAATGCACCTCATTTTGTGACATGCACACTGAAGAGACTTGCAATTATTTGAAATTATTTGCCCTAGATTTCTGCTCAGACGTAGTTAATTATGAAGTTATAACCCTCTCCGATAATAACCCAATGCAGAGGCAATAATGTAATATGAAACATTATTTTATATATATATATATATTTATATTTATATAGTCTTAAAGTTACAACCGGCCCATTGAGTGCAACCTTAATGCTGATGTGGCCAGCAATGAAATTGAGTTTGACACCCCTGACCTAGAGAGAGGATAATTTAAGGGGGAGATGTCAAAGTATTGACAATAGACAGACATATGGTGTAACCAATCAGAGAGCTACTACAGAAAGCCTAGGGCTCATGGGAAACAAGGTTGGATGTGAGAATTATGTGCACACGTGTAAGGATGTCATGATGTTGTTGAAGAGTTAATAAAATTACCTTGGAATACAAATGAACTGTATCCGCCAAACAGTTTATGAACTATGTGCATATATTGGATTTAGACCTGTTCATTTTGAGAAGGCCTGTGGCCTACCACTGATATAAAATTCTCAAAATATGCATTCCTGAGTAGAGTAACTATAATTAACCAGTGTACAACAAGCATAAGGCTACATGAATAAAAGTTACCTGCCACTTAAACAGCAGAATTGAAACACATGAAAGTTGCAAATACAGGTGTAGAAAAAATAAAAGCCCCATTGCAGCATCAGCAACAGTCTATAAAAGTGTGGTAGCTTTTTTAATTGACGCACTTCGTAGCCACACACAAAGCTACCTTGTACGCACGTGTTTTATGCCCCTGCCATCAAACCGACTATAGCAGAGGATGTAGTTAAGGTCGTAAGTTATGCTAATGTAGCACCTGAGGTCAACGTAATGCGTCAGCGGGTTTTAGTATCCGCTGGGAAGCATTGCTCCCTGGGTAAAGCAGTTTTTTCCTTTAGTTGTTAAACGATCATCTGAACATGATTTGAGAAGAGTAGAGTAAGGGCAGCCTTTGGGAAGTGACGGTACACAAATACAATTCACGGTACTCCAAAGATTAAAATGTGGATCTGCCGATACTGTGTACAGGTGAGTACCGGCCCACTTTAAGCACTTAATCAGACTCCCATCAATAGCTCATGACTGTAGGTGGATAATGATCTGTTGAGACTTTAAAAAATATGAAGGGATTCTTTCATTGCTTGGGTTTGTCAGACAAAAGAGTGATTGTGGAGCACATCATTGTGGTCCTTTAGCATCGTCTCACTGTGAATTTCTGTGGAAGTATTATTTCTGTCGAGGAAAAAATGCATTTGTTGGGGACTACATGTTGTGTTTTAGTGAATACTTCTGACTGCAGAATGTTGTTGGTGTGATCACCAGATGCCTAACTGGAATGAAAGGATAGCATAGAATACTTACTTACATACTTAACTCTGATAAGACTTGAATTGAGATTATAAATAAAAAAATATTTCCACCTTAGCCTCATGTTTGTTAGTAAGGCCACAGGTGAATGATAGAGATGCTACCTGTATGCCTTGTGCAGGTGACTGCAGAGCTTGAATGAAGCGCTGGGTATCACAGGGGGCCAGGTCCCCGATGTCCACGTGTCTCCTCTGGAGCCTTGGGGGGACGGGGAGCACTCTCCAGGCTGGGTCCCTCTTGATATGTGAGCTACTCTCCAGAAAGCTCGGCAGGTCACCTGACAGGTCCAAATGGGCCTTTCTGGACACTCGTAGTTTTAGAACCTGAAACAGAGTGTCGACGCCATATCCTGAGATCTGAGTCTTCAATGCGTAAACAAATACACTTTTTTTTAATCTGTTTTACCTGATCAACCTCCTCATCAAATGTGGAGATCAGCTCATGGAGGAAGAGGAGGGAGTCTGTGGTGAAAATTGTCTCATATTCTGTCTTTAGACATGACGGGGGGGGGGACAGCTCCATGTTATCTAGGCCCTTTGGACAGAACCAGTAATATATGCATGATATTTACGCTCAATCTCCATATACACAAATACAAATACATAGGACACACAAAAGCACTGAAAAGTATTACTGTGAGTTATCCCCTCATGTTTTAGGCAAGACAAGGCAAGTTTCTTTATAAAGCCCCTTTCAACAAAATGCAATTCAAAGTGTTTTACAAAAATGAAAGACATTACGGCATTCATTTATAGTGCAACGGAATCACATTATTAAATGACATTGAAAATAAGTCATTAAATAGCAAAAAGAAGGGCTGTCATGTAGCTCAGTTGGTAGGGGCTTGGTCCCCAAACGGAGGACCCCCTTTCAACTCTGTCACTCGAATAAAGACACAGGTGGCGAAAAAAAAAAGTGTAACGAATAATATAAAACTGAAACAAGCTATAATAGAATAAGACTGATGTGCAGTGTAAAATATGAATCGTCAATTCTTTGACTGACAGGAAGCCAGCGTAAAGACCTCAGTGATGTGATCCACTCTCTTAGTGGCGAGTCTACTGAAGATTTTATGTAGTTATTTAAAGTTTTTTCATTAAAATGTGTCAGCTTTATGAAATGTTATGTAAAATGTCCTTCAGGAATATGTTTCAGGAGCCCAATGGTTTCAGCACACACCATCGGACTGATTCAAGACCCACAGCATGTTGAAGCCCTGATAAGATTGTTTTTGTTCAATTTCATGCTAAAAAAAATCCTAAGGCTTATCAAAGCATACAGCACTTGAACGGAACGATCACAGAACACTAACACAAATGAAAAGCTTGGAATGTCAAAGTCCACCCTGCAACACACTGTTAACACCTCCTCACATTGTTCCTTTCCATCACCCTTAATATGGCTTTCGTTACTGTCCATGCAAAATCAAGTAAAATGTTGATACTCACTGACATGCTGATGACTGTCTCTGTTCACTCAGTACAGATGGACTTTGGTAATGGGGTTTACTTTGGTCACTGTTTGAACAGGAAGATGTTTGTATGGAGAGTTTAAAGTCCTAGATTCTGTGCACTGACGTTTGAGGCTATTTAAACATGCTGCCCCTTAACAGCATTTATGGTTAACTTGATAATACTTTAAGCATACACAAGAATGCACAAATATTTTGGATTCTGTTTTACTGGTAAAACCCCCGGCTCAACATATCCTGAAGGGGCCGCACATTCTTATTGATTTTATGCACTTATAAATGTGCTGTTGTTTTTAAATGTATATTATATTCCATGTCTTTCTAAAATTATTAAATGAAAAGTACATGTGATTGACTCCAAACATTTTATAGGAGAAGAAGGTGGACACCATTTTAATTTAGAATAACAATATAGGGAGAAAGACATGCCTTCTGCCATTCAATGTCAGATATAATCCCTGTACCATTGTTTCAATTGTTTTTCTTTCATAATGGAAGAGTTACTAAATGGTCAAATGACCATATGAGCAAAGAGCGGGGAGGGAATCTCGGAAGTTTATTCCAATCAAGAAGATTGTTGGAATCACTGCAGGTAAAGTGTAGTGGCTGTTGAGACGGGCTCAGATCTCAGAGTTTAAATGTATATACTAGTTCGATTAGAGGACAGGATAAGCATGGGTTCCCCTGTGGCCCTTCTCAAAAAGTCTGTTGTGCTGTAAACTTAGCCGAAGTTAACTTAAGTGCATTTAGTTTTTCACAATGTAATTCAATCAGATTTTAACTACTGAAACCAATTTTGTTACAAAAAAACACCAATCAAACTGCAAAAACTGAAACATTGTCTTTAATGAAATATATTATGTCAACAGATTTCACAAAGCAATACAATTCCGTTTTCCGGTTAAAATCTGTTGACGTATTACAATTCATTAAAGTCAACGTTCAGTTTTTTCAGTGCATGATATTTTATGTTTTTATTTAAAATCTTGAACACTGTCTTTTTCTCTTTTGTCCTGCCTTAAATGTGCCCCTCTCATGAACTAACTGACACCAGCTTGGTGACATCGGACAAGAAGCGCCACTGAGGAAAGGGGCTTTCCTCACATGAGAGAGAGACATGAGAGTGAGAATATATTTAACGAGTTCATGTCTGCACACTCGTTTATGTTAATACTAATAAATGTTACCTTTTTAACAACCACCTGCACACGAATAACAACCTGTCCTCTACTGTGTCCTGCTCATGGAAAGGACCTATTTCTACTGACAGAATGCGTGTTTATTATTCAATTGTTGTCAATGTCTGTATTGATTGGTATCATGATTGTGATTTTATTTTCTTGCTAACCCACATGTCACTTGGTATAGGCTTAATTTCAGAGAAAGAAATAACTCCTGTAACTCCAATCCGACGATCAGGAATATTCTATGATAAGCATCACCTGTAATGATTGGAATTTGTAATGTACTTAATTATGAATTGTAAACTTGTCTTAAATGTAATAGCTATCTAAAAAGCACAATAAACTTAAATGTCTTCATTTCTGACAAACTCTCATACTGTCTCTGAACTATGTTTTCAATAATAAAAAGGTAGTCACATCTTATACTTAAAGGTAGGGTAGGTAATTCACTGCAGAAACACTTTTTGTTATATTCCATGGAATGCTCTTAACATCCCGATAGCAATGAATAAATTAAATGCTTTGACAATAAATATATACAAATATTTCATCTGTGGAAGCCGTGGCGCTGCAAAAAGCAAGTCCAATTATCTGCTTCGGCCCGCGGCAGATAACTGGATGGCCTACCTGCCTGTCAGCCTTCCATCTGTGCACAAACTTATCTCGTGCCCTCATTGGTCATGTGCGCATCCGTGTGTGTTGGAGGAGGGGCTCTGTAAGGAAGTCTGAAGGGAGGGGCCGATTTTTACGGTTGTGTACTTTCAAATTCTAGCGCACTCGAGCTGGTTTCTCCATTCTCACCTACCCCACCTTTAAAGGGGACCTATCATGCAAAATGCACTTTTGTATGTCTTTTATACATGAATATGTGTCCCCGGTGTGTCAGGGAACTCACCAAGTGTCAGAAAACACAACCCTCTCTCTTTTCCTCTATAACCAAATCTCTAAAAACGGGGCTGCAACGGAGCTGATTATTATTTGAATTTTTCTGACGTCAGAAAAGGGGTGCTCCACCTATATGGGCAACTCTCCACCTATCAGGGGAATGAGAGACTGCTCGAAAGCACCGGAGACGCTGTAGTACATATGCCAGGCCTGTAAGTGGCGCTGTAGTCTGCCACAAAAGCAGAATCAGCCCTTGCAAAAACAGGGCTGGAAAAGAGCAAATAGAGCGAAATGAGGCATGGCTAAAATGCATGATCTGTTTGGTATTTTGAAAAAAAAACTTCACAGACATGTTTTATATAGGTATGGCCCTAGAATACAAGTTTCAAATATAGCATGATAGGCCCGCTTTAAGTAAAAGTTATAATACAGCAGTGTAGAAATACTCGTTACAAGTAAAAGTCCTGAATTGAAAATGTTACTTAAGTAAAAGTACAGATGTATTAGCACTAAAATGTACGTAAAGTATCCAAATTAAAAGTATACTCCTTAGGCAGAATGGATATTTTCAAAGTATTACATTATTATGGTTATTATAATATTCAGTTTTCATCAATAATATGTTTAATTGATGTTAAATATGTATAAATGTGGACAAAATGTAGATACTTTAAATACTGCGTAGATTAGTCGTACAGTACTGCATTATACCAGTACACATATACCAGTCTACAATAAAATATAATAATACAATTAATAGGAAACAACCAGACTGGTTTGTGTGAGGGATGTCAAGAGGAGGAATCAGTAGAACACATATCACTAAGATGTAAAAAGTTTAGGAGGGCATTTTGATATTAGTGAAGTTTTGTTGTTGTAATACAAGACAGAATGATATGATGATCTACGCGCTACAGGTGCTCCGTGCATGCATGCAGTGACATGTAATATCCAAGGATTAGAGACTGTGGGATGCTTCTGTTTTGAGCATTGCGATATTTTTATTTTCATTATGTTATTTATTTATGATTATTTTTAGGCTCAGAAAAGATTTGTTGTCAGTTTGTATCGGTGTTGCTATCTGCGTGGTTCTACAATCAGACAGTTACAAGGGTCTGTAAATGGGATGTGTGGCGTAGTGGATTAGTGCGTTGGTGTTCGGATCAGGGGAGCACAGGTTCAAACCCCACTGCAATCAGCATGTCGTTGTGTCCCTCGGTCACACACTTCACCCCAAATTGCTCCTGTGGGGGTTAAAAGTATTGAGTATCTAAGTCGCTTTGGATAAAAGCGTCTAACAACTGACATGTAAATGCAATCAAAACAATTTTTCATTTATATTAAAAATGCAATTTTTACTTTTGAATACTTCAGTACAAGGATGTATTGAATAATGTAAGTGATATATGTGTACACATATAAATCATTAGTCAAAACAGGGATTTGATTTGATTGAATTATAAAAGGTATATTTCACAGATAAACCTATTAACCCTGCCCCCTTAACAAAACGGCTCTTTTGAACGGCTCTCGCAAAGGAACGGAGCCATAAGATCCGGCTCCCTTCAAAGAGCCATAATTCCCATCACTATGTGATATTTCTTAAGGGTATGGGGGTTTTCATAGCATTTATGGTGTTTTGTATTTTTCTTGGTTTGTTTTGATCTCATTTTATTATGAGGGATTTAGAATGATGAAGGATTTTACTTGGAAAATATTGCCCGGAAGTATTACGTTGATCGTTTCCGGTGGTTTGAGTAGCGGTGCAAATCCATTAATGAAAAGTCATGGCAGAGAAGGCACAGACACAAGAAGCGATTAAAGTCCAAGGTGAAGTTGTGCGGAAGCTGAAGTCAGAGAAGGCTAGCAAAGAGCAGGTCAGTATCTCAGTGAGGTGTGCTGTGTGCTGTGTGCGAGCTGTTAGCATGCCGTGAACAGCATGTCATGTTGGGCTGGAACAGAGCAGGGATGCTAACAGCTAGCCAGCCAAAGATACCGCTACATACACTAACTGAAGAGCTGACTAGTAATCCGCACTGACCAACACCATTAAACGTACGGGACCTTTTCGGAAAAACTGACCAGGACTGTCACTTCTGTGAAGCATTCACTGTGTTAGCTTACGTTTAAGTGTTTGAATGAAACCCAAATGATACAACCTGGCAGATATTTAAAAAAATACAAAATGTTATATAAGCCTACCGCATCAATTGTAAAAGACCAAACATTTATAAAAACGATCGTGTTGTAGTGTACGGCGCAAGTGAGTCAGTAATAAATTGGTCTAAGTTCGGGCCATATGTATAGGTATAAACCGAGCTTAAAGCTTGGGCCATACTTGACCAGCTATTTGTTCAGCTATCACACCAGCTGCTTAAAATGACTATTTCAAGTAGAAGGGACTGCTTCTCACTTTGTCCCTACCAGTGTTACATGATAGCCGATTCGGCTAACTGCTAGCTTTAACATGCTCCAAATGTAATGGCTTACTGCTCCCTTCGGCTTGTCGACTAGCTAGCTATTTTGTTAGTTGATGCAATAATTTACAGGCAAGTGTCATCAGCATGTTCAGGAAACTGTGGCCAGTGGTGGAAAGTAACTAAGTACATTTACTCAAGTACTGTGCTTAAGTACACATTTGAGGTACGTAAGTAACTACAACCATTAGTGGGTCAACACAAAATCAATTTGGAGCAATTTTGCTAAGATGTTTTTTGTAAAAGATATTTCACAGTTCCAGCTTCTTAAATGTTAAGATTTGCTGCTTTCGCTTTAAAATATTTAAACAAATAGTATTTTTTTCTGCAATGAGTACTTACTTACTCCCGAGACTTTAAGTATATGTTCCTAATCATACTTAATTACTTTGACTTAAGTACCATTCTCGATGCGGGACTTAGTTAAGAATCAGAATACTTTTTCCACCACTGCCTGTGACCACTTAATCTTTAGCTAATCAGATGTTTTACGGTTCTATACACACACAGTGCAATCTGACAATGTAATACTTTAGTTTGATACTTTATTATCAGCTGGCACAAAGGTAACTAATATAAATATCATAGTCTGTACCAGTTTTATCTCAATTTAAGTACTGGTTCCTCCAATAATCTGCCATGCATCACAGAGGAGGTATCAGCATGTTTTTGAATTTAAAGTGAGATAAACCTCACTTCAAATAAAATGTTAAAACCTTAAAGCATTGACAGAGAGTGCTACAGTAAGTGTTTGCACCATGTTTCTCTTGTTACTATTTGTCTAGTTTGGTCCGATTTATTTGCTATTTTGTCCGACAAAATGTCATTGAGCCCACAAAGGGTCTAACCTCAGGACAAAATTCAGCAAAACAAGCAGTGGTTATGGAAAGTGACAGATGAAAGTTCCATACGCCTTTTTCTCAGTAGACATTTCTTGTTATAGTGGACAAAGAACAGGAGTTACTAATAACATGGCTGTTATGAAGTCACCACTGTGTGACTGTAAACCAGTTTACACATTACAAGGCCCCTGAAAGTGAAGCAGCTAATTCCACGTTACACCTAAAGTCATCACAGAAGTGTAGTTAAACTTCAAATGTATAGCATATGTGGTCTTCTGGGGTCAATTTTGTAAAATCATTCAAAGAAAATTCCTTTTATAACTCTGATTTTGTGTAAATGAGGTCTCTTGACCATACATTTAAAAAAGAAGAGTAAAACATGTGATAATTAGTAGGTATAAAGTTGCGTTAAAACGTGTAACACAGATTTGATTATTTATACTACATGCTTTAAACATAGTCAAACCGAGAGGACAAAAGTTGATAGTAAGACCACACAAGAGTTAAAATGATACCCCTAAAAACACTGAATGCACTCGACATGTAGATTGGATTTTAGGGTCAGAGCAGCCCCTGTGTTTGTTTGGTGTGTGTGTATGTGTGTGTATGCTGGCTGGCCTCTTTGATTGACTCGCTCTCATGTGATATCATGTTCTATCCTCCACGCTGTGATGATGATGCGGCGTCATGCCCTGCTCCAGTGATAGGGTTGCTTACCACTTTTCTCCTGTTCTTCCTGCTAACCCCGGATGACCTCGGCCCCCCCCCCTTCATCACCATCATCTACCTCACTGCTGAACCCAACCCCCCTGGACATCACTGATCAACTCACTTCCTGGGTCTCTACCGACCGTTGTGATTGGCTGCTGTGGCTGTTCCTGTACGACACCACTGAACACTGCTGTTCCCATGATGCACTCCTGAACTTTTGCCTGTCCAATTATTGGACTTATTTTTTTCCGGCCATGTTGTGTGTTCGTGCTTGCTCGGGTCTGATTCGGACTGCGATGCGTGTCCGAACTCTGCATTCTTTCCCTGGGATCACTGTGGCTCAGGTAGGCTCATGGATCTGTGTGAAATAAAATGTTGTCAGTTGTTGGGATTGACCGGTGTTTTTATGACTATTGGAATCAATTATTTGTATTCGATTCCTGATCAAATAAATGAATAGAAAAACGTTGTTACTTTGGCTCTGATGCAGCTGCCTGCCCCTCCATCAGCCCTCTGACATCCAGGCAAACTGAGCTGTGTATTTCTCAGATGCTTGACTTTCAATCTTTGAGCAGATTTGAATTTGCTTTAGTTGATCAGTTCAGTATGTGATGTATGTATGAAACCTTGAGTAAGTGTTGACAGTTCTTGTGTGTGTATTACAGATCGATGAAGAGGTTTCCAAACTGCTGCAGCTGAAGGCTCAGATCGGAGGAGATGATGGAAAACACCAGTTTGTTCTCAAGACGGCAAAGGTAAGACGTAGTTCTGCTGCATTCAAACACACAACCAGAGCACTGCAGCAATATGTTGTTAATATGATTTGTATCTCTGAATCTTTAAAACCTATCTGTACATGGAGAAACACATGCCATTTTAAAGGTATAAAGTTGCAATTTGCATGGAAAAAAATACATTTGAAAATTGTATACAGCTAAATGTTTGCAGTGACTATCCATAGATTGTTATTAACTTTCTTCGAAAATATCAGAAAAGCACAGAGCACCATCACACTGTTAATGTACTGTAACATAATAACATGTAGCCCTCAAACCCCCCAGCATGGAGGTCTATAACATAACATAGTAGTTAAAGCCCACAAAGCTAACAATGGCTGTCTCACATGCTGTTTACATGAGCTTCCTATCATTAGTATAGTAATAGAGCCGTGACCTTGAAGGCAACATTTCTCAGTTTTACCCGCCGACCTCAGCACTACAACCCTGCTGATCGATGCACGCGTACTTGACAGAGTTCTTTAAAACAATTAAAAATTCATCGTCACGATTTAAATGCAACAAATGTGTTTCTCTATCAGGGAACGAGGGACTACAACCCTAAGCAGATGGCCATCAGAGAAAAAGTGTTCAACACCATCCTCGGCTGCTTCAAACGCCACGGTGCAGAGACCATCGACACGCCTGTTTTTGAACTAAAGGTACATGTTCACAATCACCGTTCACTCTTGGCAAGCGAAAACATGGCGGCTAACATGAAGAATTGCATGGCTACAGCACAAGCCTGTCTAATGTTGTCCATGGTAACTGTTGACCTTTATGTCAGAATCTATCTATACTCTAGGATCATAGAGTAGTGCGGTAATGACGTATTTTTGTGTGCTGACCCTGAAGAAAGCACCTCACTTGTTACCTCAACATAAAACAATGTGATTTGTTGCCATTGGATTTTGGAATATTGCAGAAAACAAGATCTGATATTTTTCATATTAACATCACTTTGTGATTTTTTTTAAAGCATAATTGATTCTCCAGAAGTAAAAAGCTAACATTAGGCTATAAACAAAATGCATGACTTCACGTCACCACCACTAAGCTATGTTTTGGAAACAGACTTTTTTAAATTCCCCAGTGCTGCGTTTACTGACGTATTTTATGTCTAAGGACCTTAGTGATGGGAATTATGGCTCTTTGAAGGGAGCCGGATCTTATGGCTTCGTTCCTTTAAAGGGCCGTTCAAAAGAGCTGTTTTTTTAAAGGGGGTCGGGTTACTAGGTTTATCTGCGAAATAATCACCAGGATAATGATTGACTGTATTGCCAGACCTAATGTCAATAATCTGCATTGTAAACACGACACAAGGTGGCGGCATATCCATGTCAGTGAATGTACTTTGAATTTACCCTCTATGTGTTAAGTAAATAAAGTTGCCTTGCCTGAATTTCACGCAACTCTTAATATTAGATACTGTGTTTTTAAGTGGCGATGGAGATTATTTGTTGACCCTGCTCTAAAGGATATTTTGCCTTTACAAATGGTGCGCTTTATCACTGCCTGGGTTTTGGTTGAAGTGCATCCAAATGCTGCTGCGTTTTCGCGTTTGGCTCATTTTCCATCCGAATCACACGTCGGCTACCTGTCCTGTACCACTTGTTATGACTTCTCTCTCTCGAGTATTCCGTTCCGACCCATCCCATCTCACTCCTCGTGCTGAAACCTACCAATCAGAGTAGGGGCGGGTCTTCACAGAATACGTGTTGGGAACAAAATCAAGCTTTTTAAGAGGCGAGTGGATTCGCAGGCAGTGAGTGCGGACCAACGATTGAACAATAACAAGAACGGCTCTCACCAAGTACGACTCGGTTCTCCTCGTTCGTACCAAAGAGCCGTTCAAAAGAATTGGCTCGTTCGCGACCGACACATCACTAAAGGACATAACGTGAACATCTCTTCAGCTCGTGTTAACCACTTCAGCTCATGTTAACCACATACCTTATTTCATGCATTTTACCAAAGCCAAGTCCAAAAACTGTTTAATCTTTGACAGAGGGAACTGGAAATGTGGACATGTATCAAGGATTTAGGACACCTTCGCCTCTCCATTTTTAGATCATGTAACACTGGAAAAGGAGGAGTTGGTGTTATATGACATGTATGCTATTTGTCAGGTTTAGGGGAAGTGTGCTCACAATCCCCCCCTCACCTCTCCATACTGCAAAAACACAGCCAAGCTGGTCTCCTCTCTACTTTTTGTGTCTTATTATAAACCATCTGACCTTTTGACTCACTATGAGGTAATCTTGTGATTGTTTGTGCTGTAGGAAACGTTGACAGGAAAGTATGGAGAAGACTCAAAGCTCATCTACGACCTGAAGGACCAAGGAGGAGAGCTGCTGTCCCTCAGATATGACCTCACTGTATCCTGCCTACTGCACCATGTTCACATAGATGTTTTATTATATAAGGGATCATTGCTCTGTTTAACTGAAGGTTCACGAAAGGGAGAAAATACCTTTTGTTGCCTCTAAATGTTTTATCATTTAAGACATTAATGCATCAAACAAGCAAGATGCTTCTTATTAACAGGAGAGCAACATTAATTTCTCAACAATGGATTTTTGAATATCCTGTTTCTAATCAGGAGGACACAGGGTGTGATTCTGCACATTAAGAATTTGTCCTTTATCACATGAGTTTACTTTCATTTATTTATGAAATATAGAACTTCCCTTTATCATTTTTTTGTTGTTTTGTTACAAAGGTTGCTTTTTAATTTTAACAATTGTATTTGTCTTGTATGTTGGTGCTACATTAACTTAGCCTAGTCCTCAAAGCAGAGTGTTGTTCTTGACCTGCCGTCCTTCAGGTGCCCTTCGCTCGCTACCTGGCCATGAACAAGATAACAAACATCAAGCGTTACCACATCGCTAAAGTGTATCGCCGTGACAACCCCGCCATGACTCGGGGACGTTACCGAGAGTTCTACCAGTGTGTGAGTCATCCTGATACATACGCACCACGACCCGCATACCGGAGGATCTGTTGGATCTTTAAAAAGCTGACATGGTTTTATTCTCTCACATGTGTGTGTGTTTCAGGATTTTGACATCGCAGGGCAGTATGACGCCATGATTCCAGACGCTGAGTGTCTGAAGATCGTCTACGAGATCCTCAGTGAGCTGGACATCGGAGACTTCCGGATCAAGGTTAGTCCCATCAATTCAGGGAAATGGCTACAGGGAAGCCGCAGATATGATGAGTGGAAGAGATAATCACTCTGATGTGCAGTATGCATTTTCTCTTCAGAAGACTGCTACTTATTTAGTTTTTCCCACTGTGGGAATCATAAAGGTTTTCTGACTGTGATAACCACGTCCTCCGTGTGCAGGTGAACGACAGACGCATCCTGGACGGGATGTTCGCTGTGTGTGGTGTTCCAGACGACAAGTTCCGCACCATCTGTTCAACAGTGGATAAACTGGACAAGGTTTGTGCTGCACCATGTGGAAACAAAAAACCTATTGAGATGATTTTGCAACTAAAATTGCCATATGATAAACGATAATGAATGGATTCATCATTTTGCATCCCAATTCTCATAACATTTGAAATATAAAATGAAACAATGGTTATGGGCTTTTTCTTTTTGAGGATCTGGAGCAAACAATATGTATTGTTAAGTAGAATACGATTTGCAGGCTGGTGTATCCCTGCAGCTCCACAATACTTACTTTAACAAGTATTCAATAATATATGTCCTGTAAGTTGAATAGTGTACTAGTCCATATTGTAATTTTGATTAATTATGCAGCCCTCCTATGTGCAAATACTCAGCTTTTATGAACTCAGTTCTCAAGAAGGACATGTACAAATATTGTAGAGCATGCTAAAATGTCGCTATAATGAGACAAATGGGTGTCACCCTGTTTTCTCCCACCTTCTCTGTCATTCATCAATATCTCCTTATGTTGTTTGAACCCAGATGCCGTGGGAGGAAGTGAGGAAGGAGATGGTGAGTGAGAAGGGTCTCTCAGAGGAGGCTGCGGACCAGATCGGGGAGTACGTCAGTTTACAGGGTGAGACTCCCAACTCACAGACATCAGTGATATGTTGTCAGTAAAGTATTCACTCCAAACAGGGGTTCATGAGATTATTGGAGCTATGGTTATTCTCCTATGGTATTATATCAAACAGCATCTAGTTTTGGTTCTTTTCCTGGACAAAAAAAGGCATGTGGGAATGAATGGCATTGTTTAAAAGGTTTGCATGTATAAGCACATTAGCTAGAGCGTAGCTTTGGCAGTGAAACTCTTCAGTCTAATGGCGCATTTCCACTGCAGGGCCTCGTACGGTATAGTTAGACCTTGGTAGGCCAGGCTCACTTTATGCTGCGTTTCCATTACAGTTTAGGAACTGGGGCAGTAACTATAGTAACGCAAAACACAACATCAGCCGTTAGCTGTTAGCAGTCAGAGCTCACAGCTCTTCATATCTGTTCAGAAACTAGACAAAGGTTAAACAAGTACAAACCACAGACTGTCTGTGTCATGGCGAATACAGTCGCTGCTTTATTTATGTCTGTATAGGCCGTTGTAGTGAGTGTGGACGGTCGGAGCATATACTGCGTTAGCTTAGCCGATCTCCATTCAGAAAACACGCATTTTAAAAGATTTTTCGCCTGCCGTCTGTCTGCAGACTTGTCAAAGCATTAAGTCATGGTTTTTACTAACCGGTATCAGTATGTTGTTACTTCGGCATCATTTTGAAACGTGTATTACAATTAAATCACGGTAAAATATGTTCATCTTGTTGTAGTTGCGGAACTACGCCTAGTGGAAACGCAACAAGAAATGGGTCGGTTTGGCACGGCACGCTTAAACCGTGCTACGCGCTGCAGCGAAAATACGCCAGGCTCCTCCAACATGATACATAAAATTACAAGACATCAAATAATGCAAAACAATTGTGAAATAGACAAAAAGTTGCAGGAATAGGTAAAAATATAAACCTTTACAATAAGACACAAATCTGAAATTAATAATAAATACAGTAGGATAGATACTGTACTGTATTCTGATATTTTAAATTAAAAAAAATAAAAGAATGAAAAGAGAAAATATATTACGGTTATGATTTATTATGAGCAGCGCTGATCTCATGGAGCCCCCTATACATTAAAACAGCTAAAGAGGGGGAGTACTGGACCTTATTCCAACAGGGTGGGTGCTGATGTTGCTGTGTTTGTGTTGCAGGTGGGATGGAGCTGGCAGAGCGCCTCCTGCAGGATCAAAAGATGTCTCAGAGTAAGCAGGCCTGTGCGGGGCTGACGGACATTAAGCTGCTGTTCAGCTACCTGCAGCTGTTCCAGGTCACGGACAAGGTGACTCAACTGATATATTTCCGAGCATTCACTTTGTTCACTGGAGTCAGCAATGTCTTAAAGCTCCCTATCATACCTTCTACTTTCCTCTCTTCTCTGTTGACCTGCTACCTTTTCATTCCTCCATCCTGTGCAGGTGGTGTTTGACCTGAGTCTGGCCCGGGGTCTGGACTATTACACAGGGATCATTTACGAGGGGGTTCTGACTCAGGCAGGCATCGCTGCTGAAGCCCAGAATGGTTCTGGTGCAGAGGAGAGTGTGAGCGTGGGCAGCGTAGCGGGCGGGGGCCGGTATGACGGGCTGGTGGGGATGTTTGACCCCAAGGGCAGGAAGGTGCCATGTGTGGGGGTCAGCATCGGCATCGAGAGGATCTTCTCCATCATGGAGCAGAAGGCCGAGGTAATCCTGTGAGTGAGTGAGGTGCGTTCACACCTGCCTTGTATAGTCCGGTTGAATCGAACCCTGGTGCAGTTCATTTGGGTCGGTGTGAAAGCAGTCCGAGACCTCTTAACTCAGGGGTGTCAAACTCAATTTCATTGCGGGCCACATTAGAATTATGGTTGCACTCAAAGGGCCGGTGGTAACTTTAAGACTATATAAATATACATAGATAAATATACATAATACATATAAAATAGTGTATTATTTTACAATATTTCCTCTGTATTGGATTATTATCGGATAGGGTAATAACTTCATTATGAACTACGTCTGAAAGCAGAAGTCTAGGGAAAATAATTGCAAGTCTCTTCATTGCGCATGTCACAAAATAAGATGCATTGTGGGACATACACTTTATGGGCAACGTTCTCCTTTAAAGCGGCACGTAACATTATAATAAACTTATTATATTCTTTGCAAGCTCTTGTGGGGCCACATAAAATGAAATGGCGGGCCGGATTTGGCCCCGAGTTTGACACCCCTGTCTTAACTGAACTAAGTGGTCCGTTAAAATAGGTAGTCTCGGAAACACTTGCTTGCGAACTCTGGAGCGGTTCATTGCTGGTGTGAACGCAGTCCGCACCAAAACATAGGAAGCGTAGTATTTACGTGTCTCAAGAACGCTGATGTCTTCAAAATCTTTAGCGAAAGAATCCTTCAAGACATCCGCGGTTGTTTAGTTAAAGAGTGAAGCAGAATGAAGTGTTGAACAGTGTCAACTACATAATATTAAGAACACCTGTCGTCTGTGAAACGCCCCTCCTTACTGCAGAACGTCTCTCATTATATGTGTCATAATGTTTTTTAACGGACGTTGTCTGATAATCATATGCGCGGGCCGCTAGTGTCTGTTGATCTCCAGATTAACAGCAGAATGAGAATAACCTGCCGAAAGTGCCGATGCTCCATGGCGGAGGCTCCTGTAGAAATTGCCGGGATTTGCGTTTTTATCCTCTTAATGTCTGACCAATGGTTGAACAGCATTTCCGTGCACATGGCTTGTGTTTATAGTCCGTTTGAGTTTTACGCAAACCGAACCTTCTGAAAAATGAAACAATTTAACAAACTGTGTTCTGGTGCGCACCTGAGAAGCGGACTATTAGGTGTGAATGCACCCTGAGACGTGTGTGTGTGTGTGTGTGTGTGTGTGTGTGTGTGTGTGTGTGTGTGTGTGTGTGTGTGTGTGTGTGTGTGTGTGTGTGTGTGTGTGTGTGTGTGTGTGTGTGTGTGTGTGTGTGTGTGTGTGTGTGTGTGTGTGTGTGTGTGTGTGTGTGTGTGTGTGTGTGTGTGTGTGTGTGTGTGTGTGTGTGTGTGTGTGTGTGTGTGTGTTTTCAGGCCTCAGCACAGAGGGTCCGCACCACAGAGGTTCAGGTGATGGTGGTGTCTGCTCAGAAGAACCTGCTGGAGGAGAGACTCAAACTGCTCACTGAGCTCTGGAACGCTGGCATCAAGGTCTGTGTTAACTAGTGTTATATTTGCAGATTCCACTAACCTTGTTTAATGTTGCTTCGTAAGTCTGGAGTCTGATTTCTGAAAATTATTACTATCACCTTTGCACTAGACTAGAGATTCATCAATTACATTTTTATATTATTTTAAGACTGACCTGCCAATGCTGATTTTCTTTCCAAAGAGCGTGTAACTTTTAATCAAAAATAAAAATACATTTCTCAGTCTATAATAAAACATAGACTAATGGAATATAACTTCCATTCACTCAAAAAGGGCACTTGTTCCTTTACTGCTAATTTTGGACTTTTTGGTGTGGAAAGTTCACATTTGTCATGCTGTCATTTAAAAATATTATTCGTCACACTGAATGCTGTGTATGTGTCCAGGCAGAGGTAATTTACAAGAAGAACCCCAAACTGCTGAGTCAGCTGCAGTACTGCGAGGACTCGGGGATCCCCCTGGTGGCCATCCTGGGAGAGCAGGAGCTGAAGGATGGGGTGGTGAAGCTGCGCGCCGTGGCAACCAGAGAGGAGGTACCTGAACACATCTTTATTAAAGATGATACCAAATTATGTTTTTATTACCATTAACACACAATGATGCAGAGGCAGCCATACAGGCTCAGAGGTTAACATTCACACATACTCAGTGTTGGCCATCGGGAGCAGTTTGGGGTTGAGGGCCAATATATTTGGATGTGTGTGTCTGTTTGACAGGGCCGTAAGACTGAGTTTGTGATGCTGCAGGACTAACCTCACTGTCTGCTCTCTCCCCACAGGCTGATATATCCAGAGCAGATCTGATAGCTGAGATCAAGAGGAGGACCTCTGAGGCCTAGACGTTAACCCCCCCCCCCCCGCCATCTTCAAACAGACACTGCACACTCTTCTACAGACTCCTTGGCAACATGAAACAAAGTTACCCTTAGCAATGATGCCAACATGATGTTCTTAAGGGTAACATGCCTTCAGTGTCAGCACTGTATAACGGAGCTGCTGAGAGGAACGCATCAGTTATTATTATCTACAAAGCTGCTAGAGAGCAGCTACATTTATTTGTACAGCTTCATCTCTGTTCTGTTTAAGACGTGTACTTTCTCCCTGCACCATCTCATGCTGAAGTTAAACTCAGCTTCTAACAAAAACACTTTCATTTATTCCATGGCTGTACTGCCAGGTGTCTGAAATAAACTCATTGCTCAGCAGCTTGTGTTCACTGACATTCTCAGTTTAAAACAATATGATGTTTCTCACTTACTGTACTTAGGTGGCATGTAGCCATGTAGCCTGTTTTGGTTTGTATTACTTTATATCAGACTGGGTTTACCTGTGTCTACGAGGGTGCTGACAAATCTTGTTGGATGTTTAATAATGAAGAGCACTTTTCTTCAGATCAACATTTACTACACACAAATGTAACAGAAATCAAGCAAGTTCTTCAATAGGGTTTAAAATGCTATCTTATTCCACTGGAGACCTGAAAGATAGAAATCCTTTTAGAAAAATGGATGAATATAAGGAACACAACATTAGTTTCTTCTTTCCTGCTAGTAAACTGAATATCATCTTGAACTGATAAAGAACAGGCATCTTCTTGACTAATATTGATTTCAAGAGATTCCATTGGCACGATTTCATTTGGTGCAGTCTTTGACTTCTATAATAAAGGCTACTATTGTAATTAATAGTCAGTTAGCTTGTATCAAAAGTAGCCTTCTCAAGATTAAAACACTTGTTCTTACAGCCACATTTAGGAAAATCATGCATTACATAAATAGTTCTCTCAGCCAATACATCAAAACCTCGTCTTTACATCTTGTTCCTATGTGGATACATTTTCCGTATTATATGGATGACTATTTGTAAATTATTTTGGAACTATCAGTGAAACAAGTCTTTCAGACACATCTCATTTAACAGCTTGATCAGGATCATTTTCAGATTCTTTAGCTATAATGGCAGATTTTATGAATCTGGTGCAATAGTCCTGTATCAAAACAATGCTATTTATAATTAGGGTGGCTACAAACCGAGAGGCTAATCCTGACGCAGTAAGCTTAGAGTGGAGAAGAGGACACCATGTTCCTCCATTCACCTGCAGGGAAGCTCTGACAGTCATCTTCTTTGACCTCTCCAGTGCTTTGAACAGATACAGATCTTTTTTCTGTGGGTGCAACAAGCTTCACATCAGGGTGACTGGAGCGCTGCAGATCTGAGAGGAAGAGGCTGGGCTTCATCCAGGGAGGACTTGGAGGCATGGTTTTTTTTTCTCAATGTCGAGGATGCTTCCTTGGTAGGACATGTCTTCTGAGTCACTTCCTTCAGAAGCTAGGCAAGAATCCTTCCTGGCATTCGGAAAAACGAAGAGTGGAGCAGGCAAGCAAGTGTGCGTCATATGAGAGGCCCTGCCTTAAATTTTCCACAACAGATTTTGGGAAATTGGTCCGTGCGCCAAGCATTGTGGGAATTTTAAGACCGAAAGATACACATGTGCAGCCTCGAAATTTCCCGCAACGAAGGACTCAGTCCTCGGTAGAATTCCAAGGATCCTGGACATTGGAACAGTCCTTCGGCGGGACTCGATGACGTAGCATCCTTGAAATAGTGGCTCTGGAGGAGCCTTCCTCGACATGGAGAAACACCCATGGACTCAGTGAAGGCTCAGGGACATTTTGCAAAGTGAGAACACACTTCGGATCAAGATAACTTGATCTAGGATTAACACATCTGTATCTGGGTCAGAATGGCCAGGATTATGTTAGCCTGGGTTAAATAAAACCTGTTAGCAGAAAAGCACCTTCCTGTTGATAATCCCCACTGTGCAAGTGGTCATTAATCAGTCGTTGTAGCAAAGAGTTAACATTCACTCCATACATTTACATGAAGTAACACCACCATCACATTTTCCTTTCAATCTCATTTATTAAAAATGAGGAACCAATAAAGAGTAACACGTAAAAAGCATGCACAAATAAAACACTGAAGTTGAACGACAAACAAGCGAACTATAATAAAAGCATGCAGATAAAATAAGATAAAAATATTGAACATCTATCTGTAAATATTTAACATTAACAAGCAAACAGTGCTGCAGGAGGGGGTGGTGATCAGCTGGGGGGGCTAATTGTTGCAGATCTTCTGCAGAACCTGCAGAGCCGCAGCCTGATGAGCTTCCGCCACCGTGGCGTAGGCAGAGGGTCCCGGTAAGATCATGACCTGCCCTTCAAAGTCGGGGGTTATCCCGGGGACGGACAGCTTATAAAAGAAGAACATGAAGCCCTTGGACCCCGCTTGGCTCAGCGTAAGATTGCACTGCGGCACCCCAACACCCTTCGCCTCACACAGCTCACACAGCAGCGCCATGGGGCAGTGGAGGGACCCTGAGGACGTGAGGTGACCCTCCAGGGAAGAGGCGCAGGAGGAGGAGCTGGGAGGGGGCGGGGTCTGGGGGACAGCGGGTTCTCCCACTGCTTTGCAGAATTCCCTGGCATCCCTGGATGGAGGGCGGGCCAGGCGGGGAGGTGGGCGTAGAGGGGTGAGGACGTGGCGTGGCGGCTTCAGGGGGGTCGGAAAGAGGCTTTTAGAGAATTTATGTGGAGGGGGGGGCTCGTCAGTGGTCGACTTCATTGTGGTCTGCCATTTGATGGAGATGTTCAACTCAAACTTCTTCCTGAATGCTGGGCACAAAGAGAAGAGCAGCTACAGTATTAAGGCGTTTTGACAGATCAAACATTATCTTACGTACGTTTTAATTTTCTTCACCGGAGATAGATAGATACAGAATTACCCCACCTTCACAAGAGAATGCCTCAGGCTTTTAAAAAAAGATAAAACAAGAGTTTGGTTATTCTACGTCGTGCCACCTGGGGGGTATGCTACGAAGCAGGATTTTTGCTTAGCCGGCTAACTTCAGGGAAAACTCGGGGTTTCCGTGTTAGCAGGTTTAAAACACTGATATTCAAAATGCCTCACACATGGACCAATGATCAAGAAACACGTTCCACCTGACCAAACGCCTGATAGCACAATTGTTGGCTCATCAATCAGGATGTTAGCACTATGAAAAAAGCCCCCAGGTGAGTACTTTCTTACAGCAACAATGGAAGCCAACATGGAAACAAAAGGAAGAGGAAAAGGAAGAGCTGGGGTGAGAGTGAGAGGAGGAAGAATGAGAGGTAGAGGTAGAGCTGGAGGGACAGGATGTGGACAAAGAAGAATACTCTAATGAAATGAAATGAAATCAACCATGGTTTGATGATGAGAGAGGCTGGACAGAGGGTTCAGCCTAATCTAAGCCGATGTACTGTTGCCTCTGCAATCCGGACACTTAGACTTGACAACAGGTTAGTTACCAGTTTTTAGCTCTGCATAATTTATGATATATCAGTGCTTATATCTGTTGTGTGAAACGTATTTACTTCATTACTATAATTGAATTGTTGGCATGTTGCATACTATAACTGTACACAAATCCTGCACAATGTACTGTGGTAAACTTACTTTTATGCAATACAGACACTGACCAACCACTATATCTTTGTTGTTTATCTGAAGGACTGAGAAACAAAGAGGTGGAAGGCTAAGGATTTTCAATGAGGCACAGGAAGCAGCAATTACAAACTGGGTTTTGGCAAACAATGCATAACACTTAGAGAGATCCGAAGCATAGTAACTACGTGCTGAGATGCATGTTGCACAATGTTAGTTTTGAATAAAATGTGATTTTTTTCAACAAGTCATTTGTATTTCTTCATTTACTGTATTTCTGTATACTCAAGCAATCTTTCTCTGCAGAAACCTCTATGTACAGATCATAGCCCATAACAGATGAAAGTGCTTTAGATTATGCTCAGCAGTGTGTAGCTGGGTGGTCAAACCATCTAGTATTATGAATGAAGTGTGTTATATTTGGTGCTAAAGTTTGCATTTGGTAAGTGTTTATGTAGTTTTGAGTGCAGTTCTTCATTTAGCAGGAGAAATTAGGTGTTTTGCACTTTGGGTGTGTGGTTTTGTGAATTGTGTTTAGTGTTCTGAGAAACTGAGCAATTAAAAAAATATGTGTGTTAGCGATAGAGAAAAACTGTAATGTGTTCCTTAAAATAATACTTCTGCATACAGTATGTGACACTGTGAGTGTTACACGGCCAGATACGGCTCGGCTGACTCAGATAAGGAAATATATGATACATTATGATTAGGCCTGTGCAATTTAATCGATCCTGCGATATATATCGATATTTTGTTTCCCGAGAAAGTATAGATATTTCAGCCGCGGGTATCGATACATTAAGTATCATTCAAATCCCCCGTGTACTTCCGCCTGGCACTCTGCTCGCTGCCCATTCCCCCCGTTCGCTTTGCATGAAGAGCGATGACGTCAGCCAGCCGAGCCGCTAGTGTCGCTGTAGAACATTTCTAGATACACAGACGCCGGTGACTTCTTCTCGCAGTGAGTGCAAAGCGGTTCAGGAGAATGGCGGCAAACATTAACCACACTGGAGAGGGTCTTCTCTACCGCCGGAGATATCGGCCCAATCCCAAACCACTCCCTCGACGGAGTGAACTCCTTCTGTAGCCACACTCGCAGCTCAACGAGGCTCCCTCCTGTCAGATGGAAGGGGTAAATACAGCACCAAGCTTTGGGACGGCCTCCCCTCTCTCCGGCAGAAACAGGAAATGCCGTAACTGTATGTAACAACGGTTTCAAATCAGCATCTCTTAGACAAAAAGTTTAAATTAATTTCTCAAATAAAACTCCTAACATCTTTCATTGTGTTTCAAAGCTCTTTTAGTTTTAAACCTGATGTTTATAAGCTTCTTAGTTTTTGCAACGGTCTGTAAATATACACAACTTTATAATAAAATGCACACATTTACCTTTTTCTAGACTAAACACATGTAGGATCCTAACTTAAAAACATATGGGGTTATCATGAGGTTGTTAACATCGCAGTTTATCAGTGGACGTTTGCTGGAACTACTTGTTAACAGCGTGTTTCCCGACAGACACACACAGCGTGACTCCGATCAGGTAGAGACCGGTCTCAAGTCAGCACCCCTGCAGACTCGCTGTTTGAGGGCTTGATAGCCCACTCCCCCTCCACACCGCTCCACACTCGTTGGTTTGGAACAGCCCTCAATATTGCGGACCCTCCGTGTGAACGCGCAAACGGAGGGGTAGGGTGTAGGGGGCGGTTTGGGAATGGGCCATCGTCACTGCTCAGAGAAGTGCACTTCTCCCAGACCACGTTGATCAGATTATATTCCTGAACAAAAATCTGAAGAGAATGTAGATGCAGTTATGTAGAGAGGAGCCTTTTTGTTTAGTGTTTTTGGCTTAAATGTTACTCCTTTAAAAACTTGAATTATTGGCAGGTACATTTTACGTTAAATGTTGTTCTTAGTGATTTGAATTACTGGCTACCTCATATTCTGTGTTAAGCTAAAAATGTTGTAAAAGAATCTGTTCAGAACAGGCCACCTGCTGCACCTTTTAATTCTCCATTGTCCATTGTGATACTGCACTTTATGTGCTTACGTTTCAAAGGCTTGTAAGCTACAGTTTGCACTGTTTCAATAAATGAAACATTTTCTCACCACATCTTTTGATTCATTTTGTCCAGCATTTGCAAGCTTTAGACTCTCTGTCTAGTCAGAGCCATATATTGTATAATCGATGCTTTCATTTTTCAGTTGAATTAATTCAATCCAAAACAATGGAACACTCACAAGATGTCACCAAAATCACACTGTCCCTTTAAAATCTTTCAGAAAATGATGTAAGTGTATCGAATTATATCGAATCGTATCGAATCGTATCGTTGGCTGAATATCGTGATATATATCGTATCGTGAGTTGAATATCGTGTATCGTATCGTGAGATTAGTGTATCGCTACAGCCCTAATTATGATGCATGTGATATGATGTGATATGAATGATAATGGGACACATCGACGTCTGCACTCACAGTGCCGGGGACTGTAGGCTACGTAATGTTACTTTGATCCGGTTACTTATGTTGTGGCAGATATTAATTAAGCTTTCTTAATAGTATAATAATAGTTATAATAGTCTGATTGCTCTGAAGATGGGAGGTGATATTCTATTCATTTTCACGTTCACACAGCGGTGATTTTGGCCGGCTGTTTTTCCTGCAACGGCAGTTTAAACTGTATTTCCTCTGCACACTGAGCTCTGATTGGTCAGCAGGCGTGGTGCTTTCGCTGAGTTGATCTCTTATCCTGGAACCTATCCTGCTTCGGAGTACAGACTAGGTTCAAGGATAAGTCCAGTGTTTCCCCTATATACAAATAGTTGCGGCGCAGCGCCGCTGCTGAAATATGAGCGCCACTGCTAGGGGGCGCCAGCCAGGTACCCAAAAAAAATTGTTTTACTTTTTCTTTTTTTTTCTTAAAATAATAAGTGGCGACCCTTTTTCATTTTTGATTGTTTGTTATGTAGATTTGTAGTATTTGTGTTACTGGCATAGGCGACACAGGCGGTCGCCTAGGGCGCCAGATCTGGGGGGCGCCAGATCTGGGGGGCACTGCGCTGGTAGCTCTGGGAGGGAAAAAACATTTTTGCCGCTCATCCAAATGTTCGGCCTTGATGTAACAACATTCATAATTAAGTAAATGTAACACCATTTTCACCCCGGTTACACGTTTAATTTGCCCTGTACGGTGGGCGCTAGGTTAACTAGGTAAAATAAGATGTGAATGAACAACAAAAATAAAATAAGCTACATTTATTTTTTATAGGCTATGGTAGGTTATTGGTTATGTTCACATACTTATTTGATTATTAAAATGTAAACCAATCTTTTTCATATGGGCGTTTTAGAGTTGTACCCCCTAGATCAGGGGCCGTATTCACAAAGGATCTTAGGGCTAAAAGTAGCTCCTAACTGGCGAATTTAGGAGAAACTCCTAAACATAATGGGCGTGTCAGTCTTAAATTTAGAACTCCTAATTTTATTCACTAAGAGCAATTCACAAAGTATTTTAGGCCTAAAAGTAGCACCTAAGTTTAGGAGAGCTTAAAAGTCCTCGAGAGGACTCCTAACTCAGTAAGACCTATTCACAAAGAATCTGAAAATGGCTGCGAGACTAAATGTTTTGGAGACAATGGAAGACTGTGAATTAATCAAGAGATATAGGCTAAATCGTGAGGGCATCAAACTTGTTGTGGAATTAGTGCGGGATGCAATAACATCCCCGACTAACAGGAATAACCCGATTAGTCCGGAAATAAAATGTTTGGCAACACTACGATATTTAGCAACAGGGAAAATGCAACTTTGCAATGCCGACGATTTAGGAATATCGCAACCATCAGTCAGCCGTGCCATAAACCAAACCATCAACACGCTCTCTATACCACATATCATCCGACAGTTTATCCGGTTTCCTTTGGACAATCAACAACTACACAGGATCAAAGCCAACTTCATGGCAATCGCAGGTATGCCCGGTGCTATTGACGGGACGCACATAAAAATAATTGCGCCATCAAAAGATGAGGACGTGTTCGTCAATAGAAAGAAAGTGCATTCCATCAACACGCAGATTGTTTTTGATGCAACTTTTAACATTCTTGATGTTGTTGCAAAGTGGCCTGGATCTACCCATGATTTGTGTATTTTAATGGAGAGGCAGCTTTTTGAGAGGCACCATGTTGGCTACCAGTTGGGTGTCACTTGCGTTTAACTTTGTCTTCACTTTCATTCATCATGATAGGGGGACTTGAACGGCGGTATGGGCTGTTATTGAAAGTGTTTAAGTGCTGGAAATATGCTCATTGGATAATAGTTTGCAGGGTGCTTTTAATTGCCTCCTTGATTTAATGCAATTTACGTATTTTTATTGTTTGCTCTCTCTCTTTAACGTGTATATACAACGTCATTATCCTGGTCTGCACAAACATGTCATCATGCGTGTATTCTGCTAACTGCACTGTCCATAACTATTTGATAGGAATACATTTCTAGCCTAGGCTATTTCCTTGTTTTTCGGTGATTTAGTGGGCTCGTTTGTGGGATGTTGCGGATGAGTTTCACCGAGACCGCCTGCTCTGAACAACCAATCACCGCTTCTAAACTCATGCACGAGAATCGACGTAATCCATAGCAACGGCGCGTCACTCTTAGTTCACTTTTAGTGATTTATCCTTAGTATGAGTAGGTCTCACCGGCTTTGTGAATAACTTTTAAGAAAAAACTCCTACGTAAAATGTTTTAGCGCGAGTTAGGAGCGCTCCTAGCGGTAAGATAAAATGCTTTGTGAATACGGCCCCTGGTCTCTAGTAATTGTGTGCTCAAAGTGCACCAGATTGAAGCATTTTACTGTAAAATGTTCAAAATAAAATCTTGACGTCTTGAGCCATTTTGACGTCTATTACCCATGTCAATGAGTTTCTTTTTTTGCAGTGTATTTGTCTTTTGTAGAGATTTTTCATTTATCTTTACACATAAAATGTCGCCTAAAATCTCACCTAGGGCAGCAAATTGTCTAGAACCGGCCCTGGTACTAGGCCTAAAGAGCCTTTCTTGTGCTGACACATAGAAACAAATTGTCGGGGCGCACTTTGCACGCGCACACACTAAAAAATTCCACGCGCTCCGCGCTCACATTATGCTGGGCCCACGTGCCTTAGCACCGCTGCTATGACTCCATCCTAGAGGAAACACTGAAGTCACCATGGAGATCTAGCCCGCTAAAAAGTGAACCAGCTTCGTAGTACCGGAAATCCCAGAAGTTATCTTGCTAAATGAAAATCCTGCTTCGTAGTATACCCCCCTGGTTAGGTTGCAGGCTAAGAGCTCAACTCAGTGAAAGCACTGCCTGCTGACCAATCAGAGCTCAGTGTGCGGAGTTTAAAGTGATCAATTCATATTACAGGAGAAAGGAAATACAGAAAAGCTGCCGTTGCAGAAAAGACGGCCGGCAAAAATCACTGACTTTGTGAACGTGAACATTAATAGTAGGGGTGCACCGAATGGGAAATTCTTGGCCGAAACCGATACCGAAAATAGGAAACAGTTGGCCGAAAACCGAATGCCGAAAGGCCGAAAATGATTAATATAAATATATATATATATATATATAAATATATAAATATATATAATGTATACATTTTTTTACCAATGTTGTTCAGCTACCTGATTATGGAAAAAGACATGATTATGGCAACCTATAAGTGCATGCTTACAAATGTGCAAACTGGATAAATCCACATGAATGTAACTATTTACAAATGAAATTACAATTCAATTTAAGAATCTGTAAATAAGGCTGTCTGTCCTCATAAGCAAAGTAGTAAACATTGTATAAAGATACATAAAGTGAAAACTGGATACAAAATCCACAATCAATTACAAATTAAATTACAATTTCAAGAATCTGCAAATAAGGTGGCCTGTCCTCATGAGCAATGTAAACAACATTGTATCATTTAGATACCGAAAGTACAATATATTGAACACTGTGCTGCTGTCATTTCCCCCTAATGATAACCTGAGATGGTGAATTATAACTCACAATGAAAATGGTTCAGGAAAGTGGGTATAGAGTAGACATGTAGAACTAGATAAGCTTATGATAAGCCAGCCTTGTCTACTTATTAAGGAAAAGTAGGAGGTTCTTTTTAATGAACAGTAGCTTCTCTGCTTTATCAGCCATAAGTCTGTTCCTCTTCTCATCAAGCACATGAGAGGCAGCGCTGAACAGTCTCTCGCTGTCAGTGCTTGTGATTTGATCTTACTCCGCATATTTGTCCGGGTGTTTTGATTTCAAGTGGTGGAGTAATCCCGAAATGGTGAAAGTCTTTGCAGTTACACCCCCTCGAGAAATGTCAGCTGAACACGTTTTACAAATCGCAATCCGCGCCTCTTTCTCTGATATTTTTAAATATCTCCAAGCGCCAGACATGTTGGCTGTGAGCCAGCCGTGCTTGTCGCCGCGTTTTGATTACGTCATCACAACAACACGTTAGCTTACCAACGTAACCCTGTTCCCTGACATTCGGTGATAAGCCGAAAGCCGAAAGGGCCTTTTTAACCATTTTCAGCCGATAATTTTTGGCGGCCGAATATTCGGTGCATCCCTAATTAATAGAATATCACCTCCGATGTTCAGAGCAATCTGAATATTATAACATTAGCGTTAAGAAAGCTTACTTAAATATCTGCCACAACATAAGTAACCGGATCAGAGTAACATGAAGTACAGTCCGCGGCATATCACATCATAATGTATCATATATTTCCTTATCTGAGTCAGCTGAGCCGTATCTGGCCGTGCAACACTCACAGTGTCACATACTGTATGCAGAAGTATTATTTTAAGCAACACATTAAGTTGACAAAACACTCAAGTCAAATGTAATTAAAGTCAGATCCACTCGTGATATCATAAACCTGTTAATGTACGCATTTCTTTTATCAGCTGTATTCACCTTTCAGGTGCAATGTGGCTTTTATCCTGGATAAAGTGTTTAAGTCATGGATGTTTAAAGTTTAACTTCTTCATATATGTCTAATATTATATAGTTGACTTTTCATTTAGGAAGTATGACGCTGCGCTGTCAGTCTGCTTCTCCATATTTGTGATTGGTCGAATGCTCCAGATACCACCCCTTTCATGTGAACGCGCACCTAACTAGATAGAACAAGGCTGGCTTGAGCGATCCACTTGATAACCCGCGTCGTAGTACAGGCCTCTGTTGTATTTAAAGTGATCACAAGCAGCCAGACTCAAAACAGAATGAACATCTAGTCATCACAGAGATGGAGTGGGGAGAAAAGATCTTGTGACATAAGTGAAGCAGTCTCAATAAAAAAGAGCTGAGAAGTGTTGACAGCTGACCATTAGTGGGTGTGAAGGTCAGATTGTCAGTATTGGAAATGTAAAACACAAATTTCCTGTTAAGTCTTTTGAATCAAGTACAAATCAAGTCAAAGTAAAGTTTATCATAATACTAATAATTAAAGCTGCATTCAGCATTGCAGTGCCCCGCCCCCCCATTGTAACACGTTTGGGATATTGTCTACAGGCCTTGGTGAGTGCAGTGATGCTTTCACAACATTTTGCAACAAATGGATGCAATTTAAGTCAGAATAATATATCTTTTTTTGTTGTTGTCATATTCAAAAAAGCCAATTTACGGGTTATAAAAAAGCAAATTATACAAATGTCAGCAATGACATGAATATGAGAGAAACCCCCTCAAGCCCAACCACTGCAGAATTGTTATTTATGTGCCCTACCTGACACCTGTACCATTTCATTAGACATGCATTACAATATATGAAAGGTTGACAACAAAAATGGGATCATATCTTCAGCGATGTGATCCATCATCTGAGCTCCTACCTTCCACCAGCACCTTCTTGGCCATAGAAGCATCATAGTGGGATGAGAAGACGACTATAGCTGACGCCCCCACTATTCCAGGCCCTGTCTTCAGCGAGATCCTCTGCACCCCGTCCACCATACCACGCAGCACCTGGGAACAAACACACGTTGCCTTGACTACAAGACACTACAGGCTCTGGGAAAACTTCATGGGACTTTTTTTACTTTTGTAAAACTCACTAAAGAGCTCCTCATTTTAATATCGCTTGGTACTTTTTGTCTTAGAATATGGATTTCAAAAGGGTAACAGTCACACAGGCAAGATAGTACATGCAAGACCTAAAGAGTGCAGTCAGGTGTTCAGCTCTCCATGGCACTGAAGTTAGCTTACACTAGCTACAACCAACCTGTTATGCACCAGTGGTGTTGTAGCACACACTCAGCCTGGCTGATTGACGGGTGGTGCTCACTCCAAAACTCAGCTCCTATTCTATGCCATTCAACTTATACATGTGCTGTTGAGGCATATGTCAAATAGTAGGCCTTGGGAGCGAGTAGATAAATGATTATTCTCTTTTTACATCTGTGATTCAGTTCTACAGTATTGCAATGCTAAATGGTACAAGTTTTGGTCTACCAACTCAAAATCAAAACGGCTCCACCAGCTGAAAATCTGCTCAAAGATTGTAGGTCAACCCTCTGAGAAACTCCATGAACCTACGATAACAACATAACGATGCTGGCCAACGAGATCATCTCTGACCCCAACCATGTCCTGAACAGAGAATATGATAATAATATGAATGTTATTTATCTAATACGAATTTCACATCAAAAATACACGGTCCAGAGATTTGATAAAGCTAGACTTCAGCATTATTTTGTGCACCAGTCAAACCTCCAATCAAATACAGAACTAAATCCCAGGTTAAATGTACGCTAAAGGGTCTTGAGCATGTTTTTCCTCAGTGATCATGCTGATTTGGTTAATTTTTGTTCCCTTGTATCTTGTCTTAAATATTTGTCCTTGTTGATGTTGCGAATGGAGCTGCTGGGATGCGAGACACATTTCAGACTCCTTTTATCTGACAATAAAGTATAATGGTATTGTAGATCAAAACTATTTCTGAAAAGGATGCATTTCCCTCTGTCAGCAGTGTTCTTCTCGTTCCCTCGGAGCGTTACCTGCAGCAGATGGTCCAGCTGGGTGCTGGCGGGCAGCTCTCCGATGCAGAGGTGACTCTTCTCTGTGCTGCGGCGCACACTGAGGCGGACGCCGGCCTCCAGCCTGTGACCGTTCAGTAGGCGCACGGCATCGTTCACTACAGCTGGTGAGCTGTATTTGGCGTAGGCGAAGCCGCGGTTCTGCCCGCTGAAGTTCATCATGAGGCGGAACTCCCAGAGGGGCCCCACGGAGCCAAACAAGGGGATCAACACGTCCTCGTAGGTGTCCCGTGGGATCTGGCTGATGAAAACCTCACATTGGGATCCTGGGGGGGGCAGGTGCCACACTGACCGCACAGAGGAGAGACGATGGGATTAAGTGCATGGCTTGATTATATATCAATGATTGCTAATATCTATATTTAAGAATGGAAATACCATCCCAACACTAGGGTTGGGAACCAAAACTCGGTTCCAGATGAGAACCGACAAGAAAATGCCGGGTACCGGGTAACCATACAAAATAACAATTTCTGTTCTGCTTAACGGTTCCTAAACGCAGTAGACCCTATAGTCCACCGGGTCCGTCTGCGCCGCGGCGACCCGGTGGAATACAGGGTCAGGGCGGACTGGCCATCTGTGTGTTCTGGAGAATCACAGAACAGCCGGCTCGGCTCACTGACGGCCGGCACCGCCCTTAATTCTTTTAAACGGCATCATGTAAGTTGCGCTGACAGGCGACAGAGGTCCACAGTTGCCCCGCGGCGAGGCTCCCCCCGCCCTCCCATAGACAGTTCATGAGCTCAGTCACTTCATAACACCAAAGATGGATCGCAGTAAACGCTCTAAAGTGAGGCTCCACTACACTAAAAAAGACAAGGCACAGTGTAATGCCTGTTAATAGCTTGCCACAGGCATAGCTCTGTTAAAATAAAGCACACTATTGTGTAATACATTTGTATTGCATGTATTTTATTTATTTGTAAAAATGTCAGTTAAAGCTTAAAAGAATAAAGATATTTTTGTTATCTAAATGTTTGACCTCTTTCTTTTACAATTTTGGAATCAAAAAGGGGAATCGATAAGAACCAGAATTGATACATTTCAGACGATACCCATCTCTACCCAGTATCGAGAAATGTTTTCATACATTTTTACAAGAGGGTTACAATTTGAATAATTCTAAACATCTACACGGAAAATCTAAAATAGCACAAATTGAAAACCCCTGTAAACTAAAGGTTATCAGAGCATCACTACATTGTTCATGTCCATCACTGAGTTTTGAATCACTTTCGCGTTTAAAACCAAATGATCAATATCAAAGTGCAAATAAATCTAGTTAAAACTGAGAATGCAACAGCCTGTAACATATTAAAGAAAGAAAATATGGCACACTTGTTAGGGTCACTTTGGTTCCATAACAACTGCAAGCATTATGCTTTATTGTCTTAATGTAAATTTACTTTGTTTTTTCAACAAATGTCTACTATTTACTTTCATAAATACCATCCATCTTCTCCCGCTTATCGGTGGTCAGGTCGCGGAGGTAGCAGTTCCAGCAGAGACCCCCAAACTTTCTTTTCCCTGGCCACATCAACCAGCTCTGACTGGGGGATCCCAAGGCGCTCCCAGGCCAGCGAAGAGATATAATCCCTCCACCTGGTCCTAGGTCTACCCCTTGGTCTCTTCCCAGCTGGACATGCCTGGAACACCTCGCTAGGGAGGCGCCCAGATGGCATCCTAACTAGGTGCCCGAAAATAAATACAAATAAGAAAAATAATATGAAGACTGGATAGGTCTGCACAATATATCGATTCATTAAAAAATGCATATACGGCCCTAATGTTAAACTACAAATATTCTACCCCCCAAAAAGGTCCGGGGGTTTGGTGCTCCAGGCTCCAGGTTTGGTGCTCCAGGCACACAGGGAGACGCAGTAGCCCACAGCAGCAGCCTCACAACAACTTCATCTCAGCTCAAATGATTAGAAAAGATCTCTTTATTTGGCAGTAAGAACCAGTGTTTACCCTCTGTCACCTGTCAGTGTGCAACTTGACGTTAAATCAAAGGAGAAAAACAGCATTATACATTCATGCATGACGGTCAGGGTAGGATTGCCGTCATGGTCCCTCGGTCTGGCCGTGCAGCCCCGAAAATAATTGTACGTCCTACGGCCACCATGGCCTGTGTGCCCCTGATACTGTTAAAATCTCGAAGTTGCTTTAAAAGCGTCAGAACGGTGGTTTCTGAACTGCATTATGCTGCGTTCACAACGGACGCGATGCAAATATTGTCATCGCTCTAACCGCTGGAGTTTCACCGCGGCTGTCAGCTGTGTTTACTCCTGTCATTCAAACAGGACCCGCTGGAGAGGGGGCGGGGCTTATATCCATGTAAATACTGTGGTGGAAACCAACTACGACAAAATTAACCTATTTTACCATGGTTTAATTGTAATACACGTTTCAAAATGATGCCTAAGTAACTAAATACTGATAACGGTTAGTAAAAACCATGCTTTGACAAGTGTGCAGAGAAGACGGCAGGCGAAAAACTTTTCAAATGCGTGCTCTCGAATGGAGCGATCTCCATTCGATCAGATCAAAAACTAACCTGTATCTGCTCCGTCCAAACTCACAACAACGTCCTAAAGACAGAATTAAAGCAGCAACTGTATTCGCCATGACACAGACAGTCTGTGGTTTGTACATGTTTACCTTTTGTCTAGTTTCTGAACAGATATGAGGAGCTGTGAGGAGTTGATTACACACACACACACACACACACACACACACACACACACACACACACACACACACACACACACACACACACACACACACACACACACACACACACACACACACACACACACACACACACACACACACACACACACACACACACACACACACACACACACACACACACACACACACACACACACACACACACACACACACACACACACACACACTTTTGCATTCCAAAGTATTGCTTGTTCATACAGTTGAATGTTTGAGCTTCACTGTGCACTGCTGAATGATGTATGTGCAGAGTTTGACCCTTGAAGCCTGTTTCTTCTGCTCTGAAATGGAATATATTTGTTAAATATTAATAGAATTTTAGATTTTTTGATTTGATTTCGGATTTGTGAATGGGAGAAGTAGTAGATGGAAAAAATACCAAACACTAATTATTCATAGTAGAGTATTTCATTTTATATACGGTAATACTAAGGAGGCATAGGCCTATGATGATATAATGTTTGACATTATTGATATTAAAAAAGTGATTTGTTTTCCATGTCATTAGTGTGTTTTTCTTATCAGAAAGTGAAGTTATTTATTTGTAAGCTCCAAATCCAAATGTTTCCCTCAATGGCCTTTGTGCCCTGGCATGTGGCCTTTGCGCCCTGAAAAAATGTGTGACACCAAAGGCAAAATGGCCTTGCCCCTAAAATGACAAAAATCCAAACCTGATGACGGTCCTGTGATTCTCCAGAACACAGATGGCCAACCGCCCCTGAACCCACACTGCTTTACAGATGAATGGAAGTTAACATTTTATCCCTTGTTTTCAGATTTGTATTTACTTATTTCAATAATCCAGGTAGAATGGATGTGTCTGTTTAGAGTACCAGACATTGTTGTAAAGTGGGGCATTCATAGGTTTTGCTCAAGTGATCAATACATAATAAACTTCATGTTGTTGAATGGAAATATCATATTTAATTGATTTAGTTTCAATTATTACAGAAGCAACTTATTTTAATGTAGGAATTTGTTTAATTATCACATGTGATGCATCACAATATTCAACAACGTTATGGCCTGTTCTCCTGCAGTCCCAATACTGAATTAAACTGATCTTTGTTGTGAGGTGTGTGTGAGCTGCAGGTCTCACCCGCAGGCGGTCCTCCATACTTCCTCTGGCCGTTCACCTGAGCCAGCTTTGTGTCCGTTTCCATCAACCAGGCTTCTAGAGCCTGCACCCGCTCACTGTTCAGCATCTGGGGGGGGAATCAGAATAAGTTGTTCTTAGTTGTACCTAGTTGCATAATAATTCTGCACACTAATAGTTGCCCAATAATTGTTCTCCTAAGAAAGGAAAAAACCTCACTTTTACTAATTAAAATAATCCTCAAAAATACAAATTCCCTAATAATTGTGCACACAGTGTATTTAGATGCCAATACTTTTGTTCTTTTAAGATTTCGAAAGCATGACTTTTACTTGTAACAGAGTATCTTCACAGCTAAGTGTTGCTACTTTTGCTTAAGTATAATATCTGAGTAGGCCTACTTCTACCACCACTGCATCTAGGGGCCCTTCAAGATTAAAATATTAGATTGATTTAGATTCTTCCGGATTGAAATATAAACATGGAATCTGATACTTGTTCAATATGATATTGTGATATAGCTTTAAGTATTTTTCTGGTCTCCGGGGCAGCAACGTTATTCAATTTTACCCAAATGATAACACTGTAATGTATTATTACCGGGTTTGAGCTGACGGAATGTAACAAGAAAGTTGATCAACGTTACAAGAAAAAAGTTTCAAACACAGCACTGAGGTGAAGGACAGAATTTATTTTGGAAAATAGTTACAACAGGAAAATATTCGTCATTTCAAGTCATAAATTTAAAACTCATCCTTTATTAAAGCTTTTAACTAATGATGACACCACTCTGTTTGACTCGACTTCCATGTTCTGTCTGTTTCTGTATTACTGCTGCTATTGTTCAGACGAATTTAGACCGCTGGTTCTGTAATTCATGTAAAGCACTTAGTGACTAGTTTTTAAAAGTTCTGTATAAATAAAGTAATTATTATTATTACAATTATTATAACCAACCAAAAACAAAGAAACAATCCTTTTTTTAAATGAATGAAGACTAAGCGAACCGAACACGCCACTCCGCCTTGGGCAGCTAGGGGTTAAAGGTGGGGTAGGTAATTTTGGAGAAACCAGGGCCCTTTCTCATTTCATCAAATCCCCCTCCTCGACTCCTCGACTCCTCGACTCCTCGGTCCTCCGGTAGTGGCCCGGAAATGAATTTCAGCGCGCCATGTTGAAGGACATCTCATTTCTCTAAATGCACTTCGAGGACCGAGGACCGAGGAGGCTCTCTGGAGGAGCTATAACCGAGGATACACTGATGAGTCCTCCACGGCTCCTTCGTGGATGCATTTCCGGGAACAGAGATGTTTCAAAGAGTCGTGACGCACGGCCGGACTTATCTCAGCCAATGACAGCTCTGCATGCATCCCCTGGATATTATTGTATTAACTGCTTTCATCGCGACGCGATGTTTACAGTGAGAACAGCTGTGAGGTCCGTGCAGAAAGCAGAGCAGTGTGTATAATATATATCACTCAGTATAACAGGCCTACTCTCTTTATTTATTTTAGTTTAGTAGATATCTACAAACAAAGAGTCGATATGTGTGTGAGAGTGTGTGTGTGTGTGTGTGTGTGTGTGTGTGTGTGTGTGTGTGTGTGTGTGTGTGTGTGTGTGTGTGTGTGTGTTTGTGTGTGTGTGTGTGTGTGAGTGTGTGTGTGTCCGCATTTGTAGCCTGTTATTGTCTCATCATACCGCACTGTGAATGAATCAAAGTAAATATATAAGTCCTCATGAACACATCTGTCCATCAGACAAAGGGCTGCTGTGCCTCCTGTCGTCCTTAATGGACGTCTCTTTAAAATGACCGCTCAGAGGAGAGGAGTTCTCATTTCTCTAACCGCCTGCTGCTTCCCCTCCTTTCTCCTCGGTTCCC
Source organism: Notothenia rossii (assembly GCF_949606895.1). NCBI lineage: Eukaryota > Metazoa > Chordata > Actinopteri > Perciformes > Nototheniidae > Notothenia > Notothenia rossii. The sequence continues at coordinate 58,247,799 of NC_136901.1, read as the reverse complement.
CTCCTCGGCTCCTCCGCTCGCATCTCCTGTGAGCGGGACTAAGTCACGAGGATAGGAGTCGAGGAAAGGAGTCGAGGAGGGGAGTCGAGGAGGGGAGTTAGAGAAATGAGAAAGGGCCAAGCTCGAGTGCGCTAGAATTTGAAAATACACAACCGGGTTGCGTTCCAATAGTCCATTTAGCTTAGGAACCTTCCTAACCAAGTGAAATGACCCGGAAGTACGTCAGTGGCAGCCATGTTAAGTGCCGTTCCAATTCTCCAAATGAAAGGAAAGGAGGTTTCAAACTTCCTTTCTAACCTCCTGTAGCTTAGGAACCACTGGACCTCCCTTACCGAAAGGAGAGGAGAAAATGCTGCCCCACAATGCCTTGCAGCCGCAGCATTTGCGTCACACAACAGTCGGCCGTTCACGGAAACAAACGATTATGACGGAGAAATTATATCATGAAAGTTACGGTGCTTATTAAGCATTTTAAAACGTATGTGGTAAGTTGCCAAAGTGCTTTGTTTTGAACGTTCATCAGTATTATAATCAAAAAGAGAAATACTAACTTTAGTTTTTACTGAAATGATCAAATAAAGTCAACATTTCACTGAGCTGTGTGGGGTTTGTTCAACTTTTAAAAGATGTTTGAATGGTGATATACACAGTGATAGGTGTTAAGGACTAACGTTTATAATAAATACATTTGTATTGATTTTAAGATATTTTCATACAATCGAACGTATTGGGATCATTTGTATTAATGTGGACCGGAGGGAGAGGGTGACGAGCATAAATGTCACTTCCCTTTTTTATTTCAATTAGAACTTTGGTCATGAAGAATATGTTTCTCTGTTGTCCACGTTCATAAAGCATAAAACAACAGCATCAGAACACGGTGCAGAGACTCTAGATGAGTCCGTCGTTCTTATTAAACATCCATGTTGTAGTCCGTTGTATATAACACTGTAGTTTCCATAGTTTCACCACAGCAGCAGACGCACACAATGACGTCCGCTGGCGCATCATAAACACGTCAGATAGTGAAAGTGCATTCGGATTCTCTAAAGTAGCGCAGTCTCTTCTCCTAAGTCCTTTTAAATTCTCCTATCCACTATCCCTTAACCCCGTGAAGTTTCACTCAGAGGTCAAGGAATAGGAGATAGGGTTAGAATTTAGGAGCTGATTTTTGGATTATCGGAACGCAACCCCGGAGACAATCTGCAGTGCCACTTCCTTACAAAGCCCCTCCTCCAACACACACGAATGCGCACATGACCAATGAGGGCACGAGAAAAGTTTGCCCATGTGCACAGGAAGGCTGACAGTCAGGTAGGCCATCCAGTTATTTTAGCCGGGCCGGCTAAAATGATTGGTGGTGCTTTTTACAGTAGCTACTACTGCTTCCACAGATGATTTTTGTTTAAATGGATTTTATGTCAAAGCACTTAAGATATTCATTGCTATCGGGATGTTAAGAGCATTCCATGGAATATAACAAAAAGTGTATCTCGAGCCGGTTTCTCAAACTTACCTACCCCATCTTTAACATGTTTTTAAATTAATGTAGACTAATGAGCCGCATACGGTCCTCAACCAAGAGGCAGTGCACGGTGAACAACGTACAAAGAAAAGCCAAACTAAATGTTTTCACAAGAAACCTTTACAAACAAGTTGTGAAAATACTTTACACAATGTAGCCGAATCTGCGCGCACGTGTTTAGAAAAAAAAATCGCTAGCCACCACAATCGGAGCACGCGCCGTCACTGCAGCTAGCACTCAAATGTATTGTAAACATTTCCTCTCAACACGAGAGTACTTTTGGACTTAAAACACAAACACAACATATAAACGGACGAAAGTGAAGGAAAGTATTACCTGCATTTGTATGATGTGCATGCTCTGGTTGCGGATAGTGACCTCTTTCCCCGTGACCGCACGTTCAACCACACCCTATTGGCCCTCACCGCGCCGCCTTCACGGTCAGCTCGGGCCAACTGACACATGTTTACAGTTTTTCTCGATTGCTAACACATTTCTTTTTTTTAATTGCTCAGTTTCTCAGAACACTAAACACAATTCATAAAACCCCACTACCAAAGCGCAAAACACCTAATTTCTCCTGCTAAATGAAGAACTGCACTCAAAACTACATAAACACTTACCAAATGCAAACTTTAGCACCAAATATAACACACTTCATTCATAATACTAGATGGTTTGACCACCCAGCTACACACTGCTGAGCATAATCTAAAGCACTTTCATCTGTTATGGGCTATGATCTGTACATAGAGGTTTCTGCAGAGAAAGATTGCTTGAGTATACAGAAATACAGTAAATGAAGAAATACAAATGACTTGTTGAAAAAAAACACATTTCATTAAAAAATAACAGTGTGCAACATGCATCTCAGCACGTAGTTACTATGCTTCGGATCTCTCTAAGTGTTATGCATTGTTTGCCAAAACCCAGTTTGTAATTGCTGCTTCCTGTGCCTCATTGAAAATCCTTAGCCTTCCACCTGCACCTCTTCTTTTCTCAGTCCTTCAGATAAACAACAAAGATATAGTGGTTGGTCAGTGTCTGTGTTGCATAAAAGTAAGTTTACCACAGTACATTGTGCAGGATTTGTGTACAGTTATAGTATGCAACATGCCAACAATTCAATTACAGTAATGAAGTAAATACGTTTAAAAACAACAGATATAAGCACTGATATATCATGAATTATGCAGAGCTATAAACTGGTAACTAACCTGTTTTCAAGTCTAAGTGTCCGGATTGCAGAGGCAACAGTACATCGGCTTAGATTAGGCTGAACCCTCTGAACGTCCTCTCCCTCCAACTCTACCTCTACCTCTCATTCTTCCTCCTCTCACTCTCACCCCACCTCTTCCTCGTCCTCTCACTCTCAGCCCAGCTCTTCCTCTTGCTCTTGCTTCCATGTTGGCTTCCATTGTTGCTGTAAGAAAGTACTCACCTGTGATCTTTTTATAGTGCTAACATCCTGATTGATGAGCCAACAATTATGCTATCAGGTGTTTGGTCAGGTGGAACGTGTTTCTTGATCATCGGTCCATGTGTGAGGCATTTTGAATATCAGTGTTTTAAACCTGCTAACACGTGACTTTATGTCAGATTCCTGTGTTTTACGTGGAGAAACGTGTGCAGTGGTTTGCAAAAAGTGCCATGCTGATTTGCAAATTGTGTGAAAATCTGAAAACGTGTTTAGAGTTTTGGAGATTTGAGCCGATATTTTGCTCTTTGAGTGTCAGTTAAAATAATTGTGCTTTATGTATAATTTTAGTGTGTTAGCAATCGAGAAATCTGTAACAACATTTCCTGGGGGATCTAACAACAGTAAGACTAGTTTAAAACTTAAAGGAATTGTAACTACGTAGCTGGAAGAAGTAGGCCTACTCATATCATTGAGTTAAGTATAGGCCTACTTATACCACATTGTAACAATTTGTTACAACTAAAGTACAGCCTATTACTTAAAGAGCATCTTGCAGGTTTTTTTTTTTCTACATTTATGCTTAAACTTGCTTGAAAATAAATTACAATTTAAAAAAAGTGAATGTAGGATTTGATATGTTTTACGAGACATAAGGGCAGGAATTCAGAGGGAAAGCAATTTTGAGCTCTGCTCTTAAAAACGGCTTTTTTTTAAGGTCATACGTCAAACGCGTCATATTACATCACAAAGGGTAAACATCTCCGCTCTCTGACCGCGGGTATAGTTAGTAGTTGCGTTGAGTTGAGCGGTTGTGTTTTAGTGAGCTGGTATTTTTCGGTAGTTTTTCATTGTTTTTCAACATTTGTAATCATGGTGCAGTATTGTGTTGGTGCAGGTTGCACAAATACCAGCCTGTCAGGACATCGAGTCCACAGTAAAAAGGACCGGAGCTAGCGTTCGTTCCTGGGTGCGTTGTGCATCCACCTCCCTGCAGCACATACTCTCCACAGCTTTATCAGGAAACAGTATTACATCTCTCTCCCTTTTTTATGCGGAAGGTAACATTTCTTACAAAAACAACGCCAGATGTCACTTTAGTGCAGGGGTCCCCAAACTTTTTTCTCTGGGGGCCACATTATCGTTCCTGACTGTGATGAGGGGCCGGGATCGATCATGTGGGCTGTATACTAGGCCACTGCCTGTTATAGCCATAATTTCTAGCACAAAATAGTTCATCATTACAAGTGATTTGCAAAAGAAGTGAGTACTTCACATGTTTTTCAATTTGAAATACCACAGGTATTCCTTTTATTTTCTAATAACAACCATGTAAAAATAGCAAGGAAAGGTTAGAAAAACATGGTGATTGACAGTTTATGAGTGATACAATAGAAATGGTAGGCCTATATTACAGTGAGATGAGAAATCATCAAGACAAGAAACTTGGTGAACAATATATCAACTAACCAACTCTTATTTGTATATTCAGGTGAGATTTTTTTTGTTCAAGGTGAAAATGCAATGAGCACCCAAACACTTTTACAGCACAATTATCATCCCTTTGAAATAGGAGATTGAGATGAGGGGCAGTGCATAAAGAGGAGAGAGAGGAGAGAGAGGAGAGAGAGGGAGAGAGAGAGACAACGATGGAGAGGCAGATGCTGAGAGAAGAGATTGGGAGGAGAGACTGAGCAGTAAACCCTCGGCAGGTTAAACTAGAAGAGAGTAACAGAATGGGAAGTCAGCAATATGTGCAGTAGGTGAACTGAATTGGTACTTGTAGCCAGGGTGGAAGGAAGGATGGATGGGCAGTGATCTTTGAGGTCAGCAGTTGCAGTCCCCTCTCTTGCTGCCTGGAAACCTGGCATAAAGGGATGACATTGGACACATTCAGTAAATTACATAAATATGCTGCCTGTTGTTCCTTGTGATGTGATTTTACAAATACAGTGTAGCATTATTCATTAAAATTCATTAAAAACATTAATCATATTTCATCAAAAAATCATAGTTCATGTTTACAGCCATATAAAATTGTAATAGTTAAAATCAGTATATTTACCATATCAGTGTGAACTGTGTGCTTGCTTCTGGCTGGTGAGAAGTCCGATGTCTGGGTGTAGCCTAGTGGTTGCAAGTCTCAAAGTTTGATGCAAATGTTCATCTGAGAGTCTGTTCCTCGTTGGATTTTTGATTTGCTTCATGCGGGAAAACGTCTGCTCGCAGGTGTAGGTGCTGCCAAAAACGGTACACATCTTCAGAGCATGTTGTTTAATGTTTGGGTAAATGCCCTCTGGTAGCTCAGCATAGAACTCAAGGAGGTGGTCAGGCTTGAATGCGTCTTTAAGGACATCACAATTCTGCAGCTCGGCTAGTTCAAACTGAAGAGAGGGAAGTGCGTCGTCAATGTCAGCAGCAAAGGGGTTCTGGAACAGACTTATGTCTTTGTTGTTGACATGAAGCTCGCGGAAGCGCACACTGAACTCTCGCTGCAGCATCTCCAGGGCATCTTTGCACTTCGCGACTGGGAAAGGGGCGGCTGGTTTCTCGGCGCAGTAGCTTTGGGTGGCAGGGAGATGTGTGAAGTCCAGCTTTTGGACCTGTCGCACAAGGAGCTGCAGTTTGACCTTGAATGCTTTTATGTGGGAATACATGTCGCTGATGAGATTCCCTTTGCCTTGGAGCTGTAGGTTGAGGTGGTTCAACAGTTCAGTCACATCAGTTAAAAACACGAGGTCCCATTTCCACTCCGGGTCGGTCAGCTCCCGTACCGTTTCACCTTTAGACTGGAGGAAGGTGTTGATTTCGGGCAGCAGGTCGTAGACACGGCGCAATACTTTGCCTCGACTTAACCACCGGATTTCGGTGTAGTACAGCACATCCTGGTGAACAGACCCCAGCTCGGAGAGAAAGGCCTGGAACTGCCTGTTTTTCAGCCCATTTTTCCGGATGTAGTTGACACAGTGCACAACCACCTTCATCACAGACACCCACTTCAAAACTTTGCAGCACAGCGCTTGCTGGTGAATCAGGCAGTGGACTTGAATCGGTGGGGCGAGACCTCGTTCCTCGAACTCGCCGTTCAAGCGCCCTACTAGACCCCTCGTAGATCCGACCATGCTAGGCGCACCATCTGTAGTGACACTGGCAAAATTAGCCCATTGCAGACCAAGTTCGCCCATTGTTTTGCACACTTCGACAAAAAGGTCTTCTCCAGTTGTTGTGCCTTTTAGGCTTCTCAGTGATGCCAGCTCCTCTGACACTTCAAAACGTGTGTTGACTCCACGAATAAAAATCAACAGTTGTGCCGTGTCCTGTACGTCATTACTTTCATCCATGGCTAAAGCAAAACACTTGAATTCTGCGGCTCTCTCTCTCAGTTGGTCAAACACGTTTCCCCCCATCTCCTCAATTCGTCTCGTCATCGTTTGTGCTGAGAGACTCACCCCACGGAAGGCATCTGTCTTCTCGGGACACACCTCCTCGGCCACAGCCAGCATCATGGCCTTCCCGAATTCTCCATCTGTGAACGGCTTGCCGTGGGTAGCCAGTAGGTTAGCTACTTTGTAGCTAGCTCGGACAGCAGCCAGGTTGACCCGGGATTGACGAAGGAAGGCATCCTGTTGAACAGCTAGTCCGCCTTTCAGACGCCGAACCTTATCATCTCTCGCTAGCCCGCTCAAGCTAGCATACTCTCTGTGCCGGGTTTCGTGATGGCGGCGAAGGTTGAATTCTTTAAACACGGCCACATTTTCTTTACATATAATACAAATGGCACGGTCCTTCCATGGAACAAAAAAATAATCCTTGGTCCATTGTTCTTTAAAAACCCGACACTCTCTGTCAATTTTCCTCACTTTACTGCACGCCATTACACTGCTGTTCAACTGTAGCATAATATTTTCTGCGCATGACTTCGATCAGCTTGTAAGGTGGCGGAAATTCGGTCATAAACATACGTCATATAAATAATACAGACACACATATTAAATTATATCAAATATAAATGGTTAATAAAAAAATATTTTAGTGTTAAAAAAACAAGATGCAAATGTAACAGATGTCAACCAGAACGTTACATAACGTTGCTTTTAAAGCGTGATAGAGGCGCTGGCGATCTGATTGACAGTTCCACTGTTTGGCTCATGGCCACTACCAGAGCCGCTCTGGCCACTACATACTGACGGCCTCGAGTTCTAATCTCAGCTGACGGAATGAACAGCGATTACCGCCCTCGTTTGGAGAGTCATGTTATTATTTCACAAAACAAGTTGGACAACTAAAATAAAATATTTTAAAAAATATTTTATAATTTTTTTTTTTTTTTTTTTTCTTCTTTGGGCCAGTTCAAATGGTGAGGTGCAGAGAGGTGGAGGGCCGGTCAAAGGGGCGTGGCGGGCCGTATGCGGCCCGCGGGCCGTAGTCTGGGGAACCCTGCTGTAGTGTATATTTCTGTATATTTTTTTGAAAATCTAGTGTATTCATCATTTTCCTATACAGGTGTCTTTAACCTGGAAGTTGCTCTTTAAAGGTGGGGTAGGTACGTTTGAGAAACCGGCTCAAGATACACTTTTTGTTATATTCCATGGAATGCTCTTAATATCCCGATAGCAATGAATATCTTAAGTGCTTTGACAAAAAATCCATAAAAAAATGTACAGCCTACTATAAAAAGCACGACCAATCATTTTAGCCGGCCGGCTAAAATAACTGGATGGCCTACCTGCCTGTTAGCCTTCCTTCTGTGCACAAACTTATCTCGTGCCCTCATTGGTCATGTGCGCGTTCGTGTGTGTTAGAGGAGGAGCTCTGTAAGGAAGTAGAAGATTTCTTCCGGCTGTGTATTTTCAAATTCTAGCGCACTCAAGCTGGTTTCTCCAAAATTACCTACCCCACCTTTAAGTTAATGTAAGTACAATAAGCTAAATGTACCTAAAGAATTGCACGTAAAATAACCCAACACAGACATATTTTACTCAAACTTAAAAAGACACATGAACCTCTTAAAATTATTCAGAAGACATTTGACAATTGCTTTAATGTGAATATATGCCAATTAATGTTCACCCAATTGGTTACTTCAGTGGTTCCCAGCCTGGGGGGCGTGTGAAGCTTGGGAAGAAGTTGTAAACAAACATTGTTTGCTCGTAAAACAAATCAAATTGACACATTTTTAACACAACCGGCAGTTACAGTTTTTCTCGATTGCTAACACACTAAAATGATACATAAAGCACAATTATTTTAACTGACACTCAAAGAGCAAAACATCGCCTCAAATATCCAAAACTCTAAACACGTTTTCAGCTTTTCACACAATTTGCAAATCAACATGGCACTTTTTGCAAACCACTGCACACGTTTCTCCACGTAAGACACAGGAATCTGACATAAAGTCACGTGTTAGCTGGTTTAAAACACTGATATTCAAAATGCCTCACACATGGACCAATGATCAAGAAACACGTTCCACCTGACCAAACACCGGATTGCATAATTGTTGGCTCATCAATCAGGATGTTAGCACTATAAAAAGATCACAGGCGAGTACTTTTTTACAGTAACAATGGAAGCCAACATGGAAGCAAGAGCTGGGCTGAGAGTGAGAGGAGGAGGAGGAGGAGGAGGAGGAGGAGGAGGAGGAGGAGGAGGAGGAGGAGGAGGAGGAGGAGGAGGAGGAGGTGGAGTGAGAGGAGGAAGAAGACGTGGACAAAGAAGAATACTCTCTCTAATGAAATTAAATGTTATCAACCATGGTTTGACGATGAAAGAGGCTGGACAGAGGGTTCAGCCTAATCTAAGCCGATTTACTGTTGCCTCTGTAATCCGGACACTTAGACTTGAAAACAGTCAACACAGTCTCAAGGCATTTCGTGTTCACCAACACGGTTTTCCCATTTTTTTCGTGTTGCACAGCACGATTTTAAAAGCAATGTAAATGATAACAAATTAGAAGGAAAAACGGATTTAAAAAAATACAGATTTCAGTATTCTGACACAGAACGATTTTAGAAGCAATGTATTTCTATTGGTAACTACATGTTTCGTGCCTGCACCAAAAAATAACAAATTAGAAGGAAAAAAGTATGACAACAAATACAGATTTCAGTATTCTGAGGCTCTGAGCCCCATTTATTTTCCTCGCGGATGGCAAAAAAACTCAGACATTATACAATTTAAAATAAAAGGGATAGGGTGAGGCTTAGGGTAAGATATTGAGTAAGAATATGTTTTTATGAACCACACAGCTTCTGGTATTCAAAGACTCGACCGGACAAAAAGACGTGGTGCACACGAAACATGCTACCAATAGAAATGCATTGCTTTTAAAATCGTGCTGTGTGACACGAAAAAGATTCGAAAATCGTGTTGGTGAACACGAATCAATAGATTAAATTAATTTCGTGACTATAACACGAAATGCTGTGAGACTGGGCTGAAACAGTAGTTACCAGTTTTTAGCTCTGCCTAACTCATGATATATCAGTGCTTATATCTGTTTTGTGAAACGTATTTACTTCATTACTGTAATTGACTCGAGCTGGTTTCTCCAAAATTACCTACCCCACCTTTGAGTAAAAGTAGTATACTGCAGGGTAGCTTGTGAATTTACTCCAGCTGGAACTAAAGTCTGATTTACAGTTTTTCTCGATTGCTAACTCTAAAATTATACATAAAGCACAATTATTTTAACTGACACTCAAAGAGCAAAACATCGGCTGAAGTCACCAAAACTCTAAACACGTTTTCAGCTTTTCACACAATTTGCAAATAAACTTGGCACTTTTTGCAAACCACTGCACACGTTTCTCCACGTAAGACACAGGAATCTGACATAAAGTCACGTGTTAGCTGGTTTAAAACACTGATATTCAAAATGCCTCACACATGGACCGATGATCAAGAAACACGTTCCACCTGACCAAACACCTGATAGCACAATTGTTGGCTCATCAATCAGGATGTTAGCACTATAAAAAGACCACGGGTGAGTACTTTCTTACAGCAACAATGGAAGCCAACATGGAAGCAAGAGGAAGAGGAAGAGCTGGGCTGAGAGTGAGATAAGGAGGAAGAGTACTCTCTAAAAATGAAATGTTATCAACCATGGTTTGACCATGAGAGAGGCTGGACAGAGGGTTCAGCCTAATCTAAACCGATGTACTGTTGCCTCTGTAATCCGTACACTTTTAGACTTGAAAACAGGTTAGTTCCTAGTTTTCAGCTCTGCATAATTCATGATATATCAGTGCTTATATCTGTTGTGTGAAACGCATTTACTTCATTACTGTAATTGAATTGTTGCATTCTATAACTGTACAAAAATCCTGCACAATGTACTGTGGTAAACTTACTTTTATGCAACACAGACACACTGACCAACCACTATATATTTGTTGTTTATCTGAAAGACTGAGAAAAGAAGAGGTGCAGGTTGAAGGCTAAGGATTATCAATGAGGCACAGGAAGCAGCAGTTACAAACTGGGTTTTGGCAAACAATGCATAACACTTATGTAACTATGTGTTGAGATGCATGTTGCACAATGTTATCTTTGAATAAAATATGATTTTTTTCAACTCTTTTGTATTTCTTCATTTACTGTATTTCTGTATACTCAAGTAATCTTTCTCTGTAGAAACCTCTATGTACAGTACAGAGCATAGCCCATAACAGATGAACGTGCTTTAGATTATGCTCAGCAGTGTGTAGCTGGGTGGTCAAACCATCTAGTATTATGAATGAAGTGTGTTATATTTGGTGCAAAAGTTTGCATTTGGTAAGTGTTTATTAGTTTTGAGGGCAGTTCTTCATTTACCACTGCAGGTACTGTATGTGTGCTAGCAGCCCATAATCCACACTATACATACAATGAATCAATGTGAAATCTGTGTCTAATTTGTTTAATTTTTCCCCTAAAAAATAAGAAAAACTTTTGTTCATGTTCAATCCATAATAAAATATAAAATTAGAGTTGGATCTTTTTGTCTTATTAGCAGAGAAAATGTAATGTTTGTACAACTATATACAATTAATTCTACCAATCTCGGTGGGAACCGGGTTAGGGGGGGCTCGAAAATATTTCCAATTACACAAGGGGGGACTGACTGAAAAAGGTTGGGAACCTGGGTTACTTGATTATAGGCTAAGCTGTTCTTCTATAAACTATTGGCTAATTTACATTTTAAACTAAACATCATATTATGTGCTATAATCTAAATGTGTATGTTACTAAAGCTGTAGCTTTGAATGAACAATTAGGCGCGTTCACACCGGAGTACTTTTCCCCGTACTTTTCCCGTCTAGTTCCGATAGTGCCTGGAATGTTGCGTTCACACCAAAAAGAGAACTTAGCTCATGAGAACTTTTCCCCCATTTTTAGTCCCTGATAGAGAGCAGGTACTTTCCTGGGGAGAAAAAGTACCAAATAATACAAATCTGAAAAGTTTTGTGAAGCCGCCATTGTACTTGCTGGCATTAGTATTATTAGCATTAGCCCCGCGCACCAACACAGAGAGAATAACTTATGGCAACACAAAAGAAAACATGGGAGCGGTGGAGATGAGGAGGTGTCGGCATTCTGGCCATTTACTCTGAAGGCTTCAGTAGAAGCTGCCAGTCCCCAGCTCCGGGGACTTCCGGCCGGGGACTTCGGGCGGCAGTATACGCCGTGAAGTTGTTTGCAGCCTGCCAGTAAACCCAAAGCAGAAGAAGACGAAGTGACGTCAGCGGCTTCATTTGCGTAATCTTCCCTCAGGGAACTTATTCCGGTGTGAACGCGATCTGTACTTAGTTCCATGGGGGTACTAAGTGCTGGCACTAAGTGCTGGGAACTAAGTACGGCAAAGTACTTGGTGTGAAAAAGCGTCAAGTTGATGGATTCAAACAATGGGATTGGAAACATACTGTCATACAAATGCCATTGTTCATGTGTCCTCTCAGTTATGGAGAAAGGTATGTTGATTATGTATTTTTCTTATTTTAATGAGAACCGAGCAATACTTTGTTCGTTAAGATAAAAACAGAATTTAAAGAGGACATATTATGAACATTTTCAGGTTATATTAGCATGTAGTGTGACATGTTTCCACGTTTTAATGTTAAAAAAGCTCTTTATTTTTCTCATACTGCCTGTGCTGCAGCACCTCTTTTCACCCTCTGTCTGAAACCAGAGCCCAGTCTGCTCTGATTGGTTAGCTGGCTGAAACTGTTCTGATTAGTCAACCACTTAACGATGTCCCGCCCCTTAGTTTATCATGTACAATGTTTTGGAGCAATAGCCAATAGAATCGCAAGTGTTACATGTGATGTCACTATGTACACACCGGAGACTGTCTACAGTGCTTCCATACTGTCCATTCACCACAGACACTTTACAATCAATTAAGATTGTGTTGGCCCATATCATTTGCCAATCTGCTATTGGAGGAGGAACTCCAGAAAAGTAAAAATAAATGCGAGTGCATGTTTAATGAAAATAAATGCATTTAGAATAAATAATAATAATAATAACAATGCATTTGATCTATATGGCACTTTTCAGTGTACTCAAAGACACTTTCCACGCTAAAATGTATAAAAACAACATAAAGCAACACATTTAGAATCATCACAAGTAATGTATGTTGGACTCCAAAAGGTGTCAGTGTTGGATCTTGCTCAGAGACTTGACTCAGATAAAACATGTTCTCTATCATTGGCAATTGAACGTTTTTGTCAGAATGCCACATAATTAAAGTGACTAATAAACTACAGTTTACAGAGAATACCATTTTAAATGATCTAACTGGCATTTACCATCATGTCATTCTTCAATGTATTTGGAGAACATTATGTTAATGTAAAGAACATGTAAAAAGGAGTTATATTATCTCAGAGCAGTTAAAAAATGTATTCATCGTGTTGGTTGTCAGTTTTGAATTGACTGGTTTCTAGTATCAAGGTAGACATGGTGCAAAATATGAGAGCTTGTAAAACCTAATGTGAGCACTTGCAGAAAAAAAGATCTGAGCTTGTGTGCATACATTTAATCTTGTATAAAAATATCCACGTATCTGTGAACCAAATTTGAAGTCACATAAGAAAAAAAAAAGTTTTGTAGCTTGTAGAAAAAGAAATTCACTTGCAGAAAATTATATATTCATTCAGCTTATTGGTTAACCTAGGCAGGGGTTCCCAAACGGGGGTCGCGAGATGATTACAAAATAAAAATGGAAAATAAAAAAATATTTAAAAAAAATGATAAACACTTTTTATCTTTTTTAAAAAAAAGATTAATATTAATAATAACGTTTGCATAGACATTTTCAGGGGCGGACTAGCCATCTGTATAATTTCCCCGCAACGAGGCTCCCCCTTTGACAATCCACTAGCGCAGTGTTTGTGCGGAAAACTGAAATTAATTCACTAGCACCCCCCCCCTGGCACTGTTATTTTGGGGGTCGCGGGCTGAAAAGTTTGGTAACCCCTGAACCAAGGTGCATTCACCTAATAGTCCGCTCTCTGGTGTGCACCAGACCACAGTTTGTTACATTGATTCATTATTCAGAAGGTTCGGTTTGCGTTCACATGGGCAAAACTCAAACGGACTATAAACTTTAAACACAAGTCATGTGCACGGAAATGCTATTCAACCATTGGTCAGACATTAAGGGGGTAAAAACGTAAATCCCGGCAATTTCTACAGGAGCCTCCGCCATGGAGCATCGGCACTTTCGGCAGGTTATTCTCATGCTGCTGTTAATCTGGAGATCAACAGACACTAGCGGCCCGCGCATATGATTATATAATCAGACAACGTCCGTTAAAAAACATTATAACATGAGAGACGTTCTGCAGTAAGGAGGGGCGTTTCACAGACGACAGGTGTTCTTACTTTTATGTAGTTGACGGAGAATTTTTTTGTGTGGGTGGGCCTGGAGAAATGTAGCTGGGCCAGGGGAGACATATTAAGCGTGGGGTCTGAGCTGAAACTTCATTAATGATTTTAATGATTTTCTAATGCACTAATAGAACATAAGCTAAGCATAATTAGCAGTGAAAATAAAAACATAGGCACGGCTCTCAAATGTGTGCCTAAACACATTGATGGGTATAGTAATTTTTTTTGTCATCAACTATTTCAATCAAACAAAAACAGACTAGCGACCAAATCGATCGTAATCTTAACATGATCGTATCGTATTAAATTATCAGCCATTTCACCACCCTCCTCCAGTGAGGCGTACCGGGTACCATACCCCCCACTTATTTGAAGCATGATTTCTTTTTTTAATAGTCTAATAAATCTAAAATCATTGCCAGTGTTATCAGTTGCAAGTGTGTGTTTGTTGTATTAATGACGAAAAACATAATAGGCAGATGTCAGAGTAATTATAATAAAAACGTAGCTCAAGCATTTATGCAACTTGATTTGAAGCGTGTGTGTGTGTGTGAGGGGCAGAACCGTTTGTGTATGGTGACCAGGTGTCCCGCACTGTGCGGGACTGCACACACAGCATTGTTATTATTTGTCCCGCGTCCCACACATTGAGACTATGTCCCGCATTTGAGTGATAGTCGCGCAGAAAGGCCGGATCGGTTCGCTGACAGCCGGTGTCGGTACCAGATGTGTTCGGGGTACCATATGTGTTCGGGGTCCGTCTCTTACCAGTGACGTCACGACGTAATGACGTCACGCATTGTGATTGGCTGTACGGTAATTTACCCACGCTGTTTAGACTAGTATAGAGCTCCTGCGGATGATGTCACATATGCTGGTCACGTGACGAGAAACGAAGGGGGCAGCCATTTTGGCAGTAATCGCGTCAGTAAATTCATTGGCAGGCACTGGCAGATTGTCGAGGATGGTGGATAACTGCTGTGCACCAGGTTGCACAAATAGGCGTGGGAAGAAGAAAGGTGTATCTTATTATCGCATTCCAAAAGACGCGGAGAGGAGGGAAAAGTGGATCGCAGCGATTAAAAGAGCCAGGAGCCGTCTGAACAAGACTGAAAGATGGGACCCCCCGGCCGTTTGTTTTCGCTTATGCAGTGATCACTTCATATCAGGTGGGTGAAGGAATACAGTACAATGCTACAAAAAGTTTTCAAAAAGCAAAAATACAAACTAGTTTCAGACGCACTGCAGTAGCTATCCAAGCTAATAAACAAACATGCTAACGTGACACTGCCGTAGCTAGACAAGCTAATAAACAAACAATGCTAACGTGACACTGCCTATCAAACTGGAATAATTTAATACTTACCCTTGCAGTGATGATGCCGAAGTTTTTGGATGTAAGACTCCACAGTTGAATGTTGTTTACGAAGCCGGACTGACACCATTTGTAAGCCTCCAAGCTTTTGTAAGCTCTGAGGGAGTCTCCTGAGTACACTGATGGAAAGCTTACAAGATAGCTGTGGATGTCCGCGTAGCGCAAGTCGGGTACATCGTCTTCAGAGCAGGAGGTTATGCTCTTGAAAAACACACCGGGTGCATTATATGGGTCGCTTATATTTAATCTTTCTAATTTTGTACTATAAAGCCGAATTTCACTTGAATTAAAATGAGATGTATACTCGCACGGTAGGAAAACGCTGGCGCCGGTCGTCATGTTTACTGCCAAAATGGTGGCTGATAACCAAAAGTCACGTGACCGCAGGAGCTCTATAGAGGGGTTTTTTGATCATTACATTACATTGTATTTAGCTGACGCTTAAGTGCATTCGACCAACAAGATAAAAACTTGAAGAAATACAATAAAACTTGAAGAAAAACAAAGACGAATGAGGAGAAGAACAAGAGAAATCGAAGGTAAGAAGTATATAACGTAATATGGTAGGTAATATGTAATATGTTCAGTGCCGTTGGTACGTTAGTTCAAACAGTAACAACGGACTATTTTTCTTAGCGTATGCATGTCAATTTAAATCAATACATACAACTATTTCACATGTACAATATTTTCTTAGCCCTAATACTTAATACTACTTATTTCGTTTTGATTGTTATATTTGATTATATTATATATTATCAATAAATTATATATTATATATCAATATGATATACTTTTCTATATAATAGATTATCAAAAAAAGTATTTATTAAGTAAGGGATAATGTGCAGCAATCACAATCAAGTCCACAATCGAATCCATAAAGACAAAGTAAATCTGTTTACAGTTGTTTCATATGGATGTTGAGAGGTATCCATATATCTCTTCATTTTGCTCTCAAAGTGCACCAGATTGATGTATTTAACTTCAATATTTAAAAAAGATCACTCCAAAGGGAGTGCTTGTTCTTCCTTCTGTCTGTCTGAATCTGTGTATTCTCATGTTCCGATTAAGCCAGCCAAATTTTTCTTCTTTTGTGTCTTGATGTGATCTTGAGTCGAGGCTGATCCTCTTGCTGTGGTCCCGCATCCTGGATCCTCTATCCTGAGTTCTGGATTAAGTCGTGGACTTCGGGTCGTGGCTGAACCTGTCTCTGCGGTCCTGCCTGGGTCTCGTCGTGCTGCCTCCCTGAAGGCTCCCACAGGATTGTTGACATCTTCGTGGATTCATCCTATTATTATAGAAGCATGCATTTCCTAACATACGGTCTACCTATGTTGCAAATGTATTATCTCTTCGATTTACACACGGCATCTATTGCAAGTCTGTCCGTCCTGGGAGAGGGATCCCTCTTCTGTTATCTCCCCGAGGTTTCTCCCATTTTTCCCTTTAAACTGTGGGTTTTCTCTTGAAGTTTTTCCTTGTACGATGTGAGGGTCTAAGGACAAAGGGTGTCGTTTTCTTCTCATACTGATATTCTGAACAAACTGCTGTTGTATTAGCTGTAAAATGTCTTTACTGTAGGGTATTTTTATTATTTGTACAGCACTTTGGCTGGACCAAAAATCGTTTATAAATGTGCTATATAAATAAAACTTGATTTGATTGATTTGATTTGAAAGGGTGTGCGTCAAGGTTCCATATTAGGACCAATAATTTCACCATATACTGTATGTAAATAATCTCTAATAATCTTTCAAATGCTGCTTTCTATTTCTATGCAGATGATACTGTTATTTATTGTTCATCCTCTTCTATAGAGCAAGTCTTGATTTCCTCCAGTCTGCCTTTGATGTTATTCCATCCCATTTATCTCAACTCAAGTTAGTATTAAATGCAGACAACTCCAAACTCATGATATTCTCAAATCGCAAAAAGTTAACTTCTTTTCTCCCCAACATTTGTACTGTTCAAGGGACTGACATTGACATTGAAAGGGTCACTACATACACATATCTAGGTTTTATTATTGATCAGAACTTATCTTTCAAGTCATACACTGAAAATGTTGTTTTAAAATTAGGTTTCTCTTTTCAGACAAGGAAACATTTGATCTCTTCAACGTTTTTACCAGTATTGGATTCTGGTGATCTGCTTTACATGAATGCCTCTGACCAGTGCCTAAAGAGTTTGGATACTGTGTACCATTGTGCATTATGTTCTATTACATATATATATATAATATATATTTATATATATTGTGAGTTTGGAATAAATATGCACTTCATGAAAATTATTAGTTGGTTACTGTTAGTAAAAAAACAGTAAGGTTAATACTGGATGTTTGTTACACTTGGATATGTTTTCTGTAACACTTGTAACATAATTATTCTCCAGTTTATGCATTTGAGTGACTTGCAGTTAATGCTCGACATTCAATTCAAAACCTTTATTTATCCAGGTAAAATCCCATTGAGATCAATGATCTATTTTTCAAGGGAGACCTGCAGCAGTAGGTTCCACATGAAGACATAAAAACTTAAACAACAGAACAACAAAAGGACATCATACAGCAAAAAATACAGGGATTACAATTTACATATCTATCCACATGTACAGGTACCAACAGCATCTGACTGTGGAGCATCCAACCGAGCTTTAAAAACATGTAGTGATACCAGGTTGGTAATTTTACATTCTTTTTGCAGACTGTTCCAAGTTAGTGGAGCTGCACATCTAAAAGCTTTCTTCCCTAAGACAGTCCTAGCACTTGGCACATTTAATAAAACCACAGCATGAGATCTCAGGCAATAAGTACTTTCAATTTGCCGAGAGATCAGGGAGCAGATATAAGATGGTACTTTATCCAACATGGCTTTGTAAATGAAAATGTACCAGTGACTGAGCCTCAGTACAGTAAGTGATGGCAAAACCGCCTTGGTTTACAGTGTACAGTGATGTGTAAGTGCTTTACAGTTTGTCACAAATCTCAGTGCACTGTGATAGTAAAACCTTATTGTGGTGTAATTATATATCCAAAGCAGTCAGAAGTCAGAAAATCTTTAGTGATGTTTAACCACTCAGAAGACAGCCCATCAAAATTAACACATTGGGACCTTTCAGAGAGGTAGTTCATCTTCTACAATAACGGACAAAGTAAAGAATGAAGTGTAGGCTATGTTTAAATGTTCGGAATTTGACCGTGTATGATGGTCCTCTTGAGTTGCCGTACAGCCAATGGCGTACAGCCATTGCTCCGTTTTCATGTTTTTTTAACATGTTTTTCACAAACATTTTCACACGCTAGGAGCATAGGAATAATTCAATTCGGTTCGTCATGATCTGTAGATGTGATTTGCCCCCGAGCACCCCTGGGTAAATTACCGTACAGCGAATCACAATGCGTACAATGCGTGACGTCATTGGTAAGAGACGGCCCCCGAACACATATGGTACCCCGAACACATCTGGTACCGACACCGGCACCGCCCTTTATTATTATATTGTCTAAAACGGCGTCATGTAAGTTGCGCTGAGAGGCGACACAGAGGTCCCCCAAGCCTCCCCCCCCCCCCCCCCCCCCCCGTTGACAGTTCACGAGCGCGAGTGTCTCCCGTCCACCCACCACCCCGTCCACCCAGTACTGCTTTTGACGGTACTTTTATCGGTTCTTTTGGAGAAAAAAATAAGGTAAACTTACTAAACAAATTGTGAACAAAACTAACATTGCTTTTTATTTAAATTAAATACATAATATTTCACATCACAAGAAACAACAATGTTTTAACAAATCGTATTAAATAATCTGATGACAGAACTGTAAACAGAATAGCTGAAACTTTAACAAAATAAATAACTCAGTTACCTCTAATCATTAACCCATGTTTGTATAATGTAGTAGCATATAACACCTGACGTGGAAACGTTACTCGTGGATGGGGCTACAGAGCTGCTAGAAAGACAGTCGAACCCGGTGCATTCCTCCGTCTGAATGTGGTGCACTTTTGCAAGATGTTTTGACAAATTGCTTGTGTTACCGCAAATATATTCTAAACTCTTATTGCACTTTTGGTAACGAGCATTGTCCACATCGACACGGCTATAGTTTAACCACACCTCGGAGAGCATTCTCTCCGCCATCTCCTCCGTGTGTGTGTGTTGTTGCGTTGCATGCATGTCGCAGAGCGTGTGTGTAAACTGCCCCGCCCCCTCGCACACAGACGGGGGAGAGAGATCTCTCGTCTGGAAAGATCTAAAAGACGCATGTTGCTGTCTTTTTGCATATTAGAAACGGAGTTGGCGACACTACAACTGCAATGTAATGTTTGTGTAGCAATAATACATATGACATATATTTATATCAGCGCCATATATATATATCAGCGGCCACAGGTTGTTTATCCTTGACAGTCGCACATGGGCACATACTGAGTGTTTTCATATTCAGCAAATGTGTACAAGCTAAACTGCAGACTTACAGAAGAAATAATACTTTCATTCACTCACGGCAAAAGTTACTTTACTTACTATAAAAACTCACGGTAAAAAAATGCACTCCCTGTTCCATTGTCGTGAAGGTGGAATCTAACTATATCCAGAATAAGTTTTATTGGATCCAGGCTAGAAACATGTTTATTTCTGCTGTAAAGTTGGGCATTTTAACATGGGGGTCTATGGGAATTGCTCCTTTCTGCATACATCCCCTGCCGGCCACTAGATGAACTGCAGTTTGTGGCACTTCCTTCTGGGCTTCCCGGCTCTGCGCTATGAAGCGCTGATTGGCTGTGGGTGGGCCAGGCGTGCATGTGGGTGGGCCCAGGCCCACCCGGGCCCACCCACAGCTACGCCACTGGCACAGAGACCACCTATTTTAGCGGACCAGAGTCCGGTTGTTTAGTTCACTTAAGAGGTCTCGGATTGTGTTCACACCGACCCAAATGAACCGCACCAAGCAGCTAAACGCACCAAGGTTCGATTCAACCGGACTATACAAGGCAGGTGTGAACGCACAATCTTTTTGACTAAGTTGTGTTGCAGTTTCACTCTACTCTTCCTGTTCCTCTGACAAAAAAGCATCTGACTAACATCAGACCCCATGGCTTGGGCACATACTACCAGCTAGAGGTCAAAATGATATAGTGTGGTGACCACCTATTAATACACTGGTTCATAATTCACACATGGAACTGCAGTTGGGGTTTTGTTTCCACAAGGACATGTTGTGTGTTGTCTATATATGTTGTGTGCCCTCCTGGCTTCTCTCTCTTGTCGACCCGGACTCCAACCAGTCAACAGCTCTTTAATAAAGTTCAATTTTGCACCTTCCTTGCACCGCCTCTGACTCCCTATCTCTCGGCACTACAATAGTCTATTAATACCATTTTACATACATTAGAAATAATATCTAAATAAATATGCTTAGTTGCTGCTTCACATGGCTGAGCACATCATATATCCATCCCAGTCTAAAGGCAGATTACAGTTTGTGAAAAGTTAAGGAAATCCATTGACTGGTGAATAGTTGGTGAGCATTTCACGAACTGCCGTGAGTCTGGGAAGAAAGCTAATGTAGCTAATGTTATCTATGTGCAAGCCAACAACACATAAGAGGTTTCTCAATACTCTAATTTCCCCTCCTCGACTCCACGACTCCTCGGTCCTCCGGTAGTGACCTGGACATTAATTTCAACGCGCCATTTTGAAGGACATCTCATTTCTCTAAATGCACATCGAGGACCGAGGATCGGGCGTCGAGGAGGCTCTCTGGAGTATGAAGGTAGATATGGTGCAAAATGCGAGAGCGTGTAAAACCTGATGTGAGCACTTGCAGAAAATAAATCTGAGTTTGTGTGCATACATTTACACTTGTATAAAATACCCACGTAACTGTGAACCAAATGTACACTTGTCTAAAATATCCACGTAACTGTGAACTAAATTTGAAGTCACAGAAGAAAAAAAAGCTTTGCAGCTTGTACAAAAAAAATGAACTTAGTGATGAAATGTTCACTTGCAGAAAAATACATATTTTAAATATATTACAACTGCAACTTACAACCTTACAACCTCTCAAATCAGTCATTACAACTTGACGAATCTGCTCTGTGGCAGTATAAATCGACGAATCTGCGGTCTTGACTTTTGCTACACTTCTTGTGATAAATGTGTCGCAAAAGTAATTTTCACCTGTAGATGTGGGGGGAGGGAGGGGGGTTGGAGCGAAGGGGCGGAGCAATCAGAATGACGAGGCTTGGGTCAGTCCAGCGCCATATAGATAGAAGAGTTACGACAGCGGAAGTCCAAAAACGGTTATCGTCACGTGGTTCATGCAGACAAGGATCGTTCCCCGGAAGTTCATGGCGGGCAATGTGAATGCATTGATAATAGGAGATAGAACTACGATTTTTGGTAATTATTAGTGAATAAAGGTTTTGATTTGCAATATTTATACAACAAATCGATATGTGTATGTATTTACATCAATATGTTTTAAAAAATAAAATAGAATTTGCTAATATTAATTGATAATATTAGGATTAGTCCGAACAACTAGTTTACATGTTAGGCTAACAGTGCCTTGGTTAACTTAAACTTGTATGGTAGTCAGGAGCATCACTTTCTAATGTTTATTGATATATTTAGAGGGAGGGGATCTAAAGGAATGCTTCAAAATTCAGATTAGATTAATTTCAACCATTTTCTTAAATTCATGGTAGTTTCAGTAATCCCATGGTAATTGAGGAGACAAGTTATCTAAATGACTAATGTCATCTTTATGGCTTTCAGAAAGGACAGGAGACCGACAAGTGACTATCAAAGGACTAGCAGCAGCAGCAGCAGCAGCATGATGATGATGATGATGATGATGATGATGATGATGATGATGATGATGATGATGATGATGATGATGTTAAATGTGTTGTTTTAGGAACATCCACAAATACATGGAATTCAATAAACATTGAATAGCATATCATGCAGTTTGTCTGTGCCTTTTCCTCCGTGTTGTCCTGGTTTGCTGTGCTTCCTCCTAGTCGCCACCATGGTTTGCTGTGCCGCCTGGGGATGCTCAAATCGCTCAGAGAAAGGAGTACGAATGTACGGCTTCCCCACTGACACAGAGCGGAGGAAAAAATGGCTGGCTCAAGTCAGCAGGAGCAATTTCACGACCAACAGCAACAAAATATGTGAGGTTATTATATACAAACACTGCATTTGCACTTTTTCACAAAACGAAAACCACACCATTGGGAAAGCTCAATGTTTTGTTTAATACCAAAAAACAGGGAAAGGCTTGAAAAACACTGAGAGTTGAGACTCAGGGTGCAGGGTGAGGGTCTCAGTGCAGGTATTCAGGCTCCATTGAATCCCCCTCTGGTTCTTGTGCTGAAAGAGGGAGTAACAGACAGGAGAAAGGGTTATACACACCTATATAGCAGACCTATTGGATGGGAAATTGCCTTGGGGAGATAAGGTGTGGTCTTTGTTCCCAACTGAAGTTATGGAACTTTATTATTTGTGAGTTTAACAAAGTATGACAAATGGCATCAGTAACAGATGTGATATGAATGTCTATAAAGTTGTCTCACATTCTTGGTCATATTTTATATACAGTATGTAATGAGTATAACATGTCCAGTAAGTATAAAGTGTTTCCTAATACTGTATTCAACCACTATGGTATAGTGTATGGTACTATGGTATGGTATCCTAGCTTAATCTCTTATCTGTAAACGTTCCCTAAATCTACTAATTTAGGGATAATCCACTGACATCCTTTTATACACATGTTAATTTGAATCAGATGTTCTGATAATATCCGCGATATAAATCTTTAAACTTCTTCTTACCTTTAAAAGTCCGTCACGAACGGGATATTATGCTGCAACTCTACAGCTCTGCTAGCCTTGGCGCTAGCTTCCGGGGAACGATTGAGAGGCTCCACGATCCGCCATTGCGGTAAAAAAGTGGTCCATTGGAGTGAACGGACGCCATATAAACTCTCAGTTTATATGGCGCTGGGTCAGTCACACAGTCACACAGCCATAGTCAGGTCGTACCGGATGACTGCGGGGCTAACGGTTCGTATTGCTACCAGTCCACTGACATGGCGCGGCAATCAACGGTAAATTTTGCCCATTACTTGCCCAGTATTACTTTGAATATTATTATTGTGATTAAGGATTAAATCCGCTTTGAAGACCACCGTTTTATATCGTGCAGTTTAGCGGCAAAATAACGTCAGTTAGCCAGCTAACGCTAGCTTTGTTGAGTTTATGCTAGTGTTAGAAATTAAAATCAATGTTTTGATGGTATAATGTAGCTTAAACATACCGTCAGTTTAAACGCTCTTTTATACTGAAAAACCAGAAATTCTTGTGCACAAGCAGTTAAGCTTTTATTCTGAAAATCCTTCATCTACGGTTAGCATTTAGCATGTGGCTAATATACGATTTCCTAAAGAGGTGAATTTAGCAGCGAAATGACATGGAGTGGTGCAAACAGAAACCTACTGATTTAACACTAACTATAGATGTCGAGATACTACCATGCTGAATATTAAATGAAAGTACAGTTTATTTGAATACACTATTGTTTACAGACGAGAGTAGCATGTGACAACATCCGGAATGACCGGAAACCAAACCAGCCGTGAAGCATTTTCTGTATGTTTTAGAGTATTGATTACAGCGTTTAGAATGTGTTACATGAAAAGTGATGAAAGAGAATATGAGGAGAAAAGGCGTGTTAAGCATATGTTAAAGGTGAAAAGTACCAATCCTCTGTTTAAATGCAACAACGGACATTAGAGGCGAGGCGAGCCGGCTGGCGGGGAGGAGCCAGCAGAGGATATATAAGGGCACCGAACGGGGGATTCGGGTTTCTCTTCTTGCTCAGGAGAGCCAGATCACAGCTGTTTTCTGCCGGGACAATATTCTGTCTGTAACACTACCGCGCCTTTTTTAATTAAAGTATCCCATTTGAATCTTTTCAGAGACTCTATTTCGTCTAATTTTAAAGCTTCTCTCCTGGACGCGAGAATAAAGAACATATTTAACAATTGGTGACCCCGACGTGATCTCGTTTCAGCGGGAGAGCAGTTGCAGTTTTCAAAGGAGCTTGAACAATGCTGGCAGACATACACTCGGGCCCATACAGGAAGGTAAAGAAGTACCTGTTTATTCAAAATCTTCAATAGATTACACAGTGAACAATAGGAGTGTGTGTCTGTCTGGTAAGTTGGACTCCTGAGAAAGACTGCCTAAATTTAAGTTAAAACAAGCCTAAATTGATAAACATTGGTATCCTACCACGTGGCGTTGCTTTGTTACAGGCAGGGTGAGTTCAATTTCTTTTTTTTCTATTTAACCCTGCATGCTATTCGTTTGTCTGTTATTACATGTCGGCTAGAGGCCAATCACTTATATAGGTGTCTTTTGTTGCGTTTTACGTTTTACGTGAATTGTTTTAGGCCATTAAGCAGTCGGGACTGCTTGAGGCAAAGACACAGCCAAAGTTTGAAGCTAAGGTTATTGGAGTGAGTGTTTTGTGTTAACAACAGTGTGAGGCTGTTTTAAAAAAGTCCTTTTTCAAGGAAAAGGCCTGAGGAGTTTGAAGCTTTCAGTGGTTACTTTATTTCTGTTTTCAAAAAGACATTGCGTTGTGGATTACGGCAGGAAGTGCGACATTCGTGCGTTAGATAGAAGATATTCTTCTGATTGTGTTTGGATAGCGTCCCATTTTGTCCCATAAATAGCGTGTTTAAACAGAAGAGATGACCATACTGGCTCTTAAAGTCAAAACATTTACGTACATGGGTAGAGGGCTATGACGTAAGGGTATAAGGCCCATTTATCATTGTAAACTAAATAGAAATGTTATTTTAAACTACAGTGTTGTGTGTTGAATTTACTAGACAAAATATCACCTCACCATTATTTCAACTCCAGGTGTTTTCTCAAATCCCTTTGTTCTTCAGGTCAAAGGTTGGAAAACCAGTTGCCATCTTGTCTTGACCTCATGTTCACAGTGAGCCACACGGCAGTCGCCATTTCATGAAATGCTAATTGAAGTACTCTGTTTGCTTTAACACACTGAGGCTAGGCATTCCATCTTCTAAAGAACATCATACTTCTTGTTAGAGTTAGAACTATTGGAAGTAGCCTACTTCTGCTGGTAAATGTGTATTGGCGGTTTTGTGAATATTCTTGTTTGCAAATGTGTTTTGGCGGTTATGTGCTGTGTTGTTTAACCATAGTGTAATGTTCTTCCTATTTTAAAGATATTTTTAAGGAAACTAAGTTTCTCCTTGTTAAAAACGAGTCAGTTTTGCAACAGCTATTCCCTAGTGGATTAAGCTGGAAATTAAAATAGCGCACTCTGGTGGTAGTACAGAATTATTACCCAAATAGAAGAAACACCATAACATTGTGAAGTATAATTTTAAGTGTTATAAATAAACACATGCTTGATCGCCAAGACAGAATTGCAAGTGGTTTCTAATTATAAGAGAAGAAACTTTACATAATACTTTTTCAAACACCAATTTATTGAAACTAACACAAGTGCTGACATTAGCATTATTTCATACATTTCGGTATGCACTGTACACAGGAGATTTGGATTTGAACCAAATTCATATTTCAAAGTCAAAACCATACACGGTACAACTTTATTTTAACATTTCATATTTTAATTTTGCATATTTTTTATATATTAATTAACTTTAATATTTTACCTTAAACTTAAAAAAAATAAAATAATCTATAATTAAAATAAAATTCATAAAACCTTGAGAAAAAAAAAACGAAAAAAAAGATTTAAGATTCGGACGAACAGCAACGAAGGTGCTAGTCAGAAGATTAGTGCTTCATCTTTGATAAGTTAATAAATAATTAGAGAACATGTCACCAAAACAAACTAAGTTGAGACTAGACGCAGGGCCAGGCTCAACAGCAGATATCAAGGGAAGGATACAAATCAGATCAGATGCTTAACAGTTCCAAATCTTAGACAAAAGACATGAAACCACATGGAGAAACTGTTGGAACAATGGCAAACGAGAGGACTGTATCCAGCTGATGATCAACCAACACCAACGAAAGCCCATAGAAAAGCAGTAATTGACCATGAAAATTGAAAATACCTGCGAGAACAACAAGCATGGATCAAAGCCGGACAACCCCCTTGGTATGGACCTGCTAAAAGCGCGATAAACAGAGCTGAAAAAAGAAAATCTAGAGTTACAAGTCTGGTACTCCATCTAAAATATGTCAGCCAAGAATCAACGAACGGCATGTATGTGGCTCAAGGAGCAGTGCTCACAGCAAAGGAAGATAATAAAGAAAAGACAGAAGAAGCTCCAGTAATCCAACCTTCAAAGCTCCTTCCAAGCCTGACAGATGCGCCTCCTCCCTACATGACAGAAGAATACAGTTTCTTTCAACCCCCAATACAAGCTCCAACTCTAGGTGTTTTAGGAGGAGTATTGGAGTTGGACGTTCTCCCCACAGCTACACGTGTCAAAGACTTGGAGTATGAGGTAAGACTCCTATCTGGTGAGCTCAACAGAAGATTGGAAGAACTAGGCATAAGAATGGAAGAAGAGCTCAACAGAAAGATGGAAGACCTCAGCAAAAGTATGGAAGCACAACTCAAGAGAAGAGAAGGTGAAGGTTCTCCAGACACCACAACCGTAACTGAAGCTGGAAGACTCAAGAACTGCTCAACACTCACGCTACCGGTGATAGCGGCTGGAGAAGGAGGATTGAAATACCAATCATGGACTCACAGAGACATGGAAGCATTAGCGGCAAAACTACCTCCACTTAAACAAGGAGGTCAGAAGTGGGTGAATGATCTGGAGAAATACACAGTCCAAGACCACCTGTGCTTGGGAGACATGAGGGCACTGCTTGGACGGATAGAAGGAAGACTAGAGGCAAGAGCAGTAGATTCCAAGGCCAAATGCACCAACTCTCCAGATTACATTTTCTTCAACAAATTCAGGTCGAGGTATTGGGCTGCCATTCGTCAAATCTATCCAACAACACAGAGTTTACATGCCCTCAACAGCCTGAGAAAAGAACCAGGGGAAGACATGTATGCCTTCCTGAAGAGATGTGAAGGAGTGTGGGAGGACTGCAGTGGAGAACGACATGACGTTTCACCGTCTGTCGTAATGCTGTGGAAGAACGCGGTCATTAACGCCCTTCCCCAATCAGTGCAGGCAAGCCTGGGAGATGTGGTGGCATTAGACGCTATACCCATTGAAGAATGGAGACAACATCTCATTTACCACGATATGAAATACCAAGCAACCCAGAGATGTCAAAGACGTACAGGATTTCCAAACATGAACCAAATGCCACAGACAGCCTGGTATCAACCACAACAATGAGGAAGCTTAGAGGACCAGACCATCAGGTGATGCATCTTCAGCACTAGAGTATTTTGAAATCCAGCTACATAGAGCCACATATGTCACCACAGGAGGGAGAGGTTGAATGTTATTTAAAAGATAGTGAGTAGAATATTGCATTTACACAGAGCATCCACAGATTAGAAGTAGCAGAGTAGAACATTTAGCAGACTATTTTTGTAATTATGAGAAGGATACAGATTACAAGTGATGTTGTTCCCCCACACAGAAAACTATTGTGTCCACACAACTAGTGAGGTCAAGAAGACGGGCTTCCACCCAAAATATGCAAGGGGCGGCGATACACCTGACGTGAAGCTGTCCAGACCTGAAAACAGAAACTCGATTCTGCTGTGGTGAAGTCTGGCTACAAAGGGAGGTGTCCGATAGGGTCGCTTGTCTCAAACCAGTGAAGAAGTCAACAAGAACCCAGCTGAACTAGAGAGTGACTCTTAGCGGGAGAACAGTGACGGAGCGACAGAGACTGGCCCAACATTTTCCAGCCAGTACATAGATAGACCCCGTCAGAAGACCGGGGCTGTGTTTAAAGGGGAACTTCATTTATTGTTAGCCAGAAGTGCAGTTTTTAATCAAACAATTATGTGATTTATGGAGTCAGATTACATTTTTCTCATAAACACAATTTTATAATCGGTCTGAAGTATCTGTTTTAAGGCGTGAGCTGCAGATTAAATAACATAACACTGATTGAGAGCTTGGATGAAGAAGTTGTAGGGTTTTTACAGCAGTTTCAAGAATCAGTTTTTATTTATTTATTCTTGAGTAACTTTACTGATTTATAGTGTAGTGCGTAAGGCAATATCTCATTTGAGTGAGGGGCACCAGCCCTTCATGCAGGTCACTCTCTGTGAGAATAGTTCATATTTTCCCTTCAGTTTGGAGAAATATTATTTTATCATATGTTAGTTCAGCAGTGTCAACCAATCCTCTAATCCTAGAATTATTGAGACGCATTAGCGACACCAGGGGTATTGTTTTTCGCAGCAACGATGATGCATAATACCATGACAAAAGCCATTATAGAAACAAGTAAACTATTAGAAGTACTAATTGCTGATTTTTTTTAGTGAATATGCATTTATACCATCAGAAAACCATAAATCATACGATATTTTTGTACCCCTTGTGGGTACACGGAGAAGTTATATTTATTTAATGCAACGATATGGGTTTTACATGTCCTGTTCAGAATAGGGTAATCATTGCAATATTAATTGAGCATTTTATGCTCAAAGGAGGGAGTGTCATGATTATACAGATATGTTGATTTCAGTGACGTTGTAGTTAATAAATAATAACATGTAGTCAACAATAGGTCTCATAACAACAAGAGGTATGCCGAAGCTTGGGCCTTCTCCAAGGAGGGAGTGGTCCAGTTTTAGATATTAGACAAATAGAAGTGGATGAATATGTCAGAACTCTGAGTAATATTATGCAAGTTTTGTCTACACAGCAGGCTAGGAAAACTACAGAGATACCAGACGAGACACCAGAAGAGACTCCTGTTCGGCCAGGTGATTGGGTGAGGGTGAAAGTTCACAAAAGACAGTGGGCTCATCCCCGGTGGACGGAAGCGTGAAAAGTTGTAACAAACTTCACACGCGCTCCGGTTTAAAGGTAAAGAAAAAGGAGCAAATTGACACCACCTCACACATTGTCACCCTTCACTGGCAACTTCAGGAACATTATTGGGAGTTAGGACTGATTTGGCAGAGCTGGAACAAAACAATAAATAGAAATAAGATAAAGATAGAAACAGCTCAAAAGACAAATTGTCTATAGATTTTTATAGATTGTACATTAATGTGAAAACCTATTTTTTGTTTTACATCTGAAAAAGAGTCCAATTTTTTAGGTTATTTTTGTACTCATTATTTAAATTCTGTAACGGACACAACCAGGGATAAAATAGAGATGATGACAAGAACAAAGCCAAACCAATTGTGGGGTCCCCTAGGGATAAGAGTCAGAATAGCATTGTTGATTGTGCTCATTACACTTGGCACCTTTCTGGTTGGAAGGGGAGTACAATATCAAGTAAAACATGGAACCATTAGTTCACTCATAAAGAATGCCCACATCACTAACAAGACTCCAGCTGTGTTTCAGAGACTTTCACTTATCCCCAGAGCCAAAAGATCAGCTGAGCAACAAGAGGAGGAGTTAGAAATACTCGTTCCCAAAGGTGAGGCGGTTATAATCAAGATGATTCACCCCCCCTATATGCAGATCTTGTATCAAATGATGAGATGGGTTTAAGTGATCGGGATATGTAAGTGATGGGGATTTACAGATTAGGGGAATCTCTAAATATAATGGATCCATGTTTTAGTCTGTACCAGAAACACCCCCTGTTAAGCTATGAACAACCGATCGGTGACCTGAGCACAATTATTGAAAATGATTGTTAGACACAGGCTACTAACCCACAAGTACAGCTTTGTATGTACAAACTCTATGAACAAGATTCCCCAGCAGATAGTGGCGACATTGCAGATATGTCCAGTCACAAAAGTTACTACGGTTCTAAATAACAGTGAGATTTAAAGTGATGGAGAAAATATGGAGACGTTCTTTTATAGTGTGTGAAATATGTGGTGCTTGAAACATGTAGGTATTTCAATTTATAGAAGAAAATGGTTTCCTGAAAGAGTTAATTGGAGTAAACATGTTACAGTGGGTGAAAGCAATGTTTAGGGATATGGTACAATTATTAGTAGACATGAATTGTATTTAGATGACATTTAACAACTAAGATGGATAGTAAGATTAGGAAAATAGAGTGGAAAAGGTTGGATTTATTTTACCTCAAGTGTGTTAGAATTAACTATAGATAATGCGTCACGAGATCTCTCTCTCTCTCTATCTCTCCGCCTGTCAGAACGCTACGACCCCAACTTCCAAGCAGACAAAAGACCTCACCACGGAAGACTCCTCCTCCTCCATCGAACAGACAGAGAAGCAGAGCTGAACCATCTCCACCTGAGGCATCCAGAACGACAGGTGACATAAAAAGGCACACTGTCATCGGTCCCCCACAGGACATGAAGTTCCAAGCTGAGCCACAAGATTTGGGCACAAGAGCAGAGTGTGGGACATGAGAGCGGAATACGCCCTCCATGCAACCAGTAGAGACTGTAAAGGAGGAGATGAAATGCAAAGCAGATGGGACACTGAAAAGAGTTACAGCGGAAGGATCCAAGAGCAGATGGACTGAGGAGAAGGTGGACGGAGGAGAAGACAGGTCGGAGGAGTTGGCATGGTCCGGCAGAACGTGAGGGGGTCGTGGCTTGACAACCAGAGGGGGAGAGAAGGAAAACGGGAGTGAGTGAGTTTACACATAAACACACTTATTCACCAACGAGAAATACGTAAAGAAAAATATTTATTAGCCATGAATTAATCAATTGGTGAATTTATAAAGAAAGAAAGAGGAAACTATTAAATAACCCTAAAAACACACTGAGGGTAGAGCATATTATTCAATCTTTTCATCATATGAACAAATTATTCTTTAAGAGATTTTTATTCATGTTTGAATTTGGGGGAGATTTAATTTGTTACAGTATAGACCTACAGTTTAAAGGGATGGTTTTAGTAACCACTCTATAAAAGCAGACAAATCTTTATTTGTATGGAAAATGTTAAAGGTAGAGCTAGTACCAAGCCAAAGATAGTATTCCAATCTAAAGTATTGATTTCTCCATTGTAGCATGGTTATTACCACAGGATAACTGTTAAGGTGGAAATAACATTTTTTTGTCGTCCAAGATGTAGAGTTTTAAAAAGACACTGGGCAAAGAGCGATAGCAAAGTTTAATTTTTTTTAAACTAATGTAGTTGGGAGCAATACATGCAGGGCCTTGGAGCACTCATTGTGATGGTGCATATTTGTTACAACAAACATCGTTCAGGGAGAAGGGGTCGCTCAACCCACCCTGCAGATGTTTTAAATCTTACTTGCAGCTTCAGAGGGAGCGCACGGCACCAGAGTATGAGTTTTAAAAGACAAGCGCCACCAGCTCCTAATGGTCATCCATTCAATCAGTGATGACCTCACATTTAGAGATGTTATTTAAAGGAGAAACATATCTGCCATAAGTGAAAATTCCGGAATTGAACTACAAACCATTAATGAAATTACTTCTGTTTTAAAGTCCTTGTTAAAGGAGGGAGTAATTATCACATGCTCGGGCACCCAAGGTTCCACACACTATAAAAGGGGTTAGCATAGCTATTTAAGTAGAACATAATTGAAAATAAATTAGTATAATGCGTTATTGATATTCCACCGGTTCTCACACCATTTCAAGGACTTTATCACTGCATTAGAACAGACCACCCAAAGTTACTGAGTAGGAACTTTTAAGTGATGAAATTCTACAACTGTTGTAACTGACCAAAATCTTCTCCCAGAAATGACTGTCTAGAAAGCCGTACCCCAGAGTAGAACGCACAACGGCCCCTTCTAGAGAACATATTACTTTCATACCTTAAATGGTATGAAAAGAGGGAGGGTAAAATTCTCATGAGGAGACAGTTACAAATGCTAGCAGAACAAGACGACCCACCCCCGTATACAGATGTTGATGACAATGATGAGTTAGTTTAAATGATATGGATGTTCGGAGATGAGATTGATCAATGAATGTCCAGCCGATGTGATTCTTTAAATGATATCATGTGAAGAAGTGAGCAAAATTAAAATGGAGTGAATTCATTTTAATTTACTTCATACTATTCCAAGATAGTATATTTTTATTATTCCAATTAATTTTACACTATTCTAAGATAGTCCATTTTATTTGACTTTATTATTTTATACTATTCTAATATGGTAGATTTCATGTTGTATAAATCATTGCTATTCTAAAATGGTTTGTTTCTTTTCACTTTGTAAAAACAAGTGCCTTAACACTGAGCGTGGTATGAGAACGGTTTCTGTGAAAGGAGGGAGGAAGAAATGTTCTGATACCGAGCCATTGCTGCTATTTTGAAGAATGATATTGAATGCAAAAGATACAAGTTATACACAAGGGAAAACTTTTATGTTTGAGCACAGGCAAATAATTTATTTTGTATTTTTGTAAAGTTAAGCCTGTTGAACCATTCCATTTTGATTGCATGTTTGTTAATATGAGATATGTACTATGCGAAGTTCAGATGAAGAACTCATTGATTTCAGTATTATACACACCTTTTAGGTGTGTAAGGAGGGACTGATAGAAATTAAAATCAATGTTTTGATGGTATAATGTAGCTTAAACATACCGTCAGTTTAAACGCTCTTTTATACTGAAAAAACAGAAATTCTTGTGCACAAGCAGTTAAGCTTTTATTCTGAAAATCCTTCATCTACGGTTAGCATTTAGCATGTGGCTAATATACGATTTCCTAAAGAGGTGAATTGAGTAGTAGTAGTAGTAATGACGTGATGTGGTGAAAATCGAAACCTACTGATTTAACACTACAACTATAGATGTCGAGATACTACCATGCTGAATATTAAATGAAAGTACAGTTTATTTGAATACACTATTGTTTACAGACGAGAGTAGCATGTGACAACATCCGGAATGACCGGAAACCAAACCAGCCGTGAAGCATTTTCTGTATGTTTTAGAGTATTGATTACAGCGTTTAGAATGTGTTACATGAAAAGTGATGAAAGAGAATATGAGGAGAAAAGGCGTGTTAAGCATATGTTAAAGGTGAAAAGTACCAATCCTCTGTTTAAATGCAACAACGGACATTAGAGGCGAGGCGAGCCGGCTGGCGGGGAGGAGCCAGCAGAGGATATATAATGGCACCGAACGGGGGATTCGGGTTTCTCTTCTTGCTCAGGAGAGCCAGATCACAGCTATTTTCTGCCGGAACAATATTCTGTCTGTAACACTACCGCGCCTTTTTTAATTAAAGTATCCCATTTGAATCTTTTCAGAGACTCTATTTAGTCTCATTTTAAAGCTTCTCTCCTGGACGCGAGAATAAAGAACATATTTAACACTAGCTAAACAAGTAGTGGTTGTAGTCTACAGCAGTAATTAATATATTAGCCTACTGCTTTGGCACTAACGGTTGATAACCGTTTATGAAAATAAAACCAATTGAACTGTACTGACATAATGACACGTTTTGTAATTGTCTTGGGCTCCTGCTTTGTTTTTAAAGCCTTTGTAAAGTATCCATGCTATTTTCTATTTAGCGTTTAGCAGCTATTTAACGTCGAAGTAGTGTAGCCTATGTGAAATCAACCTCACAATAAGATGTGTGTATATTACAATTATTAATGTCATATTTCAAGACGATTACTTAGATATTACAATATGGTTGGTTGAGCTGGGGGGTAAACTACGAAGCAGGATTCTCGCTTAGCCGGCTAACTTCAGGGAAAACTCGGGGTTTCCGGTCCTACGATGCTGGTTCTCTTTTTAGCAGGCGAGATCTCCATGGTAACTTATGCAGGCTAAGAGCTCAACTCAGTGAAAGCACTGCCTGCTGACCAATCAGAGCTCAGTGTGCGGAGTTTAGAGCGATCAAGTCATATTACAGGAGAAAGGAAATACAGAAAAGCTGCCGTTGCAGGAAAGACGGCCGGCAAAAATCACCGACTGTGTGAACGTGAACATTAATAGAATATCACCTATCATCTTCAGAGCAATCTGACGATTATAACATTAGCGTTAAGAAAGCTTACTTAAATATCTGCCACAACATAAGTAACCGGATCAGAGTAACATGAAGTACAGTCCGCGGCATATCACATCATAATGTATCATATATTTCCTTATCTGAGTCAGCTGAGCCGTATCTGGCCGTGCAACACTCACAGTGTCACATACTGTATGCAGAAGTATTATTTTAAGCAACACATTAAGTTGACGAAACACTCGAGACAAATGTAATTAAAGTCAGATCCACTCATGTCTTAGACGGGGCAGTGATATCATAAACCTGTTAATGTACGCATTCAAACACTTTTTCTTTTAACAGCTGTTTCACCTTGCAGATGTAACTATGTGGCTTTTATCCTGGATAAAGTGTTTAAGTCATGGATGTTTAAAGTTTAACTTCTTCATATGTCTAATATTATAGTTTACTTTTCATTAAGGAAGTATGACGCGGCGCTGTCAGTATGCTTCTCCATGTTTGTGATTGGTCGGATGCTCCAAATACCACCCCTTTCATGTGAACGCGCACCTAACTTAATAGAACACAGCTGCAGCGCCATATAGATAGAAGAATTACGACAGCGGAAGTCCAAAAACGGTTATCGTCACGTGGTTCATGCAGACGAGGATCGTTCCCCGGAAGTTCATTGCGGGCAATGTGAATGCATTGATAACAGGAGATAGAACTACGATTTTTGGTAATTATTAGTGAATAAAGGTTTTGATTTGCAATATTTATACAACAAATCGATATGTGTATGTATTTACATCAATATGTTTTAAAAAATAAAATAGAATTTGCTAATATTAAGTGATAATATTAGGATTAGTGTGAACAACTAGTTTACATGTTCGGCTAACAGTGCCTTGGTTAAAGAGCCTGTTGCTGTTTATTTATAGCTTTGAATTCTTTAAAACCAATATTATCTTCTTAAACTTGTATGGTAGTCAGGAGCATCACTTTCTAATGTTTATTGATATATTTAGAGGGAGGGGATCTAAAGGAATGCTTCAAAATTCAGATTAGATTAATTTCTACCATTTTCTTAAATTCATGATAGTTTCAGTAATCCCATGGTAATTGAGGACACAAGTTATCTAAATGACTAATGTAATCTTTATGGCTTTCAGAAAGGACAGGAGACCGACAAGTGACTATCAAAGGACTAGCAGCAGCAGCAGCAGCAGCAGCAGCATGATGATGATGATGATGATGTTAAATGTGTTGTTTTAGGAACATCAATTGCAAATACATGGAATTCAATAAACATTGAATAGCATATCATGCAGTTTGTCTGTGCCTTTTCCTCCGTGTTGTCCTGGTTTGTTGTGCTGCCTCCTAGTCGCCACCATGGTTTGCTGTGCTGCCTGGGGATGCTCAAATCGCTCCGAGAAAGGAGTACGAATGTACGGCTTCCCCACTGACACAGAGCGGAGGAAAAAATGGCTGGCTCAAGTCAGCAGGAGCAATTTCACGACCAACAGCAAAAAATATGTGAGGTTATTATATACAAACACTGAATTTGCACTTTTTCACAAAACGAAAACCACACCATGGGAAAGCTTAATGTTTTGTTTAATACAAAAAAACAGGGAAAGGCTTGAAAAACACTGAGAGTTGAGACTCAGGGTGCAGGATGAGGGTCTCAGTGCAGGTATTCAGGCTCCATTGAATCCCCCTCTGGTTCTTGTGCTGAAAGAGGGAGTAACGGACAGGAGAAAGGGTTATACACACCTATATAGCACACCTATTGGATGGGAAATTGCCTTGGGGAGATAAGGTGTGGTCTTTGTTCCCAACTGAAGTTATGGAACTTTATTATTTGTGAGTTTAACAAAGTATGACAAATGGCATCAGTAACAGATGTGATATGAATTTCTATAAAGTTGTCTCACATTCTTGGTCATATTTTATATACAGTATGTAATGAGTATAACATGTCCAGTAAGTATAAAGTGTTTCCTAATACTGTGTATTCAACCACTATGGTATAGTGTATGGTATTATGGTATGGTATCCTAGCTTAATCTGTTATCTGTAAACATTCCCTAAATCTACTAATTTAGGGATAATCCACTGACATCCTTTAATACACATGTTAATTTGAATCAGATGTACTGATAATATCCGCAATATAAATCTTTAAACTTCTTCTTACCTTTAAAAGTCCGTCACGAACGGGCTATTATGCTGCAACTCTACAGCTCTGTTAGCCTTGGCGCTAACTTCCGGGG
Organism: Notothenia rossii; assembly: GCF_949606895.1. Taxonomy (NCBI): domain Eukaryota; kingdom Metazoa; phylum Chordata; class Actinopteri; order Perciformes; family Nototheniidae; genus Notothenia; species Notothenia rossii. The sequence continues at coordinate 58,211,250 of NC_136901.1, read as the reverse complement.
AACGATTGAGAGGCTCCACGATCCGCCATTGCTGTAAAAAAGTGGTCCATTGGAGTGAACGGAGATGACATAACTCTCAGTCTATATGGCGCTGCACCGCTGGCTTGAGCGATCCACTTGATAACCCGCGTCGTAGTACAGTTTAGCGAGAGCGCGTATGTTTTGGATTAGGCCAACCGGCTAACTCAAAAATATCCAGGTTAGGTTGAACCAGCTTCGTAGTACAGGCCTCTGGAGTTCATTATTGAGGTTACACGTTAACGTCAGTCATATCTGAAGAACAAACCCAAACCTTGTTGTTTTTATTAATTGTATTACCAAATTGATATCAAATAAACAGAAAGCATTGGTAACACAACTTCCAAAGTTACAGTACAATAAAAAGGACCCTGACACGGACAATACACAATCCAACATGTTCAACAGAAGAGAATAAGTTATATTGTTTGTACACATGGTATTTTACATACATATATCTGTTTGTTTAAGGTGTCCAAGTGATGCAGACAGGCTGGACCAGAGAGTGAGAGACAGAACTGGACTCCTCACAGCAGTGAACTTCAGCACAGGTATAAAGACTCTATTTTTCATACTGTACAAATAATCAAGAAAGATATTGGTTTAAATAAATGAAGTATTGACTTTAATACACTGATATACATTCCATTAAACAATACTAAATACTAGATCACCTACACACCAGTGAAGTTGAGGGTTTTTTCTATGCAAAAAGTTACATTTAGATGTTAACAAGCAATATGATTTTGTCATCTTTCTAATTTAATGTATTGAAGGCAAAGATATTTAACACATAGTGAGAACTGCTACTATTTATCTCTGAATATTGTCTGTAAAAACGTGGTAAAAGTTATTCTTTCAGTGAGACAACAGAGCAAGCTTCTACAGTTGCACTACGTTTTTTAACAGTTAAATATTATTTTGAAAATAAAATATATTTCAATGTTGATGAATTTCATACTGTTCATTCATAATCTGATTACAATTAAAAAATAATTATATCAACAGCCCCTAAACACACAAACACACCTCTTTCATAAATAACACACTTGTTCTGCAATAATATGTTTTATGTTTCCTGTCATTTTTGTTAGGAAAGGCCATGCCTGAAAGACACGACTCAGCATCTCCTCTTTCTCTGAGGGTCAAGAAGAACATCCAAGAGGTAAATTAAAACCTGATGTTATGAGATTTTAAGACCAGTACAGGACATTCACTAAGAAACTACTTTTATTGTAAAACAAAGATCTGCACACCGAATATTTTTGTAGTCTATCAGGACCATCATTTGTTTGTGACGCTGCATGCACCTCAGAGAAGGGATGGTTATAGTCAGGCTTATAAAGTGTGGCGAAAAACATAGTCAGCTGATGGGATGCATCTATTTCCACATCTACACTCCATCAGCTGATTATTTCTATTTGCCTCACTTTATGAGCTTCACAACACTTGTGCCTTGTACCGCAGAGTTTGCAACGTCACAATTAAATGGGGCCAATCTTCAGTCAGATGTGAATGTGTAATCTATTTTCAGTAAGAATAATGGACAAAAGGAGTGCAAATATAAATACGATTTATTGAAATGTGAACCAAAAGTTAATCAAAAATATTTTAAATAAAAAGCACATATGGACAGAAGGTGTAAAACCTATTAAATGTATAAATAAACACATTTAGTCAAATAAAGTGACAGACTAGGCCTGTGCAGTTGGTATCAGCTTTGCCCAGCATGGGCTCCTCCATCAGGCCTGGTCCTCCTCACAGAGGAAAGACCCTCAGTCCTCTCCAAACCAACAGACAGGACGTCCATCACATGGAGGTTTCTCCCTGAAGTCTCTGCAGCTCTCTGGACACCACGCTGTCTCAATCCGTCCACACTGAATATGAGAGGGGGAAAATGAAAATAATAAATGCTTTAGACAATAACAAACATAAAGTTGACTGTTGAGTTGCTCAGTTTTTTTAGATTGTCAATACTATTACTGTTTAACTAATATATCAGGTTAAGAGGCACCTTCAAATAAAGATTGGTCTTTAAATACATTTTGTCTTTTGAATTGTTTGGCTAAAGTCAAGGATCTAGAACTTATGATACAGTATAACCCCAGCTGATCCTTAATAGGGTCCGGTCGTAAGTCCATCAATAAAGGCATCGAACAAAGCAGAAGAATTCCAGCCACTATCGGCCGCAATGGTGCGAAATTCCACTGCGTAGTCTGACACACTGCGTCTTCCTTGACTTAACTTGTAAAGGACCCGAGCTGCTTCTCTGCCTGGGGACGTGTGGTCAAAAATGTTCGTCAGGGAGTCTGTAAACTGTCCAAAAGACTTGCATATCGGCGAGTCACGTGACCATTCAGCCGTAGACCACGCCGTCGCTCGTCCGGTGAGATGGGAAATCATAAAAGCCACCTTGGATCTCTCCGTGGGAAAGGGTGTCGGAAGTTGACTATAATGTAGGCTGCAATTCACCAGAAAGGGACGGCAGTCATGGGATTCCCCGGAAAACTTCTCCGGCGGAGCCAGGCGGATTGACACGGTGTCGGAAGCGGGCGCCGGGTCCGCATTCGCTTCGGGTCCGGCTGGAGGTTCAGCCTTGAGGTGAGTGAGCAGGTGGTGAACCTGTCCCGCCAGGTGGTTAATCTGTTTTTTTTTACAGATGACTCGAACTCCCTCCTGCTGTCTGTGACGTGCGATACTCCCTGCTGGATGGACGTTAATTTATCCTCCTGTTGAGCGAGGCGGCATCCCTGAGAGCGAAGCGCTGCTTTCAGCTGTTCAGAGTCGGCTGAGTTCATGTTTAGGCCAGTTCGTACTGTTACGACTGAATAAACGGGTTTGAACTCAATTGCACGACTCACACAGGTTTTAAAAAAAAGGTTTTATTCAAACCAAAACTCCACGACAGTGTGAAACAAAAACTAAATCACTCTTAACTCGGAAAAACAGTATCAAAACAGAGTCGCTCTTGATGAGGAAAAACACTAACAAAACAAAATCACTTCAATGAGGAAAAAACACTAGGAGCATGAAAATAAGAATACTTAGACAAGACGTGGCTCAAAGCTCTGCTTGGGATTCTTTCTGGCGCAATACGCTGGTAGACTGTCACAAGAAATGAAACTAACTGGCACAGAGGGAGACGAGGACAATAAATACACCAGGTAATGGGGAACAGGTGGAAACAATCAGGGGCCTGGTCGACAATCACAGGAGTGGGAGAAACACAAGGAAGGGAGGTCAGAGTATCTGAAACAAGAGGAAAGATTACTATTCAAAATTAAAGTGGAAAATCACTAGACAAAGACAAAAAAACACTTAACTAAACTAACATAATTTGCGAGAGATGACAGTGTGTGTGTTTTACAGTGTGTAGGTGTGTGTTTTACAGTGTGTAGGTGTGTGTGTTGTACAGTGCGTAGATGCGGGCGGACAGACAGGTCTCAGTTGGTTTGGTGTCCTCTGCTTACTTTTAATACTTGTAAATACAACTTTTGGCCCGTAATTTCAATTCCCCTTTTCAGCGACCAGAGAGAGAGAGGGGGGGGGATATATCTCTGATTGTGTTACGTTATTATGAGAGTGCTCTCATACTTGTTTGATTCTGAAATTGTATATATTTATATAAATATATGTGTGTGTGTGTGTGTCCGAATCTGTAGCCTGTTATTGTCTCATTATACCGCACTGTCAATGAATCAAAGTAAATATATAAGTGGTCATGAACACATCTGTCCATCAGACAAAGGGCTGCTGTGCCTCCTGTCATCATTAATGGACGTCTCTTTAAAATGACCGCTCAGAGGAGAGGAGTTCTCATTTCTCTAACCGCCTGCTGCTTCACCTCCTCTCTCCTCGGTTCCCCTCCTCGGCTCCTCCGCTCGCATCTCCTGTGGGCGGGACTAAGTATCGAGGATAGGAGTCGAGGAGGGGAGTCGAGGAGGGGACATTTAAGAATTGAGAAACCTCTATAGTCTGCCTCCCTCTCAAGCTGAAACACTTTCAATGCCGGTGGACCCATTTTAGCCTCAGTTTGCTAATTAGCGTTTATTTGTACCAACTCTTTGCTTTAACATCGTGTTCAAATTGTTCCGCTTTTTAAATTGGCCCTCATGTTCGGTCTGAATCTCACAAAGTGCGTTGGGACATAATTACATTTTTAAAGTTTTCTTACTTACAGAGCGAAATGTTGTAGTCTTTATTCTCATTACACCGCATCTTTCTGACAGCTTTATTTGCTAATTACGTTAAACCTGTCTATCAAATAACATATATTATTATGGTTTTTACATTTTAAGTATTAAACTTGAAATACTGGTTACAATTGAATGATTCCCTCTGTTTCCAGACGTTGTTGCTAAGCTAAGCTAACGGGCTCTATCTTTATATATAACGGAGACAAAAAAATCGTATCGATCTTCTCTACAAGCAATTAAGTGTATTTGCCCACATTTCAAGAGTTCACAAGAGTATTTATTCAGGATAAAAGCATGACTTATACTGATCTAAGAAAACTTCCTACTGCTGGTTTGAACTATGAGTTTTTTCTGATTAGCACTGAAACTAAAAAAAAGTGTTTCTAGTTTCCCTAATGCCTGTGTTTTATCCATGTTTGGTTATAGAACTCTGATTGTGTGCATTCACAGCTGTGTGTGTGTGTGTGTGTGTGTGTGTGTGTGTGTGTGTGTGTGTGTGTGTGTGTGTGTGTGTGTGTGTGTGTGTGTGTGTGTGTGTGTGTGTGTGTGTGTGTGTGTGTGTGTGTGTGTGTGTGTGTGTGTGTGTGTGTGTGCAGGTAGCACGTGTGCTGAGACAGGTGGGTCTGTGAGTGTGTGAAATGGGAGAGGAAGGTCTCCTGCTGTTTGTTCAACTCCCTGCCACATCTGCACATCAAGGCTCACACCGCTCCCAGCCCGCTTCAGCTGGTAAAGAAGTCACTTTACTGATGTTTAAAATGTTTTATTCAGTAACAACCGTCTGTGCGCCACAGTTTACGTGTGTGTGTTCTTGTTTTTCTATCCAGCACTTCAAGATTAAGTTTTGGATTGAGAGTTAGGATTAGGGGATACCGACATTGAAATTAATTCAGCATTAGGATTTGAGTTTGGGGTTAAGAATGAGGAATTGTAGGTTCTTTATTGGTGAAAAAGGCAATGTCAGCATGCAAGGAAAGAGGAATAAAAAAAGAGGAAAGAATAATAACCAGGTAATAGATGACTTTCACAAACAACAGATAGAATAAACACATACTCCTTGATAATGCTTGTTTAATTTTTGCACTATTAAATTATCATAGCAAAAAGCATACAATAAAAAACTTGATGGATATGTGTGTGGCAATAAGAGAGCTGTGGGGGACTATAAGATCTTTCTGAAAATGAGAAGAATTTCAAAAACAATCAAGTGTAATGATTCTGTTTTAGTGCCTCCAGATCCCGACATCTCCTCTGAGCTCACCGCTGATGTTCTGAGACTCAGCACAGTCCACTGGCTGCCTGGGAGCTAGGAAATCAATCTGCAAACATATGGTATGGTTTGGAGAATGGTTTGCAGTAAATAGGCCATTTATAGTTTATGGGTAAAAAATATGGAATAGCACCAACATGGTCCTTCAGCAGAACTGCAGATGGTGGAGCGTCCAGTCAGAGCACCACTCTGTGATAGCTTCCCTAAACCCTGCAGGGGGAGAAAAGGGTACCCAGATCTGGTACTTGAGAAAAAGTACAAGTACCAGAGTGTAGGAATACTCTGTTACAAGTACAAGTCCTGTGATCAAATCTTACTCAAGTAGAAGTACAAACATATTAGCATCAAAGTATAGTTAAAGTATAGCGACAATAAAAGTAGTCATTGGTCCATAGAGTTTGGTCCATTTCAGAATAATATATATGATACAGTATGTTTTATAATGATTGATCATTAAAGTGTTCTCAAAGCTGGTAAAGGTGCAGCTAGTTTGAATGACTTTGTATACTGCAGGGTAGCTTGTGAATTTACTCCAGGTGGAACTAAAGTCTGATTTAAGACTTGATTATGTTTCACATCATCATTCATCCAGATCTGTAAAGGTATTAAATTCATGTAGTGGAGTCAAATTACACCATTTACCTCTGAACTGTAGTGGAGTAGAAGTACAAATAGCAAAACATTTAAATACTCAAGTAAAGCACAAGTACCTAGAAATTGTACTTAAGTACATGTACTTAGTTAGCTTACACCACTGCAACCCTGCTAGATAATTATATTCCTATAGTCTCCGTTACTTAAACACATTTTTTTTTGGAACTGCATTAGGAAACCCTTTACTATATAAAGAAGAAATTGTATTATTATTATATATATAATACCATTTCTCACAGTTGAGCCTTTGCCCCCATGGGGCCACTACTGCAGCGTGTAGCTCCTCAGGTGATCGCTGTTCGTTCAAGTGTTCTCAAGCGTGTGTAACTGTTGGCGTTTCCATTTGTCTTTGTATAGTAGGGGTCTCCAGTCAACCTCTACTCATTATTGTTTGCAAGGTGGGGTAGGGGCTAATAATGACTGTATAGAAAGTGCATAGTGCTGGAAAGTACAATCGAAATGTACTCTATTACTGTACACAGCAACATGATAAGTGTTCATTCAACTCTTATAAGGGTCAAATGAACACTTTCCTGGTGTTTATATAATCCTCACCAATTGGGAGTTAAAGTTACACTTTGGAAAATGTTAAATATGTAACACTAACAGTGTTGTTTTATAACACATAAAAGTGTATTTCTAACACTCAATGGTGTTATTGCATACACTGGGAGTGTTGATTTCTAACATGTACAAAGTTGTTCTATTACACATGAAAGTGTATTCCTAACACTACAATGTGTTATTTTCCTATGAGTGTTCATTTCTAACCCTCTGTGAAGTTTCATATCTGAAATGGTATTATTTTTTACCACAATATAATCAATGCACTGTACACAAATAATTTTTTCACGAAATCTGAAAAAAGGTTTAGAAAAACAACGGAATCACTATTGGCGAAGTCCCTCCCATTCCGGTGGACCTCCATGGGACCTTATTTCGAAAAAATGATGTATTGAAGTCAATGGAGAGAGAAAGATTATATTTCGATCCCGTTTGAATTCTGCCACGAATTACACATATGATGTTTGTCAATTTAAAAGATAATTTTGCAAGTATAAAAAAAAAAAAGTGTCATAAAACTGTGAAGTAACACATTTGTTTGTGTGAAACGCTCAATGAACTACATCTCTGGTCTCGCAGAACATAACACGTCACCAATATGGCCGTCACTACTGTCTTGTCAACAAAACGATTGACCTCACTATCACCACAATGAAACACGTCCAGAAGAATGTCATGCAAAGCTGCCTGCCTGCCTTCCTTTGATTCTCTCTGAACTGCCTGGTCTTTTTAATGTTTAACGCAACCATTTGTGCAGATAGCATGAAGTAGAAAAGATCGGCGATCGCCGATGCTAGCGTTAGCGTTAGCATTTCTCCCCCGGGCTTAAATTGTGTATTATAGAATGATCACACCGGTGACAGTACTCTTCAAAGGGTTCACGAAATATGACTACTACTCTTACTGTTTAACATTTTGGGTTACTTAATGTTACTTTATATTAAGGCTAATAAAAATGACAAGGCTGTAATGCTAACTAACGTGCTAGCTACTAGCTAGGTTGCTAACTTCATCCAGCCACTCCTGGTCCTTTCATCAGACGGGAAGCGAAAGAACGAGCAAGACCCATTGCTGGTATGATAACAACCTAGTACTAAGCACACAGGCATCTTGTTAAAGTTATCTTATCTTAGCCAGCGCCATATAGATAGATTATATCTATATTGCGCTGATCTTAGCTATCTCTTAGTGGAGGAAAACAATTGTGACATCACTTACACTTTTGTAGTCTTTCTAGTTGCGTATTTTTCATAGTCTTATATTTCAACAGTTTTGCGACAAACTGTGACTTTTTTGACATGGAAATTATTTTTTAAGATTGACGAACATCATATGTGTAATTCATGGCACAATTCAAACGGGATCGAAAGAAAAGTTTTCTCTCTCCATTGACTTCAATACATTATTTTACAAATATATACTATGACTATTATATGCTACTGTATACAGCTAATTTTATTTTAAGTAAAATCATAACTATTTTATGTAGTTTAATCATTTTTATTTAGGTGGTCACTCAGTTTTTAAAATGTACACCACTCGCCAACAGGGGGTGCTGCAGCACCCCCAGTACCCCTACTTCCCGCGGCTATGCCCGACAGTAAAACTAAACATATCTATAACTAGTTTAGGTAGTTTGAGAGGTAATTAAAATAGCTACCTGTGATATTCTAACCTGAAGTGTGTGTTTTGTCCGCTCAACGCTGCAGGTGATCATGCAGAGCTGCGTGTCGACTCGTCAGCAGCAGCTGATCTCTCTCCCCCGTCAGATTAGACTTTATTCGCGTTTATGTCCATATCGATCAGATCCAGCTAGTTATAGCTAATGATAATACTACCTGCTTATTAAAAAACACCTAAACAATAAGCGTCGCTATGCAACCGGGTGAGGCCGCAAAGTATAGCGCAGCATTATGCATTTGTTTACATGCCCACCGCAACCCCGAGGCATTACCAACAGATCAACGCACAATCAACCCATACAGCACATCTCTTTCTCCACATTTAGTGTTAGACATTAGAATGGACTATTCTTGTCTGTCACATACTCTTCTTGTGTGTCACGTAAGTGGCGCAACTGATGAGGTATTGTGCTAAGGGGAAATTATTTTGACCGGACGCTTTGACCGGAGAGATTTAGATTTGCCGGTTTTCAGCATATTTTACTGGTCATAGTCCGGTAGTTACCGGCTAACGGAAACTCTGATATGTACACAACTATGGGTGCACATTTAAGCATATAACAAGGCTTTCTGCTTTGATAACATCTTCCTCATCACTTTTCAAGTTCACTGAAATGGTTAACCACAAGCTTTTTCACAAAGAAGTAGATAGCACCATCAACTAAAAGGAAAGAAACAGGCATTCCATCGTCAACCCCGATGCAAAAGACCTGTCCTGTCCTCTGTCCCAAAGATTGTAGTGAGTATTATAGCCCTCTAAAGTGCACTTTAAAGGGCTATAAGTGATTTTAATGATTACATTGAGGTACTTTGCATAACTTTGGGTGCCATTCCTATGAGGGGCCATCGAACATGTTGGGGATGTTGTATGAGTCTGCTTAATACCAATCATAAATCTATGTGTTTTTTGTTATGTTTAAAAGACAAATGATAATTGCCAGATTGTAACGTGCATGATAATATTGTTGTATTAAGGAGATGGTTAGTTTGGATGCATCTCTGTGTACACAATACTAATCTCAACTCAAATAACCTCATGTTACAAATTAGCTCAACAGAGCACACAATAAAGGCGAGTAAATAGAACCAAACGAAATTCCATGAAACCTGGAAGTAAACTGATTTATGTTGAAAAGCTCAAATGTGAGGGAACCAAGCTAACAGCAAGGATTTTATTATTCCACAGCCAGGACATTGTGCATTCAACATAAGTCAGAGCAAAAAGAAAAAGTCTATTGCCACTTGAAGTACAGATTACTGAGGAGTTTTACTGAAAAAAAGCTCTGAATACTTTTTCCATACTTCAGTCCTTACAAATGCACTGACTGTAGTTATTTTATGAAGGACAGAATGAAAAACAAGCTAAATGAGACCTGAGCCACCGACTGTACTGAGATCCAAGAGCTGCGCCTGGTTGTGTGTGTGCTGGCATCGCTCTGAAGGGATCTGACCCCCTTCCTCTCTCTGCCTCCAACAGCTTGCTGAAGCAGTGGCTCCAGAAATGAAAAACAACAAAAACGCTGATGACTTTTATAGATTTTTTTTAGATAATGCCTTCGCTGCAGGATGTGGCCTGCCTAGTTCATTGTGCCAAAGAGAGAGAAAGACAGAGGGATGGAAAT